>NC_069501.1:808285103-808892603 GCF_027579735.1 Bombina bombina | reverse complement strand
TGGTATTTCGGGGCTGGACTGCTATTATGCTATTGTTCGTTCCCAGGTTGAACACTTTTCTCTTTTTATATATATAGATACAGTTGTGCTCATAAGTTTAAATACCCTGGCAGAATTTATGATTTCTTGGCCATTTTTCAGAGAATATGAATGATAACACAAAAACTTTTCTTTTACTCATGTTTAGTGTTTGGCTGAAACCATTTATTATCAATCAACCATGTTTACTCTTTTTAAATCATAATGACAACAGAAACTACCCAAATGACCCTGATCAAAAGTTTACATACCCTGGTGATTTTGGCCTGATAACATGCACACAAGTTGACACAAAGGGGTTTGAATGGCTATTAAAGTTAACCATCCTCATCTGTGATCTGTTTGCTTGTAATTAGTGTGTGTGTATAAAAGGTCAATGAGTTTCTGGACTCCTGACAGACCCTTGCATCTTTCATCCAGTGCTGCACTGAAGATTCTGGATTCTGAGTCATGGGGAAAGCAAAATAATTGTCAAGGGTCTGTCAGGAGTCCAGAAACTCATTGACCTTTTATACACACACACACTAATTACAAGCAAACAGATCACAGGTGAGGATGGTTACCTTTAATAGCCATTCAAACCCCTTTGTGTCAATTTGTGTGCATGTTATCAGGCCAAAATCACCAGGGTATGTAAACTTTTGATCAGGATCATTTGGGTAGTTTCTGTTGTCATTATGATTTAAAAAGAGTAAACACGGTTGAATGATAATAAATGGCTTCAGCCAAACACTAACCATGAGTGAAAGACATTTTTTTTTGTGTTATCATTCATATTCTCTGAAAAATGGCCAGGAAATCATAAATTCTGCCAGGGTATGTAAACTTATGAGCACAACTGTATATACACACACATATGTGGTTTGTATTTTTATGCTCCCAGAGTGTATTGGACATTCGGGAACATGTACATTAAGATTCTGTAGTCTTAAATAATTTTTTTATTGCAAATTAAGGTGTTATAGTCATTTATAAGAAAATCACGATTTTCATTTTTGCCCATATCGCCCATCCCTACTCTAAAGTATCAGAGGCGTCTTCATTATTGGATAATCTTGTATCAGATAAATCCAATAAGCTAGTAGATGATCCCTGGGAAGGATAGCAATATTTGACCTTTTGCTTGCGCTTACCAGGGCGAGGTAAAGAACTAAAGGATGCAGACACAGTCGTTTGTAACTGCTCAGGAAAGTCTGGTGGTAAAAGGGCCCCTCCAGATGGAGGATTAAGAGTGCTATGGGAAGCTGCATGTGTAGAAGGAGATGACTGTAGGGTGCGCACCTCACTAGATGGAGATTTCTCAGAGGTGGACAGCTGAGTGGTATCAAACATATTCACTTTCTTTGACATGATTACTTTATCAAGGCATGTGGAACATAATTGAGCAGGCGGGTATACTGTGGCCTCCTTACAATATAGAAAGGTATTAGACTTAGGTAAAGAGTACCCTCTAATGCATCAGAATAATCCATAGCTTGTGCTAACAAAGCAGACTATTGAATAATGAGAAAAAACGGCACCTTTATACCCCCATTGGCTGGAAACCGCTTATTCTCCGGTAAACCGCACAGTCAGGAAAGAGGAAATAAATGTGACCACACCCAGTCACGTGGTGCGCAATGCAGGACCGTCACTGCTATACTAGTAAAAAAAGTGCCAAGCCTTTCAAGCTGCGCAGTAACCAAAACGAAAGTGAAAACCCTGTACGTTCCAACATCTGCCTGAGCCTCATCTCACACATGTTGCAGCATTATCAAATAAAACTTATGTGATAAATCCCCACTGTTCAATAATACGCCTCCGGAGATATTAACCCTTGATTCTATACAGATTAAAGGAGCCACACTGTGACCATGTCTTCTTGCATTATCATATGTTTTTAAAAAAATTAAACGATCTTACCGGAATTTATGCTGTGGAACAGAAACACAGCCTCTCAAGTTTGACAGTCTTGTAGCATCACTCCTGACATGGACTTGAGTAATGGAAGCAGGCAGTGAAACTCGTCAACACTGATGGCTTAGGAGCTGTTAATACGAGTCTGGGTGCATTCGCAGAAAGACTCTCCCTGCATCTCAAGACTCTAACATTCGTCAATGCTCTCACTGAGAGGCTGACAAGACTACTTAAAACTCCAGCCCCATTTCGAAGGGAAGATACCCTCCATAAGGAACTACTCCGAATCTTCTGACACTTCACTGACAACCTCCTGTGATGAAAGGCAAATAATGACTGGGATATGAGGGAAGTAGCGGGAGTATTTAAGCCTTTGGCTGGGGTGTCTTTGCCTCCTCTTGGTGGCCAGGTTCAGTATTTCCCAACAGTAAGGAATGATGCCGTGGACGCTCCTCATATTAAGAAGGAAACTGAATTTTGGGATAAGTTAACTATCCCCCAAATCTCGTGAGAAGTAATCCAACAATTACATCTCTATATCACAATGCAGGAAATCACAGATGGGATTAAATTCTCCAAACTAAATAAAGCGCCTGGTCCAGATTCGCTCCCAGCTGAATTTTACAGAATCTTGCAAATCCAAATTTCACTGATGTTACATAAATGATTTCATTCTTACTATACAGCAGATATCTCCTGTTCCCCAAATTTTGTAGCTTCCAATATCTCACTGATCCTTAAAAAAGATAAGATCCTGAATATCCAACTTCATATAGACCAATGTCCTTATTACATTTTGATTATAAACTGCTTACCTCAATAATTGCAAAGCGACCGATGCCACACCTCCATATTATTAATGAAAATCAGGCAGGTTTCATGTCTGGTAGGAAGTTAGGAACTCAGTCAAAAATATTTGAAACGTTATGCTCTCATTAGATTATTTTTGGAATAAGATACACAAAAAAGAACTCAAAGCCTTAGACGCAGCCATTCTTACAGTGGATGCCGAAAAAGCTATATTTACTATAAACTACTACTACTATTTACTACTATAAACTATATTTGCTGGGATCACTTGTTTTATGCCTTAGAAAAATTTGGATTTTCAGGATCCTTCCCTAATCTTATTCATTTGATTTATAGGAACCCAACTTCTGCTATCATAATTAATGGTGCAACTACTGAACGACTGCAGTTACAAAGAGGTACTAGGCAAGGGTGTCCTCTATCCCCCATTATTTACAATATCTCACTTAAACCCTTACCAATTCTCCTTAGAGATCATTTAACAGGTATTCAATTAGGAAATCAGAATTTTGTTTTAGATCTATATGCAGATGATCTGTTATTATTTCTTAGCGATCTGCAGGTTAGTCTACCAAAATTGTAAAAGGATATTAACTTTTTGCTGCTTTCTCTGGATATAAAATAAATTTGAGGAAGTCAGCGTTGTTATGGTTAAAAAAAACTGCCACATCATGATATAGACCACCCATTTAGAGAAGTCAATCAATTCAAATATTTGGGAATAACACTATCCAGGGACCCCAAGAGTGGTATGAGCTAAACTTCCCAAAATTCTTCAGGGAATGTAGAATTAAATTATGAGATTGGAATAACCTACCAATATCCCTCTCATCATGTGTTATGTTGGTAAAAATGATATTACTGCCAAAGCTAATATATTTACTCCAGAATATTCCATTGATCTGGATTAAACAACTGGTCACATTGGACGCCTCAATGAAATCTTTCTATGACACTGCAATACAATTTGGGCTTTCCAAAGAGGACCATTTTGCGAATGTACAAATCAGGCATTACATTGCCTTCTGGCCCCCTGAGAAGTTTAATTAACCAATATCGGGAGGGGTCAGTATCTATCTCCCCATTCTATCGCCTCCTGAATTCCACAGGTAATATTTCTCAGATGGAGTCAATATTAAATAAATGGGGGGAAAAAATCCTGAAATTAATATACGTGATATTCAACAAAACTGGAGGCTCACTAATCTGGCGATAAGCACATCTAAAAATAATGCATGCCATTTACATTACTCCTTCAAATTTGACTAAATGGTATAGAAAGCCTACTCATTGTTGGAAATGCAACGCCATTCAAGCTGATTTAGTACACCGTATTTGGTCATGCCCAAAAATACACCAAGTTTTGCTGAAAATTAATTTCGGCTAAACAAAGTAATGGAGGTTGAGGTAACTCTAGGAGCACATCATGTAGTCTTCTTAGTCAAATACTCTGAACAATGTAAAAATTATAAACTACTTAACACTATATTAATTTTCGCTCTAAATCTTATATTGAAGAATTGGAAAGCAACTTGTTCTCCGAAATTTGTTGGTTTTAAAAAAGCTCTTACCACCCAATGTATGGTGGAACAATATGGCATCCAAAACCCTAATGACCTCCAATTACAAAGATTTTTAATAAATGGCTCCTGGTCATTCAATCTATGCCTCTGAATATCCAAAAATTGTCCTGCAGAATATCCATGCTGGGCATTTCCCTCAACATTGGATAGAATAGGACTTAATGTGATGTCAAGGAATAAGAATCTTAGGATGACAGTGAAGGAGTCGGAGTTAGAGGGGATGTGGGCCCTGAGATGACATGTTGGGGGGGGATTGGAGTGGGAGAGGGCTTTATTCCCACTTTTTTTTTGCAAACTCTAAACAAGGAGAACCAGAAATTCTCTTGGTATAGTTATATATTTTACAGATTATTGTTAAAATGTTTGACAATATACTTATATGTTGTTTTTTTCCCTTTCTTCTTTTTCTTTAATGTCTTTTTTATGCTTTATATTATGCAATGAATATCTACTCGAGAAATTTTAATAAAAATTTTTGAAATAAAAAAAAAGATTACAAAAAATAATAAACTAAATTATCCAAAATAATAAAAATTAAACCTAATCTATTAGCCCTATAAAAAAACAGCCAAAAATAAAAACACCCCCTACCCTATCAATAAACTACCAATAGCCCTAAGTTAAACAGCTCTTTTACCTAAAATAATTACAAATAACCCCTAAAAGTAAACCCCCCACCAAAACAACCCCCCAAAATAAAAAAAAACACCCAAACAACCCCCCAAAATAAAAAACCTAAGTCTAAAAAAAACCTAAGTTACTCATTTCCCTTTAAAGGGCATTCAGCTCTTTTTCGCCTATAAAAATAATAAAGCCCTAATCTAAAAATAAACCCACCCAAAAAAATAAAAAAAGACCTATCAATAAACCCAGAAAATCATACTGTAATGCTGAGAGCTCAGAAACTCTCCGAGCAGAAGAAATGGCAACAAGAAACAAAACCTTCCAAGATAACATCTTAATATCTAAGGAATGCATAGGCTCAAACAGAGCCTGTGAAAGGACTTTAAGAACAAGGTTAAGACTCCAGAGAGGAGTAACAGATTTAAACACAGGCCTGATTCTGACGAAGGCCTAACAAAAGGATTGCACATCTGGCACATCCTCCAAACACTTATGCAACAAAATAGACAAGGCATAAATCTGACCCATTAGGGTACTAGCTGACAAACCATATTCCAGACCCTCCTGGAAGAAAAACAAAACTCAAGGAATCCGAACTCTACTCCAAGAGCAGCTCTTGGATTCATCCCAATACAGATATTTACACCATACTATATGGAAAATCTCTCAAGACACTGGCTTACCAGCCTGAATCAAGGTCTCAATGACTGAATCTGAAGCCCACGCTTAGAGGGAACTAAGCATTTTATCTCCAAACAGGCAGCTTCAGAGAAACAAAATTTTGATGAGAGAAAGGACCCTGATCAGAAGGTCCTTACTCAGAGAAAGAAACCAAGAAGAGAGAGATGACATCTCCTCTAGATCTGCATACCAGGTCCTGCGAAGCACGCAGGGAAAATGTGAATTACCAACGCCTCTCCTGTTTGATAAGGCTGTGACACACTGCTTCGCATTGCATCGCTTCTGAAGTTCAGATATTTCATCTCTGAGCGCTCAGCTATGTTACCTGACGCAGCAGAGTGCTGAGAGATGAAAAGGCAGGACACACTGAGCGCGCACAGCCGCATCTACACGCTGCGCACCGCTCCGCTTGCAGTGTGTTACAGCCCATACAAGCATTGTTTTGTGAAAGAGGAACAAACTGAGAAACGGAGATGTCAGACTGAAAACCCAAGGAAACGCCAGGTGATTTAACAGAGCAGCCTGCTGATCTATAGCCCTTTAACATAACTTAAAAACTTGGCGTACAGCCATCTCCAACTCCAGCACCCCCCATTGAGGGTTAACCTAGAGAACACCTTCGGGAGAAAACTCCCCGGGGAGAAAAATTTTACTGCTCAAAAGACCGCTCCCGGTATTCACTCCTGAAATAAGATATCGGAAAAACAACTAATGTGAGCATTCGCCCACAGAACATCCACGCCAAACATGGCAAAGGAACTCCAGGTTACTCCCAAATGGTTAATGTACAATCAGAACCAGAAAAAAATGGTCAAGACAACCGAGAACAAGCTATCAGAGCAATGAAGATCGCTTTCCACTCCAAAGCGGATATGGGAAGAGCAGACTTCTCCCAAGTCCATATCTTACAGGCTAGCGACCGTGGTCACTATTACTCAGGAAAGTCTCCGGAGCATGTGTCCCGAGACAGATCCTCCAAGACAGATCCACAGGATCCCCTGGTCCACTATCTGAACATGCATAACAGCAGACACTCAGATGGAATCAAGCCAAGGAATGATGTCCAACAAAGCAACTATTAGACCAAATACCTCCATACATTGAATAAATCCAAAAAAAAAAAACAAGAGGAAAAAATCCTCTATTTCCTGACCTCTGTCAAAAAAATAATTTTAGAGATAGGCAAATGAATATGGTCCCTAAGAACTATACCTGAAGCTGAAAAAGGGAAACTCATCTTCAGATTCTTTGTGGAATGAAGAAAGCAACAAGGTCTCTGTAAGAGAATCTTCTAACTAAAAAGATGGTGCCTGAACCTTATGACGTCCAGGAAAGGCACCACAGCAATTCTCTGAAACCAGAGCACTGGCAACATAACCCCCACTGATAGCTATGGCAAGGCCAAAGGAAAGAGCCACAAACTTAAAAGGACACTGAACCCAAAAAATTTCTTCCGTGATTCAGATAGAGCATGCAATTTTAAGCAACTTTCTAATTTACTCCTATTATCAATTTTCTTCATTCTCTTGCTATCTTTATTCAAAAAAGAAGGCATCTAAGCTTTTTTTTTTTTGGTTCAGAATTGTGGACAGCACTTTTTTATTGGTGGATAAATTTATCCACCAATCAGCAAGAACAACACAGGTTGTTCACCAAAAATGGGTTGGCATCTAAACTTACATTCTTGCATTTCAAATAAAGATACCAAGAGAATGAAGAAAATTTGATAATAGTAGTAAATTAGAAAGCTGCTTAAAATTACATGGTCTATCTGAATCACGAATGAAAAAAATTGGGTTCAGTGTCCCTTTAAGGTGATTGTAAGAAAGGCAAAAACTCAGGAACTGGAATATACCCGTCCTCCAGGTCTATGGACACCATGAGCTGACCCTCTTGAACCAACTAGAACTATCCCAGGGAAAGGAGGTTCCAAACGCACATAAAAAAATGCTTCACTGTTATCTGGTCTGCAGATAAAAATGAGAGGAGGAACCTGCCTCTGAAAGGAAGGAATGAAAACTATATAGGAAACCTGAGATAGTGGGGGGTAGTTATCAAGCCGTCTACTTTTCTGCCTTCGCCGGCCCAATACGCCCGCCTAAGCTCGCCTACCTTCGCTGCCGCGGACCTTGAAAACGTTCACCTAAGTTATCAAATAAAGCTGTCAAAAAGCCGCGGGGCGATGAGCAGCGGACTGTGAGAGTTATCACTCATCCGATCTCGCTGCTCTTCGGCTTTTTCCCAGCTTTATTGCTAGCCTGTCACTAAGCACTCACACTAAACTACACTGTTCTATCCCTATACCGGCGCCCCCGGAGCCTCCCGCAACTCAATAAAGTTACTAACCCCTAAACCGCCGCTCCTAGACCCTGCCGCAACTCTGATAAATGGACACCGCTGCCACCTACATTATACCTAGTAACCCCTATCCTGCCATCCCTATACCGTCGCCCTCTATAATAAAGTTATTAACCCCTATCCTGCTGATACCGCACCTCGCCGCAACTAAATAAATAGTTTAACCCCTAAACCGCCGCTCCCTGAACCCGCCGCAACCTATATTAAACCTATTAACCCCTATCCTGCCCCCCTACACCGTCGTCACCTATAATAAATTTATTAACCCCTATCCTGCCCCCCACTACACCGCCGCCACTGTAATAAAATTATTAACCCCTAAACCTAAGTCTAACACTAACCCTAACACCCCCCTAACTTAAATATTAATTAAATAAATCTAAATAATATTTCTATTATTAACTAAATTAATCCTATTTAAAACTAAATACTTACCTTTAAAATAAACCCTAATATAGCTACAATATAAATAATAATTATATTCTAGCTATCTTAGGATTTATTTTTATTTTACAGGTAACTTTCAATTTATTTTAACTAGGTACAATAGCTATTAAATAGTTATTAACTATTTAATAGCTTACCTAGCTAAAATAAACTGAAATTTACCTGTAAAATAAATCCTAACCTAAGTTATAATTACACCTAACACTACACTATACTTTAATAAATTATTCCTATTTAAAACTAAATACTTACCTGTAAAATAAACCCTAATATAGCTACAATATAAATAATAATTATATTGTAGCTATCTTAGGATTTATATTTATTTTACAGGTAACTTTGTATTTATTTTAGCTAGTTAGAATAGTTATTAAATAGTTATTAACTATTTAATAACTACCTAGCTAAAAGAAATACAAAATTACCTGTAAAATAAATCCTAACCTAAGTTACCATTAAACCTAATACTTCACTATCATTAAATTAATTAAATAAACTACCTACAAATAACTACAATTAAATACAATTACATAAACTAACTAAAGTACAAAAAATAAAAAAATAAGTTACAAACATTTTAAAAATATTACAACAATTTTAAGCTACTTACACCTAATCTAAGCCCCCTAATAAAATAACAAACCCCCCAAAATAAAAAAATGCCCTACCCTATTCTAAATTAAATAAAGTTCAAAGCTCTTTTACTTTACCAGCCCTTAAAAGGGCCATTTGTGGGGGCATGCCCCAAAAAGTTCAGCTCTTTTGCCTGTAAAAGAAAAATACAACCCCCCAACATTAAAACCCACCACCCACATACCCCTAATCTAACCCAAACCCCCCTTACAAAAACCTAACACTAATCCCCTGAAGATCATCCTACCTTGAGTCGTCTTCACTCAGCCGAGCAGCAATGGAACCGAAGTGGACATCCGGAGCGGAAGAAGTTAATCCTCCAAGCGGCGCTGAAGAAATCTTCCATCCGATGAAGTCATCATCCAGGCGGCGCTGAAGAAGTCTTCGATCCGGGCGATGTCATCTTCCAAGAGGCGCTGAAGAGGTCTTCTATCCGGGCGATGTCATCTTCCAAGCCGGGTCTTGAATCTTCCTCCCGCCGACGCGGAACCTCCTTCTTCACCGACGGACTACGATGAATGAAGGCTCCTTTAAGAGACGTCATCCAAGATGGCGTCCCCTCAATTCCGATTGGCTGATAGGATTCTATCAGCCAATCGGAATTAAGATAGGAAAAATTTGATTGGCTGATGGAATCAGCCAATCAGATTGAGCTCACATTCTATTGGCTGTTCCGATCAGCCAATAGAATGCGAGCTCAATCTGATTGGCTGATTCCATCAGCCAATCAGATTTTTCCTACCTTAATTCCGATTGGCTGATAGAATCCTATCAGCCAATCGGAATTGAGGGGACGCCATCTTGGATGACGTCCCTTAAAGGAGCCTTCATTCGTCGTAGTCCGTCGGTGAAGAAGGAGGTTCTGCGTCGGCGGGAGGAAGATTCAAGACCCGGCTTGGAAGATGACATCGCCCGGATAGAAGACCTCTTCAGCGCCTCTTGGAAGATGACATCGCCCGGATCGAAGACTTCTTCAGCGCCGCCTGGATGATGACTTCATCGGATGGAAGATTTCTTCAGCGCCGCTTGGAGGATTAACTTCTTCCGCTCCGGATGTCCACTTCGGTTCCATCGCTGCTCGGCTGAGTGAAGACGACTCAAGGTAGGATGATCTTCAGGGGATTAGTGTTAGGTTTTTGTAAGGGGGGTTTGGTTTAGATTAGGGGTATGTGGGTGGTGGGTTTTAATGTTGGGGGGGGTTGTATTTTTCTTTTACAGGCAAAAGAGCTGAACTTTTTGGGGCATGCCCCCACAAATGGCCCTTTTAAGGGCTGGTAAGGTAAAAGAGCTTTGAACTTTACTTAATTTAGAATAGGGTAGGGCATTTTTTTTATTTTGGGGGGTTTGTTATTTTATTAGGGGGCTTGGATTAGGTGTAAGTAGCTTAAAATTGTTGTAATATTTTTAAAATGTTTGTAACTTATTTTTTTATTTTTTGTAACTTAGCTTTTTTTTATTTTTTGTACTTTAGTTAGTTTATGTAATTGTATTTAATTGTAGTTATTTGTAGGTAGTTTATTTAATTAATTTAATGATAGTGTAGTATTAGGTTTAATTGTAACTTAGGTTAGGATTTATTTTACAGGTCATTTTGTATTTCTTTTAGCTAGGTAGTTATTAAATAGTTAATAACTATTTAATAACTATTCTACCTAGCTAAAATAAATACAAAGTTACCTGTAAAATAAATATAAATCCTAAGATAGCTACAATATAATTATTATTTATATTGTAGCTATATTAGGGTTTATTTTACAGGTAAGTATTTAGTTTTAAATAGGAATAATTTATTAAAGTATAGTGTAGTGTTAGGTGTAATTGTAACTTAGGTTAGGATTTATTTTACAGGTAAATTTCAGTTTATTTTAGCTAGGTAACTATTAAATAGTTAATAACTATTTAATAGCTATTGTACCTAGTTAAAATAAATTGAAAGTTGCCTGTAAAATAAAAATAAATCCTAAGATAGCTACAATATAATTATTATTTATATTGTAGCTATATTAGGGTTTATTTTAAAGGTAAGTATTTAGTTTTAAATAGGATTAATTTAGTTAATAATAAAAATATTATTTAGATTTATTTAATTAATATTTAAGTTAGGGGGGCGTTAGGGTTAGTGTTAGACTTAGGTTTAGGGGTTAATAATTTTATTACAGTGGCGGCGGCGTAGTGGGGGGCAGGATAGGGGTTAATAAATGTATTATAGGTGGCGACGGTGTAGGGGGGGGCAGATTAGGGGTTAATAAATTTATTATAGGTGGCGACGGTGTAGGGGGGGCAGATTAGGGGTTAATAAATTTATTATAGGTGGCGACGGTGTAGGGGGGCAGATTAGGGGTTAATACATTTAATATAGGTGGCGACGGTGTAGGGGGGGCAGGATAGGGGTTAATACATTTAATATAGGTTGCGGCGGGTTCAGGGAGTGGCGGTTTAGGGGTTAATACATTTATTATAGTTGCGGTGGGCTTCGGGAGCGGCGGTTTAGGGGTTAATATGTATAGAGTAGCTTGCGGTGGGCTACGGGAGCGGCGGTTTAGGGGGTAATAACTTTATTTAGTTGCGGCGGTGTAGGGGGGGCAGATTAGTGGTGTTTAGACTCGGGGTACATGTTAGGGTGTTTGGTGCAGACATCTCCCATAGAAATCAATGGGATGTCTGTCAGCAGCGAACTTGTACTTTCGCTATGGTCAGACTCCCATTGATTCCTATGGGATCCGCCGCCTCCAGGGGTGGCGGTTTGAAAACCAGGTACGCTGGGCCGTAAAAGTGCCGAGCGTACCTGCTAGTCATTTGATAACTAGCAAAAGTAGTGAGATTGTGCCGCACTTGTGTGCGGAACATCTGGAGTGACGTAAGAATCGATCTGTGTCGGACTGAGTCCGGCGGATCGAAGTTTATGTCACAAAATTCTACTTTTGCCGGTCTCGAGCCTTTGATAACTAAGGCGAATCAGCCTCGCCACAAATACGCTGCGGAATTCCAGCGTATTTGAGGTTGACGGCTTGATAACTACCCCCCAGTAAGTCCATAGCCTATCAAGGACCTCTCGTATCCTCTTCTTAGAGACAAACTGAGAGAAACAGACCCCTCACTTCACTGATTTTACGGAATGGGGTCAAACTCCTCTAAGACTATTCATCTTGTCTTGAGGTAGAAAAGACCCTTTTTCACCCAAAATTCAGAAAAAATACCTGAAAGATCAGGACCAAACAAGGTCTTACCCTTGAAAAGAAAGCACCAGAAGCTTGGACTCAAGGAAAAATTCACTGACCAAAATACAGCCACAACACCCCGCGGGCCAGCCGAGAGAAGCCAGATCCTGACCCGGCTGAAAGACTTGCATGGTAGCATCAGAAATAAAAGAATGACTAGTTTAAGAACCTTATTCTGTTCTGGATCTCCTCAAAGGGAGTCCCTACCAATTGAAATCAGACAAGGCGTCACCCCTTTAAAATGTTGCACGTGATAAAGTGACAACCCAAACTTTCCTGTAAGTCCATTGAACCTGAAAGGGCAGTGATCCTCTCTAGGGATCACAGTTCTCTGAACCAGAGGAGAAATGGTTCCTACTACTTAGGCACCGTGACCTACTTAGGCCCTGACACTTTATTGGAGACATCGCCTCAAGAAAGAAAAAGTAGGACAAGGAAACCTTGACTACTCCTATGCCTACTAACACAGTCAGGGACAGGAAAACAATCCACAGAAGAATCCCAGAATCATAAAATTTAAGAGATTCCTTAAGATTAACAACGACAAAACATGTCGGAGTTGCATCAAGGTAGCTAAAACCTCCTTTAACATCACAAAGGTGTTCAAGCTTAATCTAAAGTGTACAAATTCAACCTCAGATAAAGGAATTATACTGTCCAGGTCTGAGATTTCAACTCAGAAACTACCGAATCCTCCTTGCCAGCCTAGGGGACGTAGTAAGGAGTAGCCAAAGTGGAACAGAAACCCTCAAATTCTGAAATTATAAAAGTCCTCTTGCACTTTCCTTGAAAAAAAGGAAAAACAGACCATGCCTCAGATACCAAAGAGGATACCTGGGCTCAATTCTGTATGCAAAAAACTCCTCCTGGAGATTGAATGGAACCACAGGGCACTTCATGTGATGCCATTAAGGCTTGGGATATAAAAGGAGAAAAACTGTTGCATAGTCAGAAACAGTATCATCCTAAGAGACATTAGCTCACCAAATAGCCATGTAGCCCAATTATGACAAGCTACAAAATGCTACAGGGCATAACAGTCTAAAACAATCCTGAAGCACCCACATACTGGTATTTAATATTTATATAACAGAGGGGAGGGTATGAAATACATCAGTGGAAACATATATTGACATATGGTAAAAAAATGCCCCCAAACATAGGTATGAAGAAAAACAGACCTACAGTTAAAAGCATATTACTACTAACATTAGCGGATAAGACCTCATGAGTGAGCCTATACAAGGCTTGGTAACAACTAAGTAGTAGAGATTTAACTACAGTTGATATTTGTAACGTCTTATAAAAAACCATGTCATTCAGCACACAGAAGCCCAATAATAAACACACACAGTTCAATAGCATGAAACATACCCCCATTTACGGACACATAAGTCCGTTGTAACGGAGAAACAAAAAAGGAAATTTATGCTTACCTGATAAACTGATTTCTTCTATGATACGACGAGTCCACGGATTCATCCTTTACTTGTGGGATATTATCCTCCTGCTAACAAGAAGTGGCAAAGAGCACCACAGCAGAGCTGTCTATTTAGCTCCTCCCTTGACTCCACCCCCCAGTCGACCGAAGGTATAGGAAGAAAATGGAGAAATTAAAAGTTGCAGAGGTGAAGTTTTAAACCAAAAAATATAATCTGTCTTAAATTGACAGGGCGGGCCGTGGACTTGTCGTATCATAGAAGAAATCAATTTGTCAGGTAAGCATAAATTTCCTTTTCTTCTATAATATACGACGAGTCCACAGATTCATCCTTTACTTGTGGGATACAATACCAAAGCTGGATTGGATGAGACTCTTAAGCGCTTGTGCTTAATTACCCAATAAGGAAAGATAGTCTTACTATGTAGTTGGATTCAATGAGATCTATTTATTTTTAGAATTATAAATACATACAATAAAATTTAAAACAATAGAAATTGATTCTTAAAACAAATCTAACTGGTTGGCCAACCATACAGTGTGAATAAAATGTTATAATATGTTTTCCAATCCCTGTTACTTAGTGTGTTATACAAACATATCTGTATATTTGAATTTTTGAATTTTGGTTTAATTGCAGATATTTTTTATGGATTTGATATAGTGGACTTGTGAAGAAGTATGGTATCCACAAAGAATATTCGCAATATTAATTCTTAATTACCATATTTACCATATTCGTTTGTTTAAAGCTGAACATACATAATTAAAATAGCGTCAATGGTATCAACAATATAATTAAAATAGCGTCAATGGTATCAACAATAGTAACAAATAATAAAAGTGAAACAAAAATAAAGTGATACAGTAAAAATCGTATAAGTTATGAAAGATAAAGTCTTTCTGCCGTGATCGTTAGAGTAATTGTTAATTGCTTTTTGTTAAAAGCGCTGTTGTTAAGTCCTCCGTGGGGATAGTATGTGCGGGCGTGCTGCAACACGTTTTTATCTAATTGCTATATATATTGCGATTATAAGTCACTGTTAAGTAGTTTTGGTTATCTGTCCTTCACATTAACTTCCTTAGTTGGTGTAGGTATAATAAATCTTACCCGTTGTTTCTTTTGGGATACTTTGTTTCTGGTCTAGTTTCTTTTTGTACCCAATTCAATCTTTACTGTGATGAATGTGGATCGGAAGCCGGGATAGCCGCTGCCGGTGTTGTAGTGGTTTCAGTATGTCGAGTTGGTTTGTCTCTGCGATTACACACACTTGAAGAAGTAGATGCTGGGGTATTGTGGTAGTGTGCTTTAACCGTTAATCCTTTTGTCAGATGGCTGGGCTTTTTGCCTGGTTCAGGTTTTCAAAACCTCTTGAATTGTTGCGAATGTGTTCTGTTTAGATCCGTACTCTATTTGTTTCAGAGTATCCGATCTGCAGGTGTCCACAGGTTTCTTTAGGCCCAATTATTAGGTAAGGTATTTCAGTTGTTCTTGGCGGTCCTTTGAAAGGAGGACTAGGTGCTTTGAAGGTTGTTCTTGAACGCTTCAGAATATCTTTCAAGCGTATTTGTTGGTCCGTGGTTTGATGTAGTCTTGGCGGTCCACTTCGAAAGTGGACTATGAAAATGTTCAGTGTAGCAAGGAGTAGGCAACGCGTTTCAGCTGATTAATACAGCCTTTATCAAGCATATCCTTGCAGTTGTAAACAGTGGGTTTTTGTATTCTGTGATTTGATTCTATTGGATCCCCTAGGTAGTTGTATCTTTACAATCTGGTGATCCTATTGGTTGTTGTGTCGGTGCTTTTGATTGGTCATTCCTTAGCATGTGACCTATTAATGGTTCAGTTTATCACGGTGATGGGGGAATTTTCACTTATTTGTATCAGATGACCAAGTAAATGCATAAAACGTTATGAAAACTTGTTCCAGTAGTAAACACAAATACGAATGTATTGTTATAATAAAAACATAAATAACTTTTTGTACGTCAGAGAATCTGTCCTTACAGGGTTTGTGAGTCAGTATAAGGTTTTTGGTATATGCCAATTTGAATATTTATTATGTTCTATTTAGTCCTTTAGTGCAAGAATTCATATTTTATTGTTGGTTCAATTCTAGGGTTGGTAAATTAGAGGTTTAGTCATTTGTTTTGATGATGCAATTTAATATAACAGTGGAATGGGAAATTTCAATTTTGCGTGTTCTTGTTTGATCTTTAGTAATCGTTTGTTAAAAAGCAGTTTTTTTATTAATAATCGTTATTTCCATTATTATTGCTTTGGTGCAAGTATATGAAACATGCATTATTGGTTCTGGAATTTTTATTCCTATTTTTGTAATTTATTTATTTTTAGTGTTCGTTCTTTTATAATCTTTTGTTGAAGAGCAGGTTAATCTTTTGGTATTCATCATTTCAATTGTATTGGTTCAAGGATATAAAACATCCATTATTAATAGTTGTGTATCAATCTGTTGGGTTTCTCTTCCGAATTTGGAGTGTTTGTTCTCTTTTAGCCTTTGTTGAAAGAGGGTATCATAAAACGATTTCTTAAAATTTGGTGAAATTTTGAATTGTTTATGAAGTGTTGTTATCAGATGCATTATTATTGGTTCTGGAATTTTTATTCCTATTTTTGTAATTTATTTATTTTTAGTGTTCGTTCTTTTATAATCTTTTGTTGAAGAGCAGGTTAATCTTTTGGTATTCATCATTTCAATTGTGTTGGTTCAAGGATATAGAACATCCATTATTATTAGTTGTGTATCAACCTGTTGGGTTTCTCTTCCGAATTTGGAGTGTTTGTTCTTTTTTAGCCTTTGTTGAAGGAGTGTGTCATAAAACGATTTTTTAAAATTTTTGGTGAAATTTTGAATTGTTTATGAAGTATTGTTATCAGATTGGGTTTTTGGTAAAACATGCATTATTATTGGTTCTGGAATTTTTATTCCTATTTTTGTAATTTATTTATTTTTAGTGTTTGTTCTTTTATAATCTTTTGTTGAAGAGCAGGTTAATATTTTGGTATTCATCATTACAATTGTATTGGTTCAAGGATATAGAACATCCATTATTATTAGTTGTGTATCAACCTGTTGGGTTTCTCTTCCGAATTTGGAGTGGTTGTTCTCTTTTAGCCTTTGTTGAAGGATTGTATTATAAAACGATTTTTTTAAATTTTTGGTGAAATTTTGAATTGTTTATGAAGTGTTGTTATCAGATTGGGTTTTTGGTGTTGGCATGCAGGATTTTTTGTGGTTCAAGTATTCAAGAAACAGTTTAGACTGAAGTCTATATTCAGACCTTTTGGTCTTAAGGTTTGCATTTCGAAGATCCATTTTGCTTCTTTTTTAAGTAGGTTGTTTGCCTGGTTACCACCTCTTATATTTTGTTTAATTTTTTGTATAGCTGTGTAGTTGAAATATTTTAGATTGCTGTTATTGCAAGTTCTGAAGTGTTTGGGAACTGGCAGGTCTTTATTTCTTTCTAGTTCCGATTTTTCTATTGATAATATGTGTTCCCTTATTCGTTCTTTTATCATCCTTTCCGTTTCACCTATATATTGTTTGTCACATTTTGTGCATGTTATAAGATATATTATGTTTGTGTCTGTACATCTTATAGTCTCTTTTATTTTATATTCCTTGTTTGTGATGCTGGATTTGAATGATTTAGCTTTTTTTGCATGTCTGCATGCTTTGCAGAAACCGCAGGGATAAAATCCCTGTAATGTTTCACCTTGAACTCCTTTTTGGATTTTCGGTTTGTTATGTTTTATGGTTGGAGCTAGTGAACTTTTTAGGTTTTTGGCCTTTTTGTAAATGAATTTTGGGTTTTGTGGTAATTTCTCTCCTAAGTGTGGATCTTGTTGTAGTATTTTCCAGTGTGATTTGATAATTTTTTCTATTTCACCTCTATCCTCACTGTACTCTGTGATGAAAGGGATGAACCATTCTTTAGATTCTTCTATAGTGTTAGTTTTATCTTTGGGTTTATATTTGAGTATGTCCTTTCTGTTGGTTTTTTGTACTTGAAGTCTTTCCACTTCTATTTCTTCCTCTGTGTATCCTCTTTCTATGAATTTCTCTTTAAGTCTCTTTGATTGGATTTCAAAATCTGTGTCTTTTTTACAGTTTCTTTTGAGTCTAAGGAACTGACCCTTTGGTATATTTTGTTTCCACCGCTTGAGGTGACCACTTGTTTCGTGTATGAAGTTGTTGGCATCGACCTCTTTGAAATAGGTTTTTGTGAGAAGCTCGTTATTTTCTATGCTAATTTCTAGGTCTAGATAATGTATTTTCTCTGTACTGTAGTCTGCAGTGAATTTTAGATTAAGTTGATTGTTGTTCATATGTTCTAAGCAGGTATTTAAATCTTGTGTTGTGCCTTTCCAGACAAAGAAGAGATCATCAATAAATCTTTTATACATGATGAAATTATTTTTGAAGGGGCTCTCTTGTAGGAATTGTGTTTCCCATATTCCCATGAACAGATTTGCGTAACTAGGGGCAAATTTAGTGCCCATAGCTGTTCCGCAAATCTGTTCATAGTATGTGTTTTCGTACATAAAAAAGTTATGGGTTAGAATAAATTCTATACAATCTATTATGAATTCTCGTTGTTCTTTTAACATAGTTGGGTCATTTCTTAAATATTTATTGATGGCATGGAGGCCATCTTCGTGTCTAATGGAGGTATACAGTGCCTGAACATCGCATGTCACTAGTATATATTCATCAGTCCATTTGAAATTATCTAACATTATTAATAGGTTTGTTGAGTCTCTTAAATATGAGTCTAAGTTTATGACGTATTTTTGAAGATATTTGTCGATATAGGCTGATAAATTTGACGTTAGTGAGTCAATCCCTGAAATAATTGGTCTGCCTGGTGGGTTAGTAAGTGATTTGTGGATTTTTGGAAGGACGTATATGACTGGAATAATAGGGTGGTTAGGGAGAAGGTAGTTGTGTTCTTTCTCATTAAGAATACCTATATTAGATGCTTTATCCAGAAGGTGTTTTAGAAATACTTTGTAAATGATGGTTGGATTACACCGTAATTTTTTGTAGGTGTTCACATCTTGTATAAGTGAATGTACCATTTCTTTGTATTTGTTTGTATCTAAGATGACTATCCCTCCTCCCTTATCCGCTGGCTTTATTGTGATTTCGTTGTTTTCTTCTAGTTCTTTTATAAGGTTTTTTTGTTTTAGTGTGATGTTATGTTTTATTTTCTTTTGTGCGATGTTGCTTATATCTTCTAAAATCAGTTTCTCAAAGGTTTCTATGTAGTTGCCTTTTTCATGTTTAGGATAAAAGTTTGATTTTTCTTTTAGCCCTGAGTGTATGAAGTTGTCTGTTTGGGTGTTTGTGATGTCATTAGTTATTTCTCTTTCGAGAGAGGTCTTCTGGAAATATTTTTTGAGGGTTAATTTCCTAATAAATTTGCTGGCGTCTATATATGTTTCAAATTTATTTAGTTTTCTTGTTGGTGCAAAAGAGAGGCCTTTATTCAAGATTTCTATTTGGGATGTATTTAGAGTGACTTTGCTAAGATTAAAGATGCCATTTTGCTTTATCTCATTCTTTTCGCTTGTTGGTTTTGGTATTGGGGCTCTCCTCTTTCTCCTCTCTGTTCCCCTCCCTCTGTTACCTCTTCTTCTGAATGGTTTCTTTTTCTTCTGGTATTTGGGTGTGGTCCTACCTCTAAAAAATGTTGTTCAGTAGTTACAGCGGAGTGTTCACCTTTTGTGATAGTATTTCCATTTTCTAAAGGGGCATATCTGTTGTATGTGGGCACTGTCCAATTCTCTTTTTCAGTCCTGTTATTTTTATTTTTGTTGTTCCAACCATGGTTGTGAGTTGTGTTGGTTGTATACTCTTGGTTTCTATTGTAGTAATTGTGGTTTTTGTATTGTTCTCTGTAATAAGTAGGTTGGTGTAAATATTCTGTTCTATTTTCTCTGGAGTAGTCTGTTTCTTTCTTATTTCTCTGGTAGTAATTTTGGTGGTTGTGCTGTTTATGGTTGTATCCTGTTGTTTGCCAAGCGGGTCTGAAATTTTGTTCTCTTGTAGAGAAAGTTTCTTGGTTCCTTTTAAAAGTGTTATATGAGTTGTGGTTATATGGTTTATAGTTGATCTCTCTTTCATTGTAATTTTGATATCTGTTGTTTTGTGTCCTGTAGTCTCTGTAATCGCTATTATTATTGGTGGGATATTCATTTTTAGATGTATCACTATGTTGAGTGTCCTTAAATCTGTATTGTTGTTTTTCTGTAAGGGGCGGTTTATTTATCCCTGATGGGAGGTCAGTTTTGTGTTCTACTGTGGTTTTCATAGTGTCTCTTCTCCAACTGTGGCTTGTGTATTTATTTGAATCAGGGTTTTTTAGATGTGTGTCATAGTCCTCTCTGTCTCTTTCAAATTTATTTAGTTTGATTTTAATCAGTTCATCCTTGGTTTCCCTCATTAATTTCTTAAGTTGTTCTTCCTTTCTTTTGTATTCGTCTAGATCTTTAAATATTTGGAGTTTACTCTCTATTTCATTGATTTCATTTCCTAACTTTATTAGAATCTCTTCTCTATGTTCTTTAATTAATTGCATTAGTTTAGCAGATGCCTCATCTAGGATCTCAGCCCATTTCTTTTTAAATTCTTCAGATTCTGTTTTGAATGTGCATTCCTTTTTTATACGTAGTCCCCTAGGTATTCTTTTAGCGCTTAAATACTCATTAAGAAAGATGCACTCAGTTTTGTGTCTAATTTCCAGAATAAGCTTTTTTTCTAATAAATTCATAAATTCTCTAATTTTTTCTTTATCGCTGTTATTGACTATAGTTGGTATTGTATGATTTGTTTTGTCAAAGATGTTGTGTATATTGTCATATATAGTTGATCTGAGTTCAAAGATATCGGTTCTGTCTGTTTTATCATTTTCTTTTCTAAGAGATATAGGGTTTTCAGGTATTTCTGTTGTGTGTAACATTGTGCTGTTATTTTCCATCACTGCTGCAAGGTTTATTATAGAGATTATTTAAGGTGTATTGGTGTGTTGGGTTAATAAACTATGCGCTGTGGGGGTAAAAGCTAGGGAGTCTCGAAGAAGTAATCTCACAAACTTCAAAGTGGGGGTAAAATCTGGATTGGATGAGACTCTTAAGCGCTTGTGCTTAATTACCCAATAAGGAAAGATAGTCTTACTATGTAGTTGGATTCAATGAGATCTATTTATTTTTAGAATTATAAATACATACAATAAAATTTAAAACAATAGAAATTGATTCTTAAAACAAATCTAACTGGTTGGCCAACCATACAGTGTGAATAAAATGTTATAATATGTTTTCCAATCCCTGTTACTTAGTGTGTTATACAAACATATCTGTATATTTGAATTTTTGAATTTTGGTTTAATTGCAGATATTTTTTATGGATTTGATATAGTGGACTTGTGAAGAAGTATGGTATCCACAAAGAATATTCGCAATATTAATTCTTAATTACCATATTTACCATATTCGTTTGTTTAAAGCTGAACATACATAATTAAAATAGCGTCAATGGTATCAACAATATAATTAAAATAGCGTCAATGGTATCAACAATAGTAACAAATAATAAAAGTGAAACAAAAATAAAGTGATACAGTAAAAATCGTATAAGTTATGAAAGATAAAGTCTTTCTGCCGTGATCGTTAGAGTAATTGTTAATTGCTTTTTGTTAAAAGCGCTGTTGTTAAGTCCTCCGTGGGGATAGTATGTGCGGGCGTGCTGCAACACGTTTTTATCTAATTGCTATATATATTGCGATTATAAGTCACTGTTAAGTAGTTTTGGTTATCTGTCCTTCACATTAACTTCCTTAGTTGGTGTAGGTATAATAAATCTTACCCGTTGTTTCTTTTGGGATACTTTGTTTCTGGTCTAGTTTCTTTTTGTACCCAATTCAATCTTTACTGTGATGAATGTGGATCGGAAGCCGGGATAGCCGCTGCCGGTGTTGTAGTGGTTTCAGTATGTCGAGTTGGTTTGTCTCTGCGATTACACACACTTGAAGAAGTAGATGCTGGGGTATTGTGGTAGTGTGCTTTAACCGTTAATCCTTTTGTCAGATGGCTGGGCTTTTTGCCTGGTTCAGGTTTTCAAAACCTCTTGAATTGTTGCGAATGTGTTCTGTTTAGATCCGTACTCTATTTGTTTCAGAGTATCCGATCTGCAGGTGTCCACAGGTTTCTTTAGGCCCAATTATTAGGTAAGGTATTTCAGTTGTTCTTGGCGGTCCTTTGAAAGGAGGACTAGGTGCTTTGAAGGTTGTTCTTGAACGCTTCAGAATATCTTTCAAGCGTATTTGTTGGTCCGTGGTTTGATGTAGTCTTGGCGGTCCACTTCGAAAGTGGACTATGAAAATGTTCAGTGTAGCAAGGAGTAGGCAACGCGTTTCAGCTGATTAATACAGCCTTTATCAAGCCTTTATCAAGCATATCCTTGCAGTTGTAAACAGTGGGTTTTTGTATTCTGTAAAACAAATAATCAACAAAAGATTATAAAAGAACGAACACTAAAAATAAATAAATTACAAAAATAGGAATAAAAATTCCAGAACCAATAATGCATGTTTCATATACTTGCACCAAAGCAATAATAATGGAAATAACGATTATTAATAAAAAAACTGCTTTTTAACAAACGATTACTAAAGATCAAACAAGAACACGCAAAATTGAAATTTCCCATTCCACTGTTATATTAAATTGCATCATCAAAACAAATGACTAAACCTCTAATTTACCAACCCTAGAATTGAACCAACAATAAAATATGAATTCTTGCACTAAAGGACTAAATAGAACATAATAAATATTCAAATTGGCATATACCAAAAACCTTATACTGACTCACAAACCCTGTAAGGACAGATTCTCTGACGTACAAAAAGTTATTTATGTTTTTATTATAACAATACATTCGTATTTGTGTTTACTACTGGAACAAGTTTTCATAACGTTTTATGCATTTACTTGGTCATCTGATACAAATAAGTGAAAATTCCCCCATCACCGTGATAAACTGAACCATTAATAGGTCACATGCTAAGGAATGACCAATCAAAAGCACCGACACAACAACCAATAGGATCACCAGATTGTAAAGATACAACTACCTAGGGGATCCAATAGAATCAAATCACAGAATACAAAAACCCACTGTTTACAACTGCAAGGATATGCTTGATAAAGGCTGTATTAATCAGCTGAAACGCGTTGCCTACTCCTTGCTACACTGAACATTTTCATAGTCCACTTTCGAAGTGGACCGCCAAGACTACATCAAACCACGGACCAACAAATACGCTTGAAAGATATTCTGAAGCGTTCAAGAACAACCTTCAAAGCACCTAGTCCTCCTTTCAAAGGACCGCCAAGAACAACTGAAATACCTTACCTAATAATTGGGCCTAAAGAAACCTGTGGACACCTGCAGATCGGATACTCTGAAACAAATAGAGTACGGATCTAAACAGAACACATTCGCAACAATTCAAGAGGTTTTGAAAACCTGAACCAGGCAAAAAGCCCAGCCATCTGACAAAAGGATTAACGGTTAAAGCACACTACCACAATACCCCAGCATCTACTTCTTCAAGTGTGTGTAATCGCAGAGACAAACCAACTCGACATACTGAAACCACTACAACACCGGCAGCGGCTATCCCGGCTTCCGATCCACATTCATCACAGTAAAGATTGAATTGGGTACAAAAAGAAACTAGACCAGAAACAAAGTATCCCAAAAGAAACAACGGGTAAGATTTATTATACCTACACCAACTAAGGAAGTTAATGTGAAGGACAGATAACCAAAACTACTTAACAGTGACTTATAATCGCAATATATATAGCAATTAGATAAAAACGTGTTGCAGCACGCCCGCACATACTATCCCCACGGAGGACTTAACAACAGCGCTTTTAACAAAAAGCAATTAACAATTACTCTAACGATCACGGCAGAAAGACTTTATCTTTCATAACTTATACGATTTTTACTGTATCACTTTATTTTTGTTTCACTTTTATTATTTGTTACTATTGTTGATACCATTGACGCTATTTTAATTATATTGTTGATACCATTGACGCTATTTTAATTATGTATGTTCAGCTTTAAACAAACGAATATGGTAAATATGGTAATTAAGAATTAATATTGCGAATATTCTTTGTGGATACCATACTTCTTCACAAGTCCACTATATCAAATCCATAAAAAATATCTGCAATTAAACCAAAATTCAAAAATTCAAATATACAGATATGTTTGTATAACACACTAAGTAACAGGGATTGGAAAACATATTATAACATTTTATTCACACTGTATGGTTGGCCAACCAGTTAGATTTGTTTTAAGAATCAATTTCTATTGTTTTAAATTTTATTGTATGTATTTATAATTCTAAAAATAAATAGATCTCATTGAATCCAACTACATAGTAAG
Source organism: Bombina bombina (assembly GCF_027579735.1). NCBI lineage: Eukaryota > Metazoa > Chordata > Amphibia > Anura > Bombinatoridae > Bombina > Bombina bombina. The sequence goes on along the minus strand of NC_069501.1, from coordinate 808,868,374 downwards.
ACTATCTTTCCTTATTGGGTAATTAAGCACAAGCGCTTAAGAGTCTCATCCAATCCAGATTTTACCCCCACTTTGAAGTTTGTGAGATTACTTCTTCGAGACTCCCTAGCTTTTACCCCCACAGCGCATAGTTTATTAACCCAACACACCAATACACCTTAAATAATCTCTATAATAAACCTTGCAGCAGTGATGGAAAATAACAGCACAATGTTACACACAACAGAAATACCTGAAAACCCTATATCTCTTAGAAAAGAAAATGATAAAACAGACAGAACCGATATCTTTGAACTCAGATCAACTATATATGACAATATACACAACATCTTTGACAAAACAAATCATACAATACCAACTATAGTCAATAACAGCGATAAAGAAAAAATTAGAGAATTTATGAATTTATTAGAAAAAAAGCTTATTCTGGAAATTAGACACAAAACTGAGTGCATCTTTCTTAATGAGTATTTAAGCGCTAAAAGAATACCTAGGGGACTACGTATAAAAAAGGAATGCACATTCAAAACAGAATCTGAAGAATTTAAAAAGAAATGGGCTGAGATCCTAGATGAGGCATCTGCTAAACTAATGCAATTAATTAAAGAACATAGAGAAGAGATTCTAATAAAGTTAGGAAATGAAATCAATGAAATAGAGAGTAAACTCCAAATATTTAAAGATCTAGACGAATACAAAAGAAAGGAAGAACAACTTAAGAAATTAATGAGGGAAACCAAGGATGAACTGATTAAAATCAAACTAAATAAATTTGAAAGAGACAGAGAGGACTATGACACACATCTAAAAAACCCTGATTCAAATAAATACACAAGCCACAGTTGGAGAAGAGACACTATGAAAACCACAGTAGAACACAAAACTGACCTCCCATCAGGGATAAATAAACCGCCCCTTACAGAAAAACAACAATACAGATTTAAGGACACTCAACATAGTGATACATCTAAAAATGAATATCCCACCAATAATAATAGCGATTACAGAGACTACAGGACACAAAACAACAGATATCAAAATTACAATGAAAGAGAGATCAACTATAAACCATATAACCACAACTCATATAACACTTTTAAAAGGAACCAAGAAACTTTCTCTACAAGAGAACAAAATTTCAGACCCGCTTGGCAAACAACAGGATACAACCATAAACAGCACAACCACCAAAATTACTACCAGAGAAATAAGAAAGAAACAGACTACTCCAGAGAAAATAGAACAGAATATTTACACCAACCTACTTATTACAGAGAACAATACAAAAACCACAATTACTACAATAGAAACCAAGAGTATACAACCAACACAACTCACAACCATGGTTGGAACAACAAAAATAAAAATAACAGGACTGAAAAAGAGAATTGGACAGTGCCCACATACAACAGATATGCCCCTTTAGAAAATGGAAATACTATCACAAAAGGTGAACACTCCGCTGTAACTACTGAACAACATTTTTTAGAGGTAGGACCACACCCAAATACCAGAAGAAAAAGAAACCATTCAGAAGAAGAGGTAACAGAGGGAGGGGAACAGAGAGGAGAAAGAGGAGAGCCCCAATACCAAAACCAACAAGCGAAAAGAATGAGATAAAGCAAAATGGCATCTTTAATCTTAGCAAAGTCACTCTAAATACATCCCAAATAGAAATCTTGAATAAAGGCCTCTCTTTTGCACCAACAAGAAAACTAAATAAATTTGAAACATATATAGACGCCAGCAAATTTATTAGGAAATTAACCCTCAAAAAATATTTCCAGAAGACCTCTCTCGAAAGAGAAATAACTAATGACATCACAAACACCCAAACAGACAACTTCATACACTCAGGGCTAAAAGAAAAATCAAACTTTTATCCTAAACATGAAAAAGGCAACTACATAGAAACCTTTGAGAAACTGATTTTAGAAGATATAAGCAACATCGCACAAAAGAAAATAAAACATAACATCACACTAAAACAAAAAAACCTTATAAAAGAACTAGAAGAAAACAACGAAATCACAATAAAGCCAGCGGATAAGGGAGGAGGGATAGTCATCTTAGATACAAACAAATACAAAGAAATGGTACATTCACTTATACAAGATGTGAACACCTACAAAAAATTACGGTGTAATCCAACCATCATTTACAAAGTATTTCTAAAACACCTTCTGGATAAAGCATCTAATATAGGTATTCTTAATGAGAAAGAACACAACTACCTTCTCCCTAACCACCCTATTATTCCAGTCATATACGTCCTTCCAAAAATCCACAAATCACTTACTAACCCACCAGGCAGACCAATTATTTCAGGGATTGACTCACTAACGTCAAATTTATCAGCCTATATCGACAAATATCTTCAAAAATACGTCATAAACTTAGACTCATATTTAAGAGACTCAACAAACCTATTAATAATGTTAGATAATTTCAAATGGACTGATGAATATATACTAGTGACATGCGATGTTCAGGCACTGTATACCTCCATTAGACACGAAGATGGCCTCCATGCCATCAATAAATATTTAAGAAATGACCCAACTATGTTAAAAGAACAACGAGAATTCATAATAGATTGTATAGAATTTATTCTAACCCATAACTTTTTTATGTACGAAAACACATACTATGAACAGATTTGCGGAACAGCTATGGGCACTAAATTTGCCCCTAGTTACGCAAATCTGTTCATGGGAATATGGGAAACACAATTCCTACAAGAGAGCCCCTTCAAAAATAATTTCATCATGTATAAAAGATTTATTGATGATCTCTTCTTTGTCTGGAAAGGCACAACACAAGATTTAAATACCTGCTTAGAACATATGAACAACAATCAACTTAATCTAAAATTCACTGCAGACTACAGTACAGAGAAAATACATTATCTAGACCTAGAAATTAGCATAGAAAATAACGAGCTTCTCACAAAAACCTATTTCAAAGAGGTCGATGCCAACAACTTCATACACGAAACAAGTGGTCACCTCAAGCGGTGGAAACAAAATATACCAAAGGGTCAGTTCCTTAGACTCAAAAGAAACTGTAAAAAAGACACAGATTTTGAAATCCAATCAAAGAGACTTAAAGAGAAATTCATAGAAAGAGGATACACAGAGGAAGAAATAGAAGTGGAAAGACTTCAAGTACAAAAAACCAACAGAAAGGACATACTCAAATATAAACCCAAAGATAAAACTAACACTATAGAAGAATCTAAAGAATGGTTCATCCCTTTCATCACAGAGTACAGTGAGGATAGAGGTGAAATAGAAAAAATTATCAAATCACACTGGAAAATACTACAACAAGATCCACACTTAGGAGAGAAATTACCACAAAACCCAAAATTCATTTACAAAAAGGCCAAAAACCTAAAAAGTTCACTAGCTCCAACCATAAAACATAACAAACCGAAAATCCAAAAAGGAGTTCAAGGTGAAACATTACAGGGATTTTATCCCTGCGGTTTCTGCAAAGCATGCAGACATGCAAAAAAAGCTAAATCATTCAAATCCAGCATCACAAACAAGGAATATAAAATAAAAGAGACTATAAGATGTACAGACACAAACATAATATATCTTATAACATGCACAAAATGTGACAAACAATATATAGGTGAAACGGAAAGGATGATAAAAGAACGAATAAGGGAACACATATTATCAATAGAAAAATCGGAACTAGAAAGAAATAAAGACCTGCCAGTTCCCAAACACTTCAGAACTTGCAATAACAGCAATCTAAAATATTTCAACTACACAGCTATACAAAAAATTAAACAAAATATAAGAGGTGGTAACCAGGCAAACAACCTACTTAAAAAAGAAGCAAAATGGATCTTCGAAATGCAAACCTTAAGACCAAAAGGTCTGAATATAGACTTCAGTCTAAACTGTTTCTTGAATACTTGAACCACAAAAAATCCTGCATGCCAACACCAAAAACCCAATCTGATAACAACACTTCATAAACAATTCAAAATTTCACCAAAAATTTAAAAAAATCGTTTTATAATACAATCCTTCAACAAAGGCTAAAAGAGAACAACCACTCCAAATTCGGAAGAGAAACCCAACAGGTTGATACACAACTAATAATAATGGATGTTCTATATCCTTGAACCAATACAATTGTAATGATGAATACCAAAATATTAACCTGCTCTTCAACAAAAGATTATAAAAGAACAAACACTAAAAATAAATAAATTACAAAAATAGGAATAAAAATTCCAGAACCAATAATAATGCATGTTTTACCAAAAACCCAATCTGATAACAATACTTCATAAACAATTCAAAATTTCACCAAAAATTTTAAAAAATCGTTTTATGACACACTCCTTCAACAAAGGCTAAAAAAGAACAAACACTCCAAATTCGGAAGAGAAACCCAACAGGTTGATACACAACTAATAATAATGGATGTTCTATATCCTTGAACCAACACAATTGAAATGATGAATACCAAAAGATTAACCTGCTCTTCAACAAAAGATTATAAAAGAACGAACACTAAAAATAAATAAATTACAAAAATAGGAATAAAAATTCCAGAACCAATAATAATGCATCTGATAACAACACTTCATAAACAATTCAAAATTTCACCAAATTTTAAGAAATCGTTTTATGATACCCTCTTTCAACAAAGGCTAAAAGAGAACAAACACTCCAAATTCGGAAGAGAAACCCAACAGATTGATACACAACTATTAATAATGGATGTTTTATATCCTTGAACCAATACAATTGAAATGATGAATACCAAAAGATTAACCTGCTCTTCAACAAAAGATTATAAAAGAACGAACACTAAAAATAAATAAATTACAAAAATAGGAATAAAAATTCCAGAACCAATAATGCATGTTTCATATACTTGCACCAAAGCAATAATAATGGAAATAACGATTATTAATAAAAAAACTGCTTTTTAACAAACGATTACTAAAGATCAAACAAGAACACGCAAAATTGAAATTTCCCATTCCACTGTTATATTAAATTGCATCATCAAAACAAATGACTAAACCTCTAATTTACCAACCCTAGAATTGAACCAACAATAAAATATGAATTCTTGCACTAAAGGACTAAATAGAACATAATAAATATTCAAATTGGCATATACCAAAAACCTTATACTGACTCACAAACCCTGTAAGGACAGATTCTCTGACGTACAAAAAGTTATTTATGTTTTTATTATAACAATACATTCGTATTTGTGTTTACTACTGGAACAAGTTTTCATAACGTTTTATGCATTTACTTGGTCATCTGATACAAATAAGTGAAAATTCCCCCATCACCGTGATAAACTGAACCATTAATAGGTCACATGCTAAGGAATGACCAATCAAAAGCACCGACACAACAACCAATAGGATCACCAGATTGTAAAGATACAACTACCTAGGGGATCCAATAGAATCAAATCACAGAATACAAAAACCCACTGTTTACAACTGCAAGGATATGCTTGATAAAGGCTGTATTAATCAGCTGAAACGCGTTGCCTACTCCTTGCTACACTGAACATTTTCATAGTCCACTTTCGAAGTGGACCGCCAAGACTACATCAAACCACGGACCAACAAATACGCTTGAAAGATATTCTGAAGCGTTCAAGAACAACCTTCAAAGCACCTAGTCCTCCTTTCAAAGGACCGCCAAGAACAACTGAAATACCTTACCTAATAATTGGGCCTAAAGAAACCTGTGGACACCTGCAGATCGGATACTCTGAAACAAATAGAGTACGGATCTAAACAGAACACATTCGCAACAATTCAAGAGGTTTTGAAAACCTGAACCAGGCAAAAAGCCCAGCCATCTGACAAAAGGATTAACGGTTAAAGCACACTACCACAATACCCCAGCATCTACTTCTTCAAGTGTGTGTAATCGCAGAGACAAACCAACTCGACATACTGAAACCACTACAACACCGGCAGCGGCTATCCCGGCTTCCGATCCACATTCATCACAGTAAAGATTGAATTGGGTACAAAAAGAAACTAGACCAGAAACAAAGTATCCCAAAAGAAACAACGGGTAAGATTTATTATACCTACACCAACTAAGGAAGTTAATGTGAAGGACAGATAACCAAAACTACTTAACAGTGACTTATAATCGCAATATATATAGCAATTAGATAAAAACGTGTTGCAGCACGCCCGCACATACTATCCCCACGGAGGACTTAACAACAGCGCTTTTAACAAAAAGCAATTAACAATTACTCTAACGATCACGGCAGAAAGACTTTATCTTTCATAACTTATACGATTTTTACTGTATCACTTTATTTTTGTTTCACTTTTATTATTTGTTACTATTGTTGATACCATTGACGCTATTTTAATTATATTGTTGATACCATTGACGCTATTTTAATTATGTATGTTCAGCTTTAAACAAACGAATATGGTAAATATGGTAATTAAGAATTAATATTGCGAATATTCTTTGTGGATACCATACTTCTTCACAAGTCCACTATATCAAATCCATAAAAAATATCTGCAATTAAACCAAAATTCAAAAATTCAAATATACAGATATGTTTGTATAACACACTAAGTAACAGGGATTGGAAAACATATTATAACATTTTATTCACACTGTATGGTTGGCCAACCAGTTAGATTTGTTTTAAGAATCAATTTCTATTGTTTTAAATTTTATTGTATGTATTTATAATTCTAAAAATAAATAGATCTCATTGAATCCAACTACATAGTAAGACTATCTTTCCTTATTGGGTAATTAAGCACAAGCGCTTAAGAGTCTCATCCAATCCAGATTTTACCCCCACTTTGAAGTTTGTGAGATTACTTCTTCGAGACTCCCTAGCTTTTACCCCCACAGCGCATAGTTTATTAACCCAACACACCAATACAATACCAAAGCTACAGGACACAGATGAACGGGAGGGACAAGACAGATACCTAAAAAGAAGGCACCACTGCTTGAAGAACTTTTCTCCCAAAAATAGCCTCCGAAGAAGCAAAAGTATCAAATTTGTAAAATTTGGAAAAGGTATGAAGGGAAGACCAAGTCGCAGCCTTACAAATCTGTTCAACAGAAGCATCATTTTTAAAAGCCCATGTGGAAGCCACCGCTCTAGTGGAATGAGCTGTAATTCTTTCAGGAGGCTGCTGTCCAGCAGTCTTGTATGCCAAACGGATGATGCTTTTCAGCCAAAAAGAAAGAGAGGTAGCCATAGCTTTTTGACCTCTACGTTTTCCAGAATAGAAAACAAACAGAGAAGATGTTTGACGGAAATCCTTGGTCGATTGCAAGTAAAACTTCAAGGCACGAACCACGTCCAAATTATGTAACAGACGCTCCTTCTTAGAAGAAGGGTTAGGACACAGAGAAGGAACAACAATTTCCTGATTAATATTCTTATTTGAAACAACCTTAGGAAGGAATCCAGGTTTAGTACGCAAAATCACCTTATCAGAATGGAATATAAGATAAGGCGAGTCGCATTGTAATGCAGATAGCTCAGAAACTCTTCGAGCAGAAGAGATAGCTACTAAAATCAGAACTTTCCAAGATAGAAATTGAATATCTATGGAATGCATGGGTTCAAACGGAACCCCTTGAAGAACATTTAAAACTAAATTCAAACTCCATGGCGGAGCAACAGGTTTAAACACAGGCTTAATTCTAATCAAAGCCTGACAAAACGACTGAACGTCTGGGACATCTGCCAGACGCTTGTGTAGTAAGATGGACAAAGCAGAATCTGTCCCTTTAAGGAACTAGCTGATAACCCCTTCTCCAATCCTTCTTGGAGAAAGGACAAAATCCTAGGAATCCTGATCTTACTCCATGAGTAGCCTTTGGATTCGCACCAATAAAGATATTTACGCCATATCTTATGATAAATTTTCCTAGTGACAGGCTTTCGAGCCTGAATCAAGGTATCAATGACCGACTCAGAGAATCCCCGCTTAGATAAAATCAAGCTTTCAATCTCCAGGCAGTCAGCCGCAGGGAAACTAGATTTGGATGTTGGAACGGACCCTGAATGAGAAGGTCCTGTCTCAGTGGCATTTTCCACGGTGGCAGAGATGACATTTCCACCAGATCTGCATACCAAGTCCTGCGTGGCCATGCAGGCGCTATCAAGATTACCGAAGCCCTCTCCTGTTTGATTCTGGCAATTAGACGAGGAAGGAGAGGAAAAGGAGGAAACACATAAGCCAGGTTGAACGACCACGGTACTGCTAGAGCATCTATCAGTACTGTTTGAGGATCCCTTGATCTGGACCCGTAACAAGGAAGTTTGGCATTCTGATGCGATGCCATCAGATCCAATTCTGGTGTGCCCCATTGATGAATCAATTGTGCAAACACCTCCGGATGGAGCTCCCACTCCCACGGATGAAAAGTCTGATGACTCAGAAAATCTGCTTCCCAGTTCTCCACTCCTGGGATATAGATTGCTGATAGATGGCAAGAGTGAGTCTCTGCCCATCAAATTATTTTGGAAACCTCTATCATCGCTAGAGAACTCTTTGTTCCCCCTTGATGATTGATATATGCTACAGTCGTGATATTGTCCGACTGAAGCGCGTTGAATATCACTCTCAAATCTAGAATATTTATTGGAAGTAGGGCCTCCTCCTGAGTCCACACACCCTGAGCCTTCAGGGAATTCCAGACTGCACACCAGCCCAATAGGCTGGCGTCCGTCGTTACTATGACCCATGCTGGCCTGTGGAAACACATTCCCTGGGACAGATGATCCTTTGACAACCACCAAAGAAGAGAGTATCTGGTCTCTTGATCCAGATTTATCTGAGGAGATAAATTTGCATAATCCCCATTCCACTGTCTGAGCATGCACAGTTGCAGTGGTCTGAGATGCAAGCGAGCAAACGGAACTATGTCCATTGCCGCTACCATTAGTCCGATTACCTCCATACACTGAGCCACTGATGGCTGAGGAATGGAATGAAGTGTTCGGCAAGTGGTTAAGATCTTTGATTTTCTGACCTCCGTCAGAAAATTTTTCATGTCTACCGAGTCTATAAGAGTTCCTAGGAATGAAACTCTTGTTAGAGGAACAAGTGAACTCTTTTTTATGTTCACCTTCCACCCGTGAGATCTTAGAAAAACCAACGCGATGTCCGTGTGAGATTTGGCTAGATGGTAAGTTGATGCCTGAATCGAAATATCGTCCAGATAGGGCGCCACTGCTATGCCTCACAGCCTTAGAACTGCCAGATGGGACCCTAGCACCTTTGTGAAAATTCTGGGAGCTGTGGCCAACCCGAAAGGAAGGGCCACAAACTGGTAATGTTTGTCCAGCAAGGCGAACCTGAGGAACTGGTGATGATCTTTGTGGATAGGAATGTGAAGATACGCATCCTTCAAATCCACTGTGGTCATATATTGACCCTCCTGGATCATTGGTAAAAATCGTCCGAATGGTCTCCATCTTGAAGGATGGGACTCTGAGAAATTTGTTTAGAGTTTTGAGATCTAAAATCGGTCTGAAGGTTCCCTCTTTTTTGGGAACCACAAACAGATTGGAGTAAAACCCCTGCCCCTGTTCTACTTTTGGAACTGGGCAGATTACACCCATGGTATATAGGTCTTCTACACAGCGTAAGAATGCCTCTCTTTGTGTCTGGTTTACAGACAAACGTGAAAGATGAAATCTCCCCCTTGGGAGAGAATCCTTGAATTCTAGACGATACCCCTGGGTCACGATTTCTAATGCCCAGGAATCCTGAACGTCTCTTGCCCAAGCCTGAGCGAAGAGAGAAAGTCTGCCCCCTACTAGATCCGGTCCCGGATCGGGGGCTGCCCCTTCATGCTGTCTTGGTAGCAGCAGCGGGCTCTTCTTGGCCTGTTTACCATTATTCCAGGTCTGGTTAGGTCTTTAGACTGACTTGGATTTAGCAAAATTCCCCTCCTGCTTTGTGGCAGAGGAGGAAGTAGCGGGTCCACCTTTAAAGTTTCGAAAGGAACGAAAATTATTTTGTTTGGCCCTCATTTTATTCGTCTTGTCCTGAGGAAGGGCATAGCCTTTACCTCCAGTAATGTCGGAAATGATCTCCTTCAGTTCAGGCCCGAATAGGGTCTTACCTCCACAAACATCATATCATCAGTGTCAACCATTTTTTTTTATTGCCCAATATACAGGTCCAGTAATACCCCTCTCTATGCATTAGGATTACTGCTTACCCTTTCCCTCATGGGGATACTGTCAGACAATTCTGAAATAACACAGTCTCTCCAGAAAAAAATGACTGAACATACCTCAATGCTTGTAGCATGAAAACCTTTCCTCACACTGAAGTTTCTTAAGTACTCCTCAGCCATTCTGTGGGAACTACTCTGGATCTTAGTAACAACTGCTAAGATCATCAGTCTCTAGGCAGAAGTCTTCATCCATCTGCTGCCTGGGGAAAAATAGCACTCAACAGTACCATTTAAAATAAAAAAGTCTTGCTTGAAGAAAATAAAAACTGCGCCTTTAAGAGAAAAAAAGCATACAATTTTTCCAAAACTGCTTTAAAACGATAAAATTATCACAATTTTATGATATATGCATCCCAACTTGTCAGCTAAGTTTGCCCCACAAGGAAAGGAATACTTAACCCTTAAGACCCAAAAAATGTTAAATTCAAACAAAAACACCCCCTGCACCTCGCCACAGCCCTGCTGTGGCGCCTACCTGCCCTCAGGGGTCTGCAAAATCAGATTAACCCTTCGATTAGGCCCAAACTGTCTCTGAAAGGCCTACCGGAGTTGGAGCTTGCTGCTTGTCTGGGAAAAACAACTGCGCAACTGAGGCGCGAAAATAGGCCCCGCCCATCTCACTTGATATCTCACAGCCTAAAATAACCACACCAGAGCGGTCTAAACCTAGCCATGTGGGTTTATATAACCATTTAGTGAAGCCATGTGTACCCTCCATTCATAAGATAAAGTAAAAACGTTTGCCATAAAAAACGTTATCTTTCACTCCCAACATATAAACGTTTGAACATTTTATCACCTCTTTCACTTTACCCCTCCTATTACTTAGAGTAGGCAAAGAGAATGACTGGGGGTGGAGTCAAGGGAGGAGCTATATAGACAGCTCTGCTGTGGTGCTCTTTGCCACTTCCTGTTAGCAGGAGGATAATATCCCACAAGTAAAGGATGAATCCGTGGACTTGTCGTATCTTATAGAAGAAAGGAGGGCATTCACATGCCCTGCTTTGACATCGGAAGCAAATGTCGCTTATCCGCCACACTGAGGGAAGAAGAGGGCGGGAGCAAACAAAGCCCATAGAAAGAGCGTGCAACTAAAAATAACTGCACGTTTCACACTGTCAGTAAACCACGCTAAAAAATAAACGCTTAAGAGCTTCTTCCCTTCACTTTAATGTATGAGCATTAGATCAGTACCTCTAGGGAAACAAACATATATGTGTCGTTCATCTCAGAACCTCCAGGACTCGGATGTCTATGCTCTGAGTCTAGCGCTTCTATCTTCACTTAAATGTCATTTACATTATACAGAACCTCTAGGACTCGTATGAGTCTGTTCTATCTAAGCATATCAATGTAAACCTGCACATTACTAATAAACAATGAGCTAAAAAAAAATAACCAGTCAGGGATACTTCCAAAAAGTATTAACCAGTAGTCTCTTAAAGTCACAATAAGTGCCTGCGTCCTGCCTAAGATATCCTGCCTCAGGATATACATGTCACATGATGATGCAGTATAATTTCAGAAGTGCATGTACCCCGAGCATAGAAGATCAAGCACTTACTGGCACCTAGCTGTCCGGCAGTAGGACAGCACACCCGGCTTGAGAGGATGCCGCTCCTCACAGAGACCTGTGAAACAAAGAAAGAGTAGAGTAAACCTACTCAAGCTTTCTATACCCGGGCAGCAACATGTTAGGAAAACTCAGCCAGGCCCACCTCACAAATTCCTAACTGCTTTAAAGCCACCACCACTGCCCAACTGAAGAGACTGATGTGGAGTACAGCTAGACCCAGACTGCGATGGAAGATCAGAGCAAGCCTGCTCTGACTTCAAAACAAAAAATCTTGATAGAAGAATCTTTATCAGACACCTAATTACTTCACCTCCTCCTTGCACAAGAGGCAAAGAGAATGACTGGGGGATTGTGGGTAGGGAAGTGATACTTAACAGCTTTGCTGTGGTGCTCTTTGCCTCCTCCTGCTGGCCAGGTATGATATTCCCAACAGTAATTGATGATGATCCGTGGACTCACTGTGTCATTAGAAAGAAACTGTTTTATCCTTGTGAAAGATGAGAAAAGGAAATTCACACAATAAAGCTGACAACTCTGAAACTCTTCTAGCATAAGAAATTAGTATAGTGTATGGGTTCAAAGAAAGAAGCCTGAAAAACTGAAAGAACTAATTTGAGATTCCATTGTGGAGAATTGGACTTTACAACAGCTCTAAACCATGACTAAAGGTTTGAATGTTTTTGTTTTTTTGGTCCAATATGGGTCTAAATCCCTGACCCTGTTCTGAGACTGGTACTGAAATGTGATGTATACATACATAGATCTTGAACTGAGCGAAACCAGGCCTCCTGAAATATTTAATCTGCCCCTACCAGAACAGAATATGATTTGGGGACAGCACCTTTATGCAGATTTAGTGTTGGAAGTTGACTTCTGGGACGACGAGGACTTCTGGTCCTAGGAAGAGCGAAAGGAACTAAACCGAATTCAAGCTCTATTCTTTCCCTTTGATTTCCTATCCCGAGGAAGGAAATTTTCTTTACTACCAGTAACAGTGTATAAGATTTCATTCAAACCAAACCAGACCAAAAAAGTACCTTCCCTAGAAAGCAAAGAGTAAACAGACTGTTTTTAGAAACCATGTCTGCAGTCCAATATTTATGCCATAAGGCTCTTCTTGCAAGTACAGAATAAGACATGTTTTTCAAATTAAACTTAACAATGACCATAACTGCATCAGAGATAAAGGAGTTAGTTGCACGCAACTTTTAATACAACTCTGTAGATCTCCTACAGAGGGCTAGTTCGAAACAAGATTGGATAAAGAATCATACTAGAAAGCTGCGGCACCTGCTACACACCATATAGCAACAGCTGATATGAAGAAATAACCTGTCTGGAGGAAAAGCTTCTAGAGAAAAAACTGTAATTTGTGATTCATAGGATCTCTGAATGAGGTACTGAGGTACAGAGGAACACAAGTTGATATACCTAAGTCTAAACAAAAAAAAGAACGTTGTTTGTGAGTAACTATAACAACTCCAGTAGGGATATATATAGAATCCTATGCAAGCATGGAAAGTGTTACAGATATGTTATCCGGATATTATAGAATTTAAGGAGCTGCCTATGCCAGCCTATAGGAGAGCTATAAACATTAAAGATTTTTTGATTAAAGCAGACATAGGAACAAGTAAGACCAGTAAACAACAATTTAAAGGAGAATAGAATAATTGATGTTTCCTTTGCTTGCATTGTTCAAACTGCAATAGTATGATTAAAGGGGCATGTTTTACTCATCCCAATACAAAGAAGAAATTTAAAATTAAAGGGTATTATACATGCAATACTTCAAATGCAGTAAATATTCTGAAATGCCTATGTGGGTGTCTCTATGTTGGTGAGACCACCCATTCCATGCGTGAATGGATAATCGAACATAAGTCTGACATTCGGAATAAAAAAAAAAAATTCCAGTAGTTGATAAACAAATTTGTGTGCAGCAAATATTGTGTATAGTGTCACAGTTAAGATTTCAAATTATTGACTACATTCCAACTCATAGAAGAGGGGGCAAAGAGAGTTATATTGGATATACAAATTAGAAGCACTAGCCCCCAAAAGAATGAATTAAGATTTTGATATCTCTATTTTTCCATGACATATGGAAGATTTTCTATGATAAGGGATTTTTTGTGACATAATATTCTCTTATGGCATTAAGTTTTCTGTGACACAAATCTTTATGCATATACAATTTTGCATATATATATTGTTTAAAATTATGGATATGGATGTATGTATTTGTATATGGCCACTAGATGGCACTAGTGATAAGTGGTATTCTTAAAAGTTCATGTGTAGGGGGTGGAGGTTTTTGGGTATTTAAAGAGAGTTGTAGTCATTGATGTATGCAACATGATTAAAAGCTGAGGCCTTAGACCAGAGCTTTCCAAACTTTTCATGTCGTGACACACTTTTAGACCTACATCATTTCGCGACACAGTAATTCAGTTGTACTAGCAAACAGGAGGTTAAACTAACTTGTTTTAAGAGATACGGACACATACATAAATTATATAATAATGAAATGTATTTAAAAGTAACAGTATGCATGTGCAAGAATTAAAAAAAAGTTTAATAACACCAATAGCTACTTACTATTTTAATGGGATGTATAAGGTTGATGGGATGAACACAGTTTCTGAATATTTGGTGTAATATTAGATAAAGACACTCGCATTTTTAAACTTCCACTTCCTATCCATATATCAAGAGCAGGAGCAGCAATGCACTACTGGAAGCTAGTTGCAAAAAAAAAACCACGGACTTCAGCTCAGCATTTAAGCTGCCACCCTCAGAGCTCGGTGAGTCCGATTGACTACTTCCTGCTCTGCAAACACACTGCTGTCCCACTCACTGACTACACATGCAGTCACGAGCCAATTAAGGAGACTACACGTCAGGAGCCAATGTGCCGCCATTGGGAATAGTTTCAGTTCCCACTAAGCTGCGCCAATAGGTTAAGATGATCTGTGTCCCCCTAGGTATCAATTCCGTGTCAACCATGTGATATGCGTAGCAGGCAGGCAAAAAGTCAGAAACAAAAAAAAAATAAAAAAATTTGTGCTGAAGCAGGGACACACCTACACACTGCTGCCGACACACTAGTGTGTACCGACACACAGTTTGGAAAGCACTGCCTTAGACGTTGATCTTTTTGGATGCTTTAATAAATTTGAAGATTTTCTAATTATATCTGGAGTGCTACTATAATCTGTCTTTGGACAGTTTGTAATTGGGGGTTTGGGTGTGAAACCCCTATATAGCTTGCACCCAGTATAATTACACACTGGTGCTGGATATCTCTGCCTGCCAAATATTGCACCACTACCCAGTGCTCCTGTATCCCTGTAGCCAAGTTTCACTGAGGAAGAGGGGTAATGGGTCTCACATAAGTCTGACAAACCCTTTCCATGTAGAATCTGGAGCATCCCAAATCGTCACCTTCTCCTGGAGACAAAGAACAAAAACTGAGCTATACAGGGATGTGGGAGGGTTTATAAGTTCTTGTTTGTTTGGGGTTCTTTGCTTCCTCCAAGCAGCGGAAATTCCATTCCACACGTCAAGGCTTGTGGACTCTCACCACAGAAAGAATGAGAAGAATAAAATGAAGTAGTAGGCCTAGATTTAGAGTTCGGCGGTAAAAGGGCTGTTAACGCTCCGCGGGTTTTTTTCTGGCCGCACCATAAATTTAACTCTGGTATCGAGAGTTCAAACAAATGCTGCGTTAGGCTCCAAAAAAGGAGCGTAGAGCATTTTTACCGCAAATGCAACTCTCGATACCAGAGTTGCTTACGGACGCGGCCGGCCTCAAAAACGTGCTCGTGCACGATTCTCCCATAGGAAACAATGGGGCTGTTTGAGCTGAAAAAAAACCTAACACCTGCAAAAAAGCAGCGTTCAGCTCCTAACGCAGCCCCATTGTTTCCTATGGGGAAACACTTCCTACGTCTGCACCTAACACCCTAACATGTACCCCGAGTCTAAACACCCCTAGCATTACACTTATTAACCCCTATTCTGCCGCCCCCGCTATCGCTGACCCCTGCATTACACATTTAACCCCTAATCTGCCGCTCCGTAAACCGCCGCCACCTACGTTATCCTTATGTACCCCTAATCTGCTGCCCTAACATCGCCGACCCCTATGTTATATTTATTAACCCCTAATCTGCCCCCCACAACGTCGCCGACACCTACCTACACTTATTAACCCCTAATCTGCCGACCGGACCTGAGCGCTACTATAATAAAGTTATTAACCCCTAATCCGCCTCACTAACCCTATCATAAATAGTATTAACCCCTAATCTGCCCTCCCTAACATCGCCGACACCTACCTTCAATTATTAACCCCTAATCTGCCGACCGGAGCTCACCGCTATTCTAATAAATGTATTAACCCCTAAAGCTAAGTCTAACCCTAACACTAACACCCCCCTAAGTTAAATATAATTTTTATCTAACGAAATAAATTAACTCTTATTAAATAAATGATTCCTATTTAAAGCTAAATACTTACCTGTAAAATAAATCCTAATATAGCTACAATATAAATTACATTTATATTATAGCTATTTTAGGATTAATATTTATTTTACAGGTAACTTTGTATTTATTTTAACCAGGTACAATAGCTATTAAATAGTTAAGAACTATTTAATAGTTACCTAGTTAAAATAATTACAAATTTACCTGTAAAATAAATCCTAACCTAAGATATAATTAAACCTAACACTACCCTATCAATAAAATAATTAAATAAACTACCTACAATTACCTACAATTAACCTAACACTACACTATCAATAAATTAATTAAACACAATTGCTACAAAAAAATACAATTAAATAAACTATCTAAAGTACAAAAAATAAAAAAGAACTAAGTTACAGAAAATAAAAAAATATTTACAAACATAAGAAAAATATTACAACAATTTTAAACTAATTACACCTACTCTAAGCCCCCTAATAAAATAACAAAGACCCCCAAAATAAAAAATTCCCTACCCTATTCTAAATTTAAAAAGTTACAAGCTCTTTTACCTTACCAGCCCTGAACAGGGCCCTTTGCGGGGCATGCCCCAAGAATTTCAGCTCTTTTGCCTGTAAAAAAAAACATACAATACCCCCCCCCCAACATTACAACCCACCACCCACATACCCCTAATCTAACCCAAACCCCCCTTAAATAAACCTAACACTAAGCCCCTGATGATCTTCCTACCTTGTCTTCACCATGCCAGGTTCACCGATCCGTCCTGGCTCCAAGATCTTCATCCAACCCAAGCAGGGGCTAGACATCCACTGAAGAAGTCCAGAAGAGGGTCCAAAGTCTTCCTCCTATCCGGCAAGAAGAGGACATCCGGACCGGCAAACATCTTCTCCAAGCGGCATCTTCTATGTTCTTCCATCCGATGACGACCGGCTCCATCTTGAAGACCTCCAGCGCGGATCCATCCTCTTCTTCCGACGACTAGACGACGAATGACGGTTCCTTTAAGGGACGTCATCCAAGATGGCGTCCCTCGAATTCCGATTGGCTGATAGGATTCTATCAGCCAATCGGAATTAAGGTAGGAATTTTCTGATTGGCTGATGGAATCAGCCAATCAGAATCAAGATCAATCCGATTGGCTGATCCAATCAGCCAATCAGATTGAGCTCGCATTCTATTGGCTGATCGGAACAGCCAATAGAATGCGAGCTCAATCTGATTGGCTGATTGGATCAGCCAATCGGATTGAACTTGATTCTGATTGGCTGATTCCATCAGCCAATCAGAAAATTCCTACCTTAATTCCGATTGGCTGATAGAATCCTATCAGCCAATCGGAATTCGAGGGACGCCATCTTGGATGACGTCCCTTAAAGGAACCGTCATTCGTCGTCTAGTCGTCGGAAGAAGAGGATGGATCCGCGCTGGAGGTCTTCAAGATGGAGCCGGTCGTCATCGGATGGAAGAACATAGAAGATGCCGCTTGGAGAAGATGTTTGCCGGTCCGGATGTCCTCTTCTTGCCGGATAGGAGGAAGACTTTGGACCCTCTTCTGGACTTCTTCAGTGGATGTCTAGCCCCTGCTTGGGTTGGATGAAGATCTTGGAGCCAGGACGGATCGGTGAACCTGGCATGGTGAAGACAAGGTAGGAAGATCATCAGGGGCTTAGTGTTAGGTTTATTTAAGGGGGGTTTGGGTTAGATTAGGGGTATGTGGGTGGTGGGTTGTAATGTTGGGGGGGGGGTATTGTATGTTTTTTTTTACAGGCAAAAGAGCTGAAATTCTTGGGGCATGCCCCGCAAAGGGCCCTGTTCAGGGCTGGTAAGGTAAAAGAGCTTGTAACTTTTTAAATTTAGAATAGGGTAGGGAATTTTTTATTTTGGGGGTCTTTGTTATTTTATTAGGGGGCTTAGAGTAGGTGTAATTAGTTTAAAATTGTTGTAATATTTTTCTTATGTTTGTAAATATTTTTTTATTTTCTGTAACTTAGTTCTTTTTTATTTTTTGTACTTTAGATAGTTTATTTAATTGTATTTTTTTGTAGCAATTGTGTTTAATTAATTTATTGATAGTGTAGTGTTAGGTTAATTGTAGGTAATTGTAGGTAGTTTATTTAATTATTTTATTGATAGGGTAGTGTTAGGTTTAATTATATCTTAGGTTAGGATTTATTTTACAGGTAAATTTGTAATTATTTTAACTAGGTAACTATTAAATAGTTCTTAACTATTTAATAGCTATTGTACCTGGTTAAAATAAATACAAAGTTACCTGTAAAATAAATATTAATCCTAAAATAGCTATAATATAAATGTAATTTATATTGTAGCTATATTAGGATTTATTTTACAGGTAAGTATTTAGCTTTAAATAGGAATCATTTATTTAATAAGAGTTAATTTATTTCGTTAGATAAAAATTATATTTAACTTAGGGGGGTGTTAGTGTTAGGGTTAGACTTAGCTTTAGGGGTTAATACATTTATTAGAATAGCGGTGAGCTCCGGTCGGCAGATTAGGGGTTAATAATTGAAGGTAGGTGTCGGCGATGTTAGGGAGGGCAGATTAGGGGTTAATACTATTTATGATAGGGTTAGTGAGGCGGATTAGGGGTTAATAACTTTATTATAGTAGCGCTCAGGTCCGCTCGGCAGATTAGGGGTTAATAAGTGTAGGCAGGTGTCGGCGACGTTGTGGGGGGCAGATTAGGGGTTAATAAATATAACATAGGGGTCGGCGATGTTAGGGGCAGAAGATTAGGGGTACATAGGGATAACGTAGGTGGCGGCGATTTGCGGTCGGAAGATTAGGGGTTAATTATTTTAAGTAGCTTGCGGCGACGTTGTGTGGGGCAAGTTAGGGGTTAATAAATATAATATAGGGGTCGGCGGGGTTAGGGGCAGCAGATTAGGGGTACATAAGTATAACGTAGGTGGCGGTCGGCAGATTAGGGGTTAAAAATTTTAATCGAGTGGCGGCGATGTGGGGGGACCTCGGTTTAGGGGTACATAGGTAGTTTATGGGTGTTAGTGTAGTTTAGGGTACAGTAGTTAAGAGCTTTATAAACCGGCGTTAGCCAGAAAGCTCTTAACTCCTGCTTTTTTCAGGCGGCTGGAATCTTGTCGTTAGAGCTCTAACGCTCACTGCAGAAACGACTCTAAATACCAGCGTTAGAAAGATCCCATTGAAAAGATAGGCTACGCAAATGGCGTAGGGGGATCTGCGGTATGGAAAAGTCGCGGCTGTAAAGTGAGCGTTAGACCCTTTAATCACTGACTCCAAATACCAGCGGGCGGCCAAAACCAGCGTTAGGAGCCTCTAACGCTGGTTTTGACGGCTACCGCCGAACTCTAAATCTAGGCCCCAGTTTGTTACCTATCTTCTTAAAGATGAAAAGCTAAGATAGCCCTGCCAACTCACAATGTTAACTATACTTTACTTGCTCAATTACCCAACTGAACTATCTCTTTGGCTACTAACTTGAGACATATTTTATACAAACAAACAAAAAACAGAATAATATTCAAACCTTCAAATTTTCTTACATATTTAATTGTTCATATGCATGATAAAAACCCCAAAAGGCAACAAGGTCAATAAATTAAGTAATCATGGGACTTCATGTACCACAAGATCAAGTTCAGAATAACTTCTGTAACTTTCTTCCTTCCTACCTCTGCCTTATGTACCTAACTGACAAAACTGTTTTGTCAGTTACGTATATAAGGCAGAGGTAGGAAGGAAGAAAATTATTATCAATTTTTTTGCCTGATGAAACGGTCTGCGAACCGAGAAACGCGTTGCAAGCATTGGGGTAACATTGGTCACCCTGTTATCCACTTATTTTTATTATGAACAACTACTGTGTTGTTTATTTTTAACCCTTTGTTTTTTTAATAAATATTTTGGATTTTTATGATCTGTTGAGTGGATCTCTCTACCTACACTCTGCCTGTTTTCTGGTATACCAACAGAACAATGTGACATTGGATTCAATATACATGTAATATTGCATCTTCTGCTTTATAAATACCACTACCACCAAGTGATCATCTGTCTGGGTGAGCTGCTACACCTACCTAAATCTGCAGCCAGCTTCCACAAACACATTGGTGTGCTCCTGGAGTATGTGAGTACCCATTTGTTATTAAGAAAACACCATTGATCGCATCTTAAATAGTCTGCACAAGTAGTTCTTGTGTTTTGTATCTTCACTGTAGTACCAGCACTACAACACTAAGAGCGCTGTCGGACGGGTGAGCTGTCACACCTCTTTTAATTCTGCAGCCTGCCCCTACTAGCACATAAGTGTGCTACTGGAGTATGTGAGTACTCATTTGGCTATATTATTTATGATTTCCTGTTTCACACTGATGATACCACACATGAGGCGCCCCTCTGTTTTTCTTTATTTCTCATAGTTACACCTGGACCTTACCGGCGAGGAGGAGGCAGCCAACACAGAAACTCGTCCACTATCTAAAGGACACTTATACCCTTTTATACTCCCCAGAGGGGTCTATCTGCTGCAAAATAATTGTTTGCTACATATTTTGTGGTTGTTATTATATACATTTTAGTGAATATTATTCATAGATATTTATTATCCCTTTGCTCTATTTTTAGCGCCCCCTCTGTTGTGACCAGGTCACTCTGCATATACTATTAACCCCTAAACCGCCATACACCCACCTTATGGAGTACCCTCTACACTATTAACCCCTAAATTGCCATACCCCCATATCGCAAACTACCCCACTACACTATTAACTCCTAAACCGCCACAAACCCTACTGCAACATACCCACTAGCATCTAAACCCCCTAACAAGCTAACCCCACTAACCTAACAACCCCACCCCCCAAAAAAAATTACCTTACCTTGTTTTGTTTTTTTTGGGCAGCAGAAGAGCTACATTTCCTTCTAAGGGAGTAGATTTTTTTTTAGATAGCCTTTTTTGGGAGATTTGGGGTTGTAGAATGGTGTCATGTTTTTGTTTGTTTGAAAAAAGAGCTAAATCACTTTAGGACAAGCACTACAAAACACCATTTTAAAGGCTATTGCTATGGTTTAGTGTTAGTATAGGTTTTTTTATTTTGGGGTGAGTTTATTTTTAAGGGGGCATTCGTTTTAGAATAGGCATAACTGTTATTTTTTTGTTGCTAATTTGTTTGTTTTCTTCTGTACTGGTAGTTTTTTTTTTCCATGTATCTTAGTTTGCTTGTTTTTCAGCTAAGGTTATCGTGGCAGTTTAGGGGTTAATAGTATAGAGAAGTATTTTGCGATGGGGGCTGTGGAGGTTTATGGGGTTAATAGTGTAGTGGGGCATTTTGTGCTGGGGGTTGTGACGGTTTAGGGGTTGATACAGTAGTTTAGTGCAACTGTTTCCTGCCGCCAAACTCTTCAAGCGATTGCATATACTTTCAACTTGTAATAGGAGCGGACATGGGCCTCTATTTAACAACCTGTCTATTTTTTTGCATTCGCCGGCCCCAATACGCTCACCTAAGCTCGCCTAACATCTCCACTGCGGACCTGACTACGTTCGCCAAATTTATCAAGAAAGCTGTCAAAAAGCAGCGCACCAAGTATGGTGCGATGAGCAGCAGACTGTTGTTAACTAACAGTCATTGATCTCGCTGCTCATCGGCTTCTTCGCAGCTTTCTTGCTAGTCTGTCACTAAGCACCCACACTATACTATACTGTTATACCCCCTAAACCGCCGCTCCCGGAGCCCCCCACAACTAAATAAACGTATTAACCCCTAAACCGCCGCACCCGGACCCCGCCGCCACCTACATTATACCTATTAACCCCTAATCTGCCGCCCCCTATACCGCCGCCACCTACATAAAGTTATTAACCCCTATCCTGCGAATCCCGGACCCTGCCGCAAATAAATTAATTGTTTAACCCCTAAACCGCCGCACCCGGAGCCCGCCACCACCTACATTACATTTATTAACCCCTATCCTGCCCCCCCTACACCGCCGCCACCTACATTACATTGATTAACCCCTAATCTACCCACCCTACACCGCCGCCACTATATTAAATTAATTAACCCCTAAACCTAAGTCTAACCCTAACACCCCCTAACTAAAATATTGTTTAAATTAATCTAAATATATATTCCTATAATTAAATAAATTAATCCTATTTAAAACTAAATACTTACCTATAAAATAAACCCTAAGATAGCTACAATATAACTATTAGATACATTGTAGCTGTTTTAGGGTTTATTTTTATTTTACAGGCAAGTTTGTATTTATTTTAACTAGGTACAATAGTTATTAAATAGTTATTAACTATTTAATAGCTACCTTGCTAAAATAAATACAAAATTACCTGTAAAATAAATCCTAACCTTAGTTACAAATACACCTAACACTACACTATCATTAAATAAATTAAATTAATTAACTACAATTACCTAACATTAAATAAAATTAACTAAAATTAACTAAAGTACAAAAAAAAACCAATTCTAAATTACAGAAAATAAAAAAAAATTACAAGAAGTTTAAACTAATTACACCTAATCTAAGCCCCCTAATAAAATAAAAAATCCCCCCAAAATAATAAAACCCACCCAAACCCCCCTTAAAAAAACCTAACACTACCCCCTTGAAGATCACCCTACCTTGAGATGTCTTCACCCAGCCGGGCACAAGTCTTCATCCGATCCAGCCAGAAATCTTCCTCGAATCCGGGCAGAAGAGGTCCTCCAAGCGGCAGAAGTCTTCATCCAAGCTGCATCTTCTATCTTCAATCAACCGGAGCGGGTCCATCTTCAATCCAGCCGACACATAGCCATCCTCTTCAAACGCCGTCCTAACATTGAATGAAGTTTCCTTTAAATCACGTCATCCAAGATGGCGTCCCTTGAATTCCGATTAGCTGATAGGATTCTATCAGTCAAACGGAATTAAGGTAGGAAAAATCAGATTGGCTGATGCAATCAGCCAATCGGATTGAAGTTCAATCCGATTGGCTGATCCAATCAGCCAATAAGATTGACCTCGCCTTCTATTGGCTGATCGGAACAGCCAATAGAATGTGAGGTCAATCCTATTGGCTGATTGGATCAGCCAATCGGATTGCACTTCAATCCGATTGGCTGATTGCATCAGCCAATCTGATTTTTACTACCTTAATTCCGATTGGCTGATAGAATCCTATCAGCCAATCGGAATTCAAGGGACGCCATCTTGGATGACGTCATTTAAAGGAACCTTCATTCAGTGTTAGGACGGCGTTTGAAGAGGATGGCACCGCGTCGGTTGGATTGAAGATGGACCCGCTCCGCTCCGGTTGATTGAAGATAGAAGATGCAGCTTGGATGAAGACTTCTGCCGCTTGGAGGACTTCTTCTGCCCGGATTCGAGGAAGATTTCTGGCCGGATCGGATGAAGACTTGTGCCCGGCTGGGTGAAGACGTCTCAAGGTAGGGTGATCTTCAAGGGGGTAGTGTTAGGTTTTTTTAAGGGGGGTTTGGGTGGGTTTTAGAGTAGGGTTGGGTGTGTGGGTGGTGGGTTTTAATGTTGGGGGGATTGTATTTCTTTTTTTTACAGGTAAAAGAGCTGATTACTTTGGGGCAATGTCCCGCAAAAGGCCCTTTTAAGGGCTATTTGTAATTTAGTTTAGGGTAGGGAATTTTATTATTTTGGGGGGATTTTTTATTTTATTAGGGGGCTTAGATTAGGTGTAATTAGTTTAAACTTCTTGTATTTTTTTTATTTTCTGTAAAAAATTTTTTTGTACTTTAGTTAATTTGAGTAAATTTTATTTAATGTTAGGTAATTTTAGTTAATTAATTTAATTTATTTAATGATAGTGTAGTGTTAGGTGTATTTGTAACTTAGGTTAGGATTTATTTTACAGGTAATTTTGTATTTATTTTAGCTAGGTAGCTATTAAATAGTTAATAACTATTTGATAGCTATTGTACCTAGTTAAAATAAATACAAACTCGCCTGTAAAACATAATTTATGCTTACCTGATAAATTTATTTCTCTTGTAGTGTAGTCAGTCCACGGGTCATCCATTACTTATGAAATATATCTCTTCCTAACAGGAAGCTGCAAGAGGATCACCCAAGCAGAGCTGCTATATAGCTCCTCCCCTCACATGTCATATTCAGTCATTCGACCAAAACCAGACGAGAAAGGAGAAACCATAGGGTGCAGTGGTGACTGGAGTTTAATTAAAATTTAGATCTGCCTTAAAGACAGGGCGGGCCGTGGACTGACTACACTACAAGAGAAATAAATTTATCAGGTAAGCATAAATTATGTTTTCTCTTGTTAAGTGTAGTCAGTCCACGGGTCATCCATTACTTATGGAATACCAATACCAAAGCTAAAGTACACGGATGAAGGGAGGGACAAGGCAGGAACCTTAAACAGAAGGAACCACTGCCTGAAGCACCTTTCTCCCAAAAATAGCCTCCGAAGAAGCAAAAGTGTCAAATTTGTAAAATTTTGAAAAAGTGTGAAGTGAAGACCAAGTTGCAGCCTTGCAAATCTGTTCAACAGAGGCCTCATTTTTAAAGGCCCAGGTGGAAGCCACAGCTCTAGTAGAATGAGCTGTAATCCTTTCAGGAGGCTGCTGTCCAGCAGTCTCATAGGCTAAACGTATTATGCTACGAAGCCAAAAAGAGAGAGAGGTAGCCGAAGCCTTTTGACCTCTTCTCTGTCCAGAGTAAACGACAAACAGGGAAGAAGTTTGACGAAAATCTTTAGTTGCCTGCAAATAGAACTTCAGGGCACGGACTACGTCCAGATTATGCAAAAGTCGTTCCTTCTTTGAAGAAGGGTTAGGACACAGTGATGGAACAACAATCTCTTGATTGATATTCCTGTTAGTAACTACCTTAGGTAAGAACCCAGGTTTAGTACGCAGAACTACCTTGTCTGAATGAAAAAGCAGATAAGGAGAATCACAATGTAAGGCAGATAACTCAGAGACTCTTCGAGCCGAGGAAATAGCCATCAAAAACAGAACCTTCCAGGATAACAGCTTGATATCAATGGAATGAAGGGGTTCAAATAGAACGCCTTGAAGAACGTTAAGAACTAAGTTTAAGCTCCACGGCGGAGCAACAGTCTTAAACACAGGCTTAATCCTAGCTAAAGCCTGACAAAAAGCCTGAACGTCTGGAACTTCTGCCAGACGTTTGTGTAGAAGAATAGACAGAGCAGAAATCTGTCCCTTTAACGAACTAGCAGATAAGCCCTTTTCTAAACCCTCTTGTAGAAAAGACAATATCCTAGGAATCCTAACCTTACTCCATGAGTAACTCTTGGATTCGCACCAATATAAATATTTACGCCATATCTTATGGTAAATTCTTCTGGTAACAGGCTTCCTAGCCTGTATTAAGGTATCAATAACCGACTCCGAGAAGCCGCGCTTTGATAGAATCAAGCGTTCAATCTCCATGCAGTCAGCCTCAGAGAAATTAGGTTTGGATGGTTGAAAGGACCCTGAATTAGAAGGTCCTGTCTCAGAGGCAGAGACCACGGTGGGCAGGACGACATGTCCACTAGGTCTGCATACCAGGTCCTGCGTGGCTACGCAGGCGCTATCAGAATCACCGAAGCTCTCTCCTGTTTGATCTTGGCAATCAAACGAGGAAGCATTGGAAATGGTGGAAACACATAAGCCATGTTGAAGACCCAAGGGGCTGTCAGAGCATCTATCAGCACCGCTCCCGGGTCCCTGGACCTGGATCCGTAACAAGGAAGCTTGGCGTTCTGGCGAGACGCCATGAGATCCAGATCTGGTTTGCCCCAACGATGAATCAGTTGAGCAAAGACCTCCGGATGAAGTTCCCACTCCCCCGGATGAAAAGTCTGGCGACTTAGAAAATCCGCCTCCCAGTTCTCCACGCCTGGGATGTAAATCGCTGACAGGTGGCAAGAGTGAGACTCTGCCCAGCGAATTATCTTTGAGACTTCCAACATCGCTAGGGAACTTCTGGTTCCCCCTTGATGGTTGATGTAAGCCACAGTCGTGATGTTGTCCGACTGAAATCTGATGAACCTCAGAGTTGCTAACTGAGGCCAAGCTAGGAGAGCATTGAATATTGCTCTTAATTCCAGAATATTTATTGGGAGGAGTTTCTCCTCCTGAGTCCATAGTCCCTGAGCCTTCAGGGAGTTCCAGACTGCGCCCCAGCCTAGAAGGCTGGCGTCTGTTGTTACAATCGTCCAATCTGGCCTGCGAAAGGTCATCCCCTTGGACAGATGTGGCAGAGAAAGCCACCATAGAAGAGAATCTCTGGTCTCTTGATCCAGATTTAGCAGGGGGGACAAATCTGAGTAATCCCCATTCCACTGACTTAGCATGCACAATTGCAGCGGTCTGAGATGCAGGCGCGCAAATGGAACTAGGTCCATTGCCGCTACCATTAAGCCGATTACTTCCATGCACTGAGCTACTGATGGGTGTGGAATGGAATGAAGGACACGGCAAGCATTTAGAAGTTTTGATAACCTGGCCTCCGTCAGGTAAATTTTCATCTCTACAGAATCTATAAGAGTCCCTAGAAAGGGAACCCTTGTAAGTGGTAATAGAGAACTCTTTTCCACGTTCACCTTCCACCCATGCGACCTCAGAAATGCCAGAACTATCTCTGTATGAGACTTGGCAGTTTGAAAACTTGACGCTTGTATCAGAATGTCTTCTAGGTACGGAGTCACCGCTATGCCTCGCGGTCTTAGTACCGCCAGAACTGAGCCCAGAACTTTTGTAAAGATTCTTGGAGCCGTAGCTAATCCGAAGGGAAGAGCTACAAACTGGTAATGCCTGTCTAGGAAGGCAAATCTTAGGTACCGATAATGATCCTTGTGAATC
This sequence comes from Bombina bombina, assembly GCF_027579735.1. Lineage (NCBI taxonomy): Eukaryota > Metazoa > Chordata > Amphibia > Anura > Bombinatoridae > Bombina > Bombina bombina. The sequence continues at coordinate 808,841,168 of NC_069501.1, read as the reverse complement.
GGTATGTGAAGGTAGGCATCCTTTAAGTCCACTGTGGTCATGTACTGACCCTCTTGGATCATGGGAAGGATGGTTCGAATAGTTTCCATTTTGAATGATGGAACTCTTAGGAATTTGTTTAGAATTTTTAAGTCCAAGATTGGTCTGAAGGTTCCCTCTTTCTTGGGAACCACAAATAGATTTGAATAGAATCCTTGCCCGTGTTCCGTCCGCGGAACTGGGTGGATCACCCCCATTAGTAAGAGGTCTTGAACACAGCGTAGAAACGCCTCTTTCTTTATTTGGTTTGCTGATAACCTTGAAAGATGAAATCTCCCTCGTGGAGGAGAAGTTTTGAAGTCCAGGAGATATCCCTGAGATATGATCTCCAACGCCCAGGGATCCTGGACATCTCTTGCCCAAGCCTGGGCGAAGAGAGAAAGTCTGCCCCCCACTAGATCCGTTTCCGGATAGGGGGCCCTCTCTTCATGCTGTCTTAGGGGCAGCAGCAGGTTTCTTGGCCTGCTTGCCCTTGTTCCAGGACTGGTTAACTTTCCAGCCCTGTCTGTAACGAGCAACAGCTCCTTCCTGTTTTGGAGCGGAGGAAGTTGATGCTGCTCCTGCCTTGAAGTTACGAAAGGCACGAAAATTAGACTGTTTGGCCTTTGATTTGGCCCTGTCCTGAGGTAGAGCATGGCCCTTACCTCCCGTAATGTCAGCTATAATTTCTTTCAAGCCGGGCCCGAATAAGGTCTGCCCTTTGAAAGGAATATTAAGCAATTTAGATTTAGAAGTCACGTCAGCTGACCAGGATTTAAGCCATAGCGCTCTGCGCGCTTGGATGGCGAATCCGGAGTTCTTAGCCGTAAGTTTGGTTAAATGTACGACGGCATCAGAAACAAATGCGTTAGCTAGCTTAAGTGCTTTAAGCTTGTTCATAATTTCATCCAATGGAGCTGTGCGAATGGCCTCTTCCAGAGACTCAAACCAGAATGCCGCCGCAGCAGTGACAGGCGCAATGCATGCAAGGGGCTGTAAGATAAAACCTTGTTGAACAAACATTTTCTTAAGGTAACCCTCTAATTTCTTATCCATTGGATCTGAAAAGGCACAACTATCCTCCACCGGGATAGTGGTACGCTTAGCTAAAGTAGAAACTGCTCCCTCCACCTTAGGGACCGTCTGCCATAAGTCTCGTGTGGTGGCGTCTATAGGAAACATTTTCCTAAATATGGGAGGAGGGGAAAAAGGCACACCAGGTCTATCCCACTCCTTGCTAATAATCTCTGTAAGCCTTTTAGGTATAGGAAACACGTCAGTACACACCGGTACCGCATAGTATCTATCCAACCTACATAATTTTTCTGGAATTGCAACCGTGTTACAATCATTCAGAGCCGCTAATACCTCCCCTAGCAATATGCGGAGGTTCTCAAGCTTAAATTTAAAATTAGAAATCTCTGAATCCAGTCTCCCTGGATCAGATCCGTCACCCACAGAATGAAGCTCTCCGTCTTCATGTTCTGCAAACTGCGACCCAGTATCTGACATGGCTCTCACCTCATCCGCGCGCTCTGTCCTTAACCCAGAGCTATCGCGCTTGCCTCTTAATTCTGGCAATTTAGATAATACTTCTGTCATAACAGTAGCCATGTCTTGCAAAGTGATTTGTAAGGGCCTCCCTGATGTACTTGGCGCCACAAAATCACGCACCTCCTGAGCGGGAGGCGAAGGTACTGACACGTGAGGAGAGTTAGTCGGCATAACTTCCCCCTCGTTGTCTGGTGATAATTTCTTTACATGTAAAGATTGACTTTTATTTAAAGTAACATCAATGCAATTAGTACACAAATTTCTATTGGGCTCCACATTGGCCTTTAAACATAGTGAACAAAGAGATTCATCTGAGTCAGACATGTTTAAACAGACTAGCAATGAGACTAGCAAGCTTGGAAATACTTTTCTAAATAAATTTACAAGCAATATAAAAAACGTTACTGTGCCTTTAAGAAGCACAAAAAGCTGTCACAGTTGAAATAACAATGAACCAAAATAGTTATAGCAACCAATTTTTCACAGTAAATGTATTAAGTTAGCAAAGGATTGCACCCACCAGCAAATGGATGATTAACCCCTTAATACCCAAAAACGGATAACAATTTAATAATTAACGTTTTTAACACAGTAAAAACACACTGTCACAGGTCTGCTGTGACTGATAACCTCCCTCAAAATGAATTTTGAAGACCCCTGAGCTCTCTAGAGACGATCTGGATCATGGAGGATGAAGTAGACAGATTGTGACTGAATTTTTACTGCGCAAAAAAGCGCTAAAATAGGCCCCTCCCACTCATATTACAACAGTGGGGAAGCTCAGATAACTGTTCCTATGCAGAAAACAAAGATGGCCATGTGGTAAAAATCATGCCCCAATAAGTTTTATCACCAAGTACCTCACAAAAAACGATTAGCATGCCATTAAACGTTTTGAACATACATTTTAAAAGTTATGAAGTGTTATTAATAAGCCTGCTACCAGTCGCTTTCACTGCAGTTAAGGCTCATACATTATTTCAGTATTAACAGTATTTTCAGAGTCAATTCCATTCCTTAGAAAAATACATTCAGTGTACACACACTCATCAGCCTAATACCAGTCGCTATCACTGCATTTAAGGCTGAACTTACATTACATTGGTATCAGCAGTATTTTCTCAGTCAATTCCATTCCTCAGAAAAATAATTTACTGCACATACCTCGTTTGCAGGGGGGCCCTGCATGCTATTCCCCTTTTCTGAAGTTACCTCACTCCTCAGATGAGAACAGCCAGTGGATCTTAGTTACGTCTGCTAAGATCATAGAAAACGCAGGCAGATTCTTCTTCTAATGCTGCCTAAGAACAAACAGCACACTCCGGTGCCATTTAAAATAACAAACTTTTGATTGAAGAAATAAACTAAGTTAAAAAACACCACAGACCTCTCACAGCGACCTATCTTTAGTTAGGCTGCAAGAGAATGACTGAATATGACATGTGAGGGGAGGAGCTCTGCTTGGGTGATCCTCTTGCAGCTTCCTGTTAGGAAGAGATATATTCCATAAGTAATGGATGACCCGTGGACTGACTACACTTAACAAGAGAAAATAAAAATAAACCCTGAGATAGCACAATGTAACTAATAGTTATATTTTATAGGTATAGGTATAGGTTATATTTTATAGGTATTTCGTTTTAAATAGGATTAATTTATTTAATTATAGGAATATTTATTTAGATTAATTTAAATAATATTTAAGTTAGGGGGGTGTTAGGGTTAGGGTTAGACTTAAGTTTAGGGGTTAATTCATTTAATATAGTGGCGGCGGTGTCGGGGGGTAGATTAGGGGTTAATCAATGTAATGTAGGTGGCGGCGGTGTAGGGGGGCAGGATAGGGGTTAATAAATGTAATGTAGGTGGCGGCGGGCTCCGGGTGCGGCGGTTTAGGGGTAAAACAATAAATTTATTTGTGGCGGGGTCCGGGATCAGCAGGATAGGGGTTAATAACTTTATGTAGGTGGCGGCGGTATAGGGGGCGGCAGATTAGGGGTTAATAGGTATAATATAGTTGGCGGCGAGGTCCGGGAGCGGCGGTTTATGGCTTAATAAATTTATTAGCGTTGCGGTGGGGTCCGGGAGCGGCAGTTTAGGGGTTAATAAATTTATTAGAGTTGCGGCGGTGTCGGGCGACGGTTTAGGTGTTAAGAAGTATAATGTAGGTGGCGGTGGTGTAGGGGGGACAGATTAGGGGTTAATAAGTATAAAGTAGGTGGCGTCGGTGTAGGGGGGGGGGCAGATTAGGGGTGTTTAGACTCGGGGTACATGTTAGGGTCTTAGGTGCAGACACTTCCCATAGAAATCAATGGGATATCGGGCAGCAGCGAACATGAGCTCTCGCTGCTGTCAGACTCCCATTGATTTCTAAGGGATCCGCCGCCTCCAGGATGGCGGATTGAACACCAGGTACGCTGAGCCGGAATAGTGGCGAGCGTACCTGGTTGTTCTTTGATAACTTCCAAAAGTAGTCAGATTGTGCCGAACTTGTGTTCGGAACATCTGGAGTGACGTAACCATCAATCTGTGTCCGACTGAGTCCGGCGGATCGTAGGTTACGTCACTAGATTCTATTTTTGCCGGTCTGTAGGGCTTGATAACTATGGCGAATCAGCCTCGCCACAAATACGCTGCGGAATTCCATCGTATTTGCGGTTGACGGCTTGATAAATAGAGGCCATGGTCTCTCAATGCAGCCCATATAAAATATAAGGGTAGCGTAAATTAAACACGCCACATTAATTTAAACAGAGCACCACTTGTAATATGGATTAAAGAGTAAAGAATACTGCAATCTCGTGATCACATTTCAACTCCTCAAGCTAATGATAAGGCTCCACGTGTAATCTGGCCCTAAGATTGCAGTCTAAAAACAAAATTTATGCTTACATGATAAAACAATTTCTTTCATAATAATGAGAGTCCACGAGTCATCACATGTGGGATTAAAGTCCACTCTTACAGGAGGAGGCAAAACGCTCCACACAATAAAACCTTAATCCCACGCTTCAACATGATTTCTTAGTTATACATATGGCCAAGAGAAAGGAGAAAATAAGAAAAGCAGGAAAGGAAAAGTAAAAGAAGTGCAAAATGATTCTTAATTCTTCAGGCTACATGGGGGGAAGGGAGGGTGGGAGATAAGAGGAGAAGAGAGAAAAAAAAAAATATGTATATATTACCAGATCCCCAATAAAACTATTTCACTATTTCTAAAGGGGTAAATAAGATATTCTATTTCATTTGAAGGAAAACGTTTAACAAATAAAGACCATTTCTCAAAGAAAAAACAGATATCTCTATCATTATTCATATCTACATTGTGTTGTTCTAATATATATTGTTTTTTATGTAGTTCTTAATTTCAAGGATATTAGGGATGTTTGTCTCTTTCCATTTCCTAAAGATCAAATATCTAACCGCTAAAATAATCATATTAATCAACTTTTTATGTTGGCAATTTTGCGTTCCATCCCATAAAAATATTGTTCGTTTAAGGTGAATATCTTGCATAGGAAGATTGAGAGTATTAGATGCCCAGTAAATTATTGTATGCCCGAGTTGGCACTCCCATATCATGTGCACTAAATTGGCCCTTGGATATGAACATTTTGGACACAAACTTTAAAGTTATTTCCCCATCTAGCTCCCCTCTCTGGGGTATAGTAAGTCCTATATAATAACTTCCCATGGGATTCTGTCTAGGTCGAGTACTATGTAGTCTGAAAAACCAGGCCCAGAAACCTTTGAACGGGGCCAGTATTTATATTTTCTAGGGAGGTTAAATTACTCCATTGTTGAGATATTTCTCTCAAATTTAGCTCACCTTTTCGGGAGACAAGCGTTTGATACCCCGTGGACATAGATAAAAATCAATTTTTTGCCAATGTAAGCCAATCTTCAATTTCACCCCATTGCCATCTCCATCTGTATTCCGCAACTATCTTGGAGACATAATGTCTGACTTGTAAATATGCAGAGAAGTCTTTATTTGAAAGGTTAATGTTTTAACTGCATGCGTCTCTTTTTCTAATAGCTGAAAGATCCTACTTAACACTGAGTCGTTCCATCTCTGGATTATTGGTGACTGAGTGCCTTATTGAAAACTTCAATTATGCTTACCTGATAATTTTCTTTTCTTCAGATGGAAAGAGTCCACAGCTGCATTCATTTCTTTTGGGAAATAAGAACCTGGCCACCAGGAGGATGCAAAGACACCCCAGCCAAAGGCTTAAATACTCCTCCCACTTCCTTCATCCCCCAGTCATTCTGCCGAGGAACAAGGAACAGTAGGAGAAATACCAGGGTGAAAAGGTGCCAAAGGAATAAAAAATAAACACGCCCCACAGAAAAAATACGGGTGGGGAGCTGTGGACTCTTTCCATCTGAAGAAAAGAAAATTATCAAGTAAGCATAATTTCAGTTTTTCTTCATAAATGGAAAGAGTCCACAGCTGCATTCATTACTTTTGGGAAAACAATACCCCAGCTATAGAGGACACTGAATGTAAAAACGGAGGATACAATAGGCGGCCCAAACAGGCCTGAAAACCACAACCCAAACAAACCCCGCTTCGTCAGAGCCGGGCAAAAGAATTAGAAGGAAAAGGCCCCAAGGACACTGACTCGCAGATAGTCCGAAAGCCTAACTAGAGACCGCAAACAGGCTCACTGAGCCAACACTCCTCCAGGAGAACCGTCGCCCAGCAGTCGGTCCACACACAACCCCTTCTACTGCAGTACCAAAATCCCCAAAAGGGAGAGGACAAGGGTAAGCCAAAGCAATGCCCAAGGTACAGCAAAATCCATAAAGGAAAAACCCCTCAAGGAAGGCCAAGTCAACAGAGACCCGAAAGGACCCCGAGAACAAGGGGAGACAACGCCCAACCCACAAGGAGCACCTAGGCATCATCATGGAGAAGAAACATCTCCCATACATCGTGCAACAGCATCGAAAAAGACACTTGAAGACAAGTCCTCAAAACGACCGAGCTCAGAGACTGAGCAAACAGCAAAGTGCAAGTAGCAAACTCAGAAATAAACGTTGAGTCCAATAACACGCTGCCATCCATAGGAAAACACAGAGAAACACTATTCGTAAGGAAGAAGCGGCAGAACAAAATTGCTGATTGCCCAACCCCCAAGACAGAGGACACTCTCCAGGCAATCCAGGCCGCCAAGCCTACTCACAGATCACAAAGAGGGAGAGGCACAGAACCTCTAAAAACAAGGTCCACTGTCACCCCCAAGACCTGAGGATGAACAACAGATCTCAGATCCTACACCTAGCCGGACCAGCCCAAGCAGCTGCAGATCTGAAAGCAGGGGAACCGAAAGAAACCCCAAGATCAGCCCCCAAAAGGGCGGAAGAATGGACACAGCCACTTCAACTGAAAGACAATTGAGCAGACGATAGACCCAAAGGATCTAGCAAGCCACCCGACGAAGACTCAATGCGGAGCCAGCAGCTCCCCAGATGGGAAGGAACAACTCAAAGTGCAGACCAGTCCCCGAAACAGATCAAACGTCTGCTCCAACCTGCCAAACACAGGAGAAGTCTCCAAAAAAGGAACCACACCTCCGTAAGGAGGACACCGAGCCCCCTGAAGAGGAGAGCGTCGATAAACACCTGCCCATAAGACAGGAATTCGTAGAAAGAACCGAGATGACACAAGGCCAAGGCGGGAAAAAATTCCAGGATAACCCGGATAACAAGAGCAAGAAGCCCTTGTAGGTCCTGATCCGAAAGGAAGAGACCACCCCTTGCAGGAGTCCAACACTCCAAAGAGCTAGGGCCATAAAAGGACACTAGAGTTAACAGGCGTCCAAGCAACAGTAACCTAAATGCGCTAGAAAGCGGCTAATTCCCCTAAGGGACACAAGGCTGCTCTCGGATTGCTACGGTACAGAGTATTCCACAGAGCATTAGTATGCTGAGCTAGTTATCCGACTAGCCACGAGCTCCAGACACATGGGGAACAGTGAAGACAAGTAACCCGAAACGAGCAACATCAACCCTCCACATCACCTCAGATACAAGTCAGAGAACAAAAAACCATGGGTCTTGATGTCACCTAGATGGCAATAGCCAAAAAGTGGAAAAACCACCAGGACCTCCTCTATCCCAAGAGAATGCAGCACATTCCCAACACCAGGAAAAGGACCCCTAACCGGAGCCCAACAAAATACCTAACCCTTTAATTTCCGAAAAGTAACAACCCATTCCCGAAGGGAATGCAAGTCTCCCAAGGGAGACGACCTAGCCACAAGGAGAGCGGCTAAAATCCAGAAGTTTCAAAGAGGAGGAACCACTAAAGGAACAAGTCCAAAAAGACAATTTCATAAGAAACACCACCCCGACTGGCGGAAAATGAGGTGCTGAACCGTCTAATCTTCCCACCAAGTGGAAGGGAATACTCTAGGTTCCGAGTGATGCAGCAAAATTCACTGACCCAGTCACCAGAGAGATGGCTATTTATGACTGAAACAATCCCGAGAGCTGCACGGACCCACAAGTCCTCTTGAGAATGCTTAGTTGAAACTTGAAAAACAAACAAATAATGTTAATAGCACTCGGCACCCCAACCTGACCAGCAAGGTATAATAGGCGCAAAGGTGTCTGATAAGCCGCGAGACAGAAGATCTGAACCCAATTAGGACCAGCCTCATAGTCATAACTGCCAAGCTTGCTAAATCCACCCTCAGAGAAGGAGGAAGGAAAAACAGACAAACATGGGACTAACGTGTCCTGAACAACTTCCGTAGAAGCAAACAGCGAGTCCAGGAAATTTCCCGCAGGAAACATAGTACGAAAAGGAAAAATAAAATGAATCCTAACAGGATAAAATAAAATAACAGGCAATCCGAGGGTTAACGCCCAAAAAGAACAGAAGGTCCGCAGGACCAGCCTAACGGAATACCTGTCCTCCAACAACACTGGGAAAGATCTCGATAACAAGACTGAAGGAGATTACTTCATCCCCCCATGTCTAACGAGGTGCGCCATTCGAAGGAGTAGACAGATGAGTCCCTTACCCAAGAAGGATAGGGTCCCCAAGCAGCTCAAAAACTTGTCTGAGTAAAACACTAAGGGGAGCCCGTCTGTAACGAAAGGTACGACACTCAGGCACAGTTACACCTGCAGGGAACTGCACATGCCCTCCAGAGACAGAAGAACCTGGGGCAATTAGGCACAATTGTGAATAAACATCTGGACGTTGCAAACGCACAAGCGCCAAAAGTATGTAAAAATGAAAATGTGCCACAACCTCTGGGGGGGGGGGGGGAATCCACCCTCCAAGGAGGGAAACACAGAACTTGGGTTACCCGCATGTGTAGTAGTAGAAATGGTAGGGAACTCGCCTCCCGGAGGCCCCGAGGCGGATGGCTCAGCAGTTATTTGAATCCCCGAGCCCGAGGAACAAGGCATTCTATGACAGCCTAAAGAACATAACCGACTGACCTGAGTCAATGGGGCCAATTCGCATTCTTCACAGGACGAAGAATCTGAATCAGAATGTTGACCAATCTCAACATCAGCATCCTCCATAAATGGATCAAGGATACCCAAAAATGGACTATATATAAAAGAATTTGTACGGCATCTGACACCCACATTGGCTGGGGCAATCACCACCTCCTATGTACCAGACACTAGTGGACTAAAATTTTCCATCGCCAGTCAGAAATGGAAGACCAGAACGTAAACACGCTCGGTCACAAGGTGAACCATACAGTCCAACAAAAGCACGCCCGATTGAGGATTGAGCTTGCATTCTATTGGCTTATTGGAACAGCCAATAGAATGTGAGCTCAATACTATTGGCTGATTGGATCAGCCAATAGGATTGAAGTTCAATCCTATTGGCTGATTGCATCAGCCAATAGGATTTTTTCAACCTAAATTCCAATTGGCTGATAGAATTCTATCACGCAATCGGAATCTAAGGGACGCCATCTTGGATGATGTCACTTAAAGGAACCTTCATATGTCGGGTAGTCATCGGCAGAAGAGGATGCTCCGCGCCAGATGTCTTGAAGATGGACCCGCTCCGCGCCAGATGGATGAAGATAGAAGATGCCGTCTGGATGAAGACTTCTGCCCGTCTGGAGGACCACTCCTACTGGCTTGGATGAAGACTTCTCCCAGCTTCGTTGAGGATGGATGTCGGCTCTTCAAAACTGTAAGTGGATCTTCAGGGGTTAGTGTTAGGTTTTTTTAAGGGTTTATTGGGTGGGTTTCAGGTTTTTTTAGGTTAGGGGTTTGGGCTGCAATAGCGCTAAATGCCCTTTTAAGGGCAATGCCCATCCAAATGCCCTTTTCAGGGCAATGTGGAGCTTATGTTTTTTTAGTTAGGGTTTTATTTGGGGGGTTGGTTGTGTGGGTGGTGGGTTTTACTGTTGGGGGGTTGTTTGTATTTTTTTTACAGGTAAAAGAGCTGATTTCTTTGTGGCAATGCCCTGAAAAAGGCCCTTTTAAGGACTATTGGTAGTTTAGTTTAGGGTAGGGTTTTTTTTTATTTTGGGGGGGAGGCTTTTTTATTTTGATAGGGCTGTTAGATTAGGTGTAATTAGTTTAAATATCTTGTAATTTGTTTTTTATTTTGTGTAATTTAGTGTTTGTTTGTTTTTTGTAATTTAGGTATTTGTATTTAATTTAGTTAATTGTATTTAATTTAGGTAATTTAATTAATTGTAGTGTAGTGTTAGGTGTTAGTGTAACTTCGGTTAGGTTTTATTTTACAGGTAAATTTGTATTTATTTTAGCTAGGTAGTTTTTAAATAGTTAATGACTTTTAGTAACTATTCTACCTAGTTAAAATAAATACAAACTTGCCTGTAAAATAAAAATAAACCCTAAGCTAGATACAATGTAACTATTAAGTTATATTGTAGCTAGCTTAGGGTTTATTTTATAGGTATTTAGTTTTAAATAGTAATTATTTAGGTAATGATAGTAGGTTTTATTTAGATTTATTTTAATTATATTTAAGTTAGGGGGTGTTAGGGTTAGACTTAGGTTTAGGGGTTAATAAATATAGTATAGTGGCGGCGACATTGGGGGCGGCAGATTAGGGGTTAATAAATGTAGGTAGGTGGCGGCGATGTTAGGGACAGCAGATTAGAGGTTAATAATATGTAACTAGTGTTTGCGAGGCGGGAGTGCGGCGGTTTAGGGGTTAATATGTTTATTCTAGTGGCAGCGATGTCGGGAGCAGCAGATTAGGGGTTAATCATTTTATTTTAGTGTTTGCGATGCGGGAGGGCATCGGTTTAGGGGTTAATAGGTAGTTTATGGGTGTTATTGTACTTTTTAGCACTTTAGTTATGAGTTTTATGCTACAGCTCTGTAGTGTAAAACTCATAACTACTGACTTTAGAATGCGTTACGAATCTTGCAGGATAGGCTGTACCACTCACTTTTTGGCCTAAAAAAAAAAAGCTATGGAAGTCCCATTGAAAAAAGACTATAGACAAATTGCGTAAGTTGATTTGCAGTACGACAAAAAAAGTGTGAGGGACAGCTGTACCTACAAGACTCGTAATAGCAGCGGTAGTAAAAAAGCAGCGTTATGAGCCTTATTGCTGCTTTTTTATTCATAACGCAAAACTCGTAATCTAGCCGTTAGTTACTACTTTAAAAGGTGTTGCAACAGCTGATTCCCTATTTTTCCTATTTCATAAAATCTCAGATTATGAAGCATTTATTTTGTAGCCCGAGAAGGATCCAAACAACTCAATGATTGATAAAACTTTTGGGATATTTATCTTAGTATTGGATATACAGTATATAGTAAAACGTCATCCGCATACAGAGTAATCTTTAAAGGGACACTGAACCCAAATTTTTTATTTTGTTATTCAGATAGAGCATGCAATTTTAAGCAACTTTCTAATTTACTCCTATTATTAATTTTTCTTTGTGCTCTTGCTATCTTTATTTGAAAAAGAAAGTCCAGCACCTTGGACAGCACTTGTTTATTGGTGGATGAATTTATCCACCAATCAGCAAGAACAACCTAGGTTGTTCACCAAAATGGGCTGGCATTTAAACTTATGTTCTTGCTTTTCAAATAAAGATACCTATTGCTAATAGGAGTAAATTAGAAAGTTTCTTAAATTTGCATGCTCTAAAATTTCCTCTTGCCCAGGAAGTCCCTTTAAAAAATTAAAATAATCAATAGTCAAAAAAGTCTCTCTAATCTTTGCAGCAGAGTTTCTTTTATACATGAACCCTGCCTGGTCTTTGTGGATGATATTTGGTAGTATAATTTAAAGACGACTAGCCAAAATAAAAGTGAGTAATTTATAATCGGAATTGAGACGTGCTATGGGCCTGTAAGATTCTTTTTTTGTAGGATCCTTTCTTTGTTTTAAAATTAGAGTAGTCATAAATGCAGAAAAATTAGGAGGGATAGGTTTATTTTCACTATAAAAATAATTAAAAAGATTTTACAAGTAAGGGGTAATATTTTGAACTAAGATTTTATAAAATTTATTAGGGATTGCATCAGGCCCGGGTGCCTTATCCACTGATAGATTTTTAATAGCTTTTTTAATGTCTATTTCAGTGATGGGGCATTAATATTAGCAACTGACTCCCCTCCCCCCATGCAGCCTGAAGAATTGAGAATCATTATGTTAGCCTTATCAACAATATTGCATTATTGTAACGTTTTGTGATCTGTTTCTTTTTTTTTAAATAATGCATGTACTGTAATGCATATACTGATGCATTTTTTCCATTGATTTATGCTGTCTATCTCGAGATTGATAAATGTTAAAATTAATTAAAAAAAATATTAAAAAAAAAAAGAAGTGCAAAATGGTACTGCCGCCAACTGTTAAGAAAAACAAGGGCACAAAGTCTTGTAGACTCTCATCATCATGAAAGAAATTAAATTATCATCAGGTAAATATAAATTTTGTTTTCTTTCACAAAATGGTGAGAGTTCACAAGCCATCACATGTGGTATCCTATACTCAAGCTGTGAAGTCCAAAAGACCACCATGAAAACGGGAAAAACAGTTAAGGCAGGCAAAGGTACCAAACAGGCACTGCAGCCTTCAGAACTTTCCTACCAAATGCAACCTCAGAAGATCTATTCAAAATAAACTTAACTCTAAAAAAAAACTTAAAAACCTAAAGGGCATTTGTATGGGCATTCAGCTCTTTAGTGCCCATTAAAAAAAATTAAAAAAAAAACACCCAAGAAAAAAAAACCACTAACCCCGACATAGGTACTCACCATTCCTGAAGTTCGGCGGTGAAGGTAGTACCATCTTCATTCAACGCGGGGTCATTTTCTTTCTGCATCCCGGTGGTGCAGAGCGAAGGCGGTGCGAAGCTGAGCTGGAACATCAGCCGTGCAGACATCCAGCGTGTGTCTGCCACACAATGAAGATTGAATGCAAGGTACCCATTTTATATTGGGGTACCTTGCATTCCTATTGGCTGAAAATTTCAAATCAGCCAATAGGATGAGAGCTACTTAAATCATATTGGCTGTTCAAATAAAGTCCATACCCAGCATAGGTTAACTGGATTCTGGAGTGGTGGGACCAGAACCCACGCCTCCAAGGAGACTGGAGGTTTAATCACATTGCAAATCTCTTTCAGCTCCAAAATGTTAAAGAGGAAAGCAGACACTTCCATGCCTTAAATAAGTCCCAAACTGCTTCTCAGCCCAGCAGGCTGGCGCCCGTGGAACATCACCCAAGAATGTCTCCAGAAGCACGCACCCTGAGACAGATACTCCTGAAATCCACCACGGGAGAAAGTCTCTTGATGATTGATCTAGATCTATCTTCTGAGACAGTTCCGAATGATCTCCATTGTATGGAAAATAGCAAAAAGGGGGATGATGTCCATGGAAACCATCAGACCAATTCCCTCCATACATAGAGTCACATAAAAGAGAAGGTAAAATCAACTGCAGCTAAATTCAAAACCTCAACCCTTTGGTTACAAGCTGGTTAAGCTATCAACCGGACCATTAGAGCTTGCTGTTGGCCAGACAGTAGACAGCAGGGAGAGAAAAAGGAATAAATCCTTGATTAGCTGACCCCTGATGGAAACATCTCCTAGATAGAGAATCTATTAAGGTCCTTACCCTTGTGGGTGGAACAAGGGAACTCTGCTCCAGATTAATTTCCCATCCATGGGAAAGTGGATTGGACAAGATCTCCCAAAAGAGAGTTTGCTCGAAGGAAGGGTGACACCTGAACCATATATTGTCCAGAGAGCACCCTTGCAATACCCCAAGACCTAAAAGTCTTTCTAAGAAGACAAAACGAGACTTGAGAGGATCCTGATCATGGAAACAATAAATACACATCCTTCATAACTATGTTCGATATGAACAGGCCCACTTGCAGCAAAGGAGAATGAATACTACTTTGAAGGGCAGAACCTGAAAAACTTAAGGTAAATACTTAGAGCCCGTTCCCAGCTTGGACTGGAATAATCACTCCCAGAAAAGGTCCTAAACCCAGTTCAAGGAATGCTTCTCATCATACCTGGATTGAGATACTCCAGAAGAAGAAATTTACCCCTGGGAGGAATCTTAGAATGTTTGGCTGGCTTTCCAAAGACAGACTGACCTTGCAGAAATAGGAAAAGGAAAACTTTCCTTTAGTCTACTCTCTTGACGGATGGTATTTTCCCTGTAAAGTCAGAGGATAATTCTGCCAGACCAAGTTCTAACAAGGTCTCATCTAAAAAGAAATGCCAGAAACTTGGATTAAGAGGAAACATAAAATAAGAACCAGCAACTGCAGAACTAGAAAGCCTAGGCTGTACCACTAACATTGCTCTATTAACCTCCAGTTTCTTATCCATGGATCCACAAAGGAGCAGCTACCCTCCATAGTGATCTATGTTCTCAGAGCCATAGTAGAAAAGCTACATTCTACTTAAGTGTCTTTTAATGGAGTCAGCAACAGGAAAATCCTTTAAGGATGGGAGACAGGGAGAAAGGTATCCCTAGCTTCTCCTACACCAGTGAAATCCTCCATAGCATGACTAACAACATTTCCTCAAAAGAAGGAACATCATAGAAATGAGAAAGTCTACAAAACTTCCAAAGGTTGACAACGACAGGGTTATCGATGTCGTCCAAGTAGCTAAAACCTCCTTTAACAGTACACAAGGTGTGGAAGCATACATCTGAAGTAGACCACTTCAGCCTCAGATGAAGGAATTATACTGTCCGATTCTGAAAATTTACTCCGAAGCTAACAGCAAATCCTCCTCACCTGACTTAGGAGAAAGAGCAACCTGGGTAGCAGAATGTGGATCAGAAACCCTACTATCTGAAATTTTAAATATCCTCTTGCATTTTCCCTGTAGGTAAGGAAAAACTGATAAAACCGCAGAGGATATCTGAGCTGCAAAATCTGTAGGCAAAACACTCCAGGAGATTGAGAGTAACCGCAGGGCACTGTATGTTACGCCAATGAGGCTTGGGACATTTTTAAAGAGAAAGCTGTGGCTATGTCTGAACAGCATCATCCTTGGGGACATGAGGCTCAGAGTGCAACTAGCTATGTCTACATTCAATAGCTCTGGCAAACAAATACAGCACAGAATTTTTAAAAACAATTAATGTTTCAAATAAATCCTGAGGAACAGGAGGCTCAAATAAAAATATATTTTTATTTACAAACTCTATAATTTAATATAAGGGACTAAATGATTGTACAAACAATGATGTCCTAAAGAGCCATTTCTTGCAAACAGATCCCTGTTCCAAAAACCAACTAATGTCTACCACTAATATTAAAGTGGAATTAACATTATTAATATAGCATTTCACTCTCATAGGGCTTAATAAAACTGATAATTAAAGTTTCTACCGCACTGCCAGCAATGTCTTCTCTGCCTGTTAATACATGTAGTTTCTTGTGCAAGTGTCAGAGCACACATTGTAAAATCAGAATGCCGCTCCGTTCTCTATTGCTGGAGAACGAGGCAGAGTATACTACATTAAATCTCACAGAAATCTAAAATGGCCACGTTCCGCTCTTGGAAAAAAAGGAGGCGGGAACAATACCATCGGCCGAGGAACTGAAGCGCACATGTACACCCTGCTTTATTTCGCCGAGACACAGACTAGGGTCGGCTGTAAAATAAAGGAGGCCCACTCAATAAAATAAAATAAACAATAAGTAGCTCTGCTCCCGCGGTCGGTGTTGAAAACACATGAAAAGCCCCATAAGAGTGGTGCCTCTAAGAGACTCCTAACAGTCCGTGCAGGACCAGAGTGGCTGTCAAGATCCCACTGCCAGCAATGTAGCATAAGGCAGTCAAGGGAAAAAGTATTAGCCATGATTACATGAGAATAAAATTGAAACTAAGACACCTCCTTCCTTGCTGTGAAGGCGTTAAACCTTAAGTCTCCATGTCACATATAACGAACCTGCCCAATGCCATAAACCACCCTTATACACTTAAGGATACCGTGTCCCACCTTTAGTACAGAAGGTCCTTAACCCCTTCAGTGCCAGCATCCTAGCCCCAGAAGACAAAAAGGCACTAACCTGTACATCCAGCTGTCCGGCAGGAGGACAGACCACCCAGTATGAGAGGATGCCACTCCTCACAGTGGCCTTTGTAAGAAGAGAGCACAGAGTAAGCATACTCTGGCTTTCTATATCAGGGCAACATGTTAAGAAAAAGCAGTGAGGCCCACCCACAAATTAATAACTGCTTGAAAGCCACCACTGCCCTACTGAAGACACTAACGTGGAGTACGGCTAGACCCAGTCTTAGGTAAAAGATCAGAGCAAACCTACTCTGGCTTTTAAAATAATAAAATCTTGATTGAAGAGAAATAAATCCAAACTTTTTCAGACACCAGAACTTCACTTCCTCCTTGCACCGAAGGCAAAGAGAATGACAGCGGGTTGTGGGATGGGAAGCAATACTTAACAGCTTTGCTCTGGTGCTCTTTGCCTCCTCTTGCTGGTCAGGAGTGATATTCCCAACAGTAATTGATGATTCCGTGGACTCACCGTATCTTAATTGTATTTGAAGTATACATAAAAGCACTAAGCATAAAATTAAATAAAAAAACTGCATGTCCTTGGAAATAGACAGGGAAAGTGGACAAATCACCAAGGCTATGGAATAGATAGCATGAAATATTTTATTAAATATCCTTTAAAATATATTACAGCAGTATGTGATAGCAAAACAAAATTGCATATGAGTTTAATGTAAATACTCACTTGAAAGAAATGGATATGCTGCAAAAAACTAGCAAATACACTCACAGAGATGGTATTTAGAGCAGTGCTTGACAAATATGTTCAAAATCTAGGAGCCAGCCCAAAAATCTAGGTGCCAGGCATTTTTTATGGTTAACATATGTGTGTGTGTGTGTGTGTATATATATATGCCCATAATAACAACAAACATACAACTTAGGAGCACCCATAGAAGGTGCAAGACTGTTTTAAAGTCAGGACAAATGTGTGTCTCTGAGGATCATTTTGTGTCAAAATATTAATAAATTGCAATATAGGAGAGATGTGTGTGCCGGAATTAGTACATATACAAAATGTATTGTATTCGAACAATGAATTACACCAATGTAGTCAAACAATATCCTGGAAGGTAAGCAGCAGAAATTGACGCTGAAAGTTCTGAAGAAGGTTCAGTGATAAGACACACAATGATCAGCATGATGTAACAGGGGTCACAACTTTCCTTCTTCACATGCGCATGCAGAGCTAAAGTCCACACATGAAAGCATAAGGCAAGAAACCAACCAGGCCCTGCTTGTTCTATGAGTATATGATGAAAGTATGCAGTTGTGGTAGGTATATGTAGGGACACATTATATAGGTGTTGCTGATTTTCTCAAATATTTACGTTCCTGAACAATAAAATCCATTTTGTATTTTAAAAACTGACCCCATAGTATTTTAGGCAATTTTTCCAGAACAAAGTCTTAAAAATGTGGCTGAACTTAAAAAATAAAAAGCTACATGAGTTTATTGTCAGCTGTTTGTTGTGTTTCTAGCCCAAATGTGATCAAGAAACAGGTTAGTTTAGCTTTTACTGTATGTATTAGAAGTTTTCAGATTTTAAACAGATAGAAAGGTCAACATCAATCCTATTGGCTGATTGGAACAGCCAATAGAATGCGAGCTCAGATGGGCAATGCCCATCCAAATGCCCTTTTCAGGGCAATGGGTTGCTTAGGTTTTTTTAGTTAGTATTTTTTTGGTGTGGTTGTTTGTGTGGGGGTGGGTTTTAAAGTTGGGGGGGGGGGTTGTATTTTTTTTTTACAGGTAAAAGAGCTGATTACTTCGGGGCAATGCCCTGCAAAAGGCCCTTTTAAGGGCTATTGGTAGTTTAGTTTAGGCTAGGGTTTTTTTTATTTTGGGGGGGCTTTTTTATTTTGATAGGGCTATTAGATTAGGTGTAATTAGTTTAAATTTCTGTAATTTGTTTATTATTTTCTGTAATTTAGTGTTAGTTTTTTTGTACTTTAGATAATTGTATATAATTTAGTTAATTGTATGTAATTTATTTAATTGTATTTAGTTGTAGTGTAGTGTTAGGTGTTATTGTAACTTCGGTTAGGTTTTATTTTACAGGTACTTTTGTATTTATTTTATCTAGGTAGTTATTAAATAGTTAATAACTATTTAATAACTATTGTACCTAGTTAAAATAAATACAAACTTGCCTGTAAAATAAAAATAAACCCTAAGGGGTCCATCCGATAAAAATCGTCGCCCGCAAAAGCCGGCGACGCCAATATTTGCGCGGGTTTGGTATCCTATATACGGCGTAACCTAGAAGTTACGCGCGTATATTTCTGCCGTCGCCCGTAGTTTTTTGGGCTATAGGCAGGTATACCAAACCCGCGCAGTTTGGTATCCAATATGCAGCGTAAGGACTTACGTGGCGAAAATGGAGAAAACTTACTCCATTTTCACCTCGCCACAAAAAGCAGCCGTAAGAAGCCTTACGCTGACTATTGGAGCCCCGTAACTCCCTAAACTGGCAGCTAAAATAAACCTAACACCTAACGCATGCACAATGTCTATCTCCCTGTCAACCGCGATCTGCTAAAATAAACCTAACACCTAACGCATGCGCAATGTCTATCTACCTGTCAACCGCGATCCCCCCCCCCCCGAAATCCCTAATAAAGTTATTAACCCCTAAACCGCCGCTCCCGGACCCCGCCGCCATCTACATAAACTAACCCCCTACTGTGAGCCCCTAAAACCGCCGCCATCTACCTTATCTATCCCCTAATTAGAACCCCTTACACCGCTGTCATCTACCTTATCTATCCCCTAATCTGACCCCTTACACCGCCGCCACCTATATAAAAATGATTAACCCCTAATCTAATCCCCCTATACCGCCGCCAGCTATATTAATATTATTAACCCCTAATGTAAGCCCCTTACACCGCCGCCATCTCTATTAAAATGATTAACCCCTTATTTAATCTACCTACCCCCGCCGCCAGCTATATTATCTATATTAACCCTAAGTATATTATAGTTAATATAGGTATTACATTATATATATTAACTATATTAACCCTAATTATATTAGGGTTAATATAGTTAATATAGTTACTATAGTATTTATATTAACTATATTAACTCTATCTAACCCTAACACCCCTAACTAAATTTATATTAAATTAATCTAATTCATTTATAAACTAAAATATTCCTATTTAAATCTAAATACTTACCTATAAAATAAACCCTAAGATAGCTACAATATAATTAATAATTACATTGTAGCTATGTTAGGGTTAATATTTATTTTACAGGTAAATTGTTAATTATTTTAAGTAGGTATAATAGCTATTAAATAGTTATTAACTATTTAATATCTACCTAGTTAAAATAATTACCCAATTACCTGTAAAATAAATCCTAACCTAAGTTACAAATACACCTACACTATCAATAAATTAAATAAACTACAAACATCTATCTAAAAATACAATTAAATTAACTAAACTAAATTACAAAAAAAAAAAACACTAAATTACAAAAAATAAAAAAAGATTACAAGATTTTTAAGCTAATTACACCTATTCTAAGCCCCCTAATAAAATAATAAACCCCCAAAATAAAAAAAATTCCCTGCCCTATTCTAAATTAAACAAATTTCAAAGCTCTTTACCTTACCAGCCCTTAAAAGGGCCTTTTGTGGGGCATGCCCCAAAGAATTCAGCTCTTTTGTATACAAATACAATACCCCCCCCCATTACAACCCACCACCCACATACCCCTATTCTAAAACCACCCAAACCCCCCTTAAAAAAGCCTAACACTACCCCCCTGAAGATCTCCCTACCTTGTCTTCACCACACCGGGCCGAACTCCTGATCCGATCCGGACAATGTCTTCCTCCAAGCGGCAAAGAAGAATTCTTCCTCCGGCGATGTCTTCCTCCAAGCGGCAAAGAAGAATTCTTCCTCCGGCGACGTCTTCCTCCAAGCGGCAGCAAAGTCTTCATTCTTCCGGCGGCATCTTCAATCTTCTTTCTTCGCTCCGCCGCCGCGGAGCATCCATCCCGGCCGACTACTGAACTTGGAATGAGGTACCTTTAAATGACGTCATCCAAGATGGCGTCCGCCGAATTCCGATTGGCTGATAGGATTCTATCAGCCAATCGGAATTAAGTTAGAAAAATCTGATTGGCTGATTGAATCAGCCAATCAGATTCAAGTTCAATCCGATTGGCTGATCCAATCAGCCAATCAGATTGAGCTCGCATTCTATTGGCTGTTCCGATCAACCAATAGAATGCGAGCTCAATCTGATTGGCTGATTGGATCAGCCAATCGGATTGAACTTGAATCTGATTGGCTGATTCAATCAGCCAATCAGATTTTTTTAACTTAATTCCGATTGGCTGATAGAATCCTATCAGCCAATCGGAATTCGGCGGACACCATCTTGGATGACGTCATTTAAAGTTACCTCATTCCAAGTTCAGTAGTCGGCCGGGATGGATGCTCCGCGGCGGCGGAGCGAAGAAAGAAGATTGAAGATGCCGCCAGAAGAATGAAGACTTTGCTGCCGCTTGGAGGAAGACGACGCCGGAGGAAGAATTCTTCTTTGCCGCTTGGAGGAAGACATCGCCGGAGGAAGAATTCTTCTTTGCCGCTTGGAGGAAGACATCGCCCGGATCGGATCAGGAGTTCGGCCCGGTGTGGTGAAGACAAGGTAGGGAGATCTTCAGGGGGGTAGTGTTAGGCTTTTTTAAGGGGGGTTTGGGTGGTTTTAGAATAGGGGTATGTGGGTGGTGGGTTGTAATGGGGGGGGTATTGTATTTGTATGCAAAAGAGCTGAATTCTTTGGGGCATGCCCCACAAAAGGCCCTTTTAAGGGCTGGTAAGGTAAAGAGCTTTGAAATTTGTTTAATTTAGAATAGGGCAGGGAATTTTTTTTATTTTGGGGGTTTATTATTTTATTAGGGGGCTTAGAATAGGTGTAATTAGCTTAAAAATCTTGTAATCTTTTTTTATTTTTTGTAATTTAGTGTTTGTTTGTTTTTGTAATTTAGTTTAGTTAATTTAATTGTATTTTTAGATAGATGTTTGTAGTTTATTTAATTTATTGATAGTGTAGGTGTATTTGTAACTTAGGTTAGGATTTATTTTACAGGTAATTGGGTAATTATTTTAACTAGGTAGATATTAAATAGTTAATAACTATTTAATAGCTATTATACCTACTTAAAATAATAAACAATTTACCTGTAAAATAAATATTAACCCTAACATAGCTACAATGTAATTATTAATTATATTGTAGCTATCTTAGGGTTTATTTTATAGGTAAGTATTTAGATTTAAATAGGAATATTTTAGTTTATAAATGAATTAGATTAATTTAATATAAATTTAGTTAGGGGTGTTAGGGTTAGATAGAGTTAATATAGTTAATATAAATACTATAGTAACTATATTAACAATATTAACCCTAATATAATTAGGGTTAATATAGTTAATATATATAATGTAATACCTATATTAACTATAATATACTTAGGGTTAACATAGATAATATAGCTGGCGGCGGGGTAGGTAGATTAAATTAGGGGTTAATCATTTTAATAGAGATGGCGGCGGTGTAAGGGGCTTACATTGGGGGTTAATAATTTTAATATAGATGGCGGCGGTGTTAGGGGCTCACTTTAGGGGGTTATAGATATAATATAGCTGGCGGTACGGGAGCGGCGATTTAGGGGTTAATAACTTTATTAGGTTGCGGCGGGGTACGGGAGCGGCGGTTTAGGGGTTAATAGCTTTTTTATTGTTAGGATAGTGAGGGGGGATAGCGGATAGAGGGTTAGACAGTGCGGGCTATGTTAGGGAGGCGTGTTAGACTTGTCGGGCTATGTTAGGGAGGCGTGTTAGACAGTGCGGGTGTTTTAGACTTTAGTCAGGTTTTATAGGTGCTGGCAGTTTCTAACGTGCCGCAAGTCACTGGCGACGCCAGAAATTTGTACTTACGCAGATTTCTGGACATCGCTGGTTTGTCAGACTTACGGCACGTTAGCATCTGACGGCGACTTATATGGGATAGCTCGAGTTGCGAGCTGAAACTGCGGGCGACGCCGGTTCCCTCGCTTGCGCCGCAAACTGCGATCTATATCGGATCGCGCCCAAAGATGGCTACAATGTAACTATTAGTTATATTGTAGCTAGCTTAGGGTTTATTTTATAGGTAAGTATTTAGTTTTAAATAGGATTAATGTAGTTAATGATAGTAATTTTATTTATATTTAATTAAATTAGATTTAAGTTAGGGGGTGTTAGGGTTAGACTTAGGTTTAGGGGTTAATAAATTTAATTTAGTGGCGGCGACATTGGGGACGGCAGATTAGGGGTTAATAACATAATGTAGGTGGCGGTGTAGGGGGGCAGATTAGGGGTTAATAACATAATGTAGGTGGCGGCGATGTCGGGGGCAGCAGATTAGGGGTGTTTAGACTTGGGGTACATGTTAGGGTGTTAGGTGTAAACATAACTTTATTTTCCTATAGGAATCAATGGGATATCGGGCAGCAGCGAACATGAGCTTTTGCTGCTTTCAGACTCCCATTGATTCCTATGGCATCCGCCGCCTCCAGGGAATAGTGCCAAGTGTTCCTGGTAGAAATTTGTTAAAGTGAAGGTAAAGTTTAGCGTTTTTGTCAGCTGTATTATGTTACCCATGTACTATATAGTAAGATTGCTATGTTTTTATAACAAATAACTATATATATATATAAGTATAACAAACAGTTTTTATCTACGTTTTCAGCCGGTCTTAGCTCCTCCCTCCATGTATTTCCTGGTTTATCAATGTATTATGTACAGAGCGGACCCACCCGCTCTATACGTATTGGACAAGTGCGTTCACGATTGAGGTGCAACTTGCGCATGCGCACAACTCGCGGTACATTCCAATTGTGCCTGCGTGACTCAAGTAATTTGTGAGCTAAAGCGCATGCGTCAATCCGAGTCGCAACATAGTAATGAATGAAAATCTATTCATTCATTACTATGTTGTAAGCGAAGTCTAAACGCTGCAAGCTGTTTTCTCCGCTATTTCCCTTGAAAAGCTGATGACTACGCTATTTGCCCTTAGGCAAAAATAAAGACTTACTTTGGATCCAAACAGAAGATATAGCAGCAATCGAGTGAAATGTATACAAACCGTTTGTAGCCACAGATACTGTTGCAATTTACTTGTAAATAGACTGCCTTCTGAAGAGTTCTACTTATACGCATGAATTGCGCATGCGCTAATCCGGAACGAGCACGGCTTGGACGGGAGCAGAAGTATAGCCAACGCATGCGCAGAACGTCTCTAAATGTTGTGACGTCAAATGACGGCCGCCTAACGGCCAGACCTATTATTGGATAATCCAACAACATGACCGGACTGCAAAAAAAAACAAAAAACAAAAAACAACGGGCTGTTTAGATAAAGAGTAGAATTGTATAGAAAAACGGCGATAAATAGGTAAATATTTCAAAATAAAAAAAATGATGACTTAAAGTACCCTTCATTTTATATGTATTAGCATGTAACATTATCGAACATGGCAAAGTTTACCTTCACTTTAACTTTCAAAAGTAGTCAGATAGTGCCGAATTTGCATTCGGAACATCTGTAATGACGTAAGCATCGATCTGTGTCGGACTGATACCGGCGGATCGTATGTTACGTCACAAAATTCTACTTTTGCCGGTCTGTAGGGTTTGATAAATAAGGGGAATCAGGCTGCGGAATTCCAGCGTATTTGCAGTTGACGGCTTGAAAAATAGGCCCCAATGACTGTAAAGATTTACGCACTACAGATCTCAGTTTTTTCTCACAAACTAAAAGGTGGCCAGCTTTTCTCAAAACACTCAAAATATTTATAACCCCAATAGAAAAACACATGTAGCATATGTACATATTCCGCTAAATCAGTAATAACTTTTATGCATGCACATATCAACCTTGAGCTTTCTATCCCTTTAACAAAGACAATAATGCATTGGCTAACTGTATTTCTTTCACATAACTTTTAAAAGATTATAGATATATATATTTCCATTACTGTTTTGATTTAAAGGCTAACTCCATTTTATTATGTATAGTAGGGGAGTTTGAGATAAATTCTACAAAGTGTGAGATAAGAAATGTGTTGATTAACATGTAACCTTATAAAACTTGACCTGCTCTTATTTACAATCTTAGCCAAAACAATGAAAACAAAAGCTTCATGCAACATACTTGTGCATCATAGCTAGAGACTCTCTGTATTTCACAAGGTCCATGCCGAAGGTTAGAGAAAAGCGGCGAGCCAGCTCCTTTATATTAGTGAATGAAGAGGAAAACTGGTTGGCACCATCATGTGCTTCTTTGTGCTTCTGAAACAGCTGCAAATAAATTAGCATGCCAAATAAAACAACATAGCTATAATAGACCATGATGACTGGATAATAAACAAGGACATTTATGCAGTTACCATTTATTTTATCTTCTCTTTGTGAATAATACTCCTTGCCCAGTATCTAAGCTGCCTTTACTTTTTTAGAGATGCTAAGAACTCTACCACTTCCTTACAGTAATGCAGTCAAGTTGTGATGACGCAAGCTTTACATCTCAGTTCAGAGATTACATCTGTAATTAAAATATATAACAGCCCCCCATTAACTCATTTAAAACATTTCTATTCCTCATCTAGCATGAATGGGATTACCTTTTCCAACTAATGGGTAGCATTTGAATTTTTTTCATTGTAGGGCTAGTAAACATATTAACAGAAACAAAATATTTTTATTTCATCCAATAAACTTACAGTCATGAAGAGAAATCATGCAAATTCTTTGAGGCTTTTTTAATACGATATACTGTAATGTATGTGTCTCTTTTTCACACCAGAGCAATGCATATCTACATTAATGTTTTGAAGCAGAAAATGTTCTATTTTTATATTCCAATATATATCTGATCGAATTTTGGTTAAATAAATAAATAAATATATATATATAGATATAGATATATATATATATATACAGTGTGTGTGTATATATATATATATATATATATATATATATATACACACACACACACACACACGATTATATTTAGGTATAGATAGATACAGATATATATAGGAATATCTATTTAACAATACATGATAGAACACATTCACCTATGTGAAGAACATTGCAATGTACAATATTTACAGTAAAAACATACTATAAAACTTTATTAAATATGAATATTGCATAAATATAATTTTTCATGTTTTCAGCTACTTGACTGCAAATGCACTAATATTTATGTCTATATATTTATACATATGTGATATATAAATATACACAGATATAAATACATCTGTAAACACATATAAACATATTTTATATATATTTATATATATATATATATATATATATATATATATATATATATATATATATATATAAATACAGTATATATATATATATATATATATATATATACATATATATATATATATATATATATATACATACACACACACACATTTTAGAATTTGTTCTGCAATATTTTTATCATAGTGTAACTGTATTGCTAAATGTATTTTTGATATGTTTTGTTCAACTTTTTTGTCTCGTGCAACAGTTACGCAGAGCTTTTATGTCACGGTAATCATTCTAGCGTAAATCACATTTGCACTTGCATATTTGCATTTACTTTCAACTCCTAATATGAATGATATTTAACTTGTATGCAAACTGCCACAAAAAAACATTATCGCTTCACTCGTTATCTAGCCCTAGGTTGGACAATCCAGAGTTTACTTTAAATGAAACACTGCATGCTAAATGTTTCAAGACACAATGTTAAAAAACATAATTTATGCTTACCTGATAAATTTATTTCTCTTGTAGTGTGTTCAGTCCACGGGTCATCCATTACTTATGGGATATATTCTCCTTCCCAACAGGAAGTTGCAAGAGGATCACCCAAGCAGAGCTGCTATATAGCTCCTCCCCTCACATGTCATATCCAGTCATTCGACCGAAACAAGATGAGAAAGGAGAAACTATAGGGTGCAGTGGTGACTGGAGTTATAATTTAAAATTTAGAACCTGCCTCAAAAAAGACAGGGCGGGTCGTGGACTGAACACACTACAAGAGAAATAAATTTATCAGGTAAGCATAAATTATGTTTTCTCTTGTTAAGTGTGTTCAGTCCACGGGTCATCCATTACTTATGGGATACCAATACCTAAGCTAAAGTACACGGATGATGGGAGGGACAAGGCAGGAACATTAAACAGAAGGAACCACTGCCTGTAGAACCTTTCTCCCAAAAACAGCCTCCGAAGAAGCAAAAGTGTCAAATTTGTAAAATTTGGAAAAAGTATGAAGTGAAGACCAAGTTGCAGCCTTGCAAATCTGTCCAACAGAGGCCTCATTCTTAAAGGCCCAGGTGGAAGCCACAGCTCTAGTGGAATGAGCTGTAATTCTTTCAGGAGGCTGCTGTCCAGCAGTCTCATAGGCTAAACGTATTATGCTACGAAGCCAAAAAGAGAGAGAGGTAGCCGAAGCCTTTTGACCTCTCTTCTGTCCAGAGTAAACGACAAACAGAGAAGAAGTTTGCCGAAAATCTTTAGTTGCCTGTAAGTAGAACTTCAGGGCACGGACCACGTCTAGATTATGCAAAAGACGTTCCTTATTTGAAGAAGGATTAGGACATAATGATGGAACAACAATCTCTTGATTGATATTCCTGTTAGAAACAACCTTAGGTAAAAACCCAGGTTTAGTACGCAGGACTACCTTGTCTGAATGAAAGATCAGATAAGGAGAATCACAATGTAAGGCAGATAACTCAGAGACTCTTCGAGCCGAGGAAATAGCCATCAAAAATAGAACTTTCCAAGATAAAAGCGTAATATCAATGGAATGAAGGGGTTCAAACGGAACACCCTGAAGAACTTTAAGAACCAAGTTTAAGCTCCACGGAGGAGCAACAGCTTTAAACACAGGCTTAATCCTAGCCAAAGCCTGACAAAAAGCCTGGACGTCTGGATTCTCTGCCAGACGCTTGTGTAAAAGAATAGACAGAGCAGAAATCTGTCCCTTTAGCAAACTAGCGGATAAACCCTTTTCTAAACCCTCTTGTAGAAAAGACAATATCCTAGGAATCCTAACCTTACTCCATGAGTAACTCTTGGATTCACACCAATATAAATATTTACGCCATATCTTATGGTAAATTTTTCTGGTCACAGGTTTCCGAGCCTGTATTAATGTATCAATAACCGACTCCGAGAAACCACGCTTCGATAGAATCAAGCGTTCAATCTCCATGCAGTCAGCCTCAGAGAAATTAGGTTTGGATGGATGAAAGGACCCTGAATTAGAAGGTCCTGCCTCAGAGGCAGAGACCATGGTGGACAGGACGACATGTCCACTAGGTCTGCATACCAGGTCCTGCGTGGCCACGCAGGCGCTATCAGAATCACTGATGCTCTCTCCTGTTTGATCCTGGCAATCAGTCGAGGTAGCAACGGAAAAGGTGGAAACACATAAGCTATGTTGAAAACCCAAGGGGCTGCTAGTGCATCTACCAGCACCGCTCCCGGGTCCCTGGACCTGGATCCGTAACAAGGAAGCTTGGCGTTCTGGCGAGATGCCATGAGATCCAGATCTGGTTTGCCCCAACGACTAATCAGTTGAGCAAATACCTCCGGGTGAAGTTCCCACTCCCCCGGATGAAAAGTCTGGCGACTTAGAAAATCCGCCTCCCAGTTCTCCACGCCTGGGATGTAGATCGCTGACAGGTGGCAAGAGTGAGACTCTGCCCAGCGAATTATCTTCGAGACTTCCAACATTGCTAGGGAACTCCTGGTTCCCCCTTGATGATTGATGTAAGCCACAGTCGTGATGTTGTCCGACTGAAATCTGATGAACCTCAGTGTTGCTAACTGAGGCCAAGCTAGAAGAGCATTGAATATTGCTCTTAATTCTAGAATGTTTATCGGGAGGAGTTTCTCCTTCTGAGTCCACGATCCCTGAGCCTTCAGGGAGTTCCAGACTGCTCCCCAGCCTAGTAGGCTGGCATCTGTTGTTACAATCGTCCAATCTGGTCTGCGAAAGGTCATTCCTTTGGACAGATGAACCCGTGACAACCACCAGAGAAGAGAATCTCTGGTCTCCTCGTCCAGATTTAGCAAAGGGGACAGATCTGAGTAATCCCCGTTCCATTGACTTAGCATGCATAGTTGCAGCGGTCTGAGATGTAGGCGCGCAAATGGCACTATGTCCATTGCCGCGACCATTAAGCCGATTACCTCCATGCACTGAGCTACTGATGGGCTTGGAATGGAGTGAAGGACACGGCAAGCATTGAGAATCTTTGATAACCTGGACTCCGTCAGGTAAATATTCATCTCTACAGAATCTATAAGAGTCCCTAGAAAAGGAACCCTTGTGAGTGGTAACAGAGAAATCTTTTCCACGTTCACTTTCCACCCATTTGACCTCAGAAATGCTAGAACTATCTCTGTATGAGACTTTGCATTTTGAAAACTTGACGCTTGTATCAGAATGTCGTCTAGGTACGGAGCCACCGCTATGCCTCGTGGTCTTAGTACCGCCAGAAGTGAGCCCAGAACCTTTGTAAAAATTCTCGGGGCCGTAGCTAACCCGAAGGGAAGAGCTACAAACTGGTAATGCCTGTCTAGAAAGGCAAACCTTAGGTATCGATAATGATCTTTGTGAATCGGTATGTGAAGGTAGGCATCCTTTAAGTCCACTGTGGTCATATATTGACCCTCTTGGATCATGGGTAGGATGGTCCGAATGGTTTCCATCTTGAACGATGGAACCCTTAGGAATTTGTTTAAGATTTTTAAGTCTAAGGTTGGTCTGAAGGTTCCCTCTTTTTTGGGAACCACAAACAGATTTGAATAAAACCCTTGCCCTTGTTCCGTTCGCGGAACTGGGTGGATCACTCCCATCACTAAGAGGTCTTGTACACATTGTAGAATGCCTTTTTCTTTACTAGGTTTGTTGATAACCTTGACAGATGAAACCTCCCTTGTGGAGGAGAAGTTTTGAAATCCAGAAGATATCCCTGAGATATAATCTCCAACGTCCAGGGATCCTGTACATCTCTTGCCCAAGCCTGGGCAAAGAGAGAAAGTCTGCCCCCCACTAGATCCGTCTCCGGAAAGGGGGCCCTGTCTTCATGCTGTCTTAGGGGCGGAAGTAGGCTTTCTGGCCTGCATGCCCTTGTTCCATGACTGGTTGCCTTTCCAACCCTGTCTGTAACGAGCAGTAGTTCCTTCCTGTTTTGGAACGGAGGAAGTTGATGCTGCTCCTGCCTTGAAATTACGAAAGGCACGAAAATTAGACTGTTTGGCCTTTGATTTGGCCCTGTCCTGAGGAAGGGTGTGGCCCTTACCTCCAGTAATGTCAGCAATAATTTCCTTCAAGCCGGGCCCGAATAAGGTCTGCCCTTTGAAAGGAATGTTCAGAAGTTTAGACTTAGAAGTTACATCTGCTGACCAGGATTTAAGCCATAGCGCTCTGCGCGCCTGTATGGCGAATCCGGAATTCTTAGCCGTAAGTTTGGTTAAATGCACTACGGCATCCGAAACAAACGCATTAGCCAGCTTAAGGGTTCTAAGCTTGCTCAAAGACTCATCCAATGGTGCTGTGCGAATCGCCTCTTCCAGAGACTCAAACCAGAATGCCGCTGCAGCAGTGACAGGCGCAATGCATGCAAGAGGCTGTAATATAAAACCTTGTTGAACAAACATTTTCTTAAGGTAACCCTCTAATTTTTTATCCATTGGATCTGAGAAAGCACAGCTATCCTCCACCGGGATAGTGGTACGCTTGGCCCTCCACCTTAGGGACCGTCTGCCATAAGTCTCGTGTGGTGGCGTCTATAGGGAACATTTTTCTAAATATCGGAGGAGGGGAAAAAGGCACACCGGGTCTATCCCACTCCTTGCTAATAATCTCTGTAAGCCTTTTTGGTATAGGAAAAACGTCAGTACACACCGGTACCGCATAGTATTTATCCAGCCTACATAATTTCTCTGGGATTGCCACCGTGTCACAATCATTCAGAGCCGCTAACACCTCCCCTAGCAACACGCGGAGGTTCTCAAGCTTAAATTTAAAATTTGAAATTTCTGAATCCGGTCTCCCCGAATCAGAACCGTCACCCACAGAATGAAGCTCTCCGTCCTCATGTTCTGCAAATTGTGACGCAGTATCAGACATGGCTCTTGTGTCATCGGCGCGCTCTGTCCTTAACCCAGAGCTGTCGCGCTTGCCTCTTAACTCGGGCATATTGTATAATACTTCTTTCATAACATTAGCCATATCATGTAAAGTGATTTGTAAGGGCCTTGATGTACTTGGCGCCTCAATCTCACGCACCTCCCGAGTGGGAGACGAAGGTACTGACACGTGAGGAGAGTTAGACGGCATAACTTCCCCCTCGTTGTCTGGTGATAATTTCTTTATCGGTACAGATTGACTTTAATTTAAAGTAATATCAATACAATTGGTACACATATTTCTATTGGGCTCCACATCGGCTTTTGAACATAATGAACAAGCAGATTCCTCAGACATGTTTAAACAGACTAGCAATGAAGCTAGCAAGCTTGGAAATTACTTTCAATAAGTTTACAAGCAATATAAAAAACGCTGCAGCGCTTTTAAAAACACAGTTGAATAACAAAGAACTAATTCAGTTATAGTTAACAAATCTTAACGGTAAATGTACTAATTAGCAGAGGATTGCACCCATTAGCAAAAGGATGATTAACCCCTCAATACCCAAAAACGGATATCAAATTAAGATTTAACGTTTTTATCACAGTCAAACACACTGTCACAGGTCTGCTGTGACTGATTACCTCCCTCAAAAACGAATTTTGAAGACCCCTGAGCTCTCTAGAGACGTCCTGGATCAAGGAGGAAGAAGCAGGAAGACAGAGCTAGAATTTTAACTGCGCAACAAGGCGCTAAAAAAGGCCCCTCCCACTCATATTACAACAGTGGGAGGCCTGATATAACGGTTTCTATGCAGAAAAATACGTTAGCCATGTGGAAAAAAATCATGCCCAAAAGGATTTATCACCAAAGTACCTCACAAAACGAATAACATGCCAGTAAACGTTTTAAAAACAAACTTTTTTAATGTCATGCAAAGTTATCACTAAGCCTGCTACCAGTCGCTTCCACTGCAGATAAGGCTTAAGCATTATTTCAGTATTAACAGTATTTTCTCAGTCAAATTCTAGTCCCTAGAAAATAACTCGACTGCGCATACATTTATCAGCCTGATACCAGTCGCTACTACTGCATTTAAGGCTGTACTTACATCATATGGGTAACAGAAGTGTTTTCTTAGTCAATTACATTCCCAGAAAATATTGTACTGCACATACCTCATATGCGGG
The DNA here is from genome assembly GCF_027579735.1 of Bombina bombina. Taxonomy (NCBI): domain Eukaryota; kingdom Metazoa; phylum Chordata; class Amphibia; order Anura; family Bombinatoridae; genus Bombina; species Bombina bombina. The sequence continues at coordinate 808,809,634 of NC_069501.1, read as the reverse complement.
GGACCCCGCATGCTATTCCCATTTTCTGAAGTTACCCCACTCCTCAGAATGTCGAGAACAGCCAGTGGATCTTAGTTACGCCTGCTAAGATCATAGAAAACGCAGGCAGATTCTTCTTCCAAATACTGCCTGAGATAGAAAAAACAGCACACTCCGGTGCCATTTAAAATAACAAACTTTTGATTGAAGAATAATTAAGTAAAAACTCCAACTCCTCTCGCGACCTCCTTCTTTGTTGAGGGTTGCAAGAGAATGACTGGGTATGACATGTGAGGGGAGGAGCTATATAGCAGCTCTGCTTGGGTGATCCTCTTGCAACTTCCTGTTGGGAAGGAGAATATATCCCATAAGTAATGGATGACCCGTGGACTGAACACACTTAACAAGAGAAATCAGATTGGGAAAGATGTTAGCAAACATTAACATTTATCCGCCTGTTCTCCCCCCTCTCTCTCAGAGTGGCAGTTATCTATCGCCCCCCTGGACCAACCTCCCAATTCTTTGACAACTTTGCTGCCTGGCTTCCTCACTTTCTCTCTACAAATACACCTACCCTAATTCTGGGGGACTTCAACATCCCTATTGACAACCAATCTGCCCCTGCTGCCTCTAAACTTCTCTCACTCACTAACTCCTTCGGCCTCTCACAGTCCACCCTATTCCCTACCCACCGTGATGGACACTCTATTGATCTGGTATTCTCCTATCTCTGCTCTCTCTCTGATGTTGCCTGTCGACCATTTCCCATCTCTGACCACCATCTGCTCACCTTTAATCCCAATATAGATGCTAAACTTACTTCCCTCTCTCGTCCCCGCACCAGTAGAAATCTGCACACTGTGGACCCTCCCCAACTCTCCAATCTTATTCATATACCCCTCTCCCACACTTCCACGATATCCTGCCCTGACCTTGCTATAACCCACTATAACAATACTCTCTCCGCTGCACTTGATACTCTCGCTCCGCCTCAACTTCGCAAATACCCACGTCGTCAGCTCCAGCCCTGGCACTCCCAACAAACACGCTACCTACAAAAATGCTCACGCACTGCTGAACGTGCCTGGAGGCCCTTCGCTTAGCTAAGCAAACATACTTCTCTTCTCTTATATCCACTCACTCTTCAAACCCTAAAAGACTCTTCTCCATCTTCAACTCTCTCCTCTACCCACCTGCACACCCCCCTCATCTGCATTCAGTGCTCAAGACCTTGCTGACTATTTTTTCAATAAAACACTTGCCATCCGAAGAAACATCCCAACACAAACCTGCAATCTCCCAACTTCACTCCCAGTCACCCCCTCTGCCACTCTCTGCACCCTCCTCCCAACCACTGAGAGTGAAGTGGCTTCCCTTTTGTCTTCATCTCACCTCAATACCTGCCCACTTGACCCTATTCCTTCACATCTAATTCCCCCTCTGTCTCCCACCCTCACTCCGGCTCTTACTCACATATTCAACCTATCCCTTTCTACCGGCTCATTCCCTGCCTCCTTCAAACATGCAAAGGTCACCCTCATCCTCAAAACCCTCCCTTGACCCTAACTCCCCTGCAAACTACCGCCCCATATCACTGCTCCCGCTAGCTTCAAAATTACTTGAAAAACTAGTTTTCAATCGCCTAACCCAATTCCTGTCCTCCAACTCATTGCTCGACCCCCTGGAATCTGGCTTCCATCCCCAACACTCAACTGAGACTGCCCTCACCAAGGTTACTAACGATCTCCTTTCTGCTAAAAACAAAGGCTACTACTCTATACTCATTTTACTGGACCTCTCTGCTGCTTTTGACACTGTTGACCATCCCCTTCTCCTACAGACTCTCAGCTCTCTTGGGGTCTGTGACACTGCCCTCTACTGGATTCACTCTTATCTCTCTAACAGATCCTTCTCTGTCTCTTCTGCTGGTGACTCCTCCTCTTTTTTGCCTCTGTCTGTTGGAGTACCTTAAGGCTCTGTCCTGGGTCCTCTACTCTTCTCTATTTACACTTCTTCACTGGGTAAACTTATCAACAGCTATGGCTTCAGCTATCATCTCTATGCTGACGATATCCAGATCCACCTTCCCACCCCTGCACTCTCTCCTTCTGTAAATTCTCACATCAGCGACTGCTTATCTGGCATTTCCTCCTGGATGGTCTCTCACCACCTAAGTATAAACATGTCCAAGACCGAACTACTTCTAATTCCCCCTCTAACTCTACTCCAGTTTCTAATTTTTCCATCACTGTTGGCGGTACCACTATCTCCCCATCACCCCAAGTCCGCTGCCTTGGAGTCATGCTTGACTCAAATCTATCCTTCATTTCCCACATCCAATTGCTCTCTTCATCCTGCCGCAACCACCTACGCAATATCTCCAAAATCCGTCCATTTCTAAGTGCTGAAATTACTAAACAGCTAATCCACTCCCTGGTAATTTCCCGACTTGACTACTGTAACAACTTACTAACTGGCCTCCCTCTCTCCCGCCTCTCTCCCCTCTAATCCATCCTTAATGCATCTGCCAGACTAATCCACCTCTCTCAACGCTCTGTTTCTGCTGCATCTCTCTGTGAATCCCTTCACTGGCTCCCCATTCACAACAGAGTTAAATTCAAAATTCTCACCCTGACCTACAAAGCCCTCACCAATGCTGCCCCACCCTACCTGTCGTCACTTATCAACAAATACACTCCTGCCCGCCCCCTAAGATCCAACAATGACCTGCTTCTTGCATCCTCTACCATCACCTCCTCTCATGCTAGACTACAGGACTTATCTCGGGCAGCACCAACCCTCTGGAACACACTTCCTCGTGCTGTCAGACTTGCCCCTAACCTCTCCTCCTTTAAGCATTCCCTAAAGACCACTCTGTTCAGGGAAGCTTATCACCCGACTTATTAACATACTAACTTCACTTAACTAACAGCTGCCCTCTATCTCCCCACTAATATCATTCTCACCTTTGCAGTCCCCACCTCCTGTTTCCCATCCTACCCATCTAGATTGTAAGTTCCCACGGGAATAGGGCCCTCAATTCCCCCTGTTTTTGTCTGTAAAATTTTGTCTTATCGTATTGTTTCTCCATTGTACTGTTATCCTTGTACCCATGGGCAGCGCTGCGGAATCTGTTGGCGCTTTATAAAGAATAATAATAATAATTTATGTTAACTTATAGAGGCCTATTTATGAAATGTCTGTCGGATCTGATCCGACAGTGCGGATCAGGTCAGACAGACATCGCTGAATGCGGAGAGCAATACGCTCTCCGTATTCAGCATTGCACCAGCAGCTCTTGTGAGCTGCTGGTGCAACGCCGCCTCCCTGCAGACTCGCTGCCAATCGGCCACCAGCAAGGGGGTGTCAATCAACCCGATCGTACTGGATCGGGTTGAATTCCGGCGATTCCTTTCCGCCTCATCAGAGCAGGCAGACAGGGTTATGGAGCAGTGGTCTTTAGACTGCTGCTTCATAACTGGTGTTAGTATTTTTTTATTAACTTTCGTCTAAAAGTGTTGCGGTTAGGCTATTACCGCTGAAAAATTGGCCATTGCACTGGAATGGCCAGTAACACATATTACGAGTCGCACAATATACCGCAAGTATTTTACTGTAACGCAACGTCCATTCCCATTTCGTTGTGCGTTCAGGCTAAAACTACTAAACTAAACCTATTAACCCCTAAACTGCTGCCCCCATCGCAAAACACTAAATTAAACTATTAACCCCTAAACACCTAACACCCCCAATTTTAAATTAAAATTACAATATAACTCTATTTAAATAAATAAAAACTTACCTGTGAAATAAAAAAAAACAAGTTTAAACTATAAATTAACCTAACATAATTAAAATTAAATTATTCTAATAAATTTAAAAAAAACTACCAATTAAAAATACTAAATTACATGATTAAAAAAAACCTAACTCAACAAACAAAATTAAAAACCTAAATTACAAATTTAAAAAAAACTAATACTACAAAAAAATAAAAAATTACAAAAAATAATAAGCACTAAAATTACGAAAAATAAAAAACTCTAAGATTACAAAAAATAATAAATGAAATTATCAAAAATAAAAACAATTACACCTAATCTAATTGCTCTATAAAAATAAAAAAGCCTCCCAAAATAAAAACATCCCCTAATCTACAATAAACTACCAATAGCCCTTAAAATGGCCATTTGTAGGGCATTGCCCTATGTTAAACAGCTGTTTTTCCTAGAAAAAAAATACAGTCCACAACAGTAAAACCCACCACCCAACCAACCCCCCAAAATAAAAAACCTAAGTCTAAATAAAACCTAAGCTACCCATTGCCCTTAAAGGGGCATTTGTATGGGCATTGCCCTTAAAAGGGCAATCAGCTCTTTAAAACTGCCCTTAAAAGGTCATACAGCTCTTTTACACTACCCTTAAAAGGGCATTCAGCTCTTTTATAGTGTTCAAAAAACCCTAATGTAAAAAACAAACAAAAAAAAACCTAACACTAACCCCATAAAAGCTACTCATGGTTCCTGAAGTACTCACATCCATCCTTATCCAGGCAGCGAGAAGTTTTCATCTATCTCGGGTAGAGCGGAGCTATCCTGGACACCGATGACATCCTGCACTGGGCGTCCTCTTTATACGATCACCGCTGTACAAGTTGAATGCAAAGTACCCGTTTCAAAATGGCGTACCTTGCATTCATAGTGGCTGATATGATTCTTCAAATTCAAATCAGCCAATAGGATGAGAGCTTCTGAAATCCTATTGGCTGTTCAAATCAGCCAATAGGATTTCAGTAGCTCTCATCCTATTGGCTGTTTTGAACAGCCAATAGTGTGTCAGGGTGCCAGGAATCAGACTGAGACGAGAAGTGCAAAAATAATCACACCTTTATTAATAACAAAAAATAATAAAAAGTCCACAAGTCAAACAACAAGCCAGGAGTCAAAGCCAGAGCTGGTAGTCAGACGAGTCGAGTCAGGAGCCAAAGCGAATAGTCAAACGAGCCGAGTCAGGAGCCAAAGCAAGTAGTCAGACGAGCCGGAATCAGGAACAAGGAGAACAGCAGAGTCAGGAACAAGCCAGGGATCAGGAACTAGGAGGGACGTCAGACAACCAGGTAATACACAGGAACTGGAACTCACAAACAGGTCTGAGACAAACTGTACACAGATGGCAACCAGAGCCAAACAGTTATAGCCTGATGAAACAGTGCTGTGACACTGAGAAACGCGTTGCTGTGTTTTTTTTGTTTGTTTTTTTTTCCCTTTAATTTTTTTTTATTTTACATTAAAAATATGAGGTTGCAAAATCAAAAACACCATGTCAAGTTTACCATCTCTTTAATAAAAAAAATAATTAAATCAGGTCCGGTATCTAAGCAATATTTTAGATGGATTTTTTTAGATGTTTTTTTTTATTTTTTTTAAAGTTTTTATTGAGGTTAAATTCAAAGCATACAAGGCAATTTAGAGCTGACAAAACTATGAATACACATAATGCAAAAATTCACATCTTAAACAGGCGATTAAATAAGTAAGAAAACAACGTCATTACAATAATTATCAATATTCAATGACTAACATATATATCTATAAGTGAGGCACATGTAGCCTGTATGCCATTATTCCTGTTGACTTTCTATAATGATCGTTGGGTCCCATGTGGGCCTTCAGAATGGTATATTTTTTACCAGAAGGAGTTCTAATGCCCAATAAACCACCTATGGATCACTAATAGTTTAACCTCAGATTTAGCATGTAAAAGGGGAAAATAAAATAAAATAAATAAACTTAGCAAACTATAAGACTTTGTAAAATAGGCCAAGCAAAGACTATGTGTGCATATTTTTAAACCCAGGGCTATCAGCTATGCTAATGCTCTTGACAATATACTGCATTTCAATTTCAATGGCCACTCACTGTGGCAATTAAATAGCAGGGGAAGCAGTCAATACCCCTAGAGACACTTCTAAACTCTCCAGTTGTAGCAGTGAGGTACAATTAGTCCTAGGGAGTATTAGCAATCTATGTACACTATAGCCAGTAGATTATATGGGTGTATAAAATAGGAAGTTAAGCAAACAATATGTTGGAGAGTTTAAGATATTATGCTAAGTATGCAGAGATGTCCACAAAGGGGATACATTAGCAATAACTGAGAGGAACATTCAACCTTATGTGGCCAAAATAACACTTTTTCAAATGCATGGACATCTAGAGATATCTGACAATTTATCTAAAAATGCGGGTTAAAATGATATAGCAGGGCAAGAGCACACTTTACAGTTATAAGCTCAGCAGTACATGTGAGTGTTCCATCATAAGTCTTCACAAACCAAATATTAATTTAAATGAGTAAGTACTGAACTAACAAAAGTAAATAAAGTAGTAAATAATAAATAAATGTGTCTATGATCCACTGCACAAATGGGATAAGCCGTGTAACAGTGATTTCCTAAGCTAAAAATAAACTAGCAAACTGGGTCTGCAATTAATACCCCGAACCTAAGTAGACTGTTACATATCCCTAACGCCTAGACTGGGGGCAAGCAGAGGCATGGTATCAGAAAGGAAAATAGAATGCAACACACAGGGGTCTATGAGAGTGAGTTTCATGTTTTATCCGACACCAGTTCTTATTGACGGACAGTAGCTCCCTGGTACCCTGGGTTGGTCATCAGATTGAAGTGAAAAAGTACTGTGGGCGCCTTAAAGGGCAAGTCAAAAAAATATATGAGTTGATTATGTCCTAATACCTATGAAAAAAATCTTTTAACAAATGATAGGTAAATGATCAAGAAAAAAACAACAGCCAATTGAAATGAATGTTAAAATATAATTTAATTAGACTTTACTAAATGTATTAAAAGAGTTGTAAGCGAAATAATTTTTACAATGAGATAAATATAAAAAGGCAATACTAAATGTACATAAATAAATGCATAAAAACTTGTTTATATAAAATGAGTCATTCTCTGTAAGTGACCTATCTATGTAGAGAGAAGACCTCTAAAGACACTTCAAAATACTTAGCCTCTGCTGCAGACAGGTTTAAGGAAGCAAAAAAGCAGTACTAATGAGAGAAAACGAATCCTGGTTATTTAAGCAAAATAACAATGAGCAAAGTTTTAGGATTGGTGTAAAACGGCAATCCTTCGCAGGTTATAGCCGTGGAGAAACAGTACCTTAATTTGTTCAGGAGCTACAAGTGTTTTTGTAATCCAGTGTAGCGGTTATACCGCCAGCATGAAACAGCTCTGGGAACCCTCTGTGTGTGATGGGAAGAAAGCCGCCGAGATCCTCTCCCCTGCACACTCTGGAATTCCACCCTCAGCTGTGTGATATCCATTTGTTGCTTCAGTGTTTCCTGGAGTACGGTGTCCTTAGTGAGCCACAATAGTGTGAAGAAAGTAGTTCCGGCAACGTTTCAGCTCTTAGCAGAGCCATTGTCATCAGATTCCCAGGTAAGTTGCTGCAGATCCATATAGCGGGGGACTTTAGGAAGCATCAGGATCACTGTGAAATGTTCTTTTTGCAACCGCATTGCTTCCTGTGTTAGGGGTGAAGTGTTAGCGAGAGCTCCCTTACTTGCATAGTCCTTAGGCGAGACCTGTGTTGTATTACGGGTCAGAGTGAACTTCAGGAACTCTTCCGGAGCGGGTGAACAGTTAGCTCCAGCCACCTTGTAAGGGATCTTGGTAAGCTGTTTTACGGCAATCCTAGGCTCACTTCCCTCACATATGTTTAACAGGTGGTTGGGTCTGAGTTTCTCAGGGGTGTCCGTTGGCTCAATGCACTGCAGCTTCCCGCCTCCAACCTCCGGAGAGGAAATTTCTGCACACCCGGTTGAGTAATCATCTGCTTCAGCCATCAGGCCTTTCGTGTCGGAGCCCAAGGTCTCACTCCCTTGTATACCGGCTGATGGAATCTTGTCCGATTGGTGCAGAGTAGGAGAAAGGATTGTCACCATTCTCGCCTCTAATTTCTGGGCATGCTCACGTAGTATCTCCTCCAACTGCGTGACCAAAAAGGCATTCATTTTTTTAAGGTGAGTGTTATCGCATATAGGAAACATTGTAGGGCCAGTTTAATTTTATCTCCAAGTTACTGTAGATCTAGACCACTTAGAAAGAAGGCTGCGCACTCAGGCACAGTTATTTTGGGGAAGATGTTAAGGCTTCAGATATAGGAGAAGGCCTCAAAAGTAATACTCCGGTACTGAGGGCTATTAAGCCACGTCACAATCCAGAACCCTATATATCTAAGGTCGTGACGCCAACAGCTAAGCTTCTTCACAATTTTGAGAGTGATATATCCACTTTAGGTTCCTAAAATTATTGGATTTTGAAGAAAGCTGAAGGAGCTGAAGCTCAGTGCGACCACTAAGATGGCCGCCGCCCGGAAGTCCCCCGTCGCTGTGGTTTTTAACCTTTTAATAAATTATTTTACTCTCATTTTGCTGCTGAACCATCATTTGGAAACATTCCTCCTCTATTTGGAGGTATCCATTTTTGTTTCCTTGCACTACTGTCTTTTTGGCCTGAGCAGTTCTAAGAATCCATCCTGAACTGTTGCCTTCTGCCTATTGTGGGACTTGCACTCACGGTCACGGTACCTGGGACTTTTGGACTCCCCCTGGCGGGACGAGGATACCATCTGTTTCCTGTATCATCACTGGGTCTACCGGACGACCGGTTGGTTCCGGACTGCTTTTACTGCACATTAGTGCTTACCATCACGTGAGTAGGATTTCTAATTTCTACCAATACCTTCTGTGTTACAGTCTGATTTGCACTATGTGGTGCCCTCTATCTTCCTCTCTCTAGGTCTGAGACAAGGCAAGGGCAAAGCATACTGATTAGAGGCCATTTAAATAATAAGTGATGACATCACAATTCTGAGACAGCAACCTGTCTCACACAGATGATGTACACCAGTCTGGCCATAAGAGGGCGTGCAGGAAATGAGCAGCATCACACACTCTGCACCAGCCTCAGCAAGAGAGGTGACTAAAATGGCTGTCAGCAGCACATGGCAAACAAAGCAGGGAAAGAACCCTGGCATAGAGGTTCAGAAGCTCTCATCCTATTGGCTGATTTGAATTTGAAGAATCAAAACGGCCAATAGGAATGCAAGGTACGCCATTTTGAAACGGGTACCTTGCATTCAACTTCAGTGTACGGTGATCGTATGAAGAGGACGCTCCGTGCAGGATGTTATCGCTGTCCAGGAAAGCTCTGCTCCGCGCCGCCGGGATGAAGATAGAAGACGTCCCCAAGATGGATGAAGGTGTCACTGCCTGGATGAAGACTTCTTGCCACCTGGATGACGATGGATGACCAGACTTCAGGAACCGTGAGTAGATTTTATGGGGTTAGTGTTAGGTTCTTTTTGGGGTGGGTTTTTTTTTAGATTAGGGTTTTTTGTGCAGTGTAAGGCCTAGATTTGGAGTTCGGAGGTAGAAGGGCTGTTAACGCTCCGCGGGCTTTTTTCTGGCCGCACCATAAATTTAACTCTGGTATCGAGAGTTCAAACAAATGCTGCGTTAGGCTCCAAAAAAGGAGCGTAGAGCATTTTTACCGCAAATGCAACTCTCGATACCAGAGTTGCTTACGGACGCGGCCAGCCTCAAAAACGTGCTCGTGCACGATTCCCCCATAGAAAACAATGGGGCTGTTTGAGCTGAAAAAAAAACCAAAAAAGCAGCGTTCAGCTCCTAACGCAGCCCCATTGTTTCCTATGGGGAAACACTTCCTACGTCTGCACCTAACACTCTAACATGTACCCCGAGTCTAAACACCCCTAACCTTACACTTATTAACCCCTAATCTGCCGCCCCCGCTATCGCTGACCCCTGCATATTATTTTTAACCCCTAATCTGCCGCTCCGTAAACCGCCGCAACCTACGTTATCCCTATGTACCCCTAATCTGCTGCCCTAACATCGCCGACCCCTATATTATATTTATTAACCCCTAATCTGCCCCCCACAACGTCGCCGACACCTGCCTACACTTATTAACCCCTAATCTGCCGAGCGGACCTGAGCGCTACTATAATAAATGTATTAACCCCTAATCCGCCTCACTAACCCTATCATAAATAGTATTAACCCCTAATCTGCCCTCCCTAACATCGCCGACACCTAACTTCAATTATTAACCCCTAATCTGACGACCGGAGCTCACCGCTACTATAATAAATGGATTAACCCCTAAAGCTAAGTCTAACCCTAACACTAACACCCCCCTAAGTTAAATATAATTTAAATCTAACGAAATAAATTAACTCTTATTAAATAAATTATTCCTATTTAAAGCTAAATACTTACCTGTAAAATAAACCCTAATATAGCTACAATATAAATTATAATTATATTATAGCTATTTTAGGATTTATATTTATTTTACAGGCAACTTGGTAATTATTTTAACCAGGTACAATAGCTATTTAATAGTTACCTAGTTAAAATAATAACAAATTTACCTGTAAAATAAATCCTAACCTAAGATATAATTAAACCTAACACTACCCTATCAATAAATTAATTAAATAAACTACCTACAATTACCTACAATTAACCTAACACTACACTATCAATAAATTAATTAAACACAATTGCTACAAATAAATAAAATTACACAAACTTGCTAAAGTACAAAAAATAAAAAAGAACTAAGTTACAAAAAATAAAAAAATATTTACAAACATAAGAAAAATATTACAACAATTTTAAACTAATTACACCTACTCTAAGCCCCCTAATAAAATAACAAAGCCCCCCAAAATAAAAAATTCCCTACCCTATTCTAAATTAAAAAAGGTAAAAGCTCTTTTACCTTACCAGCCCTGAACAGGGCCCTTTGCGGGGCATGCCCCAAGAATTTCAGCTCTTTTGCCTGTAAAAAAAAACATACAATACCCCCCCCCAACATTACAACCCACCACCCACATACCCCTAATCTAACCCAAACCCCCCTTAAATAAACCTAACACTAAGCCCCTGAAGATCTTCCTACCTTGTCTTCACCATCCAGGTTCACCGATCCGTCCTGAAGAGCTCCTCCGATGTCCTGATCCAAGCCCAAGCGGGGGGCTGAAGAGGTCCATGATCCGGTCAAAGTCTTCATCCAAGCGGGGCAGAAGAGGATCTTCCATCCGATTGAAGTCTTCATCCAAGCAGCATCCATCCGGAGCGAAGCGGCAGGATCCTGAAGACCTCCAGCGCGGAACATCCATCCGGCCCGACGACTGAACAACGAATGACTGTTCCTTTAAGGGACGTCATCCAAGATGGCGTCCCTCGAATTCCGATTGGCTGATAGGATTCTATCAGCCAATCGGAATTAAGGTAGGAATTTTCTGATTGGCTGATGGAATCAGCCAATCAGAATCAAGTTCAATCCGATTGGCTGATCCAATCAGCCAATCAGATTGAGCTCGCATTCTATTGGCTGTTCCGATCAGCCAATAGAATGCGAGCTCAATCTGATTGGCTGATCGGATCAGCCAATCGGATTGAACTTGATTCTGATTGGCTGATTCCATCAGCCAATCAGAAAATTCCTACCTTAATTCCGATTGGCTGATAGAATCCTATCAGCCAATCGGAATTCGAGGGACGCCATCTTGGATGACGTCCCTTAAAGGAACAGTCATTCGTCGTTCAGTCGTCGGGCCGGATGGATGTTCCGCGCTGGAGGTCTTCAGGATCCTGCCGCTTCGCTCCGGATGGATGCTGCTTGGATGAAGACTTCAATCGGATGGAAGATCCTCTTCTGCCCCCCTTGGATGAAGACTTTGACCGGATCATGGACCTCTTCAGCCCCCCGCTTGGGCTTGGATCAGGACATCGGAGGAGCTCTTCAGGACGGATCGGTGAACCTGGATGGTGAAGACAAGGTAGGAAGATCTTCAGGGGCTTAGTGTTAGGTTTATTTAAGGGGGGTTTGGGTTAGATTAGGGGTATGTGGGTGGTGGGTTGTAATGTTGGGGGGGGGTATTGTATGTTTTTTTTACAGGCAAAAGAGCTGAAATTCTTGGGGCATGCCCCGCAAAGGGCCCTGTTCAGGGCTGGTAAGGTAAAAGAGCTTTTACCTTTTTTTAATTTAGAATAGGGTAGGGAATTTTTTATTTTGGGGGGCTTTGTTATTTTATTAGGGGGCTTAGAGTAGGTGTAATTAGTTTAAAATTGTTGTAATATTTTTCTTATGTTTGTAAATATTTTTTTATTTTTTGTAACTTAGTTCTTTTTTATTTTTTGTACTTTAGCTAGTTTATGTAATTGTATTTATTTGTAGCAATTGTGTTTAATTAATTTATTGATAGTGTAGTGTTAGGTTAATTGTAGGTAATTGTAGGTAGTTTATTTAATTAATTTATTGATAGGGTAGTGTTAGGTTTAATTATATCTTAGGTTAGGATTTATTTTACAGGTAAATTTGTTATTATTTTAACTAGGTAACTATTAAATAGCTATTGTACCTGGTTAAAATAATTACCAAGTTGCCTGTAAAATAAATATAAATCCTAAAATAGCTATAATATAATTATAATTTATATTGTAGCTATATTAGGGTTTATTTTACAGGTAAGTATTTAGCTTTAAATAGGAATAATTTATTTAATAAGAGTTAATTTATTTCGTTAGATTTAAATTATATTTAATTTAGGGGGGTGTTAGTGTTAGGGTTAGACTTAGCTTTAGGGGTTAATCCATTTATTATAGTAGCGGTGAGCTCCGGTCGTCAGATTAGGGGTTAATAATTGAAGTTAGGTGTCGACGATGTTAGGGAGGGCAGATTAGGGGTTAATACTATTTATTATAGGGTTAGTGAGGCGGATTAGGGGTTAATACATTTATTATAGTAGCGCTCAGGTCCGCTCGGCAGATTAGGGGTTAATAAGTGTAGGCAGGTGTCGGCGACGTTGAGGGGGGCAGATTAGGGGTTAATAAATATAATATAGGGGTCGGCGGTGTTAGGGGCAGCAGATTAGGGGTACATAGGGATAACGTAGGTGGCGGCGCTTTGCGGTCGGAAGATTAGGGGTTAATTATTTTAAGTAGCTGACGGCGACGTTGTGGGGGGCAGGTTAGGGGTTAATAAATGTAATACAGGGGTCGGCGGGGTTAGGGGCAGCAGATTAGGGGTACATAAGTATAACGTAGGTGGCGGTCGGCAGATTATGGGTTAAAAAATTTTAATCGAGTGGCGGCGATGTGGGGGGAGCTCGGTTTAGGGGTACATAGGTAGTTTATGGGTGTTAGTGTACTTTAGGGTACAGTAGTTAAGAGCTTTATGAACCGGCGTTAGCCCAGAAAGCTCTTAACTACTGCTATTTTCCTGCGGCTGGAGTTTTGTCGTTAGAGCTCTAACGCTCACTTCAGAAACGACTCTAAATACCGGCGTTAGGAAGATCCCATTGAAAAGATAGGATACGCAATTGACGTAAGGGGATCTGCGGTATGGAAAAGTCGCGGCTGAAAAGTGAGCGTTAGACCCTTTAATCACTGACTCCAAATACCAGCGGGCGGCCAAAACCAGCGTTAGGAGCCTCTAACGCTGGTTTTCACGGCTAACGCCAAACTCCAAATCTAGGCCTAAAAGAGCTGAATAATACAAAAATTAAAAATCAGTGCGCCAGTGGTTAAATTAAAGTAGTGTACAAAACGTGATATATAATAATAAAAATGGCATATAATAAAGTATAAACTTGAAATTATAAGTTAGATATACTGTGTACTGCATAAAATCAAACCGGTAATGGTGACGTTATGCACTCATCCCAGAGTATACTGCAGACATAATGCTGGCAATATGCATATAATACAAAACTAAAGATACTTAGTATCAGGAGTGTCCATTGAAAGTTCAAATCTTTGCTGTACGTATCCAGCTAATGGGAAGGCAAGCTGCTTCTTCAACGGAATCCTGTTGGTGACCCAAGACGAAATTCTATAGATAAAGTGAGACAGAAGAAGGCGCCAACATAGTGCACAAATCAATAGGATCAGACACGCTAATTTGCTAGTTGAAATATACTCACAAGATGTCAGACACTTGAGAAGTGTCACAATGGCCTCCTGGACCCTCAGAGTCGTCCAGCTAACTCCCACTCCAGTATGGTAAGGTGGTTAGTCGAATCCGTCTTTTGTTTCAGGCAAGCTGTGTCAGCTTGGATGGTTCTCCGTACTGAAAACAGCTGACAGGACTGCAGTGAGCTCCGAATGCAGGTGTGGGATATATGTTCCCAAGATAGAGTCAATGCCAGGATATACGTGTACCGGGCACTTGTACCAAATGGTAAAGAGTAATAGATAGATAGTTAAAAGTACCAAAAGGTAAAGAGCAATAACTGCAAAATGATAAAGAAAGTTTGTGGCAAAAAGTCTCTAGTAGTATTAAAAAAGACTTTATTAAGCACAACGTTTCTCGGTCTGACGGATTTGACTAACCACCTTACCATACTGGAGTGGGAGTTAGCTGGACGACTCTGAGGGTCCAGGAGGCCATTGTGACACTTCTCAAGTGTCTGACATCTTGTGAGTATATTTCAACTAGCAAATTAGCGTGTCTGATCCTATTGATTTGTGCACTATGTTGGCGCCTTCTTCTGTCTCACTTTATCTATAAAAGAGCTGAATGCCATTTAAAGGGCAATGCCCATACAAATGCCCCTTTAGGGGCAATGGGTACCTTAGGATTTTTTTAGACTTAGGTTTTTGTATTTTGGGGGGTTGGTTGGGTGGTGGGTTTTACTGTTGGGGGGATTTTTTATTTTTGTTTGGGAAAAGAGCTGTTTAACTTAGGGCAATGCCATACAAAAGGCCCTTTGAAGGGATATTGGTAGTTTATTAAATGTTATGGGGTGTTTTAATTTGGGGGGGGGCTTTTTTATTTTTATAGGGCTATTAGATTAGGTGTTATTGTTTTTATTTTTTATAATTTCATTTATGTTTTGTAATCTTAGAGTTTTTTATTTTTTCGTAATTTTAGTGTTTATTATTTTTTGTAATCTTAGATTTTTTTATTTTTTTAGTAGTATTAGGTTTTTTTAAATTTGTAATTTAGATTTTTTAATTTGTAGTTTATTTTATTTTATTAGAATAGTTATGTTAGGTTAATATATAGTTTAATGTTAGTTTTTTTTAATTCACAGGTAAGTTTTTATTTATTTAAAGATAGTTATATTGTAACTTTTAATTTAAAGTTAGGGGGTGTTAGGTTTAGGGTTTATTTAGTGTTGGTGATGTTGGGTAGCAGCGGATTAAGGGTTAATCACTTTATTTAGTGTTGGCGATGTCGGGGAGCGGCGGATTAGGGGTTAATCACTTTATTTACGTGTCGGCGATGTCGGGGGCGGCAGATTAGGAGTTAAAGTGAAAGTCAATTTTAGCGTTGTACAATAGCCGTGCGGTAAATCTGGCTCCCATTGGTTGAAACAATTAAAAGAGTTTTCTACATGAAGTATTTTATACTTCATGAATGAAAGTCCCCTTTATTTGTTTCAATAGTCAATTCTAGCGTTTGTATAACGCTAGTATTGACTTTCACTTTAATAATTATATATAGTGTCAGCGATGTTGGGGAGTGGCGGTTTAGGGGTTAATAACTTTTATTAGTGTCGGAGATGTCGGGGGCAGCAGACTAGGGGTGTTTAGACTAGGGGTTTATGTTAGGGTGTTAGGTTTAAACGTAACTTTCTTTTCACCATAGACATCAATGGGACTGTTACGGCGATCGCCATTCCGCGATCGCAGGTGTTAGATTTTTTTTAACACTTTCTCCCCATTGATGTCTATGAGGGAAAGCGTGCACAAGCACGTAAACTCAGCCCTTGGCTTTTGTGCGGTATGGAGCTTAACGCACCATAACACACAGAACAAGGAGGTTTTTAAGTAACTCGTAATGGCAGCGCTATGAAAGTGGGGTACTGCTCATTTTATTGCGTTCCTTACGCACCCCGTATAGCGCAAAACTCATAATCAAGGTAATTGCTTCTTACCTGTTGCAAACAGAGGACCAACGTTTTTGCACTCTCGATTCTGTTGTTCTGCCTTGTTCGACTTAAGGTTTCTTTAATTATGTCTCCAAAGTCATTATAAGTCTATAAATATCAATACACAATACATATTTGTAATTCAGCATTCTGACATAGTATAATAACATGCAAGTAAGCACATAACAAAATCTACACACTACATAACAAAATATCTAGAGTCCTGCTAAATGTAGGCAATCTCTCTGAGACAATAAAAAAACTAAAATTTTCAGAGATAAAGGGATATTAATGTATATGCATCAGAAATGAATCACTGTTTCACAAAAAGATCTGAATACATAATACCTGTTTTAAAATTATCTAAAACTGTAATTTTAACCAAAAATTAGCATTGTTTTGTAGTTCATAGACTGGAAAGCCCTTTGAGAGTTGTTTTCACATCTTCATTAAATATGGACTATCTGGGACTAATATAACTGAGCTCCGGGAACACGTCTGCTAATAAATGTGAATCATGTAGGGAGTCAGGGTTCTGCGCTCTATTGAATGCACTTGGCTAACCTGCTTACCTGAATTATTCATTTCTTTCATGGTGGTAAGAGTCTACAAGACATTACTCCTGGGATACAACTTCTGGCTACTGGGAAGAGGCAAAGAGTTCCAACATTTCACAAGCTTGTAATCCCTCTCACTTCTCTGGAATCCCAGTCTAATGTATAGCCAAGAAATGGATACATATAGAGAAGTATGAAAGGAACAAGCAGGGTAAATGAGGTGCATACTAAGGCCCATATTTAACAAAGGTCTGTCGGACCTGATCCGACAGTGCGGATCAGGTCCGACAGACCTCGCGGAATGCGGAGAGCAATACGCTCTTCTTATTCAGCATTGCACCAGCAGCTTTTGTGAACTGCTGGTGCAACGCTGCCCCCTGCAGATTTGCGGCCAAGCGGCCACCAGCAGGGGGGTGTCAATCAACCCGATCGTACTCGATCGGGTTGAATTGCGGCGATGTCTGTCCACCTGCTCAGAGCAGGCGGACAGGTTATGGAACAGTGGGCTCGCCAGAAACACGGGCCCTAAGACTGCAGCCAAATGGAAAAATAAAAAGGACAGGTCTAGTGAACTGTAACTACCATGAAAGAATTGAATTTATCAGTTGAGCATAAATCTTGCATTTTCTCACATGGTGGTAAGAGTCCCCAAGCCATTACCCATGGGATATAATTCCCAAAGCTGTTTATTCTAGAAGTAAATGGGTTGGAAAAAGTTAAAGCAGGCACCTATTTCCAGCCACTAAGACTGTAGAACTTTCCTGTCAAAACTATCCAAAATGAAATGTGAGTTAAAAAGAGCAAGTTGCAGCTGTGCAATCTCAATAACAGAAGTCTCATTTTAAAAGGCACACAAAGTGGAACTAATTTAGTAGAATGGACTGTAACATTTCTGGAAGGAGGTTTTTGCTTCCAATAAAGCCATGCTTAATAAGAGCTTAAACCAAGAAGTTAAATTAACAACTATAGTCCTATGATTCATTCAGATGACAAATGATCTTTTAAAGAAGAGTTCAAATAACTCTTAAAACAAATAAGGTTCTCAGAAAAAGAAAATATCTGAACTTTTAGACTTACTTTGACTAGATCTAAAACAAAGATTTGAAAGTCAGAGGCCTTATAAGAAAACTGCAGATAACATCCAATGTAGGTCTGCATAACCAGATTTGTATAATCACTGGAGCAATCAGAATAATCGATTAGTGAAAGTGCTTGGTTTTAACTATGAATCTAAGAACATAAGGTCTAAATCTGAACTAACTCTAAAAAACAAAACTGGTATAAAACTCCATGACAGAGAAACCATACTCCCAGATTAAGAAATTATAAACTGAAGCAATACACCTTCAAAAAATTAACTTCTCCGTTTTAATCAAATGCAATTGATTTCCATTATTGGTAAGGAAACTAGAGGATTCCCTCAAAAGATCAAAATATTCCCTAGCAGTGACAAATGTATAGCTTAAAAAACAGAGACAAGTATCTCATTTAAGAAAAAAAGGAGGCCAAGTCTGAGAAGTAAGAAGATTGCACAAAGTACACATATATATTAGCAACTTCGCCTCCTGAGAAACCAACTCCTTGCCCTCTCCTGAGTCCCAGACTACACCCCAGCTGGAGACTGGCATCAGTAGAAAATATTGTCCAAAAGGACTAATTTAAAAAAAAAAAACACCTCCAGATAACTGGAGTGGAGAATAAACGACTGTTATACAGATATTGTAATCCCAAAACAAAGGAAATAGCAAGCCAAATTGATAAGGCTGATACATAATGTGCAAAAGGACATCTGATGGTGAAAACATTCACCTGAAACTTCCATAAATAGAACAAATAATGGAAGAACAAGCTGTCTGAACTTGGATCTGCATTACTCTATAAGAAAAAGTTGCATTGTACAATCTACAAAGACTGAGAAATAAAACTCCTAACTAAAGGATTCTACCCCCCATGCCTGCGAAGAGCAATAGTAAACAGTTGTTATAAATACAGCTAAAGGAACAACATGGAATCCAAATCAAAATAGTTTTCATAAATGAAAACAAAGAAATACCCTGAGGTCTTAAATCATACAAAGGAACCTACACAAAAAAGTCTGTGAGCTATAGTTAGTTCCAAAGGAAGAGCCATAAACAAAAAGTGTTCGTCTAGAAAGACAAATTTAGGAATTGGTGGGGGTCCTAGAGGATAGGATATATGAAGAAAAGAATCCTTCAAATCCATTGAGAAAATAAATGAACCCAGATTAACAAGGGTAAAATGGACAAAACAGAATACATCTTGAAAGTAGTAACTTTAAGAAACCTGATAAAGTTTTGAGATCGAAATAAGCCAGAAAAGTTCCCTCCTTCTTAGGGACATGAAAAAACTTAACTAAAGGGATACAAAGGTAAAAAATAAAATGTGCATAGGTGCATTTCAATTTGAAATAGAAGTATTTTGCAAAATACTTACAATAGAAAAAATGCTTCTAATAATGGTTATTAGTGTTTTTCTGTGGCATACACACATCATTTAAAGGGACATAATACTCATATGCTAAATCACTTGAAACTAATGCAGAATAACTGTAAAAAGCTGACAGGAAAATATCACCTGAACATCTCTATGTAAAAAAGGAAGATATTTTACCTCACAATTTTCTCAGCTCAGCAGAGTAAGTTATGTGTAAAAAATTATACTTCAGTTACTGCCCAGCTGCAGGTAAAAAAAAAAAAGAAGAAGAAATGAACAGCAGCCAATCAGCATCAACAGTGCTGAGGTCATGAACTATTTTACTGTGATCTCATGAGATTTGACTTAACTCTCATGAGATTTCATAGAAAACTTCCATAAACTGAATAGGGAAATAAGATGAGTGTGCACGAAAGCTCGCTCCCTTAGCTGTCCCGGGACAGACATACTGAAGTGCTGCTTAGAAGTCCTTTACAATGGGATGTGGCTACTGAGGAACTTTTTAGGTAAAATATCTTTCTTTTTTACATAGAGATGTTCAGGTGATATTTTCTAGTCAGCTTTTTACAGCTATACTGCATCACTTTCAAGTGTTTCAACATTTGGGTATCATGGCCCTTTAAGGGCCCATGCACCAGTATTCAAACACCACAAGAGATTAGCATTAGGTTGTATGACACAAATTACATCTTCAGATACAATACACACCACAGCCATCTCTCTGAGCAAGCATGGTGTTTGAATACTGGTACACAGGCCCTCACAGGATGTGTGTGTATACCACGGAAAAACAGTAATAACTTTTACTAGAAGCATTTTTGCTAATGGGAATATACTGCAAAAATGCTTCTATTTCAAACTGAAATGCACCCATGAACATTTCAATGTTGACCATTTTATCCCTTTAAAAGCTTAGACCTTATTCCAAAAACTGGAACCAGCACTAGCATCTGCTATGTTGCAAGTCAAAAGCTGAGAGAAAAAGGAGTCCTGTCTGTACAAGATCTTTCAGAAGGAAGCCATAATAATATTCAACAAAGGAAAAGTTGACCTGAAGCCCATACTGTAACCATAGGCAATCATGAATAGAAACTAGAGATGAGGACATGTTGCAACTAGGCCCTTTGAGAAAGGAATAACCTACCAACCATCAGAATAGAAAACTAGATTGGTGGTTCAAGTTATTTGTAAGAGGAAGACTGCCTCTTAAAATAAAAAAAATTAAGGTACCTAGATTGACAAGGAACAAAAATGGCTAATAAAAACTTAAATTATGCTTACCTGATAATTTATTTTCTTCAGGCGGGGAGAGTTCACAGCTGCATTCATTACTTTTGGGAATTCAGAACCTGGCCACCAGGAGGAGGCAAAGACACCCCAGCCAAAGGCTTAAATACCTCCCCCACTTCCCTCATCCCCCAGTCATTCTGCCAAGGGAACAAGGAACAGTAAGAGAAATATCAGGGTGAAAAAGATGCCAGAAGAACAAAAAACTAAAATTACAGCAGCCCCATACAAAAACGCTGGCGGGGAGCTGTGGACTCTCCCTGTCTGAAGAAATTTTTTTTATCAGGTAAGCATAATTTAAGTTTTTCTTCATAAAGGGGGAGAGTCCACAGCTGCATTCATTACTATTGGGAAAACAATACCCAAGCTATAGAGGACACTGAATGCAAAACGGGCAAGTAGAAAAGGCTGCCTATTCTGAGGGCACCAAAGCCTGAAAACACCCAAACTTCACTAGAAGCCGAAGGGACAAAAAGAAACAGCCCAAGTAACTGCCCAACAGTTAGAACCAGCAAGGCCTTTGATAGAGACCGCTCAGGTTATTAGACTCGACCAGACCAAAAAACCCCTGAGGAAACAAACTCCCGCAGGTATTCAGCCTGCAAAACAAACTAACCCTCTACCCAAAGTAAGGGGAAGATCCACATTCCCCCAGAAGGGAAGAAAAATGACTCAGATAAGAGACTAGGGCGAAAGAAACCCCAAAGGTAACTCCAAAAGAGTAACCCAGAATGAAACAAGGCAAAACCAATTTTAAAAAAAAACTACCACCATTGGGGGGCGGAGCTAAGCCATGCTGGTAGATGGCTGCATCTTGAATTAGCTCCCAAGCCCTGTATCCTTAAGGCAATAATAACATGTTCCAGCAATGCCTTAAAACTTCAATACTGGCAACTTGTAATGAGCGGATAAAGCCAGAGAATTACTTTTTCTTTTGTTCTCCCCTATAGCCCAGGACCGGATCCCAAACGGAACGTGGCCTACTAAAATAGACTCACAAGCCGCCTCCCCAGTACGGCACAACTGCATCTGGGCCACATACATCAAGTGGTGCATACACGGCAATACCGGTGTTATAACTAGCCCCGTAACAGCAGGTTGAACAGAGGGTAAGGCTAGGGAGACTGCTAAAGACGCGGCAGAGACCGCAAAACAGCCGGACGACCCTGACAGCCTAGAAACAGTGCCACACCTCGCCCCCACACATATGGGTCACTCAGAAGCCAGAAAACAGGACAACCCATTCCTGAAGAGCTGCCCTGTTTAACCCATACAGTAGACAGCCCAGTATTGAGGCGACCATAGCCATAAGAGCCACCACGTGGAGGTAGGGAAATACAAAACTGCAGAGCACAATAAATAAGCTGCATTACACACACAGCCTACACCAAAAAAGGAAAGGAGAGAAAGTCTTTTCTGCGCTAAGTAAAGCACAGTATTCAGGAGATAGATTATCCTGCTCTATAAACAAATAACTTCAAAGCAGGCTATAATAGCAGTTAAAGGGACACTGAACCCAATTTTTTTCTTCCGTGATTCAGATAGAGCATGCAATTTTAAGCAACTTTCTAATTTACTCCTATTAGCAATTTTTCTTCATTCTCTTGCTATCTTTAGTTGAAAAAGAAGGCATTGAAGCTTCTTCTTTTTTGGTTCAGACCTCTGGACAGCACCTTTTTATTGGTGGATGAATTTATCCACCAATCAGCAAGAACAACCCAGGTTGTTTACCAAAAATGGGCCGGCATCTAAATTTACATTCTTGCATTTCAAATAAAGATACCAAAAGAATGAAGAAAATTTGATAATAGGAGTAAATTAGAAAGTTGCTTAAAATGTCATGCTCTATCTGAATCACGAAAGAAAATTTTTGGGTTCAGTGTCCCTTTAATGAATCTACAATTTATAATAATAAGATTAAAACCTGGTCTGTAAACACTCTTACAGACATAGTGCATAGCTGCAAAACGCATCAGTATACCCCTGCCTTTTATCATAACGTAATAAAAAAGCACTGCCTGAAAAATAGTACACAGAGCTTGCAAATTAGCACTCTCATATCCTAGCCATAAGCTGCCACAGGGAAGTGAAATAAGAACACCTAGAGAAGAGGGAGATATAAGAAAGAAAACCCTTACTTATTATATATCACTCCTCTAGCAAGATCTATACCAAAAGCTACATAACTGGTCTACTAACTTAAAATCCCTCAATTTACAAACAGCACACACCTGATGTGTGGTTATGCCTTGCAAGAGACAAAATAAATATGAGACTCAGCAAAAATCAAAGATGATCAAACAATATCTAATTCAAACTGAGACAGTAACACAACAAACTGAGAATCAGCCACGAAACTTAACTCCCACCACTGAGACTCAAATACAACTTTTAACCCCCGCAGCTAAAACAGACACCGTCTCTAAAGAAGACCTAAAATTACTCTCTACTAAAGAGGACATGAAAGAAATTATGTCAGAAATGCACTCAATGTTTGGGGAATTAAAAAAGGACATTGGCAAACTAGACCGCACAGTTAATACCTTAGAAAATAGCCATGAACTCACTAATCAGGACCTGCAGCAAGTCTCCTACCACCTGTATGCACATGATGAGACAATACGCTTCCTGATGAACAAAGTAGAAGATTTGGACAACAGGGGCCGCAGGAACAACTTGCGCATAAGGGGAGTACCTGAATCAATCCTACCTACAGCAATACCTGACTACTTACAGGACCTCTAAATGGCAAGCCAAACTCTCCTGACATTAAAATAGAGAGAGCACACAGGGCACTACGTGCCAAACCCCCTAATAAAGCCCTGTCACGTGATATAGTGGTGAAACGTTTACAATATACAGACAAAGAAGAAATATTGAAAAATGTGCATATTAAACAACAAGTAATGCACGCAGGAATTCGTATCCAGATATTTACCGACTTGAGCCCCACAACGTTGCAAAAAAGAAGGGAACTAAATTACATAACAGCAGTTCTGCGCGAACAGAAGATAGCTTACAGATGGGGATTCCCAGTAAGCATTATAGCCCACAAAGGAGACAAGACAGCCACCTTTAATACTTTTGATGACCTACAAAATTTCTGTGACATCCTACAAATTAAAATACACCCTCCAGAGAACATACCCTCTAACACCCAAATGAGAGAGGCAACGAAGACAGCTGGATTGGAAACAATACAGGGACTGTATACATTCTGCAAGGGCGGCTCACAAGCAGAGAACTCGAACACCACAGCGGAGAGATGACCAAACTGAGATACGTACCTATAATTGCCCAAGATACATCACCAACAAATAAGAAACCTTCAAAATGGGCAAGTACAAACACATTAACATGCCTGGCTAGGCAGATATATGTGCATATTTGCATTGACTAAAATATGAGCAAACTGGGCATTTTGCTCAGTTACACACTCCATAACAAAGAAATGCAGACTATTTATAATGATACCAGGTTAATGTTTATTGTTGTTGTAGTTTAAACTAGCACTAATCTAAGCTCACATTGTATTGTGTATTTAGAAGCTATTCAGAATGTGTATTTTGATCTACTACTATGCTACCAAGAGATGGAACGTTCCAATGTTATACGTTTTATAAAATACTATCTTTAAATGCCTAAGGGTAAGGGATACTACCCTTATTAGTATTTGACGCACACCCACGTGTGACTACTGTTTATTTGTGTTATATTACCACACTGACTTAACTTTAAACCCTGATTCACTCCTGAATTTTCCCTATCCATAAATACCGTTCTTAATCTCATTGAGACAGCTCCTTTGTACTCTACACATTAGCGATCTCACACCATAGAAAACATATCTAATAATAGCAAGTCTGCCAAGGACGAACTCAGTCTAGATAATGTAACTTAATCCACTACACTTACAAACCCCAACTAGAGGAACATTCCTCCTCTGTCCATGTTCCTCTCCTTTACCCCCCCTTTTTTTCTCTCCCCTCTGTGTCTTTAAATTATGGCAGACAATACCAAAAGCGATAACCCACCAAGATTATTACAGATTATCACAAATAATGCCACGGTACTAAATAGCCCCGAAAAAAGGTTGATAGCCTTTGGCGATATATATACAAACACAATGGTGACATAATATTTGTGCAGGAAACTCACTTTAAAAAAGATAGAGAACCTAAATTAATTTACCACAGATATCAAACCACATATTTGTCATCAGGATCATCTAAAACATGCGGAGTGGGTATCTTGCCTAAAAATAATCTGCAGTTCCAGGCAACGCATATCGAAAAAAATAGTGAGGGAAGATTCCTGATGGTGATAGGCCTCCTTTTTGGGAGACCTGTTACCTTGGTTAACGTTTATCTGCCCAACACAATAATGGCCAGGAACAAAAAACACAAGAACAACACATAGAAACATATTTCTCAGGTATTCACCTGCCTAACCTCACTGCAGAGAATATAGAATACCTCGACTCCTCAATTACCAATACGGAAATAGCCTCAGCAATCAAAAACATGCCAAATGGGAAGAGTCCGGGCCCGGATGGCTTTAGTGTGAAATATTATAAAACATTCAAAATTAAGCTTATACCATGGCTATCACTATTATTTAACACACTACAAGACAAAGGAGGTTTTCCACCTAATATGCTAGAGGCACACATAACTGTATTTCCGAAACCAGGTAAAGAACCAGACTGCCCAGAAAATTTCCGTTCAATATCCCTATTAAATACGGATATTACAATTTTCGCTAAAGTGTTAGCAAATAGGATAAATAAATTCTCCCTCAATTATCCACCTGAACCAAATGGGGTTCATACCAGGAAGGGATGCAAGAGATAATACTGTCAAGGTTTTATAACTCATGGCACACACGCAAGTAACCAAAACACCTATGGCCCTCATCTCTACGGACACTGAAAAAGCATTCGATGGAGTGAGCTGGCCATTCCTACGCACCACATTGTCCCACATGAAATTCAGTGACAAATTTATAAATCTCATTTTCGCCCTATACAGCGCACCCACAGCACAAATAAAAGTAAACGGCCTACTCTTGGATCGATTCAAAATCACTAATGGCACACAACAGGGTTACCCACTCTCAACAATTCTGTTTGTTTTAACTATAGAGACCTTAGCACACAAAGTTAGAAAGGACTACTCTATAACTGGGATCAAAGTGGGGGAAAGGGAATATAAATTGGCTATGTATGCCGATGCAATGATGTCCTACTGACACTCACGCACACTTCACTCCCTAGAGCATTGGAAACCTTCACAAAATACAGCACAGTATCAAACTTCCATCTCAACCTAAGGAAATCAGAGATACTAAATGTATCTATGTCCCAATCGGCTTTCTCACAGGCTGCTGAGAACTGCCCATTACATATTCAAAACATAAAAATGAAATACCTGGGAATATACCTTTCTCCTGACTTAAACACACTATTCGACTCTAACTATAACTTCCTATTACAATCCATAATAGGAGATATGTCAAATTAGAAAAACAAACCCATATCTTGGTTGAGTAGAATAAGTGTAATTAAGATGAACAATCTCCCCAGAATTCTGTATGTACTTCAGGCTCTTCCTATATCATAACCTCACAACTTCATTTACAAATTGCAAAGTCACATAGAGAAATACATCTGGAACGGCATTAGGCCTTGCATTCAAAAAACAAAATGTATGCTTACCTGATAAATTTATTTCTCTTGTGGTTTATCCAGTCCACGGATTCATCCATTACTTGTGGGATATTCTCCTTCCCAACAGGAAGCTGCAAGAGGATCACCCACAGCAGAGCTGTCTATATAGCTCCTCCCCTAACTGCCACTACCAGTCATTCGACCGAAGACAAGCAAGAGAAAGGAGAAACTATAGGGTGCAGTGGTGACTGTAGTTTAAACATAAAAAACACCTGCCTTAAAATGACAGGGCGGGCAGTGGACTGGATACACCACAAGAGAAATAAATTTATCAGGTAAGCATAAATTTTGTTTTCTCTTGTAAGGTGTATCCAGTCCACGGATTTATCCATTACTTGTGGGATACCAATACCAAAGCTATAGGACACGGATGAAGGGAGGGACAAGGCAGGCGCTTAAACGGAAGGCACCACTGCCTGTAAGACCTTTCTCCCAAAAATAGCCTCCGAAGAAGCAAAAGTATCAAATTTGTAGAATTTAGAAAAGGTATGAAGCGAAGACCAAGTCGCCGCCTTACAAATCTGTTCAACAGAAGCCTCATTTTTAAAAGCCCATGTGAAAGCCACCGCTCTAGTGGAATGAGCTGTAATTCTTTCAGGAGGCTGCTGGCCAGCAGTCTCATAAGCTAAGCGGATTATACTTCTTAACCAAAAGGAAAGAGAAGTTGCTGAAGCCTTTTGGCCTCTCCTCTGTCCAGAGTAGACAACAAACAATGCAGATGTTTGAAGAAAATCTTTAGTAGCTTGTAAATAAAACTTTAAAGCACGAACCACGTCAAGATTGTGTAATAGACGTTCCTCTTTTGAAGAAGGATTAGGACACAGTGACGGAACAACAATCTCCTGATTGATATTCTTATTAGATACCACCTTAGGAAGAAACCCAGGTTTGGTACGCAAAACTACCTTATCTGCATGGAAGATCAGATAAGGGGAATCACACTGCAAGGCAGATAACTCTGAAACTCTTCGAGCCGAAGAGATAGCTATCAAAAACAGAACTTTCCAAGATAAAAGCTTGATATCTATGGAATGCAGAGGTTCAAACAGAACCCCTTGAAGAACTTTAAGAACTAAATTTAAACTCCATGGCGGAGCAACAGGTTTAAACACAGGCTTGATTCTAACTAAAGCCTGACAAAATGCCTGAACGTCTGGAACATCCGCCAGACGCTTGTGCAAAAGAATAGACAGAGCAGAAATCTGTCCCTTTAAGGAACTAGCTGACAATCCCTTCTCCAATCCTTCTTGGAGAAAAGATAATATCCTGGGAATCCTGACTTTACTCCATGAGTAACCCTTGGATTCACACCAATGAAGATATTTACACCATATCTTATGATAGATTTTCCTGGTGACAGGCTTTTGAGCCTGAATTAAGGTATCAATGACCGATTCTGAGAAACCACGTTTTGATAAAATCAAGCGTTCAATCTCCAAGCAGTCAGATGCAGAGAAATTAGATTTGGATGGTTGAAAGGACCCTGAAGTAGAAGGTCCTGCCTCAGCGGTAGAGTCCATGGTGGAAGGGATGACAAGTCCACCAGATCTGCATACCAAGTCCTGCGTGGCCACGCAGGTGCTATCAAAATCACCGAAGCTCTCTCCTGCTTGATCTTGGCAATCAGATGAGGGAGCAGAGGAAACGGTGGAAACACATAAGCCAGGTTGAAAGACCAAGGCGCTGCTAGAGCTTGGCGTTCTGACGAGATGCCATGAGATCCAGTTCTGGTTTGCCCCAAAGTTGAATCAACTGTGCAAACACCTCCGGATGGAGTTCCCACTCCCCCGGATGAAAAGTCTGTCGACTTCGAAAATCCGCCTCCCAGTTCTCTAGATAGCTGATAGATGGCAAGAGTGAACCTCTGCCCATAGAATTATTTTTGAAACCTCCAACATTGCTAGGGAACTCCTTGTTCCCCCTTGTTCCCCCTTGATGGTTGATGTAGGCTACAGTCGTGATGTTGTCCGACTGAAATCTGATAAACCTGACCGCAGCTAGCTGAGGCCAAGCCTGAAGAGCATTAAATATCGCTCTTAGTTCCAGAATGTTTATCGGAAGGAGTGTCTCCTCCTGAGTCCACAAGCCCTGAGCCTTCAGGGAGTTCCAGACTGCACCCCAGCCCAGAAGGCTGGCATCTGTCGTTACTATTGTCCAATCTGGCCTGCGGAAGGACATACCCTTGGACAGATGGACCCGAGATAACCACCAGAGAAGAGAATCCCTGGTCTCTTGATCCAGATTTAGTAGAGGGGACAAATCTGTGTAATCCCCATTCCACTGACTGAGCATGCAGAGTTGCAGCGGTCTGAGATGTAGGCGGGCAAACGGCACTATGTCCATTGCCACTACCATTAAGCCGATTACTTCCATACACTGAGCCACTGAAGGGCGAGAAGTAGAATAAAGAACACGGCAGGAGTTTAGAAGTTTTGACAACCTGACCTCTGTCAGGTAAATCTTCATTTCTACAGAATCTATCAGAGTTCCTAGGAAGGAAACTTGTGAGAGGGGATAGAGAACTTTTTTCTTTGTTCACTTTCCACCCATGCGACCTCAGAAATGCCAGAACAATGTCTGTATGGGACCTGGCGATTTGAAAATTCGACGCCTGTATTAGAATGTCGTCTAGGTAAGGGGCTACTGCTATACCCCGCGGCCTTAGGACCGCTAGGAGTGACCCCAGAACCTTCGTAAAGATTCTTGGTGCCGTAGCTAACCCAAAGGTAAGAGCCACAAACTGGTAATGCCTGTCTAGGAAGGCGAACCTGAGAAACCGATGATGATCTCTATGTATCGGAATGTGCAGATAAGCATCCTTTAAGTCCACGGTAGTCATATATTGACCCTCCTGGATCATAGGTAGGATGGTTCAAATAGTTTCCATCTTGAAGGATGGGACCCTGAGAAATTTGTTTAGGATCTTGAGATCTAAGATTGGTCTGAAGGTTCCCTCTTTCTTGGGAACCACAAACCGATTTGAATAGAAGCCTTGCCCCTGTTCCTCCTTTGGTACTGGGTGGATCACTCCCATAACTAGGAGGTCTTGAACACAATGCAAGAATGCCTCTCTCTTTATCTGGTTTGCAGATAATTGTGAGAGATGAAATCTTCCTTTTGGGGAAGAAGCTTTGAAGTCCAGGAGATATCCCTGGGACACAATTTCCAACGCCCAGGGATCCTGACCATCTCTTGCCCAAGCCTGGGAGAAGAGAGAAAGTCTGCCCCCTACTAGATCCGTTACCGAATCGGGGGCTGACTTAGAGGCAGCAGCAGGTTTTTTGGCCTGCTTTCCTTTGTTCCAAGTCTGGTTAGGTCTCCAGACCGGTTTGGACTGGGCAAAATTTCCCTCTTGTTTTGTATTAGAGGAAGTTGAAGCTGCGCCACTCTTGAAGTTTCGAAAGGCACGAAAATTAGACTGTTTGGTCCTTAATTTGTTGGACCTATCCTGAGGAAGGGCGTGACCTTTTCCTCCAGTAATATCAGAAATGATATCCTTCAGTCCAGGCCCGAAAAGGGTCTGCCCTTTGAAGGGAATGTTGAGAAGCTTAGACTTTGAAGTAACGTCAGCTGACCAGGATTTAAGTAACGTCAGCTGACCAGGATTTAAGCCATAGCGCCCTACGCGCCTGAATAGCAAAAAAAGTTCTTAGCCGTTAGTTTGGTTAAATGAACAACGGCGTCAGAAACAAATGAATTGGCTAGCTTAAGGGCTTTAAGCTTGTCAAGGATATCATCCAATGGGGTTTCTACCTGTAGAGCCTCTTCTAAAGACTCAAACCAGAAGGCCGCAGCAGCAGTGACAGGGGCAATGCATGCAAGGGGCTGGAGAATAAAACCTTGTTGAATAAAAATTTTCTTAAGGTAACCCTCTAATTTTTTGTCTATTGGGTCTAGAAAAGCACAACTGTCCTCGACAGGGATAGTTGTACGCTTCGCTAGAGTAGAGATTGCTCCCTCCACCTTAGGGACCGTTTGCCACAAGTCCCGTGTAGCGGCATCTATGGGAAACATCTTTTTAAAAACAGGAGGGGGAGAGAACGGTACACCTGGTCTATCCCATTCCTTAGTAATAATTTCTGAAAACCTCTTAGGGATTGGAAAAACATCAGTGTAAACAGGCACTGCGTAGTATTTATCCAATTTACACAATTTCTCTGGGACTACAATGGCGTCACAGTCATCCAGAGTTGCTAAAACCTCCCTTAGCAACATGTGGAGGTGTTCAAGCTTAAATTTAAATGTAGACATATCAGAATCAGGTTGAAGTGTCTTCCCTGAGTCAGAAAAATCACCCACAGATAGAAGCTCTCCTTCTTCGGCTTCTGCACATTGTGAGGGTATATCGGACATAGCTACTAAAGCGTCAGAGAGCTCTGTATTTTTTCTAGTCCCAGAGCTGTCTCGCTTTCCTTGTAACCCTGGCAGTTTGGACAATACTTCTGTAAGAGTATGATTCATAACTGCCGCCATGTCTTGTAAAGTATTCGCAATGGGCACGCTAGATGTACTTGGCGCCTCTTGAGCGGGAGTTAAAGGCTCTGACACGTGGGGAGAGTTAGTCGGCATAACTTCCCCCTTGTCAATTTCTTCTGGTGATAAATCTTTTAAAGCCAGAATATGGTCTTTATAACTTATAGTAAGATCAGTGCATTTGGTACACATTCTAAGAGGGGGTTCCACAATGGCTTCTAAACATAATGAACAAGGAGTTTCCTCTATGTCAGACATGTTTAACAGACTAGTAATGAGACCAGCAAGCTTTGAAAACACTTTAATTAATGTGAAAAAGCAGAATATAAAAAACGGTACTGTGCCTTTAAGGGAAAAAAACAAACACAAAAACTGCAAAACAGTGAAAAAAGCAGTTAACTCTATGAAATTTTTACAGTGTATATAATAGACTAAAATAGCATTGCACCCACTTGCAAATGGATGATTAACCCCTCAGGTTCAAAAACGAAGCAAAAAAAACCAAACGGTAAAAACCGTTATAACAGTCACAAGCAAACTGCCACAGCTCTACTGTGGCTCCTACCTTCCCATAAAATTACTTTTTTAGGCACAAAAACCCTTTACAGAGGTCCAATATGTCAGGGGACTTCTTCAGGGAAGCTGGATGTCTCAGGATGTAATAAACAACTGCGCAATTAGAGCGCGAAAATAGGCCCCTCCCACCATACACTCAAAGTCAGAGGGCCTTAAAAAACTATTCCTAGGAGTAAAATAACAGCCATGTGGAAAACTAGGCCCCAAATAAAGATTTATCACCTCAGTAAAAAACGTTTCTTATATATATAACGTTTAACATACTAAGCCATAATAGAAAGTAATATGAAAATTACCCTTTACTGCAAGCATGATGCCAGTCGTTATTAAATCACTGCAATCAGGCTTACCTTAACTATATCAGGCACTGTCAGCATTTTCTAGTTCTTATCATCCTCTAGAAAAAAATATACTGAACATACCTCAGGGCAGTTAATTCTGCAGGCCGTTCTCCCAGCTGAAGTCTCCCATACTCTTCAGTTATGTGTGAGAACAGCAATGGACCTTAGTTACAACCTGCTAAGATCATCAAAAACCTCAGGCAAATAAAAAAAATAACAAACTTAACAAACTTTTGATTGAAGATAAACTACATTAATTCACCACATCTCTCTAGCTACTTCCCTTGTCGAGAGCTGCAAGAGAATGACTGGTAGTGGCAGTTAGGGGAGGAGCTATATAGACAGCTCTGCTGTGGGTGATCCTCTTGCAGCTTCTTGTTGGGAAGGAGAATATCCCACAAGTAATGGATGAATCCGTGGACTGGATACACCTTACAAGAGAAAAGAACTTTATATCTACCAAAGGAGCGAGGGCGGCTGGGGGTCCCTGATTTATCCAAATACTGACAGGCCACCCTTCTACATAGATTAATAGATTGGAGCACCAACAATGAACACAAACTATGGGTACAACTAGACAGAGCAATTATGCTTAGGGACAATTTGGGCACTACTGCCTGGCTACAACAGGACCATAAGCCCAAACAAGCCATACAATACCATCTGCTGAGGTAGTTCTTTAAAGTCTGGGACTCAATTATTAATGTAAACAGTAACATCTCAACTAGGATGGAGCTTGAGGGCCGTGTTTCTGGCGAGCCTGCAGACTTGCCAGAAACACCAGTTATGAAGCAGCGGTCTAAAGACCGCTCCTCCAAAGTCACAGGCGTCCTGCAGCAACGGAGGACTTAGCGGCCCAAGTTGCCAACCCTAGATATTTAACTGCACAGGACCATCCTCAAAGAAGAAGGACTCCAAGAGTGCAGAACAACTCCTTCCCAAAAAGGACCGGAAAGAAGATACCAGAACATGAAAAAACAGTAGAGAAACTACCTGCCGAGAAGGATCTACCGCAAAGCCTCCTCTTAAGGAAGGCTCACAATATCAAACTATAATATGCGGCCAAAGATCAATAGATCCAACAGATCCCTGACCCTCACTCAAATGCCTAAAAGGACAAAGGAAATAAAATTCCTGATCATCAAGACTTCCAGGAAGAAAAAAAGGAGGGAACCAGCCCCCAAAAAAGCTTGGTTCCAGGACCCAGACGCAGCCTCCTTCCCGAAGACTAAGGGTACTCCCAAAGAGAGACCCTCCACTGAAAAATACAGAGATGGTAGGTCACAACAAATTCATCCCATCACTCTGACATCCTGCACTCAAGGCAGGGGGAACAACCCCACTGAACAGAGAAAGAAAAGTATCTCCCATCATCAGTTGGATAAAGATGCCTTAGGCAAGGGTATTTGCAGGACCAGCATAATGAAATTACAGCCACAGCTGTATAGAAACTCTTGACCTTCAGGTTTCAAGGAAGCATAGCACGAAGCCATGGTGGAACACCATCCAAATCCACCCCAAGGAGGGAAAACTAAACCAGCACAGCACCTCTGCGCACCAGCACAGCACACCTGCACACAGGCATGGAGCGTAAAGCTGTAGGCAGACTCAGCAGGTCAAGTACCAAATGACAGAAACATCCAGCCACTATGGCCGGTCCAGTAGAAGACTAATTCTCTTAAGAAGAGAAAAATATGCGCCGGTAGGAACCGAAGTTGTTCTGGAACCGGGAACAGGGCCGTCCTAAACCACTCTAAGGGATCTGGAACAGGAATCCAAAAAGTCCAGTCAAAGACAAGGACCAGGACTAATAAACCCTGACACCAAAAACTCAAAGCCGGCTTATCACCTGAGGAACCAACGGGTTATCCCTCCGGAGCAGACTTCGCACCCCAGGTGATGCATCACAGATATATCCAAGGCACCTTGGACACTTAACTCTAACGTAAGAGTCCCAGACACAAAGTGCTTAAGACACCCCCAATGGGAAACAACTCCCGAATTAAAAAGGGTGCTAGGCAATGATGAGAGCCACACAGCCACTCTGGTTGACCCTAAGGCCCTAGGGACAACATCATTAAGTCCAAAGACTAAGGGAACGACAAGAGAACAGAACTCAACCCCAGATATTCTAGTTTGAAAATAGTAATTCAACAAGAACTATAAAAATGGCTCTATAGGGGGCACTTGATGATAGAATACATAAAACATACAAGGTGAAACAAAGTATATACAGATAATGATACACAACAATAACCCTATTCACAGGATATACTGAACTCCCATATATTGTCAGTTCATCAGGGCTTAAAGCTCCTGGACTCCCATGTATTGTCAGTTCATCAGGGGTTACATTTCCTGTAGCAATTTCAGGATCACAATGGCTGTACTCCTCTTCACACGAATGTAGTGGAATAAAACAACAGCATCTAGCTTGGTGACACATGAGGTGCCTCTCTTATATTTGATAGATGCTGTTAGTTTGAAAATAGGACTATAGTCTCCAATATCCTCTCAGGATCCTTCTCCTGGAAGCCCCTACAGTTCGAGGAATAACGAATGAACTAACATTCTAACCCCAGATGGGTAAAAACCCCAAAACTTCTAAGCAGGGGCAAAACAGTAAAAAGGGAACACCCTAATCTGCAAACTCCAAAAATATGGGAGCAAATGGAATCCCGGAAGTAGAAAAACCCAAAGGTCCTACTTCCTGAAACAGCTGACCAAAGGCCAACCCCAAGGAAAGGAGACAAAAAAGGGCCCAATCAGCCTCAACCCAAAGGAAGAGATACTGTCATCAAGGAAAACAGATCCAAAAGGACAATTCCAAAGAAGACTTTAAAGAGGAGACGAGGAACATTATCCAGAGCAATCCTTAGCAAGATCTGCTCTGGCCCCTCACCAACAAATAGAAACAGGACAGCAAGGACTGAGTGCAATTCTTCGGTCACCTGCAAATCATGATTTAGGCAAGGCTATTTGTAACCCATCAGTGAAAGGGTACTCACTGCAAGGAACACCTAGTCTGATGCTCCTTCTTAAAAGAAGAGACGAGAACCAGCCTGTCGACTGGGAACGGAAGGTCTTCTCTCCATATGTAGCCTTGCATGGGCAGAGCCTCAAAAATGTATTGAAGCTCAAGGAAGTTCCACTTCACGAACACTCTAGCAAACAGTAAAAGCATAATTCGGTCTGAAGAGAACCCAAAGAGAAACTAACTCCTCATCCGAGTGAGAAACTCACCATCTGACCAGGCAGCCAGTTACACCAACACCACCTGGATGATATAAGACGTAAGGAACAGAGATAAGCGACCGACCAGGACCTGCCTGCTACATAGGGCATTCAAAACTGACCCAGACCACAGAAAAATCAAGATCCCATAGGATCGAAAAAAATTTGGACCTACCAATGTACTGAAACCTTAACATGCGACCTCCGCAGAAGTGCTAAACCGACCACAAAATCGCCAGTATCAAATTCCAGAGAAGAAATGTTTCCCAATGGAAAAATTACAACAGACATGAGCTTCCAAAATAAATAAAACACATCCTAACCGGATCAAAGAAAAAGAAGGCAGAACCCACAGGTGAACGCCCAAGAAGAATGGGTACACCAACAGGACCAGCCAATCAGAGACCCCATTCCTTTAAAAGCTCAGAACTGGAATAAGATACCCCAAAAAAAGGAAATTGGAGATGATAAGGTGATTAACTGCATCCCCAAACGTCTAACCTTGCCATCTGGAACAGAAGACCGCGGATCCCCCAACCTATTTGGACTGGGATCCTCCAGTACCACCAAAACATGCCGCAGCAGGACACGAAGGCGCACCAGTCTATAATGAAAAGCAAGACTTACCTCTGCCGGGGTAAGTTACGACCCCGGCCCTGAGGGTTGAACCCCTGAAATTTCAGAGGAAACCGCTTCCCCAGATGGCTGACCTGACCCAGACGATCCCACGCCTGACGAGCCCTGGTTAGCAGAACACTGACAGTATCTCAGCAACACTTCACTCTCAGGAAGATCTAAATGTGCCGCCATAGATATGGCCATGCGGAACCGTGCCGTAACCTCTGTAAGAAACAAGCCGCCTTCCGAAGAAGGGGTAACGGCATTAGGGACACCTGCTTGCGTAGCCAAAGAAAGTTCTAGGGGACACGCCTCACGGGATATGGGATCCCAGGGGCGAATGGCCCGGCGGACTCTAAGTTCCCTGTTCCGAGAGAAGAGAGCACTCTAAAGCGGCATTTGGAACATAACTGATGGGCATGGATTACCCGGGCCATTTCATACTCTTCGCAAGAAGTAGAATCTGAATCAGAGACATCAGGTCTCCAAAAAATCAAAATCCTCCATAACTTGGTGATACATAATTATGGATAGAAAAAGATAAAAATAGCACCTTACACCCCCAATGGCTGGGGCACTCACCACCTCCTGTGACCCAGACAACTAGCAAACAGATTCTCTCCGTCGCCGGTCAGGAATACGGAAATGGAGAACAGAACGTGACCACGCCTAGTCACAAGGTACACCGTGCAGGCCAGAAAAATGTGCGCCAAGGCCACCAGGCCCACGCAGCCTGACAAAAAGGCCATTATGTTCCGATATAGCCACAAGCCCAATTTTCACTAAACTTTAGCAGACAAAATCACATAACAAACATGATTAACCCCCCTCAGTAGATATTAACCTATGATTCCATAAAGATAAAGGAGCCCCACTGAGACCCTAACTTATTCGTTTACATTACATTCACATCATCAAAGTAAAACGAAACAATCTTACCGGAATCTAAGCCATGGAACAGGAACACGGCCCTTCAAGTGTGACAGATAGTAGCTTCGCTTCTGACATGGACTTGAGTGAAGAAAGCAGGCAGCGAAACTCGTCAACGCTGATTGCTAAGGAGCTGTCCCACGCAGTCAAATGCTCAGGGTTAGGAGGATTGTGGATGATGCCGACAGGTCACAGCTCAGACTCAAAGAGATGGGTGACAAGTTCATCAAGAGGGGATACCCACCCACATTGATTAAAGAGACCATGAATTATGTTTCTGCCATAGATAGGGAAATACTGTTTAGACCAAGGTCAGTGCAGAACAAGAACAGGAGAATGGTGTTTGTCTCTGGTTTTTGTAGACAAAGTCAAAACATTATACGTATTATACGTAAACATTGGAACATTTTACAGAACTGTGTTCCTAATGTTGAGGAGTTCGGTCAATACCCTATGCCAGCCTATAAGCGGAATAGAAGTTTGAGAGACACTCTTGTGAAGCCGGATGTGGGTCCTGGCAGAACCCCTCAACAGGGATATATCACCAAGAAAAGTCTGGGCTGTTTTCCCTGTTTGGGCTGTACTAATTGTGGATCTATTATCAAAAGCCCCTATTTTTCACACCCTCTAACAGGACATAAATTTAGGTATAAAGATTATTACACATGCAATACCAGTTATGTAATCTACATGATTAAATGTCCTTGTGGGCGGGCTTATATAGGGGAGTCCACCAGACGGGTGGGTGACCGTATAACCTAACACAAGAGTAACATCAGGTGTAAGGTCACCACTGCCCCTGTGGCACATCATTTTTTGGCCGCTGGCCATAACATTAGCCAGCTTCGGTTCCAGGTTATCGACCACGTCAAAATTCCTAGACGTGGTGGTAACAGGACACAAATATTGAAACAACGTGAATCCTATTGGATCTTTAAATTAGATACCCTGGAACCGAAGGGGATGAACAGAGAGATTAATTGGGCTGTTTTCTATTGAGATATTATTTAGGTTATGAGTCATCACTCTAGGCCTTTAGTATATATCTCTTAGAAATATTGTGATCCATATTAAGTGATAATAAAATGAAATTGGTACCTTCATCAAATCTGAGAAATGTCTGCATGGCGGATTTTGTAAAAATATATATTTGTTCATCACTCTATTGTATTCTATTATGTAATTCTGTATGCAAATTTATAATTTATAATGTTTATATATCTGAGAAGGTATTTTTGTTTGTGCTCGCATTAAGTTTAAATTTACTAAGTAATTGTAAAAATCTTTCTTTACCTGGTAGGGTTGTTGGATTAACAGGTTTTTGTTTTTAATTTACATGCCATTTCACACCTGACCAGCAGGTGTCAGTGTTAATACACTACTGTGGTAAAATTACTATGCAGGATGCATTAAGGGGTTAATTGATTAGTACAAAGAGGAGACACAGCAGCACTGATGCAAGGAAATCCAGGGCCAAAAAAAGTAAAACAAAATTTACCTTTATTAGAACGGTTTACATGAGTACACAAAAGAACTTCCCTGACTAGTTTCGTGCTCACCAGAGCACTTAATCATAGGGTAAGTTACTAGGTGGGAACACTCCCTCTTTAAAGGGATAGAAACACCTGTTAGTGATTAGATAAAATTACATGCATATTAAAATTCAATATGTGTATGGGAACCTATGAGTGCACATAAACATTGAAAAATCAATCAATCACAAAACAAACAAAATCTGTTACAAATTACATGCACAATGTATAAGGAAAAAAAACAGCAGGAAATACCATACTTCATGCGAAATCTTGTCATCCTCCTCACTTGGTGCGCTCAATTCCAAGGGGCCAATTATTGCGGTTACGCAGAAATACTAACTCAGATGCTTTGTTCGATGAACAAGCCATGGCATTAATTGAGCGACTGAAGTTAAGAGGCTACAATGATTCTTTACTCTATCAGAATTATGTGGAGGTAAGAGAAAAATCACAGGGAGAGTTGGTTCAGGGATCTGTGAGACACAGTACTGTAACGCAAGAGACAGTAGTTTTTTCAACAGAGTACTCAAGCCAATATAATGAAATTTGCTCCATTCTGAAGAAAAAACAGAATTTATGCTTACCTGATAAATTACTTTCTCCAACGGTGTGTCTGGTCCACGGCGTCATCCTTACTTGTGGGAATATCTCTTCCCCAACAGGAAATGGCAAAGAGTCCCAGCAAAGCTGGCCATATAGTCCCTCCTAGGCTCCGCCCACCCCAGTCATTCGACCGACGGACAGGAGGAAAAATATAGGAGAAACCATATGGTACCGTGGTGACTGTAGTTAGAGAAAATAATTAATCAGACCTGATTAAAAAAACAGGGCGGGCCGTGGACCGGACACACCGTTGGAGAAAGTAATTTATCAGGTAAGCATAAATTCTGTTTTCTCCAACATTGGTGTGTCCGGTCCACGGCGTCATCCTTACTTGTGGGAACCAATACCAAAGCTTTAGGACACGGATGAAGGGAGGGAGCAAATCAGGTTACCTAAACGGAAGGCACCACGGCTTGCAAAACCTTTCTCCCAAAAATAGCCTCCGAAGAAGCAAAAGTATCAAATTTGTAAAATTTGGCAAAAGTGTGCAGTGAAGACCAAGTCGCTGCCTTACATATCTGATCAACAGAAGCCTCGTTCTTGAAGGCCCATGTGGAAGCCACAGCAATAGTGGAGTGAGCTGTGATTCTTTCAGGAGGCTGCCGTCCGGCAGTCTCTTAAGCCAATCGGATGATGCTTTTAAGCCAAAAGGAAAGAGAGGTAGAAGTCGCTTTTTGACCTCTCTTTTTACCAGAATAGACGACAAACAGAGAAGATGTTTGTCTGAAATCTTTTGTAGCTTCTAAATAGAATTTTAGAGCACGGACTACGTCCAAATTGTGTAACAAACGTTCCTTCTTTAAAACTAGATTCGGACACAAAGAAGGTACAACTATCTCCTGGTTAATATTTTTGTTAGAAACAACCTTTGGAAGGAAACCAGGCTTAGTACGCAAAACCACCTTATCTGCATGGAACACCAGATAGGGCGGAGAACACTGCAGAGCAGATAACTCTGAAACTCTTCTAGCAGAAGAAATAGCAACCAAAAACAAAACTTTCCAAGATAACAACTTAATATCTATGGAATGTAGAGGTTCAAACGGAACCCCTTGAAGAACTGAAATAACTAGATTTAAACTCCAGGGAGGAGTCAAAGGTCTGTAAACAGGCTTGATCCTAACCAGAGCCTGAACAAATGCTTGAACATCTGGCATAGCTGCCAATCGTTTGTGTAGTAAGACAGATAAAGCAGAAATCTGTCCCTTTAGAGAACTCGCAGATAATCCTTTATCCAAACCTTCTTGTAGAAAGGAAAGAATCTTAGGAATTTTTACCTTATTCCAAGGGAATCCCTTGGATTCACACCAGCAGATATATCTTTTCCATATTTTATGGTAAATCTTTCTAGTTACCGGTTTTCTGGCCTGAACCAGAGTATCAATCACCGAATCTGAAAACCCACGCTTTGATAGAATCAAGCGTTCAATCTCCAAGCCGTCAGCTGGAGGGAGACCAGATTTGGATGTTCGAATGGACCCTGAACAAGAAGGTCCTGTCTCAAAGGAAGCTTCCATGGTGGAACCGATGACATATTTACCAGGTCTGCATACCAAGTCCTGCGTGGCCACGCAGGAGCTATCAAGATCACCGAGACCCTCTCCTGTTTGATCCTGGCTACCAGCCTGGGAATGAGAGGAAACGGTGGGAACACATAAGCTAGGTTGAAGGTCCAAGGCGCTACTAGTGCATCCACTAGAGTCGCCTTGGGATCCCTGGATCTGGACCCGTAGCAAGGAACCTTGAAGTTCTGACGAGACGCCATCAGATCCATGTCTGGAATGCCCCATAATTGAGTCAACTGGGCAAAAATCTCCGGGTGGAGTTTCCACTCCCCCGGATGGAATGTCTGACGACTCAGATAATCTGCTTCCCAGTTTTCCACACCTGGGATGTGGATCGCAGATAGATAGCAGGAGTGATTCTCCGCCCATTGTATTATTTTGGTTACTTCTTTCATCACCAGGGAACTCCTTGTTCCCCCCTGATGATTGATATACGCAACAGTCGTCATGTTGTCTGATTGGAATCTTATGAATCTGGCCTTTGCAAGCTGAGGCCAAGCCCTGAGAGCATTGAATATCGCTCTTAGTTCCAGAATGTTTATCGGGAGAAGAGACTCTTCCCGAGACCATAGTCCCTGAGCTTTCAGGGATTCCCAGACCGCACCCCAGCCCACTAGACTGGCGTCGGTCGTGACAATGACCCACTCTGGTCTGCGGAAGCTCATTCCCTGGGATAGGTGGTCCAGGGATATCCACCAACGGAGTGAATCTCTGGTCTTCTGATCTACTTGAATCACTGCAGACAAGTCTGTATAGTCCCCATTCCACTTTTTCAGCATGCACAGTTGTAATGGTCTTAGATTAATTCGCGCAAAAGGAACTATGTCCATTGCTGCAACCATCAACCCTACTACTTCCATGCACTGAGCTATGGAAGGACGTGGAACAGAATGAAGAACTTGACAAGCGCTTAGAAGTTTTGACTTTCTGACATCTGTCAGAAAGATCCTCATTTCTAAGGAATCTATTAGTGTTCCCAGGAAGGGAACTCTTGTTGACGGAGACAGAGAACTTTTTTCTATGTTCACCTTCCATCCGTGAGATCTGAGAAAGGCCAGAACGATGTCTGTATGAGCCTTTGCTTTTGAAAGGGACGACGCTTGTATTAGAATGTCGTCCAAGTATGGTACTACTGCAATGCCCCTCGGTCTTAGAACCGCTAGAAGGGACCCGAGTACCTTTGTGAAAATCCTTGGAGCAGTGGCTAATCCGAATGGGAGGGCCACAAACTGGTAATGTTTGTCCAGAAAGGCGAACCTTAGGAACTGATGATGTTCTTTGTGGATAGGAATATGTAGGTACGCATCCTTTAGATCCACAGTAGTCATAAATTGACCTTCCTGGATAGTGGGTAGAATCGTTCGAATGGTTTCCATTTTGAACGATGGTACCCTGAGAAATTTGTTTAGGATCTTTAAATCCAGAATTGGTCTGAAGGTTCCCTCTTTTTTGGGAACTACGAACAGATTTGAGTAAAATCCCATTCCTTGTTCCGTCATTGGAACTGGGTGTATCACTCCCATCTTTAGCAGGTCTTCTACACAATGTAAGAACGCCTGTCTCTTTATTTGGTTTGAGGATAAGTGAGACATGTGGAACCGTCCCCTTGGGGGTAGTTCCTTGAATTCTAGAAGATAACCCTGAGAAACTATTTCTAGCGTCCAGGGATCCTGAACATCTCTTGCCCAAGCCTGAGCAAAGAGAGAGAGTCTGCCCCCCACTAGATCCGGTCCCAGATCGGGGGCTACGCCTTCATGCTGTTTTGTTAGTGGTAGCAGGCTTCTTGTTCTGCTTACCCTTGTTCCAGCCTTGCATCGGTTTCCAGGCTGGTTTGGACTGTGAGGCATTACCCTCTTGCTTAGAGGATGCAGAATTAGAGGCCAGTCCGTTCCTGAAATTACGAAAGGAAAGAAAATTAGACTTATTCTTGGCCTTGAAAGGCCTATCTTGTGGGAGGGCGTGGCCCTTTCCCCCAGTGATCTCTGAGATAATCTCTTTCAATTCTGGTCCAAAGAGAGTTTTACCCTTGAAGGGGATGTTAAGCAATTTTGTCTTGGATTATACATCCGCTGACCAAGACTTTAGCCAAAGTGCTCTGCGCGCCACAATTGCAAACCCTGAATTTTTCGCCGCTAATCTAGCTAATTGCAAAGCGGCATCTAAAATAAAAGAGTTAGCCAACTTAAGTGCGTGAACTCTGTCCTTAATCTCCTCATATGGAGTCTCTTTACTGAGCGACTTTTCTAGTTCCTCGAACCAGAACCACGCTGCTGTAGTGACAGGAACAATGCACGAAATGGGTTGTAGAAGGTAACCTTGCTGTACAAAAATCTTTTTAAGCAAACCTTCCAATTTTTTATCCATAGGATCTTTGAAAGCACAACTATCTTCGATAGGAATAGTAGTGCGCTTGTTTAGAGTAGAAACTGCCCCCTCGACCTTAGGGACTGTCTGCCATAAGTCCTTTCTGGGGTCGACCATAGGAAATAATTTCTTAAATATAGGAGGGGGAACAAAAGGTATGCCAGACTTCTCCCACTCCTTATTCACTATGTCCGCCACCCGCTTGGGTATAGGAAAAGCGTCGGGGTGCACCGGAACCTCTAGGAACTTGTCCATCTTGCATAATTTTTCAGGAATGACCAAGTTGTCACAATCATCCAGAGTAGATAACACCTCCTTAAGCAGTGCGCGGAGATGTTCTAATTTAAATTTAAATGTCACAACATCAGGTTCAGCCTGTTGAGAATTTTTTTCTGAATCTGAAATTTCCCCATCTGACAAAACCTCCCTCATGGCCCCTTCAGATTGGTGTGAGGGTATGACAGAACAATTATCATCAGCGCCCTCCTGCTCTTCAGTGTTTAAAACAGAGCAATCGCGCTTTCTCTGATATGCAGGCATTTTGGATAAAATATTTGCTATGGAGTTATCCATTACAGCCGTCAATTGTTGCATGGTAATAAGCATTGGCGCGCTAGAAGTACTAGGGGCCTCCTGCATGGGCAAAACTGGCGTAGACACAGAAGGAGATGATGTAGAACCATGTCTACTCCCTTCACTTGAGGAATCATCTTGGGCAATTTCATTATTTGTGGCAGTACTGTCCTTACTTTGTTTGGACGCTATGGCACAATTATCACACAATTTTGAAGGGGGAGACACATTGGCTTTCATACATATAGAACATAGCTTATCTGAAGGCACAGACATGTTAAACAGGCTTAAACTTGTCAATAAAGCACAAAAACCGTTTTAAAACAAAACTGTTACTGTCTCTTTAAATTTTAAAGAGAAACTAGTCAGGGAAGTTCTTTTGTGTACTCATGTAAACCGTTCTAATAAAGGTAAATTTTGTTTTACTTTTTTTGGCCCTGAATTTCCTTGCATCAGTGCTGCTGTGTCTCCTCTTTGTACTTGTATGCCTTTTTCGGCTACACCGGCCGCTATCTAACAGCATGCACCCCCTGTGACCTGTGTATTACTTGTATCACTCCGCCTCTGCCTCAGCTCACGGACCCAGCCGGAATTACCGCATTTGCAGCGGCTTGTCTCTTTGGGTTAATTGATTAGCCTATTTAAACAGGTGTGTTCTAGGTGTGTTTTATCACATGACTAAGGGGTATTGACCCCGAAACGTTGTGTCTTTTTTTGTCTGATCCTGTAATAAAATCTTGGATCATATGAGAAATATTTCCTCCTTCTTTAACCTTTGAATTATGATATTGGAGTGTGGCAGTCACTCTGAGGAAACATTCTCACCACTTTGAGGACTTGTGCTTTGTGCTGGATTCCATCCTTTATTGCTAAGGAGCTGTTAACATGAGTTGGGATGGTTTCGCAGAAAGACTCTCCCTGCATCTCCGGACTCTAACATTAATTCATGCTCTCACTGAAAAGCTGACAGGATTACTTAAAACTCCAGTCCCATTTTGAAGAGTACTACCCTCCATAAGAGACTATCTTAAATCTTCCGACACTTCTCTGCCA
The DNA here is from genome assembly GCF_027579735.1 of Bombina bombina. NCBI lineage: Eukaryota > Metazoa > Chordata > Amphibia > Anura > Bombinatoridae > Bombina > Bombina bombina. The sequence continues at coordinate 808,765,766 of NC_069501.1, read as the reverse complement.
ACCTCCTGTGACGAAAGGCAAAGAATGAATGGGGAATGAGGGAAGTGGGGGAGGTATTTAAGCCTTTGGCTGGGGTGTCTTTGCCTCTTCCTGGTGGCCAGGTTCTGAATTCCCAAAAGTAATGAATGCAGCTGTGGACTCTCCCCTTTTATGAAGAAAATCAGTATTTTCTTTTAGACTCCATGCCCTAAGGAAGAAAGCTTCTTTATCCTCCAGTTAGTGTAGAATAATGGTATGTAACCAATGATGAATAAAGTCTTACCCAGAAAAAGAGAGAAAGCCTAAAATGTCACTGGCAAATAAGGAATTTGTTTAATTTAGAAGATTCAAAGAAATCTTCGACAGCAGAAAATTTTGAAACTAAATCAGACAGATTTCCACATCAAAGTGAAAAGACTCCAGCGATGTCAAAGCTGTTGAAAACAGGTAGCCTGCTTGGAGAAAGCAATGTTTTTCTAAGGAAAGAATCCCCATTTTCTCCTGAAAAAAATAACTATTCTCAAAAGTGAATATATGGCTAAAGTGGTAATTGATGCGTCTACCTTAGGGGGAAAAAAATTCCCAAAGGCTCTACAAATAAAAAGCTGATAAATGGAACACCCTTAAGCTCAGAAAAAAGCCCTGATGTGGCCTATTTTTAGGAAACAAATTTTGAAATGGGCTGAAGAATAAGAAATGCACCATAGATTGTTCTGTTGGATTAGGGACTTGGACACCTAAATATCTCTCTTCCCATAAAGGCAATTTTAGAGGCAGTTAGAACCCCACAAAGGCACCTCTTAAAGACATCACCTGTTGCATGTCTAGGCTAACATTGATACTGAATCTGCATCTGCAGAATAATAGAGACTAACAGGCCCATTTATCAAAGGTCTTGCGGACCTGATCCGACACTGCGGATCAGGTCCGCAAGACCTCGCTAAATGCGGAGAGCAATACGCTCTCCGCATTTAACATTGCACCAGCAGCTCACAAGAGCTGCTGGTGCAACGCCGCCCCCTGCTGACTCGCGGCCAATCGGCCGCCAGCAGGGAGCTGTCAATCAACCCGATCGTATTCGATCGGGTTGATGTCTGGCGATTCCTGTCCGCCTGTTCAGAGCAGGCGGACAGGGTTATGGAGCAGCGGTCTTTTGACCGCTGCTTCATAAGTTGTGTTTCTGGCGAGTCTGAAGACTCGCCAGAAACACGGCCCTTCAAGCTCCATACGGAGCTTGATAAATGGGCCTGTAAGGTTTACCACTAAACACAGGTAGACTTCTTACATATCTTGTTCAAAACATGCAAAAAAAAGATTGATACAAAATTGCAAAAACCTTGCAAAAACATACTTAAATAAAGTGATACATGGATCTACTGTCTAAAGCATCTAATTTGATATAAATGTGGACAGTTTCAGCCTGCTCCATGATGTACACAGAAAAGACACAGACAAATCAATACAAGACCACCAAAGTAACTTTACTGTGAAAATTTGAAAATACAAAACAGTAAATAATCAGTGTTGCAATGTGTATATTTCAATAATATTTCAACTCTTGAAAAATTACTCTTACCCTCTACACCACAGGTTTTCTAAGTCTTAGACAGTGGGCCTCCCCTTTGGCGAAACTTTCAAGATGAGCCTCCACCACCCGATAGATGCTACTAAATTTTTGGCACGGCAGACTTATAAAAAGAAAAGAAGTTTGGAAGTCTATACCATGAATATATCATATATACATATAAAAGCGACAACACCAATTGCAAGGTAGAGTATCAAGACACAGGTGTATTGGAAACTAACAGATAAATACTGCAATATGTCTGATGTAGGCACAGTGTAGTAATATATTGCATGGAAATAAATCCATGGTAAAAACTGATATAGAGCCCCTTTCTGTACATACATGTTATCAACAGCAAAAACAAGTCAAAGTAAAAACAAACCTTACAATCAGTAAGTGCTCTAGAGATTCTTACTTGAGTCATGAACGACATGAAGGAAAAGAAAAAAGTATTTACCAGCGCTAGCCACCCAGTTTTAAGAATTAATTTCAATTAAGTTCATATATTAATATATGGAAATATTTTACAAGATAATACAACATATAGCAACATCAAACCCGAAGTTTAGAAAACAGTGAACTAATGTAAGTGTCACTAAAAATGACAAAACAATGCAATAATTGTGTGATTCAAAGTTTAAAATTCAAAATTTAAAAAGTATATGACGTCCACAATCTTAAATATGTGTATCGTTCGTCTCATTGGTGGTTGAAATTATTAGAATGACACACCTCCTGGCACTAATGGATTAACCTCGTAACTTCTAAACTGCCTGGACATTTTTGAACATTGTGAGCACCCGTAGTCACTTTACCTCATAGGAATCATCACGGTCAGCTGTAAATGCAACTTAGATACAAACGCATATAGGACGCCTGTTAATAACAACAGCAGGGACGCTGACTGCTTTAATAAACAGAGGACAGACAAGCGGTGTATCATTTGGTTTTATGTGACTTGGATGAATAAAAAACTTTTTAACATTGTAAGTGCAACTTTGTAGCGCTTTGACTCGTTATTTTAATACACTTAAATCTGGTTGCGTTCTTTTCTTTTCAGAATTGTGGCATGAACGACTTGAAGTTGCAGCAAAACCTTAAAAAGGCCACCACTCTCACAAAAATAAAAGGAGGTTGAGCAGGAAAAAAAAGTGCAGCAGGAAGATTAATTATGGCGCCGCCAGCCCTAACAGATACAGATAGGCTCCCCTAAACAATCAAACTTTTTTCCCAATACACATTAAATAGAAACATTTAAACATAGAATTTGATGGTAGATAAGAACCAAAAAGGCCCATCAAGTCTACCCATATAACATGTTACTTTTTCCCTAGGATAGCCTTATGCATGGCCCATGCATTTTTGAATTCCTTTACAGTCTTTGTGCTTACCACCTCAAATGGAAGTTTATTCCAAATTTCTCCTGAATCTGCTACACTCTAACTTTAGATTGTGACCCCTTGTTTTGACATTTATTTTGTTTGTAAAAAATAATTTCAGCTTCTACTTTATTAAGTCCCTTCATATATTTGAAGGTTTCTATCATGTCACCTCTTTCCCTTCTATCCTCTAAACCAGGGGTATCAAACTCAAAGTATCTGGGGGCCACTGGCCAAGTGTTCTTCTCCCATGGGGGCTGCTTGAACTGAGTAAGTGCTCCGGAACTGGATATACTAGGAAATGGAAGTGACATTTATCTAAGTAGTAGTGAATATTGGGAGTTGTACCCCACAATAGACATACACAGTTGTATATTTATATATATAACTGTATACCGACGTAAAAGTGGCATTTACCCAACGCAGTGTGTGGTAGGAGTCTACACTGGATGCTTTGTCTTTATATTTGTCTTGTGAATGCATATATAGAATATCAACTAGTTACACCTCTAAGAACCCTAAAAAAAAATTGACAGCTCAAAGTAATGTACCTATTAAACACGGGAGGGCCAGATGAAACTATCTTGAGGGCTGCATTTGGCCCTGGGGCCTGTACTTTGAGACCACTGCTCTAAACTATACATATTTAGATCATAGAGTCTTTCTAGTAAATGTGTCATTAAATAAAAATGAATATGGTGGCAAATCTGTGTAATGTAGGTATATGTCCACTGGCTATGCTATACATAGTTGAATATACCTGCTAAAAGCGCTACGGAATTTGGTGGCGCTATACAAATAAATGATAATAATAATAATAATAATAAAAGCCTATAGGCTAAGTGAGGGCCTGAGATGCTTACCTATGAAGCTCACTCTACCATCCTTACCAAGCTGCAGATATGCTGCTTCCAGTAGAGAACCCATCCAGTGCTGAGGTAGCAATAGCAGAGGAGATACAAAGAGTACAACAACCAGCCAATAGGAGGAGTCTAAGGGACCAGTCCCGACAACACCTGAGGTAGGCTAGTGAGGAATTACATTTACTCCCCGCTATGTAAATTCAGGGATCCCAAGGGGGAGAATGGGTCTCACATAGATTTGGAAACCCCTGATCACAAGGAAACTGGAGCACCTAACTTATTAACCTTCCTCCTGTAGAGGTAAATATAAGACTGGGATACCAGTGAGGTGAGAGGGATTAAATGCTTCTGAAATATTGGGTATCATTGCCTCCTCTTAGTGGCCAGAAGTGAAATCCCAAGAGTAATGGCTAATGGACTCTCACCCCCTTATGAAAGAAACATAGGTTTAAATTTCAGGAAAAGCTGGCAAAATAAATAATCAAAGTGCATTGCAATGTATTTATTTTTTCACTATGCAAAGCATGATTGATTTTTTTTTATGAGGCATTAACTATTGAGATCAATGTCCCTTTAAATTACAAGTGAAGGAAATAATGAATATATATCATAAAGTGTTTTTATTGAATATAATTAAACCTTTTATTTAAAATTACATTCTTAGTTTAATGTCACTTTATATACAATGTTCTGATTTTACACCACCAAATGTATGTGTGATATAATCCCGGATTTTACCAATGTAAGTTGTTTACCTTCATGTACTGCTTGTAAATCTCTGACGCTGAAGACATTTCTATAACATTGTATGCAATTAACTTGCAATAGACAGCTAGGAGATTTCTCTTCCTATGTAAACTCATCAAATTCTGGTCCACTTCGTTATCTGATGCAGGCAAACATTAAAAACACAAGTTAGTTATTGTATATACATTAGGTACAATAAAAGATATTCCATGATAACATATATACTTCTTATCTAAGCAATCACTGCACAGAGAGGTACAAGGTTGGATATATTTCACCATACTAAAGTGTGACAGAGATACTCCAGCATATTTGGAGGGAGTTGAAAAAGCAAAATTTTAAGCAAAAGCAGGCAAAATAAATAAATAATAAATGTATATTGCAAAGTTGTTTTATTTTCCTTAATTAAGCATTTTACGGAATCAAATATTTAAAATTTCCCTTTAACATTATATTTCTTCTAAATCAGATTTGCTTTTTGATTAATCTAAATATAGTTTCTATTTAAGATACAATATTAAGGTTATTCATCCTTAAATATAGATTATTTTTTAATTATATAGCACAATGCTGTATATTCATGGCTGTAATGTTTATTTTTTTTGGTAAATTCATTTGATTAATCTATTCACAGTGTCATGCTCTCACAGAGGTCTCTGTCAAATAATTTTGGGTAATTTTTCCATCTTGAAGATATTATCACATATTATTGGTTTTGTAGTTCTCAAAACTGTGAATTTGTGTCTGCAGAAATAATGTGCCTCTTCTTCACAGCACAAATGGTATAACATAAACATACAGAGTTCATAAATAGACCTTAAAGGAACAAAATCATGAAAGAAAACTTTTGGGTTTCAGATAGAGTATACAATTTTAGCTTTCCAATTTACTTCTATAATCAAATTTGCTTCATTCTCATGATGTCTTTTTTAAAGAAGAGCAATGCTTTCCTGGGATCTAGCTGAACAGTGACAAGATGCTAGCCCACAGTAGTGCATTGCTTCTGAGCCTTCCTATGTATGATTTTCAACAATAGATACCAAGTGAATGAAGCAAATTAAATAAGTAAATTGGAAAATTGTTATAAAAAATTGCATGTTCTTTCTGAATCATGAAAATTTAATTTTGACTTTACTGTCCCTTAATGTCATTACTTCCCTGTAAAATCTATGTACACATAATCAAGAAGTTTCAAGAAGCTTAATGAATAGAAGATTGTTTGGAGTAGAATAGATCTGCACAAGGATTTAAGAGTGAGGAGGGAGGGGCAAGCATTTAATATATTTGAATTCTTATTATTAAGGTAATGGTTATTTTTCTTTAGTTAAATGGTTATTTTTCTTTAGTTAAATAAATTGCAATTGTATTTCTTCTTCCAATAAATTGATAAGTTGATCAAATATGAATGGTCAACCTATTAAACAAAGATAGTTCATCTCCCAATAATTTCATTTATTTCAATGATCTCTCTATGCATATATAATGATATATAACCAAATTAGTAATGGTCTGATATAAATGGAAAAATAATGAAAAGTTATTATTCTAAAAATGAAAAGCATGATTTTAAATGTGATTTAAATGATGATTTAAATCAATTTGATTTAAATCAAATCCACCCTGCTATAAATACATGAGAAGTGATATGCCTACAATCAAAATTGTTTAATTCTTTCTATAAAGGGAATAAAAAAATATGTTTTAAAGCAACAGTAAAGTCAAAATTAAACTTTCATCATTCCGATAAAATAACATAAATTATGCTTACCTAATAATTTCCTTTCCATCTGTATGAGGAGAGTCCACGGCTTCATTCCTTACTTGTGGGAATACAGAACCTGGCCACCAGGAGGAGGCAAAGACACCCCAGCCAAAGGCTTAAATACCTCCCCCCACTACCCTCATCCCCCAGTCATTCTACCGAGGGAACAAGGAACAGTAGGAGAAATATCAGGGAATAAATGGTGCCAGAAGAACAAAATAATTTTAGTCTGCCCAATGGAGAAAAACGGACGGGAGTCATGGACTCTCCTCATACAGATGGAAAGGAAATTATCAGATAAGCATAATTTATGTTTTCCATCTTAATATGAGGAGAGTCCACGCCTTCATTCCTTACTTGTGGGAAACATAAACCCAAGCTCTAGAGGACACAGAATGAACGGGAGGGTAAAAAGGTTGGCGGACCCTATTCTGAGGGCACCACAGCCTGCAAAACCCTGCTCCCAAAAACAGCTTCAGCCGAAGCCATAAACGTCAAATATGTTAAAATTTGGAAGAAAAAATATGTAAGGAAGACCAGGTAGAATCCCTACAATTCTAATAGCTAAATACCTCATTATCAAACCCCAAGACGGAGCCACAGCTCTAAATGAATGAGCCTTAAGCCTCTAAGGAAGCTGCATCCCACTGAATCAGTAAGCTAAGCGAACAAGCTCCTCCACCGAAAAAACAAGGTAGTGGTCAAACTTCAGGCCCCTTACACTTCTCAATAGACACGACAAAGAAGAAGTCTGACTAAAAGTCACTAGTAGCTAGAAGATAGAACTTCAAGGCCCAAACCACATCCAAGAGGAAAGAACTCCTCCTTCAAAGGAGGAGGAGTAGGACACATGGAAGGAACCTCATTCTCATAATAGATGGTGTGATATAAGACAACCATAGGAAGAAAACTAATCTAGAGAACAGTCCTGTCAGGGTGCCAGGAATCAGACTGAGACGAGAAGTGCAAAAATAATCACACCTTTATTAATAACAAAAAAAATAATAAAAAGTCCACAAGTCAAATAACAAGCCAGGAGTCAAAACCAGAGCTGGTAGTCAGACGAGCCGAGTCAGGAGCCAAAGCGAATAGTCAGACGAGATGGAATCAGGAACAAGGAAAACAGCAGAGTCAGGAACAAGCCAGGGATCAGGAACCAGGAAGGACGTCAGACAGCCAGGTAATACACAGGAACTCTCACAAACAGGTCTGAGACAAAAAGGAAATGCAGCAAATGAGCAGTATCCCGCACAATGCACCATAGTCAGCAAGAGAGGTGAGTAAAATGGCTGCTTGCAGCACATGGCAAACAAAACAGGGAAAAAACCCTGACAGTACCCTCCCCTCAACGACCCCTCCACCGCGGGAGGACAAAAGGCTTATTGGGGAAACGGCATGGAAGGCACGGAGGAGGGCGGGAGCATGAACATCAGGAGGGAACCCAAGAACGCTCCTCCGGACCGTAGCCCCTCCAGTGAACCAAATACTGTACACGGCCCCTGGACATACGAAAGTCAATAATGCTGCTGACCTCATACTTCTCATGGTTGTCAACAAAGATAGGACGGGGACGAGGCAACACAGTGGTAAACCGATTACAAACCAATGGTTTCAAGAGGGAGACATGAAAATCATTGGACGATAGCAGGAGGAAGGTCAAGAGCGTAGGCCATAGGATTAACCCGTCTGAGTATTGGAAAAGGACCAACATAACGAAGAGCCAATTTATTGGAAGACACACGAAGGTTCAAGTTGCGGGAGGACAGCCAAACTCTCTCACCAACCTGGTAGGAAGGTGCGGGCAGACGCCTACGATCAGCCTGGAACTATTGGCGCTGCATAGAACGATGAAGGCAATCCTCAATCTGCACCCACGTGGAACGGAGTTGCCGGAGATGCTCCTCCAAAGCCGGAATACCCTGAGACATGAATGATTCGGGCAACAAGGATGGTTGAAACCCATAATTCACCATGAACGGGGATAACTTGGAGGAAGCATTAATAGCACTATTATGAGCAAACTCTGCCCAAGGTAACAGTTCAGACCAATTATTGTGGTGATCTGAGACATAGCAACGGAGGAACTGTTCCAGAGCTTGATTAGACCGTTCCGCAGCCCCATTGGATTGAAGGTAATATGCCGAGGAGAAGGAAAGCTGGATCCCCATTTGAGCACAAAAGGAACGCCAAAATCTGGAGACAAACTGGCTACCCCGGTCCGACACTATCTCCTTGGGTAACCCATGTAAACGGAAGACCTCCCGGGCAAAAATTGAAGCAAGCTCCTGAGCGGTAGGCAGCTTCATCAAGGGAATGCAATGTGACATTTTAGAAAAACGGTCAACCACCATAAGGATAACAGTATTGCCATGGGAAACAGGGAGCTCGACAATGAAGTCCATGGAAAGAAGTGTCCAAGGATGCTCACCATTAGCAATAGGTTGAAGAAGACCCACAGGAAGATGTCGAGGAGTCTTATTCTGTGCACAAACTGAGCAGGAGGCAATATACGCAGCAACATCAGAACGAAGACCTAGCCACCAGAATTGTCGAGTGACAGACCAAATCGTTCAGTTCTTGCCTGGGTGACCTGCTGCTTTAGGATAGTGGTAAGTGTGCAAGAGTTTAGTTCGAAGATTCTCAGGAACAAAACACTTACCACTAGGTTTCTCAGGAGGTGCATTGGTTTGTGCAGCCAGGATCTCCTCCCCCAAGTGAGAAGTCAAATTAGTACGTATGGTAGCCAAAATATGGTCAGGAGGTATAACAGGAGTAGGTACAGACTCCCCCTTGGACAGAGGCGAAAATTGTCGAGAGAGGGCATCAGCCCTAACATTCTTACTACCAGGCAGGTAGGAGACCACATAATTAATCCGAGACAAAAATAGCGCCCATCTGGCCTGTCGGGGCGACAAACGTTTTGCTTCAGATAGATAAGTTAAATTCTTGTGGTCAGTAAGAATGAGCACTGGCACGCTAGTACTCTCGAGAAGATGCCTCCATTCCTTGAGTGCCAAAATTATGGCCAGTAATTCCCTGTCGCCAATTTCATAATTGCACTCTGCTGGAGACAATTTCTTAGAGAAGAAACCACACGGATGCAAGGAACCGTCAGGCGTAGGACGTTGAGACAAGAGGGCACCTACTCCAGTCTCAGACGCATCGACCTCAAGAACAAAAGGCAGGACAGGGTTAGGATGAGCCAAAACTGGAGCGGCAGCAAAGGCAGTCTTAAGGCTATCAAAGGCCTTAATGGCAGTAGGTGACCAATGGAGTGGATCATTCTCTTTACGGGTCATGTCTGTGATAGGTTTGACCAAGGAAGTAAAGTTTTTAATAAAAATTTCTATACTAATTGGCGAACCCCAAAAAACTTTGAATAAACCGAAGACCAACTGGGCGAGGCCACTGCAGAACTGCAGCTAACTTGTCAGGATCCATGGAGAACCCTGCAACGGAGATAACATAACCTAGGAAGGTTACATGAATCTGATGGAACTCACATTTCTCGAGTTTACAAAACAGGCCGTTCTCACGTAGTCTCTGAAGAACCCGTGTAACATCAGAACGATGAGCCTCAAGTGTGGGTAAGTATATGAGGATGTCGTCTAAGTACACCACAACACACTGTTACAACATATTTCGTAGGACATCATTAATAAATTCCTGGAAAACAGCAGGAGCATTACATAGGCCAAAAGGCATAACAAGATAATCATAATGCCCGCTCCTGGTTTTAAACGCTGTTTTCCATTCGTGGCCCTCCTTGATCCTAACGAGATTGTACGCTCCTCTCAAATCAAGTTTAGTAAAGACCGTAGCTCCCTTGAGGTGGCCAAAGAGTTCCGTAATGAGTAGAATAGGGTAAGCATTCTTAATGGTAAGACGATTAAGACCCCTATAATCGATGCATGGTCTTAACTCACCACCCTTTTTCTTCACAAAGAAGAAGCCAGCCCCTGCAGGAGAGCAGGATTTGCAGATGATCCCCCATGACAGAGCATCGGCAACATACTCCTCTATAGCACAATTCTCTGCAACAGACAGAGGGTAAACCCGGCCCCGAGGAGGAATGGCTCCGGGTTGCAGGTTTATGGCACAATCGTAAGACCTTACGCATCTTTGTCAAAAATGTCTAGGAACTCTCTGTACTCCTCTGGCAATTGAGATACAGAAGAAGTGCACAAAACTTTAACAGGTTTCCGAAGACAAGTGGAAATACATTGCGGGGACCACAACAAAATTTCAGACCTGCGCCAGTCGAGACTGGGATTGTGCTTTTGGAGCCAGGGATAACCCAGAACAACCGGAAAATGCGGAGAGTTTATCACCTGGAACTGAAGGGTTTCAAAATGGAGAGCCCCAACAGCCATGGACAACGGAGCAGTTTCGTGAGTAATGAGTGCGGGCTGAAGGGGCCTGCCATCAATGGCCTCAATAGCAAGCGGAACGGACCGAGGCAAAACAGGAATGGAGTGCTTTGATACAAAAGCACTGTCAATGAAATAGCCCGCAAAACTGGGTGACTATGGAGGAGTCCACCCAGGAAAGGACAACCGTGACCAAAGGTTTCTCCTTAAGCGGTTCCGGGGACGAGAAGAAACCACCCAAGGTCTTCCCCCGACAGGACCTTAGGTGTGAGCGTTTCCCGGCCGTGTAGGACAAGACTTCAAAAGGTGGCCCTGTAACACACAATAGAGGCAGAGCCCCTCCCTCCTCCAAAAGGCCCTCTCCGCTGCGGAGAGATGCGTGAATCCCAACTGCATCAGCTCAGCAGTACCTGGTGACTCGGGACCAGGAGGCATGGGAGGAGAGGGAGGCATGGGTGGGAACGAACACGTAGGAGACAACGGAACAGGAGGCTTCCGCAAGCGCTCCTTAAAAGAGGACCTCTCTCTGAGTCTGATGTCAATTAGGATAAAAAAAGACACCAATGCCTCGAGATAAATCTCTGGCAGCAACTTTGTCTTTAATCACATCAGAGAGCCCATGAAAGAAGGTGGCAACTAGGGCTTCATTGTTCCAACCAACCACTGCGGCAAGAGTACGGAACTCAATAGCATACTGAGCAACAGATCTTGTACCTTGCTGAATGGACATGAGTCGCTTAGCAGCAGAGGAGGAGCGAGTCGGAACATCAAATACCCTTCAAAAAGGAGGCCACAAATTCAGGGAAATTTGAAATCACAGGTTCATTAGTCTCCCACAAGGGATTAGCCCAGGCAAGAGCTGTGTCAGAGAGTAATGAGATGAGAAATCTCACCTTAGCTCTGTCAGAGGGAAACGCCTGATGTAACATCTTAAAGTAAATGCCCACCTGGTTCAAAAACCCTCTGTACTGAATAGGATCGCCTCCATATCGCTGAGGTAGAGGTGCAGAACCGGACATGCTCCTGGTAGGCATAGGTGCAGCAGCGGAAACAGGAGCAGCCATAACTTGTGGGAAACTTTGGTACAAATGTGCAGTGCGAGTCAGCAGGGTTTGCAGGGCTAGTGCAAATTGATCCAAGCGGTGATCCTGTTCATCCATCCTGGAAATGATGGCAGGTAAAGGTGGATTATTAGCACCATCAGGAGACGAGAAGTGCAAAAATAATCACACCTCTATTAATAACAAAAAAATAATAAAAAGTGCACAAGTCAAATAACAAGCCAGGAGTCAAAACCAGAGCTGGTAGTCAGACGAGCTGAATCAGGAGCCAAAGCGAATAGTCAGACGAGCCGGAATCAGGAACAAGGAAAACAGCAGAGTCAGGAACAAGCCAGGGATCAGGAACCAGGAAGGACGTCAGACAGCCAGGTAATACACAGGAACTCTTACAAACAGGTCTGAGACAAAAAGGAAGTGCAGGAAATGAGCAGCATCCCCTACAATGCACCACAGTCAGCAATAGAGGTGAGTAAAATGGCTGCCAGCAGCACATGGAAAACAAAACAGGGAAAAAACTCTGACAAGTCCTAGCCGAATGAAAACTAGGATAGGATCTCGACTCTGCAAGACAGCCAGCTCAGAAACTCTGTGCTCTGAATCCATAACCAATATAAAAAAGAAAATCCTTTAAACAGAAAGATTCAACAACACTCCATGCATAAGCCCAAACGGAGCCATCTGCAAAACTCTTAGAACAAGAAGTAAACCTCAGAAAGGGGTATTGAAACAAAACACAGGCCTGAACTAATCAAAACCTGAACAAAACTGACCTCTGGAGGCTCGTGAGCATCTTGAGCAGAAAAATAGATAGTGCCGAACTATCCTCTAAGGGAGCAACAGAGAGCTTACTCCCCAGAACCTCCTGGAGAAAACAGCGTATGTAGGAACATAATCAAGGTAACACACCTCACTGGGCAAAGATTCCTCAGAGGCGGATGGCTGAGTGGTCTCTAACATCTCAACAATGGTTGATGAGAACACTCTATTGAGCCATACGGAACGTAATTGAGCGGGCTGGATTACCCGGGTCTCCTCACTAATATACACAGGTATCAAATTTTGTATCGGAGGATCCCCCTCTTAAATTCCAGAATCCTCCATAACTCGTCTATATCAATTATAGAAAAGAAAAACAACTGGCACCTTACACCCGCAATGACTGGGGCACTCACCACCTCCTATGACCCAGAAGATAGAGAAGAAGCTCCTCTCTGCAGACATCCGGTCAGGAATCTGAATCAGTGAAAAAAAACATGACCGTTCCTGGTCACATGGTGCACATGTAGGACCTGCCCCTGCTAGGAAAAAAGTGTGCCATCTTATCTAAAGAAAACTGCGCAGCTCTCCAAATGAAAGAACCTGTATGTTCCGTATCAGCCTAAGAGCCCAAAAGTTCTTACATATACGCAGTTGAAATCACATAAAAAACATGATTAAAAACCCCACTGTTCAATAATCCCCCTCAGGAGATATTAACCCTTGATTCCATAAAGATAAAAAGTTCCACTGTAACCATGTCTTCTTATCGTTAACATGTGTGTATAGTAATGAAACAATCTTACCGGAATCTATGCCGTGGAACAGTAACACGGTCCTTCAAGTTTGACAGATTGTAGCAGCACTTCTGACATGGACTTGAGTGAAGAAAGCAGGCAGCGAAACTTGTCAACACTGATTGCCTAAGGAGCTTTTAATATGAGTTTGGATGGGTTCACAGAAAGACTCTCCCTGCATCTCCAGACTCTAAATTTCGTCAATGCTCTCACTGAGAGGCTGATAAGACTACTTAAAACTCCAGTCCCATCTCGAAGAGTACTACCCTCCATAAGGAACTACTCCGAAATCTTCTGACACGTCTCTGCCAACCTCCTGTGACGAAAGGCAAAGAATAACTGGGGGATTAGGGGAGTGGGGAGGTATTTAAGCCTTTGCCTGGGGTGTCTTTGCCTCCTCCTGGTGGCCAGGTTCTATATTCCCACAAGTAAGGAATGAAGCCGTGGACTCTCCTCATATTAAGATGGAAATACCATTTTAAACAATATTCCAATTTACTTATATTATTTAATTTGCTTTTTTATCTTGTTACCCTTTGTTGAAAAAAACATACCATGGTGAGCTCAGAACAAAAAAACAATTTATGCTTACCTGATAAATTAAATTCTTTCATGGTGGTGAGATTCCATGAGCCATTACTCCTGGCCACTAGGAGGAGGCAAAGATTTCCAAAACTTAAAGAGCACTTAATCCCTTCCACCACCACCTTATGTCTTATGTATAGCTAAATAAGTAGAAATAGAAAGGTAGGAAAGGACAAAGCAGGAGAAATGAGGTACAAACTAGAAAAAAAAATCTTACATGCATTTAGTGAAAATGGGTGGGTCTCTTACCAACATGAAATAAATTAATTTATCAGGTAAGCATACATTTTGTTTTCTTGTATAAGGTGGTGAGAGTTCACGAGCCATTAGTCCTCGGAAATAATACCTAAGCTGGGGAGACCACAAGTTATTTGAGGGATGAAAACTTTTTGTGAAAAGGCAGGCACCTAATTTCCAGACACTACTACCAAAAGCAGCTTCAAAAGAAGTAAAAACGTCAAAGTCATTTTTCTTGTAACAGGCTTTCAGGCCCAATTTAATGCATTAACTTCAGCATCAGAAAAACCTATTTGTTTTAATTTTTGGCGTTAAATCTCCAAGCCTTAAACTTAAGAGATCTTGGTGATAAAAGGGGACAAGAGGCAGTAGGTCATGTCTTAGTGGAAAAGACCATGGCGGACAACTGGACATCTCTACCAGATCCCTGAACCAAGTTCTTCATGGCCAAGCATCAGAATTACTGATGAGAGCTCTTTTTTGATCAAAGCTATCACTCTTGGCAGCAGAACAGTTAGAGGATATATGTACATTAGATGAAATAACCAAGGGGCTGCTAGAGCATTTACAAACTACACCTGTGGATCCCTGGATCTTGTAAAAAATATCTGGAAACTTTGTTGTTCATATGAAAAGCTATAAGGCCTACATCTAGTAAACCTCAATGATCTACAATATAATTGTAGATCAGGTGTAGAGACTATTCCCCAGGATGAATGGATTTGCGACAGATAATCTGCTTCCAAGTTGTTCACACCTGGGATATGAATTGCAGAAATTGTACAGGGATTGTTCTCTGCCCAAGTTAAAATTTGAGAAAGCTTCATAAGTAGGGAACTGCAAGTTTCCCCTTGATGACTGATATAGGCCACTGCTTACATTGTCTGACTAAAAATGTAGATAAATATCTTCTGGCAGAAGTGGCCAGCTCTGAAGTGCCCTACAGGCAGCATGAAGTTCCAAAATATTTATTGGTAACCGTGCCTCTAGAAAAGACCAAACTCATTGTGCTCTCCTGGACCCCATACTGCATCCAAACCTGAGAGACTTGTGGTTGTCGTGACTATTGTCGGAAGTGGACAGACAAAGGATGCCCCCAGAGGAATAGATTAATGATCTATCCACCAGGATATAAATTGCTTTGTTGTGAAATCCAAAAGGATCATTTGAAAAAGCTAAATCTAGTCATTGCACCAATGACTTAACATGCAAAAGTTTAAGAGGTCTCATGTGAAACCGAGGAAATGTAATAGCATCTGATGCTGCACTCATCAGACCTAACAATTCCACCCCTACAGCTACTGTAGGGTTGAAAAATTCACTGAAGTCTTGCACAAACTGTTTGTAATTTTGAACTCCTTGAGTCTCCTTGAGAAATTGAGTCTATAATGACTCCTAGGAAAGAAACTCTGGTGTAAAGAGAAATAAATAATTTTTGAATATTAATTCTCCAACCATGTTTGCAGATAAACACCAAAGAACTGTTGGTATAAGATTCTGCTAAACGTAAAGATTATTATTATCATTTATTTGTATAGTGCTGCAACATTACGTAGTGCTGGGTACAAACTAAACAAATCTAGTACAGGAGGAAGAGGGCCTTACTCCAAAGAGTTGACAGTCTATAGGTTGAGGGTAGCTTGTCACATGGATTGTAGTTGCAGCAGTGAGTCAAGCCAGTTCAATATTTAGTTTGTGTAGGATGAAAAACAGAGCAGAGATGGTAAGCCTCTCTGAATACATGGATTTTCAAAGAACTTCTGAAGCAATACAAAGTTGGAGACAATCTGATGCAGCAGGGTAGAAAGTTCCAGAGGACTCGAGCAGCACGTGAGAAGTCTTGGGGGCACGAGAGGGACGTAGAGATAATAGGAGAGGAGTGACATATGTCACAGATTGATCGAAGAGGACGAGTCAGGTAGTATTTGGAGATAAGAGAAAATGGAAGAGGAGAGCAGCTGATGTAGATTGTTGGCAGGTGTATTAGTCTAGCTGAAGCATTCATAATAGATTGGAGAGGGAGAGGCAGTGTTTGGTGAGGCCATTTAGAAGTAGATTGCAGTAGTCAATGCTTAACAAAACAAGGGAATTAATTAGTATTTTTGTAGTTTCTTGAGTAAGGAAAGGTCAGATTCTGGAAATGTTGCATTGGTGTGTACGGCAGGATTTGGTGAGTGCTTGTATATGTGGTGTGAATGTGAATTCAGAGTCAAGTGATACCCCAAGACAGGGGACTTGGGGTGAGATGTTGAGAATAGTCTCTCCAACTGTAAGAGAAATGTCAGGTGTTGGATGTTGCAGAGAGGGGGGGAATAAGAAGCAGCTCAACTTTAGAGATATTTAGTTAGAGGTAGTTTAAGGACATCCAAGAGGAAATTAACCCCTTAAGGACCACAGCACTTTTCCATTTTCTGTCCATTTGGGACCAGGGCTATTTTTACATTTCTGCAGTGTTTGTGTTTAGCTGTAATTTTCCTCTTACTCATTTACTATATCCACACATATTATATACGTTTTTTCTCGCCATTAAATTGACTTTCTAAAGATACCATTATTTTTATCATATCTTATAATTTACTATAAAAAAATATATAAAATATGAGGAAAAAATGGAAAAAACACACTTTTTCTAACTTTGACCCCTAAAATCTGTTACACATATACAACCACCAAAAAACACTAATGCAAAATAGTTTCTAAATTTTGTCCTGAGTTTAGAAAAACCCAATGTTTACATGTTCTTTGCTTTTTTTGCAAGTTATAGGGCAATAAATACAAGTAGCACTTTGTTATTTCCAAACCACTTTTTTCAAAATTAGTGATAGTTATATTGGAACACTGATATCTGTCTGGAATCCCTGAATATCCCTTGACATGTATATATTGTTTTTTATAAGACAACCCAACGTATTGATCTAGGCCCATTTTGGTATATTTCATGCCACAATTTCACCGGCAAATGCGATCAAATAAAAAAAAATGTTCACTTTTTCACAAACTTTTTCACAAACTTTAGGTTTCTCACTGAAATTATTTACAAACAGCTTGTGCAATTATGGCACAAATATTTGTAAATGCTTCTCTGGGATTCCCTTTGTTCAGAAGTAGCAGACTTATATGGCTTTGGCGTTGCTTTTTGGTAATTAGAAGACCGCTAAATAAGATTTTATGTAGTGTAGATTCCCCCCCCCCCCTCAATATCCCACCTCCCTCCCCATCCCACCTCCCTCCCCATCCCAGATCCCTTCCCCAACATCCCAAATGTGCCGGAAAATTGTGCTTCATAAAAAAAAATTTTTTTCATAGATTGTGATTTGGCGCGAGGCATCACTGCAACACCTTGAAAGCAGTTGGAAGCGATCAGGATCGCTTCACTATCTGACTTTTTTTTATAGGAAGTACCATGAACGTCGTTGGTCCTTAAGGGGTTAAAGAGATACAGTTGGTAATCTGGTTGAGTAAAGAGGGAAAGATATCAGGAAAGGAAAGATAGATTTGGGTATCATCAGCATATAAGTGGTACTGAAACCCAAAAGAGAATATAAGTTTTCCAAGGGAGGGTGTATAGAGATAAAAAAAAGCAAGTACTTACGGTACTCTGACTGAGAGAGGAAAAGGATCAGAGGATATGCTATTAAAGGAAACCAGGAGAGGGCTGTGTCTCGAAGCCAAAAGAATGTAGGATTTGTAAGAGGATGGTGTACTGTGTCTAAAGCAGCATATAATAGCACACAAAAATATAATTTAAAACAATGTTTTTATTGGTCCATTAAAATTCCAGTATCAAGGCAAATACATCCTTAGGTGTTTTGTGCTGATAGCAGGCACTTAATCATAGGGTTTCTGTTGAGCATTTAGGGAAGAAAGCATATTTTAGGGGATCAAGTAAGGAGTTAGTTGAGAGAAATTGAGTTATACGATTATAGACCAGTCATTCCAATAATTTGGAGCCAAAGGGAAATAAAGAGACCAGCCGATAGGCAGAAGGAATGAATGGGTCAAGTGAGGGCTTTTTTTATAATTGGTGTGATTGACACATTCTTAAATGCATCAGTAAATCTGCCAGTGGCAAGAGACTGGTTAAAGAGATGAGTTAGGAAGGAGTTAGATGAACAAACAGAGATGTAAGTAGTTATGATGGAATAGGACAGGTTGTGAGATGAAAAGAAGATAGGCATATGGAGACTTATTCCTCTGTTACAAGAGAAAAGTAACAGAGAGTTTTGTTAATAGAAGGGGTGGGTAGGAGGGCTGGGTTTCAGGATTGCGATGGAGAGATACATTTTGTCAATTTTATTTTTGAAGTGATCAGCAATAATAGCAGTGAGTTTGTTAGTGGGCGAACGTGCAGGTGGACATTGAAGGGAGTTATAGGTTAAAAACAGCCTTCTGGGGTTGGATATGTGAGTTGACAGGAGGGAGAAGAAATAGACTTGTTTGGCTGAGGGCAGAGTTGTATGATCTGAGGATGAATTTATAATGCAGGAAATCAGCATGGATGCATGATTTCCTCCACTGACGTTCAACAGTCTGTGAACATTGCTGAAGATAGCGGGTCTGTTTGATGTGTCATGATTGTCATGCATGATGCACGGCAAACAGTGGAGGGTGCTGCTTTTGTTATCCAATAGGTTGGAGATTTTTTCCACTGGGACAGACCAAAAATAGTGGTAAAAGATAGAAGGTTAGAGATGGAACTTGTACCAAGATATTGTCTAGGTATGGAGACACCAAAATAACTAGAGCTATTATTACAGACAAGAGAGTTCCTAGAACCTTGATCAAAAAAACTCTGAGAGCAGTAGCCAGACCAAATGAAAAAACATGTCCTGGTATGCAAATCTCAGGAACTGGAGATGGTCCTTTGTGGATAGGAATATGAAGGTAAGCATCCTTCAACTCTATTGTGGACATATATTGCCTCTGCTGAACATGGGGTAAAATAGTCCAATTTTTTTCCATTTTAAAGGTAGAAGGTAGGTGAGGAATTTGTTTAATGTTTTAAAATCCAGAATAGGCCTGAAAGATCCCTCTTTTTTGGGAGCAATAAAATGGTTGGAATAAAAACCCTGGCCTTCTTCTAACATAGGAACTGGACCTATCATTCCCATGAGTTCTAGATCCTAAATACAATGGAAAAACCTGTCAAATCTGGATCAGGGGCCGCCCCTTTATGCTGACAATTGGCGATGGACTTCCAGGCGGATCTGGAAGAATCCTGCTTTTGTAAAGAGGAGGAGGACCGCTAGTACCCAGATGGATGAAAGGAACAAAAGGAACTAGTAGCTCTGTTTTTTCCCTTAGATTTCTTGTCCTGAGGGAAAAAAGCTCCTTTACATGCAGATACAGAAGAGATAATTCTGTCTAGACCAGGCACAAACAAAATGTTTCCTTGAAAAGGAAGAGATAAAAGTAAAGACTTTTAAACCATGTCAGCTGACCAAGGCTTGAGCCATGAAGTTCATCTGATCAAAACGTTTGGAATTCATTTTAATGATGTCAACAATAGCATCACAAAAAAAATATTTGCTGACCTTAGAAGATTCAAACGGTTTTTAAAATCTTCATCTGTAAAATCTTCTGAAATCTGATTAGAAAAAGAAGACGCTGCAACACAAGCAATACTGATAGCTGGTCTAAACATGTAACCCACATGTAGAAAACAGAATTTATGCTTACCTGATAAATTACTTTCTCCAACGGTGTGTCCGGTCCACGGTGTCATCCTTACTTGTGGGAATATCTCTTCCCCAACAGGAAATGGCAAAGAGTCCCAGCAAAGCTGGCCATATAGTCCCTCCTAGGCTCCGCCCACCCCAGTCATTCGACCGACGGACAGGAGGAAAAATATAGGAGAAACCATATGGTACCGTGGTGACTGTAGTTAGAGAAAATAATTCATCAGACCTGATTAAAAAACCAGGGCGGGCCGTAGACCGGACACACCGTTGGAGAAAGTAATTTATCAGGTAAGCATAAATTCTGTTTTCTCCAACATTGGTGTGTCCGGTCCACGGCGTCATCCTTACTTGTGGGAACCAATACCAAAGCTTTAGGACACGGATGAAGGGAGGGAGCAAATCAGGTTACCTAAACGGAAGGCACCACGGCTTGCAAAACCTTTCTCCCAAAAATAGCCTCCGAAGAAGCAAAAGTATCAAATTTGTAAAATTTGGCAAAAGTGTGCAGTGAAGACCAAGTCGCTGCCTTACATATCTGGTCAACAGAAGCCTCGTTCTTGAAGGCCCATGTGGAAGCCACAGCCCTAGTGGAGTGAGCTGTGATTCTTTCAGGAGGCTGCCGTCCGGCAGTCTCATAAGCCAATCGGATGATGCTTTTAAGCCAAAAGGAAAGAGAGGTAGAAGTCGCTTTTTGACCTCTCCTTTTACCAGAATAGACAACAAACAAAGAAGATGTTTGTCTGAAATCTTTTGTAGCCTCTAAATAGAATTTTAGAGCACGGACTACGTCCAAATTGTGTAACAAACGTTCCTTCTTTGAAACTGGATTCGGACATAAAGAAGGTACAACTATCTCCTGGTTAATATTCTTGTTAAAAACAACCTTTGGAAGAAAACCAGGCTTAGTACGCAAAACCACCTTATCTGCATGGAACACCAGATAGGGCGGAGAACACTGCAGAGCAGATAACTCTGAAACTCTTCTAGCAGAAGAAATAGCAACCAAAGACAAAACTTTCCAAGATAGTAACTTAATATCTATGGAATGTAGAGGTTCAAACGGAACCCCTTGAAGAACTGAAAGAACTAGATTTAGACTCCAGGGAGGAGTCAAAGGTCTGTAAACAGGCTTGATCCTAACCAGACCCTGAACAAATGCTTGAACATCTGGCACAGCTGCCAGTCTTTTGTGTAGTAAGACAGATAAAGCAGAGATCTGTCCCTTTAGAGAACTTGCAGATAATCCTTTCTCCAAACCTTCTTGTAGAAAGGAGAGAATCTTAGGAATTTTTATCTTATTCCATGGGAATCCTTTGGATTCACACCAACAGATATATCTTTTCCATATTTTATGGTAAATCTTTCTAGTTACCGGTTTTCTGGCCTGAACCAGAGTATCTATCACAGAATCTGAAAACCCACGCTTTGATAGAATCAAGCGTTCAATCTCCAAGCCGTCAGCTGGAGGGAGACCAGATTTGGATGTTCGAATGGACCCTGAACAAGAAGGTCCTGTCTCAAAGGTAGCTTCCATGGTGGAACCGATGACATATTCACCAGGTCCGCATACCAAGTCCTGCGTGGCCACGCAGGAGCTATCAAGATCAAAGAGGCCCTCTCCTGTTTGATCCTGGCTACCAGCCTGGGAATGAGAGGAAACGGTGGAAATACATAAGCTAGGTTGAAGGTCCAAGGTGCTACTAGTGCATCTACTAGAGTCGCCTTGGGATCCCTGGATCTGGACCCGTAGCAAGGAACCTTGAAGTTCTGACGAGACGCCATCAGATCCCTGTCCGGAATGCCCCATAATTGAGTTAGTTGGGCAAAGATCTCCGGGTGGAGTTCCCACTCCCCCGGATGGAATGTCTGACGACTCAGATAATCCGCTTCCCAGTTTTCCACACCTGGGATGTGGATCGCAGATAGGTGGCAGGAGTGATCCTCCGCCCATTGAATTATTTTGGTCACTTCTTTCATCGCCAGGGAACTCCTTGTTCCCCACTGATGATTGATATACGCAACGGTCGTCATGTTGTCTGATTGGAATCTTATGAATCTGGCCTTTGCTAGCTGAGGCCAAGCCCTGAGAGCATTGAAGATCGCTCTTAGTTCCAGAATGTTTATCGGTCGTGACAATGACCCACTCTGGTCTGCGGAAGCTCATTCCCTGGGATAGATGGTCCAGGGTCAGCCACCAACGGAGTGAATCTCTGGTCTTCTGATCTACCTGAATCATTGGAGACAAGTCTGTATAGTCCCCATTCCACTGTTTGAGCATGCACAGTTGTAATGGCCTTAGATGAATTTGTGCAAAAGGAACTATGTCCATTGCTGCAACCATCAACCCTACTACTTCCATGCACTGCGCTATGGAAGGACGTGGAACAGAATGAAGAACTTGACAAGTGCTTAGAAGTTTTGACTTTCTGACCTCTGTCAGAAAAATCCTCATTTCTAAGGAATCTATTATTGTTCCCAAGAAGGGAACTCTTGTTGACGGAGACAGAGAACTTTTTTCTATGTTCACCTTCCATCCGTGTGATCTGAGAAAGGCCAGAACGATGTCTGTATGAGCCTTTGATTTTGACAGGGACGAAGCTTGTATTAGAATGTCGTCCAAGTAAGGTACTACTGCAATGCCCCTCGGTCTTAGAACCGCTAGAAGGGACCCGAGTACCTTTGTGAAAATCCTTGGAGCAGTGGCTAACCCGAATGGGAGGGCCACAAACTGGTAATGTTTGTCCAGAAAGGCGAACCTTAGGAACTGATGATGTTCTTTGTGGATAGGAATATGTAGGTACGCATCCTTTAGATCCACGGTAGTCATAAATTGACCTTCCTGGATAGTGGGTAGAATCGTTCAAATGGTTTCCATCTTGAACGATGGTACCCTGAGAAATTTGTTTAGGATCTTCAAATCCAAAATTGGTCTGAAAGTTCCCTCTTTTTTGGGAACTACGAACAGATTTGAATAAAATCCCATTCCTTGTTCCTTTATTGGAACTGGGTGTATCACTCCCATCTTTAACAGCTCTTCTACACAATGTAAGAACGCCTGTCTCTTTATTTGGTTTAAGGATAAGTGAGACATGTGGAACCTTCCCCTTGGGGGTAGTTCCCTGAATTCCAGAAGATAACCTTGAGAAACTATTTCTAGTGCCCAGGGATCCTGAACATCTCTTGCCCAAGCCTGAGCAAAGAGAGAGAGTCTGCCCCCTACTAGATCCGGTCCCGGATCGGGGGCTACTCCTTCATGCTGTTTTGTTAGCAGCAGCAGGCTTCTTGGCCTGCTTACCCTTGTTCCAGCCTTGCATCGGTTTCCAGGCTGGTTTGGGTTGTGAGGCATTACCCTCTTGCTTAGAGGATGCAGAATTAGAGGCCGGTCCGTTCCTGAAATTGCGAAAGGAACGAAAATTAGACTTATTCTTGGCCTTGAAAGGCCTATCTTGTGGAAGGGCGTGGCCCTTTCCCCCAGTGATGTCTGAGATAATCTCTTTCAATTCTGGTCCAAATAGAGTTTTACCTTTGAAAGGGATGTTAAGCAATTTTGTCTTGGAAGACACATCCGCTGACCAAGACTTTAGCCAAAGCGCTCTGCGCGCCACAATTGCAAACCCTGAATTTTTCGCCGCTAATCTAGCTAATTGCAAAGCGGCATCTAAAATAAAAGAGTTAGCCAACTTAAGTGCGTGAACTCTGTCCATAACCTCCTCATATGGAGTCTCTCTACTGAGCGACTTTTCTAGTTCCTCGAACCAGAACCACGCTGCTGTAGTGACAGGAACAATGCACGAAATGGGTTGTAGAAGGTAACCTTCCTGTACAAAAATCTTTTTAAGCAAACCCTCCAATTTTTTAGCCATAGGATCTTTGAAAGCACAACTATCCTCGATAGGAATAGTAGTGCGCTTGTTTAGAGTAGAAACTGCCCCCTCGACCTTAGGGACTGTCTGCCATAAGTCCTTTCTGGGGTCGACCATAGGAAATCATTTCTTAAATATAGGGGGGGGAACAAAAGGTATGCCGGGCTTTTCCCACTCCTTATTCACTATGTCCGCCACCCGCTTGGGTATAGGAAAAGCGTTGGGGTGCACCGGAACCTCTAGGAACTTGTCCATCTTACATAATTTCTCTGGAATGACCAAGTTGTCACAATCATCCAGAGTAGATAACACCTCTTTAAGCAGTGTGCGGAGATGTTCTAATTTAAATTTAAATGTCACAACATCAGGTTCAGCTTGTTGAGAAATTTTTTCTGAATCTGAAATTTCCCCATCTGACAAAACCTCCCTCATGGCCACTTCAGATTGGTGTGAGGGTATGACAGAACAATTATCATCAGCGCCCTCCTGCTCTTCAGTGTTTAAAACAGAGCAATCGCGCTTTCTGTGATATGTAGGCATTTTGGATAAAATATTTGCTATGGAGTTATCCATTACAGCCGTCAATTGTTGCATGGTAATAAGCATTGGCACGCTAGATGTACTAGGGGCCTCCTGCGTGGGCAAAACTGGTGTAGACACAGTAGGAGATGATGTAGTATCATGTTTACTCCCCTCATCTGAGGAATCATCTTGGGCAATTTCATTATCTGTGGCAGTACTGTCCTTACTTTGTTTGGATGCTATGGCACAATTATCACACAAATTTAAATGGGGAGACACATTGGCTTTCATACATATAGAACATAGCTTATCCGAAGGCACAGACATGTTAAACAGGCTTAAACTTGTCAATAAAGCACAAAAAACGTTTTAAAACAAAACCGTTACTGTCTCTTTAAATTTTAAACAGAAAACACTTTATTACTGAATATGTGAAAAAGTATGAAGGAATTATTCAAAAATTACCAAAATTTCACCACAGTGTCTTAAAGCATTAAGAGTATTGCACACCAATTTTCAGAGCTTTAACCCCTAAAATAACGGAACCGGAGCCGTTTACAAATTTAACCCCTATAAAGTCCCAGCTATAGCCTTTGCTGTGACCTAACCAAGCCCAGAGGGGAATACGATACCAAGTGACGCCTTCTAGAAACTTTTCCAGCTACTTTCAGATCCTCACACATGCATCTGCATGTCTTGCTCTCAAAAACAACTGCGCAGTAATGGCGCGAAAATGAGGCTCAGCCTACAACTGGGAAGGCCCTCCCTGACTGGAAAAGGTGTCTAACATAGTGCCTGCCATTAAAAAACGTTCCCCAAGTTTATAAATGTGAATTATCAGCATAAACATGTATAAAATGCCCAAATAAAGCAATCGATTTAGCCCATAAAAGTGTCTACCAGTTTTATAGCCCATATTAAGCCCTTTATTCTGTTTGCCTGACTAAGAAAATGGCTTACCGGTCCCCATGAGGGGAAATGACAGCCTTCCAGCATTACATGGTCTTGTTAGAAATATGTCTAGTCATACCTTAAGCAGAAAAGTCTGCTAACTGTTTCCCCCAACTGAAGTTACTTCATCTCAACAGTCCTATGTGGAAACAGCAATCGATTTTAGTTACTGTCTGCTAAAATCATCTTCCTCTCACAAACAGAAATCTTCATCCTTTTCTGTTTCAGAGTAAATAGTACATACCAGCACTATTTTAAAATAACAAACACTTGATAGAAGAATAAAAAACTACATTTAAACACCAAAAAACTCTTAACCATCTCCGTGGAGATGTTGCCTGTGCAACGGCAAAGAGAATGACTGGGGTGGGCGAAGCCTAGGAGGGACTATATGGCCAGCTTTGCTGGGACTCTTTGCCATTTCCTGTTGGGGAAGAGATATTCCCACAAGTAAGGATGACGCCGTGGACCGGACACACCAATGTTGGAGAAATGTTCTTCTTAGAACCGACTTTACATTTTTGGCATACTAGAGAGATGGAAAGAATGAATTACTCTTGGAGTTTTGGGAATTCTTAGGAGTAATGGCTTATGGACTCTTATTACCTTATGAAAGAAATGTTGGGTTTTGAGTCCCTTTAAATTAAATCTTCCAAACAATAAAAAAAAAATGAGATTAAACACAATTTTCTTTAGCTACATTTGTACAATTATTAAATAACCAGAAATGCTTACAAATCAAGGGTTATGTACACGGGTAATAATTACAGAGGGAGTTACATTATGCAGTATTCCCATCAGTATATAGGGTATTCTTGGTGTCTATTTTATATAAATACCACATTTACTTATTCTGATGATAGATAGGCCCATGGGAGCTTCATAACACCAGTCCGTCTGCTCTGATGAGACGGACAGGAATCGCCGCTGCTCCATGACCCTGTCCACCTGCTCTGATGAGGCGGACAGGAATCACCGGAATTCAACCCGATCAAGTACGATCGGGTTGATTGACACCCCCCTGCTGGTGATTGGCCACGAGTTTGCAGGGGGCGGCGTTGCAATAGCAGCTCACAAGAGCTGCTGGTGCAATGCTGAATACGGAGAGCGTATTGCTCTCTGCATTCAGCGATGGCTGTCGGACCTGATCCGCAGTGTTGGATCAGGTCCGACAGACATTTCATAAATAGGCCTCCATATCTAGTGAAAGATTAAAAGTTGTTCTTTGACAGAGATTTTGCAGGAGCTGTTGGGGATGGGTATAGTATAACTGTTAATGAGTTGATAATTTTAACAGCAGGGGAACAAACAGTTACAAGATGATGGAGACTTTCTTTCTGAATGGACCTGAAAAAAACACAACATATACATTCACACAGAAAGATGCTCCATAGAGGGATTTCACATTCAAAGCCTAAATTATATTGCAATGTCTGTTGCTACTGCAATCTAACAATCTTTACAATCACAGCAGAACCTAGTCCAAATTTGTCAGCACTTTATCAGGAAACAACTTTCCAGTTTACTACTGTTATCTAATTTGCTTTGTTCTCTTGTTAGTCTTTGTTGAAAAGCATACCTAGGTAGGCTCAGAAGCAGCAATGCACTAATGGGAGCTAGCTGCTAAATGGTGGCTGCACACATGTCTCTTGTCATTGGCTCACTTAATGTGTTCAGCTAGCTAATTTAGTAGATTGCTGCTTCTTTGAGAAAGAAAACCAATACTAAAAGTAAATCATGAAATAATGTTGTTGGGTTTAGAAGCAGTAACCCATAAACTATAACAAGTGCAATTGTTTTGTGAGCCAAGAGGTTTAAATTGAAGGTGATGCTTAGGGATTTAAAATACAATATTTAATAAAGACAAAAATTAAAATCATTATTGTGTTTGTCAATATTTACATGAGTTTTTAATTCCATTGAGGTGCCAGTTTGTCTTTATGCTGTACAAATACACTTCATTGACCTATTACATATTTTTTTCTACTTCCTCATTTTTCTTGTAGAATGTAATTATTGTTTCACACCCATTTAAAAGATGAGCTGCATGCCCTGAATATAAATGGATCAGTTTAATAGGCACATAAAGCACATTATTACTAGGTTAATGTTAAAATACTATTTTTAACAGTGGATGAATAAAAATTTAATTGATACTAAGAAAATCCACCTGATCAGAAATGTTAAAAACAAAAAAGGGAAACAGTGGTAGATAACAATCACATAATGCAATTCACACAGTGCTTCCTTTGTAATGTAATACTTGGCAACAACCTATTTTAATTTCTTTGTTTCAGCTTTTTCATGTCCAAGGGACTACCACTGTGTATATGACAAAGCAAAAGGTTTCCAGACAAAACTTGGCAACCTTGCAGTTATCGCTTGTCATTTTATATCTTTGCAGAAATTCCCATACCTTGGAAAATTGCAGAAAAACAACACTAGAAAAAATAAACTACAGAAGAGGCCCTAATTTATATATATTTCTAAATGATAACTGGAACTTGTCACATTGTAAGCCTACTACAAACAGCAACTGATATCTGACATATATCACCACCATTATACATACAGAAGGCGTCTGTTAATCGTAGGGTCAGAAACACTGCTATAAAACATTTATAGTTTTAGGAAGAGTACCAAGAAAAACACATCCTCTAAACCTTGATCTGATCTCCAAATCAACCACCTAAAATACTGCTATTCTTATAAAAAAGAGAACCTATTTAGGGTGTATAAAACGGACTTTCTATATATACCTATTTTTTTCAGTAAAAATCTGGGAAGACTCTCACCATGTGACATGGAACATCATGTAAAGTGTCTGCCACCAAGGCCGCCACCACCACTATGTCCAGTATCTGCAAGAATTGGAGAACCCAGTCCACTTGCAAGGTCTTAGAATTTGTTGGCTAACATATAAATACACTGATCAAACCTGAGTGCAAAATAAGCAAGTTTAATCTGATTAAGACAACCGTTTGATCAATACATGGTCAGAAACCTGAAGCTTATTATTAGATATTTCCACAGAAATCATACAAACTGTAGAGGTATCACAAACTGCAATAAATCAGCCTTACATACATCATCCTAGTAGAGGATTTTTTAATTTGAAATATAATCAAAAGATATATACAGGCATATCAGGGCCCTCTACATCTTGAAGGATCTTCAAATGAAAAAAGGAAAAGGCAGGTTAGCAATGAATAAAGTGCACTTAAATGAGGCAGGGAAAGGAATCCTAGCAAGCAGGGTGACTTGGAGATAGAAGTTTAACTACTGTTATAACTAACCTAAAGGTTCAAATAAAACTGCTATATGAACACTTCACAAATTTCTATGCACACAAAAGTTCATATCCAAACATTTAAAGAACAGTAACATACATTTTGGAAAGAACAAGACACAGGCCAAAAAAAAAACTGAACAGAGAAAATAGATGTGTACAGCCAGAGTCATTATTATCCTCTTGTATGAAAATAATATTATCAGAATGGGAACTTGGGGTGGAAGTAGCTTGAGGTTAAAGATCTTTTAGAGCAACTTGAGCTGGCTTTCTCTTAAAGCGGTTGCTAGCAAACATGTACATTAGAATTCACTGAAAAGTAACAGGAAGTCAGTTTCTAGCCCATGCTTAGTAGTGGACTTTTGCAGCAAAACTCTTGTGACAGAATACAACTGGAGAACTTAAATTTATTAACATGTTCGGTCCCTTATCGCAATATAGGCAGTGAATACATTGAAAATATCTAAGTGTTCATTTTGCAAGGAAACAAGTAGGTTGTATGCTGGTTTTTTTTGTTTGTTTGTTTTTTTAACACAATCGGCTAGATCACGAGTTCTGCATTAGCCTTAAAAAGCAGCGTTGAGAGGTCCCAACGCTGCTTTTTAATGCCCGCTGGTATTACGAGTCCTGCCGGTACAGGTGTACCGCTCACTTTTCTTCCCGCGACTCGAGGCTACCGCAAATCCCCTTACGTCAATTACGTATCCTATCTTTTTTACGTCAATTGCGTATCCTATCTTTTTAATGGCTGATTGGAACAGCCAATAGAATGCAAGGTTAATCCTATTGGCTGAGTGGATCAGTCAATCGGATTGAACTTCAATCCGATTGGCTGATTACATCAGACAATAGGATTTTTCCTACCTTAATTCCGATTGGCTGATAGGATTCTATCAGCCAATCGGAATTCAAGGGACGCCATCTTGGTTGACGTCATTTAAAGGAACCTTCATTCTTCGTTAGGACTTCGTTTGAAGAGGATGCTCCGCGTCGGCTGGATTGAAGATGGACCCGCTCCGCTCCAGAAGGATGAAGATAGAAGATGCCGTCTGGATAAAGCCTTCTGCCGCCTGGAGGACCTCTTCTGCCCCGATCGGATGAAGACTTCTGCCGTATGGAGGACCACTTGTGCCCGGCTGGGTGAAGACGGCTCAAGGTAGGGTGATCTTCAGGGGGTTAGTGTTAGTTTTTTTTAAGGGGAGATTGGGTGGGTTTTAGAGTAGGGGTGTGTGGGTGGTGGGTTGTAATGTTGGGGGGGGGTATTGTATTTTTTTTTTACAGGTAAAAGAGCTGATTACTTTGGGGCAATGCCTCGCAAAACGCCCTTTTAAGGGCTATTTGTAATTTAGTATAGGGTAGGGAAACATTTTTTATTTTCGGGGGCTTTTTTATTTTATTAGGGGGATTAGTTGTAATTGTAAGTTATTTTTATTTTGTATTTTTTTTTTACAGGTAAAAGAGCTGATTACTTTGGGGCAATGCCTCGCAAAACGCCCTTTTAAGGGCTATTTGTAATTTAGTATAGGGTAGGGAAACATTTTTTATTTTCGGGGGCTTTTTTATTTTATTAGGGGGATTAGTTGTAATTGTAAGTTATTTTTTATTTTCTGTAATTTAGTGTTGTTTTTTTCCATAACTTAGTTTATTTAATTGTAATTAGTTTAATTTAATTTAGGTAATTTATTTAATTATAGTTTAGTGTTAGGTGTAATTGTAACTTACGTTAGGATTTATTTTACAGGTAAATTTGTATTTATTTTAGCTAGGTAGCTATTAAATAGTTAATAACTATTTAATAACTATTCTACCTAGTTAAAATAAATACAAAGTTGCCTGTAAAATAAAAATAAATTCTAAAATAGCTATAATGTAACTATTAGTTATATTGTAGCTATATTAGGGTTTATTTTATAGGTAAGTATTAGTTTTAAATAGGAATAAAATACGCCTAGATTTAGAGTTCTGCGGTAGCCGTCAAAAGCAGCGTTAAGGGCTCCTAACGCTGCTTTTGGCCGCCCGCTGGTATTTAGAGTCGTGTAGGTAAAGGTCTAACGCTCACTTTCAAGCCGCGACTTTTCCATACCGCAGATCCCCTTACGTATTACGTATATTACGTAATTGCGTATCCTATCTTTTCAATGGGATCTTCCTAACGCCGGTATTTAGAGTCTTGGCTGAAGTGAGCAGTAGACCCTCTCAAGACTCCAGCCGCAAAAAAAAGTCAGTAGTTAAGAGCTTTCTGGGCTAACGCCGGTTTATAAAGCTCTTAACTACTGTGCTATAAAGTACACTAACACCGATAAACTACCTATGTACCCCTAAACCGAGGTCCCCCCACATCGCCGCCACTATAAGAAATATTTTTAACCCCTAATCTGCCGACCACACACCGCCGCCACCTACATTATCCCTATGAACCCCTAATCTGCTGCCCCTAACATCGCCAACACCTACATAATATTTATTAACCCCTAATCTGCCCCCCCAATGTCGCCGCCACCTAACTACACTTATTAACCCCTAATCTGCTGACCGGACCTCGCCGCCACTATAATAAATGTATTAACCCCTAAACCGCCGCACTCCCGCCTCGCAAACCATATAATAAATAGTATTAACCCCTAATCTGCCCTCCCCAACGTCGCCGCCACCTAACTTCAAGTATTAACCCCTAATCTGCCGACCGAACCTCGCCGCTACTCTAATAAATGTATTAACCCCTAAAAGCTAAGTCTAACCCTAACACTCCCCTAAATTAAATATAATTTTAATCTAACGAAATAAATTAAATCTTATTAACTAAAGTATTCCTATTTAAAACTAAATACTTACCTGTAAAATAAACCCTAATATAGCTACAATATAACAAATAATTATATTGTAGCTATTTTAGGATTTTATTTTATTTTACAGGCAACTTTGTGTTTATTTTAACTAGGTACAATAGCTATTAAATAGTTATTTACTATTTAATAGCTACCTAGTTAAAATAATTACAAAATTACCTGTAAAATAAATCCTAACCTAAGTTACAATTAAACCTAACACTACACTATCAATAAATTAATTAAATAAATTACCTACAATTACATAAATTTAAATAAACTAAACTAAATTACAAAAAAAAAAAAAAAACACTAAATTACTAAACATTAAAAAAGATTACAAGAATATTAGGCTAATTACACCTACTCTAAGCCCCCTAATAAAATAAAAAAGCCCCCCAAAATAATAAAGTTCCCTACCCTATTCTAAATTAAAAAGTAACCAGCTCTTTTACCAGCCCTTAAAAGGGCTTTTTGTGGGGCATGCCCCAAAGTAATTATCTCTCTTTTGCCTGTAAAAAAAAGAAAACAATACCACCCCCCAACATTACAACCCACCACCCACATACCCCTACTCTAACCCAAACCCTCCTTAAATAAACCTAACACTACCCCCCTGAAGATCTCCCTACCTTGAGTCGTGTTCACCCAGCCGGGCACCGATGGACCAAAAGAGGACATCCGGAGCAGCAGAAGTCTTCATCCTATCCGAGCAGAAGAGGACATCCGGACCGGCAGACATCTTCATCCAAGCGGCATCTTCTATCTTCATCAAATCCGTCTTCAAGACCTCCGGCGCGGAACATTCTTCTTCCCCGACGACTAGACGACGAATGACGGTTCCTTTAAATGACGTCATCCAAGATGGCGTCCCTCGAATTCCGATTGGCTGATAGGATTCAGCCAATCGGAATTAAGGTAGGAAAAATCTGATTGGCTGATCCAATCAGCCAATCAGATTGAGCTCGCATTCTATTGGCTGATCGGAACAGCCAATAGAATGCAAGCTCAATCTGATTGGCTGATTGGATCAGCCAATCGGATTGAACTTGAATCTGATTGGCTGATTTAATCAGCCAATCAGATTTTTCCTACCTTAATTCTGATTGGCTTATAGAATCCTATCAGCCAATCGGAATTTGAGGGACGCCATCTTGGATGACGTCATATAAAGGAACCGTCATTCGTCATCTAGTCGTCGGGGAAGAAGGATGTTCCGCGCCAGAGGTCTTGAAGATGGAGCCGCTCCTCGTCGGATGGATGAAGATAGAAGATGCCGCTTGGATGAAGATGTCTGCCGGTCCGGATGTCCTCTTCTGCCCGGATAGGATGAAGACTTCTGCCGATCCGGATGTCCTCTTTTGGTTCATCGGTGCCCAGCTGGGTGAACACGACTCAAGGTAGGGAGATCTTCAGGGGGGTAGTGTTAGGTTTATTTAAGGGGGGTTTGGGTTAGGGTAGGGGTATGTGGGTGGTGGGTTGTAATGTTGGGGGGTGGTATTGTGTTTTTTTTACAGGCAGAAGAGCTGATTACTTTGGGGCATGCCCCGCAAAAAGCCCTTTTAAGGGCTGGTAAAAGAGCTGGTTACTTTTTAATTTAGAATAGGGTAGGGACCTTTATTATTTTGGGGGGCTTTTTTATTTTATTAGGGGGCTTAGAGTAGGTGTAATTAGCCTAATATTCTTGTAATCTTTTTTTATTTTTTTTTTATTTAGTGTTTGTTTGTTTTTGTAATTTAGTTTAGTTTATTTAATTGTATGTAATTGTAGGTAATTTATTTATTGATAGTGTAGTGTTTTAACTAGGTAGATATTAAATAATAAATAACTATTTAATAGCTATTGTACCTAGTTAAAATAAATACAAAGTTGCCTGTAAAATAAATATAAATCCTAAAATAGCTACAATATAATTATTCGTAATATTGTAGCTATATTAGGGTTTATTTTACAGGTAAGTATTTAGTTTTAGGGGTTAATACTTGAAGTTAGGTGGCGGCGACGTTGGGGAGGGCAGATTAGGGGTTAATACTATTTATTATAGGGTTTGCGAGGCGGGAGTGCGGCGGTTTAGGTGTTAATACATTTATTATAGTGGTGTCGAGGTCCGGTCGGCAGATTAGGGGTTAATAAGTGTAGTTAGGTAGCGGCAACGTTGGGGAAGGCAGATTAGAGGTTAATAAATATTATGTAGGTGTCGGCGATGTTAGGGGCAGCAGATTAGGGGTACATAGGGATAATGTAGGTTGTGGCGGTGTCCGGAGCGGAAGATTAGGGGTTAATTGTGTAATGTAGGTGTCAGCGATAGCGGGGGCGGAAGATTAGGGGTTAATAAGTGTAAGGTTAGGGGTGTTTGGACTCAGGGTTCATGTTAGGGTGTTAGGTGCAGACTTAGAAACTGTTTCCCCATAGGAAACAATGGGGCTGCGTTAGGAGCTTAACGCTGCTTTTTTGCAGGTGTTAGTTTTTTTTTCAGCCCAAACTGCCCCATTGTTTCCTATGGGGGAATCGTGCACGAGCACGTTTTTCCAGCTAGCCTCTACCGTAAGCAACGCTGGTATTGAGAGTTGAAGTGGCGGTAAATATGCCTTTACGCTCCCTTTTTGGAGCCTAACACAGCCCTTCAGAGAACTCTAAATACCAGCGTTGTTTAGAAGCAGCGCTAAAAAAAAAGACGCGTAGCTAACGCACCCCTTCACGCCCCAAAACTCTAAATCTAGGCGTTAGTTAATTATAGTAATTTCTTTAGATTTATTTAAATTAGATAAGTTAAGGGGGGTGAGGGTTAGACTTAGGTTTAGGGGTTAATAAATTTAGCATAGTGGCGGCGACTTTGGGGGCAGCAGATTAGGGGTTAATAATTGTAGGTAGGTGGCGGCGACGTTGGGGGCGTCAAATTAGGGGTTAATAAATAAAATGTAGGTGTCAGCAATGTTAGGGGCAGCAGATTAGGGGTTCATAGGTATAATGTAGGTGGCGGCGGTGTCCGGAGTGGCAGATTAGGGTTTAATAGTATAATGCAGGTGGCGACAATGTTGGGGGCAGCAGATTAGGGGTTAATAAGTGTAAGATTAGGGGTGTTTAGACTCGGGGTTCATGTTAGGGTGTTAGGTGTAGACATATTTTTTATTTTCCCATAGGAAACAATGGGGCTGCGTTAGAAGCTGAACGCTGCTTTTTTGCAGGTGTTAGGGTTTTTTTTTTCAGCAGGCTCAGCCCCATTGTTTGCTATGGGGAAATTGTGCACGAGCACGTTCAGCCAGCTCAACGCTGACTTAAGCAACGCTGGTATCGAGGTGAGATGTGGAGCTAAATTTTGCTCAACGCTCACTTTTCTGAGGCTAACGCAGCCATTCAGAAAACTCGTAATACCAGCGTTGTTTTAAGTGAGCGGTGATTCATCATATGTTTTTCTTTTTATTAAAGGAGCAGTGTTTCATATCCCTTTAAAATTGTTTGAATAACAATATATTGTGGCACAAGTATTGAATGTTTGTATAATCCTCAATCTGCTTTACATCCATCAGATAGAGAAAAAAATATAATAAACAACAAATCTGTATGCTGAATTACTATTTTTAAATAAGCACCTTTGCTTTTCTCATCATCGCTCTGGAAGACATGCTGCTGTATAAATAAAAGCATCTCTGACTCCAGAGTAGAGTCTGCATCACATGGTATTCCTCCAACATTGTCATTGTGACTTAAAAGCAAAAGTAGGTCACACAGTGACAGGAATGCCTAAAAAAGGAGACAAAAAACAGCATTTCCATGGATACTGAGGAATTACCATACTCTCTACAGACAAGCCACTGTAAAACAAGCGCTTTATCTCTACTGAGATTTTTTACATGAGTGGTTTATCTAGATAATTTGGAAATAAAAATACAAGAAGCCAAATACACTGTAGAAATAAACATTTTGGTATAGTTTCAGGTTACCAGACACATTAATACTGTAAGAAGGCGATCACTACAGCTCAATTTCACTACAGGTTCAGTTTACAATTTAATTGTACAATACGTTCACTGTAGTTTATTATATAGCGAATACTTGACCCTCTTAAAGATCTGACATTTAAAGAAATAGAAAATAGCACTAGGGAAAATATCTATTTTGTTGCCATTATTAGAAGGACTGAAATATAAATCTCACAAGAGAACATAGAGAATGCAAAAGGCTGAATATAACTATTAGACTTTATTTAATACATACCTGTTCGCTTATTGACTGATCCTTGTGCCTCAGGTAGTGTCTACACAGCTGCCAAAAACTAGTTACTTGTGTTTGGAATGAAATTGGCTCCACCTATAATTAATACAAGCATACATTAAAAAGATGTTCATGTCATTTTTGGTCCATTGTTAGTTTCTAAAATTCTCTGATTTCAGAGACAAAACTACTGGCATGTTTAACTGTTGCTTTTGTATTTGCTTTTCACAACAGGAGACTGATAGTTCATATGGGCCGTATAGATAACATTGTGTTCACGCCCGAGAAGTTATTTAAGAGTTAGCACAACACAGTACTAAATACAAGTCAATAGATTTTAAATAAAATGTGATCAGCGGGCTGTCAAAAGATGCTTAGATACAAGGTAATCACAGAGGTAAAAAAGTATATTAATATAACTGTGTTGGTTATGCAAAATTGGGGAATGGGTAATAATTTGATTATCTATCTTTTAAAACAATAACAATTCTTTTGTAGACTGTCCCTTTAAAGAGCCTCAGTGCACATATAACTAGTTTCCAGATTAACCATTGTATACATAAATGATGCTTACCTGATAATTTCCATCTGTACGAGGAGAGTCCACGGCTTCATTCATTACTTGTGGGAATACAGAACCTAGCCACCAGGAGGAGGCAAAGACACCCCAGCCAAAGGCTTAAATACCTCCCCCACTACCCTCATCCCCCAGTCGTTCTGCCGTGGGAACAAGGAACTGTAGGAGAAATATCAGGGTATAAATGGTGCCAGAAGAAAAACAAAAGGAAATTAGGTCCGCCCTTTGTCTCTCCTCATACAGATGGAAATGAAATTATCAGGTGAGCATAATTTATGGAGAAACCACGGCTTCATTCATTACTTGTGGGAAACAAATACCCAAGCTCTAGAGGACACTGAATGAAAACTGGAGGGTGAAAAAGAGGCACCACAGCCTGCAAAACCTTTCTCCCAAAAGCTGCTTCAGCCGAAGCAAAAAAATCAAATTTGTAAAACTTTGTAAAAGTATGTAAGGAGGACCAGGTAGCCGCCTTACAAATCTGCTCAATAGAGGCCTCATTCTTGAAGGCCCAAGGAGAAGCCACAGATCTAGTTGAGCGAGCCGTAACTCTCTGAGGAGGCTTATGTCCCGCTGTCTCATAAGCCAAGAGAATCATGATCCTCAGCCAAAAAGATAGGGAAGTGGAAGAAGCCTTCTGCCCTTTGTGCTTCCCCGAATAGACAACAAACAATGTTGAAGTCTGTCTGAAATCTTTTGTAGCCTGAAGATAAAATTTCAAAGCTCGAACCACATCCAAGTTATAGTAACCATAAAGGACAGCCTTATCGGCATGAAAAACCAGGTAAGGAGGCTCACATTGCAAGGCCGTCAACTCAGAGACTCTGCGTGCCGAAGCAATAGCCAGTAGAAAAAGAACCTTCCAAGATAGTAGCTTAATATCAAGAGAATGCATAGGCTCAAACGGAGCCCTCTGCAAAACCCTAAGAACAAGATTCAAACTCCAAGGAGGAGCAGAATGTCTAAATACATGCCTGATCCTGGATAGAGCCTGAACAAAAAACTGTATATCAGGAAGCTCATCGAGCATCTTGTGTAACAACACTGATAGAGCCGAAATCTGTCCCTTTAAGGAACTTGCGGCAAGTTCCTTCTCCAAGCCGTCCGGGAGGAAGGAAAGTATCCTGGATACCCTGACCTTATGCCAGGAATAACCACGAGACTCACACAAGAGTAAGTAGGTCCTCCACACCTTATGATAGATGCGTCGGGTGACCGGCTTCCTGGCTTAAATGAGAGAATCAATTACACTCTCAGAAAACCCTCTCCTGGCTAAGACTAAGCGTTCAATCTCCATGCAGTCAGCCTCAGAGAATCTAGATTTCAATGCACAAAGGGGCCCTGTACCAGCAGAACCCTGCGACAGGGCAACCTCCATAGAGAAGACAATGACATCCCCACCAGATCCGCAAACCACATCCTCCACACCACAACGGAGCAATCAAAATAGTTGATGCTTGCTCCTGCTTGATGCGGTCCACTACTCAAGGTAGAAGTAGTAACGGTGGAAATATGTAGATTAGGTTGAATCCCCAAGGCACTGCTAAGGCATCTATCAGTTCTGCCTGCCTAGGAATCCCTGGACCGCAACCCGTATCTGGGTAGCTTGAAGTTGAGTATGGACGCCATGAGATCTATCTCCAGACTCCCCCATCTGTTGCAAATCTCCGCAAACACTTTGGGGTCAAGAGACCATTCCCCCAGATGAAACGATTGTCTGCTGAGAAAATCCGCTTCCCAGTTGTCCACACCGGGGATGTGGATCGGTGACAGTGAGCAGTTGTGGGCCTCTGCCTACTCCAGAACCCGAGATACTTCCCTCATGTTTAGGGAGCTTCTTGTTCCCCCCTGACAGTTGATGTAAGCCACCGAGTTAATGTTGTCTGACTGGAATTTGATGAACTGGGACGAACCCAGGAGGGACCAAGCCCTCAGAGCGTTGAAGATCGCTCGAAGTTCCATGACGTTGATCGAAAGAAGCGACTCCTCCTGATTCCACCTGCCCTGTGCCTTCCTGGCACCCCAAACAGCTCCCCATACTGAGAGGCTCGTGTCCGAAGTCACAATCTCCCAGGATGGTCTCAGGAAGGATGTCCCCTGGGACAACTGATCTGGATGGAGTCACCAGGAGAGGGATTCCCTCGCCCAGATGTCCAGATAGATCTGTTGGGATAGATCTGAGTGATCACTGTTCCATTGCCTCAGCATGCACAACTGAAGAGGTCGTAGATGGAACCTGGCAAATGGAATGACATCTATAGTGGATAGCAGGAGCCCAGTCACCTCCATACACCAGGCCACAGATGGACTTGAGGAGGTCTGAAGGGCAAGACAGCTGGAGGCAATTTTGCAACGTCTCTGGTCTGTCAGGAATATCTTCATGGATATGGAGTATATTATCATGCCCAGGAACTCCACTCTGGTACTGGGAACCAGAGAACTCTTTCCTGAGTTTATCTTCCATCCATGAGATTGAAGAAGTAGAAGAGCTCTTGAATTGTCCTCTGCCAGCCGGATGATTGGCACATGAAGGTAAGCGTCCTTCAAGTCTATCGTAATCATGAACTGACCCTCTTGAACTAAGGGCAGAATAGACGTTATCGTCTCCATCTTGAACGATGGGACCGACAGAAACTTGTTTAAACACTTTAGGTCTAGAATCGGGCGAAATGTGCCCTTCTTCTTTGGGACCACGAAAAGGTTTGAATAGTACCCTAGACCTCATTTTGCTAGAGGTAGCGGTACAATTACTCCTAGAGAGGAGAGATCCCTCACCCACTCTAGGAAGGCATCCTGTTTCTCTGGTCTTGACGATAGATTTGACAAGAGGAATCTGCCCCTGAGAGGGTGAGTTTTGAAACCTATCCTGTAACCCTGGGCAATAACCTCCATAACCCTAGGATCCTGCACGTCTCTCGACCAAACTTCAGCAAAAAGAGATAGTCTGCCCCCTACGAGATCCAGAGACGGATCGGGAGCTGCTCCTTCATGTCAATTTTGTTTCAGCAGGCTTCTTGCTCTGCTTGGCATTATTCCAAGACTGAGATGGTTTCAAAGATCCCTTGGACTGCTCGGGCTTCGCGGCAGGATGCTGTCGTTGGGACTTGTCTGAACGGAAGGGACAAAAATAAGGACCCTTAGGTTTATTCCTCTTATCCTGCGGTAGAAAGGCACCCTTGCCCGTGCCCGTGACCGTGGATATGATAGAGTCCAGGCCTGGACCGAAAATAACCTTTCCCTTAAATGGAAGGGAAAGTAATCTAGATTTGGACGTCATGTCTGCAGACCATGACTTCAACCACAGGGCCCACCGGGCCAGAACAGATAAGCCTGATGTCTTGGCATTCAAGCAAATAATCTGCATATTTGCATCACAGATAAACAAATTATCTACCCTCAGGGTCTTAATTCTTTCCTGTATCTCATCGAGGGGAGTCTCCACCTCGATCATCTCTGACAGAGAATCACACCAATAGGTAGAGGCTCCTGCCACCGCAGTGACCGCCGCTGCTGGCTGAAATACAAACCTCATGTGCTTAAACATCTTAACTAACAGGGTCTCTTATTTCTTATACATGGGTTCCTTAAACAAAGAACTATCCTCGG
Source organism: Bombina bombina (assembly GCF_027579735.1). Lineage (NCBI taxonomy): Eukaryota > Metazoa > Chordata > Amphibia > Anura > Bombinatoridae > Bombina > Bombina bombina. The sequence goes on along the minus strand of NC_069501.1, from coordinate 808,726,137 downwards.
GTGGGATAGTGGTGCGCTTAGCGAGCGTGGAGATAGCTCCATCCACCTTAGGGAAAGATCCCCCCAATTCTAGCTGAGAATCAGGAACCGGGAACAATTTCTTAAATGAAAAAGAAGGGGAGAAAGATGAATCAGGTTTCTCCCATACGTTCTTTATAATATTCGCCATCTTTACGGGAACCGGGAAAGTCTGGGGCACCACCCTGTCCTCATAGACTTTATCAAGCTTAGGAATAAAAGGCTTAGAGGCCGCAGATTCCGACCCAGAGAAAGAGTCCTCCAAGGTATCTGAGTCCTCTGCATCAGCGGATAATCTAGTCTCAGATACATCCAACAGAGAGGATGAGCCTTTTGCTTGTGCTTAGCAGTGCGAGATAAAGCACTGAAGGCCTCAGACACCGCCGATTGCAACTGATCAGCAAAATCTGGTGGCCGCAGGGCCCCTCCCGCAGGAGGATTAGTAGTGCAGGGAAGGCACCTCGCGGGACGGAGACCCCTCAGAGGTGGACGGCTCTGGTACTAAACATCTTGTTCTTTTTAGATATCACTATTTTATCAAGACATGTGGAACATAGTTGAGCAGGCGGATATACCGTAGCCTTCTCACAATAAACACAGGCATTAGATTTAGGCAAAGAGGGAGTACCCTCTAATGCATCAGAGTCCTCCATAGCTTGTGCCTTTAATATGGACTATAGAGAAAATAAATGGCACCTATATACCCCAATGGCCGGGGCACTCACCTCCTCCTATGACACAGGCCCACAGAGAAACCGCTTTCGTCTCCTGCAACCGACGGTCAGGAAAACGAAGAGAATGAGGCGACACCCGGTCACATAGAGTGCCATGCAGGACCGCCCCTGCAGCCGAGAAAAAGCACGCCAGACTAAACAGGCTTCACAGTAATCAAAATGAAGGAAGAACCTGACTGTTCACACATTGCCAGAGCCACAACTAACACATTTCGCAGCAAAAACACAATAAACTACTCATGTATAAATCCCCCCTGTTCAATAATCACCTTCCGGAGATATTAACCCTTGGTTCTATACAGATAAAATGAGTCACACTGTGACCCTGTCTTCTTGGTTATCACTACAGATATAAAAAATGAAACGATCATACCAGAATCTACGCCGTGGAACAGGAACACGGCCTCTCAAGTTTGACAGTGTTAAGTGATAAAAAGCAGGCAGTGAAACTCGTCAACACTTATTGCTTAAAGAGCTGTTAATACGAGTCTTGATGGGTTTGCAGAAAGACTCTCCCTGCATCTCCAGACCCTAACATTCGTCAATGCTCTCACTGAGAGGCTGACAAGACTACTTAAAACTCCAGTCTCATTCCGAAGAGTACTACCCTTCATAAGAGACTACTCCGAATCTTCTGACACTTCTCTGCCATCCTCCTGTGACGAAAGGCAAAGAATGACTGGGGGATGAGGGGAGTGGGGAAGGTATTTAAGCCTTTGGCTGGGGTGTCTTTGCCTCCTCCTGGTGGCCAGGTTCTGTATTCCCACAAGTAATGAATGTAGCCGTGGACTCTCCAAGTATAAAGATGGAAATACAGATATCATGTCTCTTTTTAATAGATAATTGCCAAAAAGCTAATACAATCTGTGCATTACTCACAACAATGATGGAGTGTCTGAACCTTTCAAGAACTGATGTAATAACAAAAACTATTAAGAATCAGCACTGTAGCAAATTTACAAAACATATTGGTTAAAAGGGGTGAAGATTCAAAATATTGAAAAAGTAAAAGAGTGACAAGCAATTAAGAAGTTGTAAGCTTAAAGGCACAGTCTACTCCAGAATTTGTATTGTTTAAAAATATAGATAATCCCTTTTGTTACCCATTCCCCAGTTTTGCATAACCAACACAGTTATATTAATACACTTTTTACCTCAGTGATTACCTTGTATCTAAGCCTCTGCAGACTGCCACCTTATCTCAGTTTTTTTGGCATACTTGCATTTTAGCCAATCAGTGCTGTCTCCTAGGTAAATCCGTAGGAGTGAGCACCATCTTATCCCTATGTCACACATGAACTAGCAATGTCTAGCTGTAAAAAAATAGCTTGAGCCTATCTAGGTTTAGCTTTCAATAAAGAATAACAAGAGAAAAAAGCAAATTTGATGATAAAAGAAAATTGGAAAGTTGTTTAGAATTGCATGCCCTATCTGAATCATGAAAGTTTAATGTTGATTAGACTGTCCCTTTAAGTGTGCAACTAAGCCTTTTTCTCTTTTTTGTTTCATTTTTTGGAGCTGATTTAAAATCATAAAACTCATAAAAACAACTATACAATTTTTTATTCAATACATAGGGGCCTATCTATCAAGCTCCAAATGGAGCTTGAGGCCCTGTGTTATGAAGCAGCGGTCTAAAGAACGCTGCTCCATAACCCTGTCCGCCTACTCTGAGCAGGCGGACAGACATCGCCGGAATTCAACCCGATCGAGTACGATCGGTTTGATTGACACCCCCTGCTGGCGGCTGATTGGCCACTAGTCTGCAGGGGGCGGCGTTGCCCCAGCAGCTCACAAGAGCTGCTGGTGCAATGCTGAACACGGAGAGCGTATTGCTCTTCTCATTCAGCGATGTCTGTCTGACCCGGATCAGGTCTGACAGACATTTGATGAATTGGCCTCATAGTGATGTTTTGCTAATAAATGTAAATAAAAAGGATCCAGCATTCTAAGCATGATCTAAGATGATGATAATAATCTAACACATATTTCTAAGCAGGAATGTTAGCTTAAGATCCGGCCCATTTTTGGTTCAACACCTGGGTAGCTCTTGCTGATTGGTGGCTAAATGTAGCAACCAAACAGCAAGCGCTACCCAGGTTCTAAACCAAAAATAGGCTGGCTCATAACCTTACATTTCTGATTTCTCAAATAAAGATAGCAAGAGAACGAAGAAAAAATAATCATAGGAGTAAATTAGAAAGTTGCTAAAAATTGCATTCTCTATCAGAATCATGAAAGAAAAACTTGGATTTAGTATCCCTTTAACTAACCTTCTCTGGACCCTCAGCAGTGTTCATGCAACTGACCGTGTTATTTTATACTACTCTTTTGACTTTGACCGTACTAACATACCATTCCTAATCTGCAGGCATCACATTCAAGCCTTTATCTTAACACCTTCCTCTCTACCTAATGGCCTTACTATCTGCAGAAACAAAAAAGTTCACAAACTAATTTGAAAGTATAGCTTTGGCTAAATTGATTGTTGACTGGAATGATTTGTGCAGGGGCATTTTATAAACTCCTTACATTGGTCTAGATTACAAGTGGCGAGCTATATTAAAATATTGTGTCCACTAAATTTGCACTCTTCTGCGATCAAAGACCTTTCATAAGGGTTAGGACTAAAAAAAAAGTAGCATTAAACACATGGATCAGCCAATAGGATTGAAGCTCAATCCTATTGGCTGATTGCATTAGCCAATAGGATTTTTTCACCTTTAATTCCGATTGGCTGATAGAATTCTATAAGCCAATCGGAATTCAAGGGACGCCATCTTGGATGACGTCATTTAAAAGAACCTTCATTCTTCAAGAGGATTCGAAAGAAGAGGATGCTCCGCGCCGGATGTCTTAAAGATGGAGCCGCTCCGCGTCGGAAGGATGAAGATAGAAGATGCCGTCTGGATGAAGACTTCTGCCCGCATGGAGGACCACTTCTTGCCGCTTGGATGAAGACTTCTCCCGGCTTCGTTGAGGACTTCTGCACGCTTGGATGAAGACTTCTCCTGGCTTCGTTGAGGATGGATGTCCGGTCTTCAAAAACTGTAAGTGGATCTTCGGGGGTTAGTGTTAGGTTTTTTTAAGGGTTTATTGGGTGGGTTTTATTTTTAGATTAGGGTTTGGGCTGAAAAAGAGCTAAATGCCCTTTTAAGGGCAATACCCATCCAAATGCCCTTTTCAGGGCAATGGGGAGCTTAGGATTTTTTAGATAGGATTTTATTTGGGGGTTTGGTTGTGTGGGTGGTGGGTTTTACTGTTGGGGGGTTGTTTGTATATTTTTTTTACAGGTAAAAGAGCTGATTTCTTTGGGGCAATGCCCCGCAAAAGGCCCTTTTAAGGGCTATTGGCAGTTTAGTTTAGGCTAGGATTTTTTTTATTTTGGGGGGCTTTTTTATTTTGATAGGGCTATTAGATTAGGTGTAATTAGTTTAAATATTTGATAATTTATTTTTTATTTTGTGTAATTTAGTGTTTATTATTTTTGGAAATGTAGTTAATTGTATTTAATTAATGTAATTTATTTAATTGTAGTGTAATGTTAGGTGTTAGTGTAAGACAGGTTAGGTTTTATTTTACAGGTAAATTTGTATTTATTTTAACTAGGTAGTTAGTAAATAGTTAATAACTATTTACTAACTAGTCTACCTAGTTAAAATAAATACAAACTTAGCTGTGAAATAAAAATAAAACCTAAGATAGCTACAATGTAACTATTAGTTATATTGTAGCTATCTTAGGGTTTATTTTATAGGTAAGTATTTAGTTTTAAATAGGAATTATTTAGGTATTAATAGTAATTTTTATTTAGATTTATTTTAATTATGTTAACGTTAGTGGTGTTAGGGTTACGTTAGGGTTAGACTTAGGGTTAGGTTTAGGGGTTAATAACTTTAGTATAGTGGCGGCGACGTTGGGGCGGCAGATTAGGGGTTAATAAGTGTAGGTAGGTGGCGGCGGCGATGTCGGGGACGGCAGATTAGGGGTTAATAAGTGTAGGTAGGTAGTGGCGATGTCGGGGGCGGCAGATTAGGGATGTTTAGACTCAGAGTTTATGTTAGGGTGTTAGGTGTAAACATAATTTTTTTTTCCCCATATGAATCAATGGGGCTGCGTTATGGAGCTTTACACTCCTTTATTGCAGGTGTTAGGCTTTTTTTTTAGCCGGCTCTCCCCATTGATGTCTATGGGGAAATCGTGCACGAGCACGTAAAACCTGCTCAAAGCAGCGCTGGTATTTGAGTGCGGTATGGAGCTTAACGCTGCCATATTGCCTGCTAACGCCGGGTTTTTGCAAACCTGTAATAGCAGCGTAATAGGGATGTGAGCGGTGGAAATAACTTGCAAGTTAGCACCGAGCCGCTCACAACGCAAAACTCTAGCCGTTTATTTCCAATACATTTTAGGGAGCTCTGGATTTTACCCCTTACATAAAAGGGTTTTTCATAGATGACCAATAAAGCCCAGAAAGAGGTACATGCCATGTCTAAGAGGTAAATCTTGTGTTATTAATATTAATATAAATGATGAAAAAACAATATTTTTAGCGTTACTTCTAATTTATAAACATGCTTGTAAACACCCACAAGTGGAAACTCTGAATCTGCTAAAGCTTCCACTAATCCTGTGTTTCATACTCTAATACTATGTGGGCTGACAAGAAGCAACATGCTGAATGCATAGCTCACCTGTTTACTACTAATGCACACTGTCTCCAATATGTGTTGAGACAGTTTAGCAAATATTATACATAATTTGATGTTTCAGACGTGGCATTGTTTATTAACTTGAATAAAGAGACTTTGGTCCTCACAGAAGAGATATCTCAGCTTTCTACCTCTGAAAAATGGTTTAACACTAGAACCCTCAGAATAAAGGGACAGTCTAGTTAAAATTTAACTTTCATGGTTCAGATAGGGCAATTTTAAACAACTTTCCAATTTACTTTAATCATCAAATTTACTTTGTTCTTTGGTATTCTTTGTTGAAAGCCTCAAATGCTAATTTCTAAGCCCTTAAAGGGACACCGAACCCAAATTTTTTCTTTTGTTATTTATTTAGATAGAGCATGCAATTTTAAGCAACTTTCTAATTTACTACTATTATCAAATTTTCTTCATTCTCTATGTATCTTCATTTGAAAAGCAAGAATGTAGGTTTAGATGCCAGACCATTTTTGGTGAACAACCTGGGTTGTTTTTGCTGATTGGTGGAAAAATTCACCCACCAATAAACAAGTGCTGTCCAGGGTCTGAACCAAAAATTGGCTGGCTCCTTAGCTTAGATGCCTTCTTTTTCAAATAAAAATAGCAAGAGAACAAAGAAAAATTGATAATAGGAGTAAATTAGAAAGTTGCTTAAAATGGAAATCTCTATCTGAATCATGAAAGAAAAAAATTGGGTTCAGTGTCCCTTTAATGGCCACAATTTTCACAGCTAGAAAGAGCTAGTTCTTGTGTGCAATATAGATAATATAGTGCTCACTCCTGTGGAGTTATTTATGAGTGAGCACTGACTGGCTAAAATGCAAGTCTGTCAAAAGAACTGAAATAAGGGGCAGTCTGCAGAGGCTTATATACAAGGTAATCACAGAGGTAAAACATATATTACTGTAACTGTGTTGGTTATGCAAAACTGGGGAATGGGTAATAAAGGGATTATCTATCTTTTTAAACAACAACAATTCTGGAGTAGACTGTCCCTTTAACTTCAAATTTCCCAAAAGTGAAGTATAACGGGTAAGAATTTATTAAGCAGGATAAACAATTACACATCCCAGCAATTATAGCAGTACGTACCTGCTGCTCAATGGATCTGTTCAGGCTTTCGGTGCATTTATTAAGGTAGGCACAGCTTGATTATCTACACATATGCCTACTGATAATTCTGGGGCTTTCACGCATAATATTAAAAAATAAGGAGTTAGACTGCAATGTGTTGTCTCTTCTGCCTCTTTATAGCCTCGCTCCCGGCATCCTTTGCCCTCTTCTACCAGCTCGGTCCAACATGGGACGTGTCAGGACAAAAACCGTGAAAAAGGCCGCTCGGGTCATTATTGAAAAGTACTACACCCGGCTGAGCAGCGACTTCCACACAAACAAGAGAGTATGTGAGGAAATCGCAATCATCCCAAGCAAGAAATTACGAAACAAGATTGCTGGATATGTCACACATCTGATGAAACGAATCCAGAGAGGGCCTGTCAGAGGTATCTCCATCAAACTTCAGGAGGAGGAGAGAGAAAGGAGGGATAACTATGTCCCTGAGGTATCTGCCCTGGATCAGGAGATTATTGAGGTTGATCCTGACACTAAGGAAATGCTGAAGTTGCTGGACTTCGGCGGTCTGTCCAACCTGCAAGTCACTCAGCCCACAGTGGGGATGAACTTCAAAACACCAAGGGGTGGCATTTAGATGTTTGTACTATAATCTTTCCAATAAACTTGGGGAAAACCAAAAAAAAAATAAAAAAAAAATATGGAGTTAAACCTTAAAAAAATGCACTTGCATGTTGGATGCAATGTTTTATCCTTCAATTGCTTTGACACTGGGTAGTCAGCTAAATGTTGGCTTTAGTAAAGAATGAGCTTGCAAATAAGCCAAATGCACAGTTTATTGTTATGGCTTGGCTAAGATTAAAAGCTTGCAATATGATGTCTCTCTGGTAAAAGAATCAGGAGGCAGAATATGGCTAGAAAGTAAATGTATATAAATGTCCATTTTATTAATGACAAGGTGTTGGAAAAACAGCTAGCTGTATTTATATCTAAGCAATTTGGTGTTTTCTTACCACAAACTGTTAAACCTAATAAATGTCCATCTTTCCAATATTTCAGTATACTATTCAAAAAAGTACACACTTTCTTGCACTCAGTTGCTATAACAAACATAAACAGTATACAAAATACTAGATGAAGTGAAAAATATTTATAAAGCTTAACCTTTATTAAAATTAAAAAAAAAATGGAGCCACATTTAAAATTTTATTGCAATGCCAGTGATCCTATTTGAAATAATTCCTCTTCACTGTTTAAAAACATAACTTATGCTTACCTGATAAATTAATTTATTTTGTGGTGAGAGTCCACGAGCCATTACTAATAGGATTCTCAAAACTTCAAGATAACTTAATCCCTCCCATCCCTCTGGTGATATGCTAGTCTTACCTAGGAAAGGATAAAGCAGGGGAAAAGAGGTGCAGCCAGAAAACATTTAAATAAATTAATGGAAATGGGCGGGTCTCGTAAATTTATCAGGTAAGCATATATTATGTATTCTTTCATAAGGAGCCTATCAGAAGGAGGTCAAGAACTCTCACAGAGCTTTAGCCCCTCCTACCTCCTCTCCCTCTCCAGTTTACATATAGCTGAGCAGAGGAGTGAGACAGAAAATAAAAGGTAGGAAAAACAGAAAGCAGGGTTACGAGGTGCAAATGAGAACTGTCACCCATATACAAAAATAATGCGGGGTCTATGGACTCTCATCAGCCCGAAGGAAAACATAATTTATGCTTACCTGATAAATTCCTTTCTTCTGTTGTGTGATCAGTCCACGGGTCATCATTACTTCTGGGATATAACTCCTCCCCAACAGGAAATGCAAGAGGATTCACCCAGCAGAGCTGCATATAGCTCCTCCCCTCTACGTCACTCCCAGTCATTCGACCAAGAATCAACGAGAAAGGAGAAACCAAGGGTGAAGTGGTGACTGGAGTATAATTTAAAAGATATCTACCTGCCTTAAAAAACAGGGCGGGCCGTGGACTGATCACACAACAGAAGAAAGGAATTTATCAGGTAAGCATAAATTATGTTTTCTTCTGTTATGTGTGATCAGTCCACGGGTCATCATTACTTCTGGGATACCAATACCAAAGCAAAAGTACACGGATGACGGGAGGGATAGGCAGGCTCATTATACAGAAGGAACCACTGCCTGAAGAACCTTTCTCCCAAAAATAGCCTCCGAGGAAGCAAAAGTGTCAAATTTGTAAAATTTGGAAAAAGTATGAAGCGAAGACCAAGTTGCAGCCTTGCAAATCTGTTCAACAGAGGCCTCATTCTTAAAGGCCCAAGTGGAAGCCACAGCTCTAGTAGAATGAGCTGTAATTCTTTCAGGAGGCTGCTGTCCAGCAGTCTCATAGGCTAAACGAATTATGCTACGAAGCCAGAAGGAGAGAGAGGTAGCCGAAGCCTTATGACCTCTCCTCTGACCAGAGTACACGACAAACAGGGAAGACGTTTGTCGAAAATCCTTAGTTGCCTGCAAGTAGAACTTGAGGGCACGAACTACATCCAGATTGTGTAGAAGACGTTCCTTCTTTGAAGAAGGATTCGGGCACAGGGAAGGCACCACGATCTCTTGATTGATGTTCCTGTTAGTGACTACCTTAGGTAAGAACCCAGGTTTTGTACGCAGAACTACCTTATCTGAATGAAAAATCAAATAAGGAGAATCACAATGTAAAGCTGATAACTCAGAGACTCTCCGAGCCGAAGAAATAGCCATTAAAAATAACACTTTCCAAGATAACAACTTTATATCAATGGAATGAAGGGGTTCAAACGGAACTCCTTGTAGAACGTTAAGAACAAGGTTTAAACTCCATGGCGGAGCAACAGTTTTAAACACAGGCTTGATCCTAGCTAAAGCCTGACAAAAGGCCTGGACGTCTGAGTTTTCTGACAGACGCCTGTGTAACAAGATGGACAGAGCTGAGATCTGTCCCCTTAATGAGCTAGCCGATAAACCCTTTTCTAAACCTTCTTGTAGAAAAGACAATATCCTAGGAATCCTAACCTTACTCCAGGAGTAACCTTTGGATTCGCACCAGTATAGGTATTTACGCCATATCTTGTGGTAAATCCTTCTGGTAACAGGCTTCCTAGCCTGTATCAGGGTATCAATAACCGACTCAGAAAAACCACGTTTTGATAAAATCAAGCGTTCAATTTCCAAGCAGTCAGCTTCAGAGAAGTTAGATTTTGATGTTTGAATGGACCCTGTATCAGAAGGTCCTGTCTTAGAGGTAGAGACCAAGGCGGACAGGATGACATGTCCACTAGATCTGCATACCAAGTCCTGCGTGGCCATGCAGGCGCTATTAGAATCACTGATGCTCTCTCCTGTTTGATTTTGGCAATCAATCGAGGAAGCAGCGGGAAGGGTGGAAACACATAAGCCATCCCGAAGTTCCAAGGTGCTGTCAAAGCATCTATCAGAACCGCTCCCGGATCCCTGGATCTGGACCCGTAGCGAGGAAGTTTGGCGTTCTGGCGAGACGCCATGAGATCTATCTCTGGTTTGCCCCAACGTCGAAGTATTTGGGCAAAGACCTCCGGATGAAGTTCCCACTCCCCCGGATGAAAAGTCTGGCGACTCAAGAAATCCGCCTCCCAGTTCTCCACTCCCGGGATGTGGATTGCTGACAGGTGGCAAGAGTGAGACTCTGCCCAGCGAATTATGTTTGATACTTCCCTCATTGCTAGGGAGCTTCTTGTCCCTCCTTGATGGTTGATGTAAGCTACAGTCGTGATGTTGTCCGACTGAAACCTGATGAACCCCCGAGTTTTTAACTGGGGCCAAGCCAGAAGGGCATTGAGAACTGCTCTCAATTCCAGAATGTTTATTGGCAGGAGACTTTCCTCCTGATTCCATTGTCCCTGAGCCTTCAGAGAATTCCAGACAGCGCCCCAACCTAGTAGGCTGGCGTCTGTTGTTACAATTGTCCAGTCCGGCCTGCTGAATGGCATCCCCCTGGACAGATGTGGCCGAGAAAGCCACCATAGAAGAGAGTTTCTGGTCTCTTGATCCAGATTCAGAGTAGGGGACAAGTCTGAGTAATCCCCATTCCACTGACTCAGCATGCACAATTGCAGCGGTCTGAGATGTAGACGTGCAAAGGGTACTATGTCCATTGCTGCTACCATTAAGCCGATCACCTCCATGCATTGAGCTACTGACGGGAGTTGAATGGAATGAAGGACACGGCATGCATTTAGAAGCTTTGTTAATCTGTCTTCTGTCAGATAAATCTTCATTTCTACAGAATCTATAAGAGTCCCCAAGAATGGAACTCTTGTGAGAGGAAAGAGAGAACTTTTCTTTTCGTTCACTTTCCATCCATGCGACCTTAGAAATGCCAGAACTAACTCTGTATGAGACTTGGCAGTTTGAAAGCTTGAAGCTTGTATCAGAATGTCGTCTAGGTACGGAGCTACCGAAATTCCTCGCGGTCTTAGTACCGCCAGAAGGGCACCCAGAACCTTTGTGAAGATTCTTGGAGCCGTAGCCAATCCGAATGGAAGAGCTACAAACTGGTAATGCCTGTCTAAGAAGGCAAACCTTAGATACCGGTAATGATCTTTGTGAATCGGTATGTGAAGGTAAGCATCCTTTAAGTCCACTGTGGTCATGTACTGACCCTTTTGAATCATGGGTAAGATTGTCCGAATAGTTTCCATTTTGAACGATGGAACTCTTAGGAATTTGTTTAGGATCTTTAAATCCAAGATTGGCCTGAAAGTTCCCTCTTTTTTGGGAACCACAAACAGGTTTGAGTAAAACCCTTGTCCTTGTTCCGACCGCGGAACCGGATGGATCACTCCCATTAATAACAGATCTTGTACACAGCGTAGAAACGCTTCTTTCTTTATCTGGTTTGTTGACAACCTTGACAGATGAAATCTCCCTCTTGGGGGAGAGAATTTGAAGTCTAGGAGGTATCCCTGAGATATGATCTCTAGCGCCCAGGGATCCTGAATATCTCTTGCCCAAGCCTGGGCGAAGAGAGAGAGTCTGCCCCCCACTAGATCCGGTCCCGGATCGGGGGCCCTCGGTTCATGCTGTCTTTGGGGCAGCAGCAGGTTTCCTGGTCTGCTTGCCCTTGTTCCAGGACTGGTTAGGTTTCCAGCCTTGTCTGTAACGAGCAACAGCTCCTTCCTGTTTTGGTGCAGTGGAAGTTGGTGTTGCTCCTGCTTTGAAATTCCGAAAGGGACGAAAATTAGACTGTCTAGCCTTAGCCTTGGCTTTGTCTTGAGGCAGGGCGTGGCCCTTACCTCCTGTAATGTCAGCGATAATTTCTTTCAAACCGGGCCCAAATAAAGTTTGCCCCTTGAAAGGTATATTAAGTAATTTGGACTTAGAAGTTACATCAGCTGACCAGGATTTTAGCCACAGCGCCCTACGTGCCTGAATGGCGAATCCTGAGTTCTTAGCCGTAAGTTTGGTTAAATGTACTACGGCCTCCGAAATGAATGAATTAGCTAGTTTAAGGACTCTAAGCCTGTCCGTAATGTCGTCCAGCGTAGCTGAACTAAGGTTCTCTTCCAGAGACTCAATCCAAAATGCTGCCGCAGCCGTAATCGGCGCGATGCATGCAAGGGGTTGCAATATAAAACCTTGTTGAACAAACATTTTCTTAAGGTAACCCTCTAATTTTTTATCCATTGGATCTGAAAAAGCACAGCTATCCTCCACCGGGATAGTGGTACGCTTAGCTAAAGTAGAAACTGCTCCCTCCACCTTAGGGACCGTTTGCCATAAGTCCCGTGTGGTGGCGTCTATTGGAAACATCTTTCTAAATATTGGAGGGGGTGAGAACGGCACACCGGGTCTATCCCACTCCTTAGTAACAATTTCAGTTAGTCTCTTAGGTATAGGAAAAACGTCAGTACTCGCCGGTACCGCAAAGTATTTATCCAACCTACACAATTTCTCTGGTATTGCAACAGTGTTACAATCATTAAGAGCCGCTAAAACCTCCCCTAGTAATACACGGAGGTTCTCCAATTTAAATTTAAAATTTGAAATATCTGAATCCAATCTGTTTGGATCAGAACCGTCACCCACAGAATGAAGCTCTCCGTCCTCATGCTCTGCAAGCTGTGACGCAGTATCAGACATGGCCCTAGTATTATCAGCGCACTCTGTTCTCACCCCAGAGTGATCACGCTTGCCTCTTAGTTCTGGTAATTTAGCCAAAACTTCAGTCATAACAGTAGCCATATCTTGTAATGTTATCTGTAATGGCCGCCCAGATGTACTAGGCGCCACAATATCACGCACCTCCCGGGCGGGAGATGCAGGTACTGACACGTGAGGCGAGTTAGTCGGCATAACTCTCCCCTCGCTGTTTGGTGAAATTTGTTCAATTTGTACAGATTGGCTTTTATTTAAAGTAGCATCAATACAGTTAGTACATAAATTTCTATTGGGCTCCACCTTGGCATTGGAACAAATGACACAGGTATCTTCTTCTGAATCAGACATGTTTAACACACTAGCAATAAACTTGCAACTTGGTTACAATCTTATTTAACAAAAACGTACCGTGCCTCAAAGAAGCACTAAACGATTAAATGACAGTTGAAATAATGAACTGAAAAACAGTTATAGCATCAATCCTTAAAAACAACACAACTTTTAGCAAAGGTTTGTTCCCCTTAGTAAAGTAACAATAATTAAATTTGAAACATAAAAATTACAGAGTAACGTCTTTTAATCACAGTCAATATATAAGTCTCACAGCTCTGCTGAGAGAATCTACCTCCCTCCAAAGAAGTTTGAAGACCCCTGAGTTCTGTTAGAGATGAACCGGATCATGCAGGAATACAAGAGTAACTGACTGGAAATTTTTGATGCGTAGCAAAGAGCGCCAAAAAACGGCCCCTCCCCCTCACACACAGCAGTGAGAGAGAAACGAAACTGTCACAATTTAAAACAAGCAACTGCCAAGTGGAAAAATAATGCCCAAACATTTATTCACTCAGTACCTCAGAAAATGCAAACGATTCTACATTCCAGCAAAAACGTTTAACATAATAAATACCTATTCAAAGGTTTAATGTACTTTTAACAGAGTAATTCCAGTGAAATACCATCCCCAGAATACTGAAGTGTAGAGTATACATACATGTCATTATAACGGTATGGCAGGATTTTCTCATCAATTCCATTCAGAAAATAAAAACTGCTACATACCTCAATGCAGATTCATCTGCCCGCTGTCCCCTGATCTGAAGCTTTTACCTCCCTCAGATGGCCGAGAAACAGCAATATGATCTTAACTACTCCGGTTAAAATCATAGTAAAAACTCTGGTAGATTCTTCTTCAAACTCTGCCAGAGAGGCAATAACACGCTCCGGTGCTATTGTAAAATAACAAACTTTTGATTGAATTTATAAAAACTAAGTATAATCACCATAGTCCTCTCACACATCCTATCTAGTCGTTGGGTGCAAGAGAATGACTGGGAGTGACGTAGAGGGGAGGAGCTATATGCAGCTCTGCTGGGTGAATCCTCTTGCATTTCCTGTTGGGGAGGAGTTATATCCCAGAAGTAATGATGACCCGTGGACTGATCACACATAACAGAAGAAATACATTTATCGGTAAGTATAAATTCTGTTTTCCTTCTTAGCTGATGAGAGTTCATAGCTTCATAACATGTGGGATACAATACCCAAGCTGACAGTCCATGTTAAGAACGGGTGGGACAAAAAGTAGGCAATTCCTGTTTGCCAGGCACTGCAGCCTGAAGGACTTTCTTGCCAAAAGCTGCATCAGAAGAAGCATAAATCTCAAATGATAACATTTTGAAAAAGTGTGAAGGGAAGACCAAGTTGCCGCCTTGCAAATTTGTTCCAAGGAGGTATCATCACTGAAAGCCCAGGAAGTAGATACTTATCTTGTAGAGTGAGCAGTTACTTTCTTTGGTTGCGGCTTTACAACAACCTAGTAACCCTTATGAATAATCTGCTTGAGTCAGGAAGCCAGGGCTACCGTCGTAGCTTTCAGAACCTTCGAACCAGAGTAGTGGACAAATAAACTGGAAGTTTGTCTAAAGTCTTTAGAAGCCTGAATATAGAACTTTACAACCTAGATGTTGTCAGAGCTTTAAAGTAATCTTTTCTTTGGATTAGAAGACTAGGAGTAGGCAAAGATTCCCAAACCCCAAGAGCTCTATATAACCGCTCCCACCTCTATTGTAGTTAGTCTGATGTAAAGCCAGTAAAGTCTGGCAGTAAGAGGGCCCCTCCCGAAGGAGGATTAGCAGTGCAATGGGAATCTTTGTAATAGGAGATGACAACAGGGAACGCACCTCACGGGACGGAGACCCCTCAGAGGTGGACGGCTCAGTGGTACTAAACATCTTGGTTTTCTTAGATATAAGTACTTTATCAAGGCATGTGGAACATAATTGAGCAGGCGGGTATACCGTAGCCTCCTCACAATAAAAGCAGGTATTAGATTTGGATAAAGAGGGAGTACCCTCTAACGTATCAGAGTCCTCCATAGATTGCGTTTTTAAGATAGACTATAGAAAAAGATAAATGGCACCTTTATACACCCAGAGAAAACTCCACAGAGAAACCGCTTCGCCTCCTGTAAACCGAACGGTCAGGAAAGAGGAAATCAGTGTGACCACACCCGGTCTAGTGGTGAGCCATGCAGGACCGCCCCTGCTCCTGGAAGAAGCGCGCCAAATCTAACAAACCACGCATCTATCCAAAACGAAAGTAAAACCTGAATGTTCCAACATCTGCCTGAGCCTCATCTCACACATGTCGCATCATAAAACATAATAAAGCAATTAAGTGTAAATCCCCCCCTGTTCAATAATCCCCTTCCGGAGATATTAACCTTTGATTCCAAACAGTCTTCTTGCGTTATCATATGTGTATAAAAATGAAACGATCTTACCGGAATCTCTGCCGTGGAACAGGCACACAGCCTCTCAAGTTTGATAGTCTTGTAGCATCGCTCTTGACATGGACTTGACTGATAGAAGCAGGCAGTGAAACTCGTGAACACTGATTGCTTAGGAGCTGTTAATACAAGTCTGGATGGTTTCGCAGAAAGACTCTCCCTGCATCTCCAGACCCTAACTTTTGTCAATGCTCTCGCTGAGAGGCTGACAAGACTACTTATAACTCCAGTCCCATTCCGAAGGGTACTACCCTCCATAATGAACTACTCCGTATCTTCTGCACTTCTCTGCCATCCTCCTGTGATGAAAGGAAAATAATGAATGGGATATGAGAGAAGTGGGGGAGGTATTTAAGCCTTTGCTGGGGTGTCTTTGCCTCCTCCTGGTGGCCATGTTCTGTATTCCCACAAGTAATGAATGAAGCCATGGACTCTCCTCATATTAAGAAGGAAAATATGTTGGATGGACTCTTACCACTTTTAAGAAAGTAAACATAATTTATGCCTACCTGATAAATTAATTTCTTTCGTGGTGGTAACAGTCCACGACAACAAGACCTGAACTGTAAAAAATTTTTGGTGATGGTTTTTTTCTTTTATAACACATATTTTTTCATGGCTCCTATATTTTTTTGCTCTTTTTTATTTCCCTACCTATTTTTGCTTGGCTATATCTCAGACTAACTACCATAGAGGTGAGAGGGGTTATATAGAGCTATTTGGGGTTTGGAAATCTTTGCCTCCTCCTAGTGGCAGGGAAGGTAATTTCCAGGACTAATAGATTGTGGACTCAAACAACTGCATCAGAAAAAAAATCTGTATTTTAAAATTACAGATCAATCTCCAAGCCTTCAAGTAGAGAGATGTAAGATCCTTATGATAGAAGGGACTTTGAGATAGTAGATCATATCATAGTGGAAAAGATCACAGAAAAATTCGACAAATGGACTAGATCAATGAACCAAGTTTTGTGCAGCCAAATAGGAGAAATCAGAGTTACTGATGAGAGACTCTTGATTGAGCTGAACTAACACTCTTGGCAGCAAAACTGTAGGAGGAAAAAAGAAAGACTAAATGACCAGGGAACTGCTAGAGCATCTACAAACCCCACCTGAGGATGCCTGGATCCTGCAAAATATCTAGAAGCCATGAAGTCTATTGCCGGTAGACCCCAAAGATCTACAATCTGTTAGAAAAGATTGAGATGAACAGACTTTTCTCCTGAAAGAAAGGATTGTAGACTGAGATAGTCTGCTTCCCAGTTCAACACACCTGGGATATGGATTGGAAACAATTGTACAGAGATTGATTTCTGTCCAAGACAAAAATCTGGAAACCTCCGTCATTGCTTGAAAACTGCGAGTTCCTCCTTGATGATTGATATAGTCCACTGCTGTAACACTCTCAAATCGAAACAGAGATAACTATCGTTTTTCAGGAGGGGCCAACTCTGAGGGGTCCTGAAAATTGCACAGAGTCCTAGAATATTTAATGATAACCACGCCTTCTAAATAAACCAAACAACTTGTGCCCTCCTGGACCCCCACACTGCACCCCAACCCAAGAGACTTGTGTATGTTGTGACTATTGTCCAATTTGGGATACAAAGAATGTCCCAAGAGAAATAGATTGGTGATTAAAATACCAGGACAGAGACCGTCTCACTTAAAATCTAAGAGGATTATTTGAATAAGTTTAGTATAGTCCTTGCACCATCACCAAAGCATGCAAAGCTGAAGAGGCTTCATGTAAATCATTAAATATAACACGTCCATGCACAGAGCTACTGTAGAATTAGAAAGAAATTGAAAAGTTAAACAAGCTGTCTGTAGCTTTAAACTCCTTTATCAATTCAATTACTATGAGACTTTCTTTAATGGATCAAAGACTCCTAGGAAAGAGCCCCTGGAATGTTTTAGAACATTGAGTCTGCAACCATGCTTGTGAAGAAACAACAAGCTTTTGTATGAGATACAGCTAAAGTTAAGATGGAGCCTGAACCAAGATATTGTCCAGGTATGAAGCCACCAAAATACATTGAACTCTTATCATGGACAAGAGTGTTCCAAGATCTTTGGTAAATATTCTGGGAGCTGTAGCCAGACCCAATGGAAATGCAACCAATTGTAAGTGTTTGTCCTGAAAGGAAAACCATAGAAACCTGGTAGTATGCTCTGAGGATAGGGATATAAAGGTAAGCATTCTTCAAATCTATCAATGACATACACTGTCCCTGTTGAACAAAAGGGAGACTAGTTCGACTTGTATCCATTTTGCAAGAAAAAAAAACACAGAGGAAACTAAGATTTTGAAACCTAGAATATGCCTGTAAGACCCCTCTTTCCTGGGAACAATAAAAAGTGGCGGGGAAGTTAATTCCCAGGATTAATAGATTGTAGACTCTTACCACCTTTATGAAAGAAATATAGTGTAAAGCTGTAGTTTCTAAAGAGCGCCACCATATTTCAACTAGTTTTCTATTTAATTCTGTTTGTGTCAACAATGCTGTGTAGAAAACATTTTAGATAATCATATGTTCAACAAAGTCTCTTTCATTGCTTGTTTTATATTGATCCTTAATAGACATCAACTTAAAATAAAAAAATGGTGGCATCCATTAATTTATGGAAATTCTTTGGAGTTTAAAAATCTATCGCCTAGATTTAGAGTTTTGCAGCCGAAGGGGTGCGTTAGCTACGCGTCTTTTTTTTCTAGTGCTGCTTCTAAACAACGCTGGTATTTAGAGTTCTCTGAAGGGCTGCGTTAGGCTCCAAAAAGGGAGCGTAAAGGCATATTTACCGCCACTTTAACTCTCAATACCAGCGTTGCTTACGGTAGCGGCTAGCTGGAAAAACGTGCTCATGCACGATTCCCCCATAGGAAACAATGGGGCAGTTTGGGCTGAAAAAAAACCTAACACCTGCAAAAAAGCAACGTTTAGCTCCTAACGCAGCCCCATTGTTTCCTATAGGGAAACAGTTTCTAAGTCTGCACCTAATACCCTATAAACACCCCTAACCTTACACTTATTAGCCCCTAATCTGCCACCCCCGCTATCGCTGACACCTGCATTACAAAATTAACCCCTAATCTGCCGCTCCGGACACTGCCGCAACCTACATTATCCCTATGTGCCCCTAACATCGCCGACACCTACATAATATTTATTAACCCCTAATCTGCCCTCCCCAACGTCGCCGCCACCTAACTTCAAGTATTAACCCCTAATCTGCCGACCTGACCTCGCAGCTACTCTAATAAATGTATTAACCCCTAAAGCTAAGTCTAACCATAACCCTAACACCCCCCTAAATTAAATATAATTTTAATCTAACGAAATAAATTAAATCTTATTAACTAAAGTATTGCTATTTAAAACTAAACACTTACCTGTAAAATAAACCCTAATATAGCTACAATATAAAGAATAATTATATTGTAGCTATTTTAGGATTTATATTTATTTTACAGGCAACTTTGTATTTATTTTAACTAGGTACAATAGCTATTAAATAGTTATTTACTATTTAATAGCTACCTAGTTAAAATAATTACAAAATTACCTGTAAAATAAATCCTAACCTAAGTTACAATTAAACCTAACACTACACTATCAATAAATCAATTAAATAAATTACCTACAATTACATACAATTAAATAAACTAAACTAAATTACAAAAAAAAAAACCCACTAAATTACAAAAAATAAAAAAAGATTACAAGAATATTAGGCTAATTACACCTACTCTAAGCCCCTAATAAAATAAAAAAGCCCCCCAAAATAATAAAGGTCCCTACCCTATTCTAAATTAAAAAGTAACCAGCTCTTTTACCAGCCCTTAAAATGGCTTTTTGCGGGGCATGCCCCAAAGTAATCAGCTCTTTTGCCTTAAATAAAATACAACCCCCTCCCCCAACATTAAAACCCACCACCCACATACCCCTACTCTAACCCAAACCCCCCTTAAATAAACCTAACACTACCCCCCTGAAGATCTCCCTACCTTGAGCCGTGATCACCCAGCCGGGCACCGATGGACCAAAAGAGGACATCCGGAGCGGCAGAAGTCTTCATCCTATCCGGGCAGAAGAGGACAGCCAATAGAATGGAAGTTCAATGCGATTGGCTGATTGGATCAGCCAATCGGATTGAACTTGAATCTGATTGGCTGATCCAATCAGCCAATCAGATTTTTCCTACCTTAATTCCGATAGGCTGATAGAATCCTATCAGCCAATCGGAATTCGAGGGACGCCATCTTGGATGACGTCATTTAAAGGAACCGTCATTCGTCGTCTAGTCGTCGCGGAAGAAGGATGTTCCGCGCTGGAGGTCTTGAAGATGGAGCCGCTCCTCGTCGGATGGATGAAGATAGAAGATGCAGCTTGGATGAAGATGTCTGCCGGTCCGGATGTCCTATTCTGCCCGGATAGGATGAAGACTTCTGCAGCTCCGGATGTCCTCTTTTGGTCCATCGGTGCCCGGCTGGGTGAACACGGCTCAAGGTAGGGAGATCTTCAGGGGGGGTAGTGTTAGGTTTATTTAAGGGGGGTTTGGGTTAGAGTAGGGGCATGTGGGTGGTGGGTTTTAATGTTGGGGGGGGTTGTATTTTATTTAAAGGCAAAAGAGCTGATTACTTTGGGGCATGCCCCACAAAAAGCCATTTTAAGGGCTGGTAAAAGAGCTGGTTACTTTTTAATTTAGAATAGGTAGCTATTAAATAGTAAATAACTATTTAATAGCTATTGTACCTAGTTAAAATAAATACAAAGTTGCCTGTAAAATAAATATAAATCCTAAAATAGCTACAATATAATTATTCGTTATATTGTAACTATATTAGGGTTTATTTTACAGGTAAGTATTTAATTTTAAATAGGAATACTTTAGTTAATAAGATTTAATTTATTTCGTTAGATTAAAATTATATTTAATTTAGGGGGTGTTAGGGTTAGGGTTAGACTTAGCTTTAGGGGTTAATACATTTATTAGAGTAGCGGCGAGGTCTGGTAGGCAGATTAGGGGTTAATAAGTGTAGTTAGGTGGCGGCGACGTTGGGGGGGGCAGATTAGGGGTTAATAAATATTATGTAGGTGTCGGCGATGTTAGGGGCAGCAGATTAGGGGTTCATAGGGATAATGTAGGTGGCGGCAGTGTGCGGTCGGAAGATTAGGGGTTAAAAAAATTATTATAGTGGCGGCAATGTGGGGGGACCTCGGTTTAGGGGTACATAGGTAGTTTAAGGGTGTTAGTGTACTTTAGAGCACAGTAGTTAAGAGCTTTATAAACCTGCGTTAGCCCAGAAAGCTCTTAACTACTGACTTTTTTTTGCGGCTGGAGTCTTGTCGGTAGAGGGTCTACTGCTCACTTCAGCCAAGACTCTAAATACCGGCGTTAGGAAGATCCCATTGAAAAGATAGGATAAGCAATTTGCGTAAGGGGATCTGCGGTATGGAAAAGTTGCGGCTTGAAAGTGAGCGTTAGACCTTTACCTACACGACTCTAAATACCAGCGGGCGGCCAAAAGCAGCGTTAGGATGAATCTGTGAGATGGCTCAAGCCAAATAACCAGTAGGTCAAGGAAACATAAAAATAAATCTCAAGGTAGAAGGGGAGTGTTTCCAAATGATGGTTCAGCAGCAAGATGAGAGTAAAACAATTTATTAAAAGGTTAAAAACAACAGCAACGCATTTCTCAGTCTGCCAGCACTGTTTCATCAGGCTATACAAACAAAACTCTCATAGCTGCCATACTTATATTTATTCACAACCAATCACAAATTGGACCAGATACACACCCCCCAGTAGATACCAAATGTCATAATAATGGGTAAAAATATATATACAACCAAATGAGTTGTCTTATTTTTCCATGATAACAGAATGATACACATATAGTCAAATTGATAAGTTAATATATTTGTAGACAATTGTAAAAAATATATATTTTCTTAAATATCTCATAATCGTTAATACTATCAGCACTTTATACAGGGCTTAATCCCAAAAATATCCTGATATGGTATAGACCAAATCGTCAGAGCAATCTGAGAGGTAATACCAATCGTAGAATTCGTTGTTTATACTTGCTAATATCATGATCCATTGTATGGTTGACCCATACACTAGTGAAACACATTGTTGGTGTTCAGAACCACCGATATATGTTCATATCGATAAACAACATATAATTACATGGTCCGTACCAATCAGGTTCACACCAGGAGCGTCATAGTGACAAAGGATAGGGGCGTGGTTAATGACGTAATGCTGCTTCATTAAATGTATAATGAATTGACTAATATGTTAGATCGATGGGGAAGATTTATCCAAGAGTCAGATGTCATGTATAACAGAGGCTAAATGCAAAATAATTTCTTGTATTGCATGTTGTGCTATTCTTGAAGGCTGATGTCTATTGAGTTGTGACATCCATGTGGGGGCGTGTTCTACCACTTGTACACAGAGTCAAAGTGAAATAAACACCAATCGTATCATTAACAAATGGATTGGGGGCGTGGTGATAAACACTGTCCACAAAGACAGCGTGATCAGCTGATCGCTACTGGATCATCTGTTAAACTAAATAGCAAATACATAAATGCACATAATAAATCAAAAAAAGAGGAGAAATAGAACAGAGATTTCCTAATGACCACCCATTATGTTGATAAGGACTGTAACGTGCGGTAATGTTATGCCGATAATTTTGACATATGATGAGGTCAAAAAAGCATGCTTAGGTGCAGCATAACCTAAGAACCAATCATATCCCTAAGCAAAAAAAGGGGCGTGAAAACACCCCCATCGTATAGTGTCAACAAAGACAACGTGATTTACTGATCGTGTCAACAAAGACAGCGTGATTTACTTGTCGTGTATAGATATTAGGACTATGTTAATAGCGATACATGAGTAATGTACACTCGTGAGTTCAAATTATAACTTCAAGTAATATAGTTATAATGATCCTAATAGTGACGTGTGATAATAACTATTTAATGCTTGAGTGAACTACTAAGTAAGATTACTTGTAAGCTACCAAGGACCACAATACATGGGAAAGGGAGAACTTACCTAAATACATAAATAGTGAGGGATTAATGGGGTAACTAAGTGGACAAAGGGGTGACATGTGATGATGAATCAACATATGGGCATACTAATGAAGAATATAAAAATTACATTTATAAAATAATAATAAAAAAGAAATAGCAATCTAACAGTGATGCTAAATAATCAATCGTAACGCCCATTATAGATCAATAGTGATACTAGATGTAGATTAATATTGAACTATATACATACATATACTTGACATGCACATCCACATCATTAGTATAATATGTGATGAGGGAT
Source organism: Bombina bombina (assembly GCF_027579735.1). Classification (NCBI taxonomy): domain Eukaryota; kingdom Metazoa; phylum Chordata; class Amphibia; order Anura; family Bombinatoridae; genus Bombina; species Bombina bombina. Next base: position 808,703,311 of record NC_069501.1, on the reverse strand, counting down.
CAACATGAGGGCATACTCATAAAAAATTAGACCGATCTAGCAATAATACTGAATGATCCATCGTAACGCCCATTGTAGATCAATAATGATACTGGATATAAATTAATACTAGAACATACATATGGACTATATATGCACGTGGGGTGGCATGGAAGGGAGGATTGGATATACATTCAAAATGCAGCCAACATATGGACTATATATGCACGTGGGGTGGCATGGAAGGGAGGATGGGAAATACATTCAAAATGCAGCCAAATTAATACTAAGGTTAAGACCAGAGGGAAACATTGTCTTCAACTTGTAAATCCAAAACGTCTCCCTCTGTCTCAACCTATTGAATCTATTATATAGATGAGAAGAGGGAATCATTTCAAGAGGACAGATATTGAATGTGTTAAGAGACCCATTGTGTATATTATTGCCGTATCTGGGGACGCTATGATTTTGAAGTTTGTTTTTCATATTTCTAAAGTGTTCATTCCATCTATTTCTGATCAGTCTGCAGGTCCGACCAACGTATTGAATTCCACAAAGGTTACAAGTTAATAGATACACTACATAAGTAGATGTACATGTCAAGTGTTGATGTATAGTATAAGATTTTTTGGAATGTTTGAAGAAAACATTTTACAGCCAGGGTTAATATATTTACACATATTACAATTTCTTAAGAGGCATTTCGCTATCGCTTACTTTTTAAGTAGCATACGATTATTGTAATTCGTCATTGTTTCTGATATGTTAGCTCCATTTTTATTTTTATGTACAACTACTTTACTAGGTGCCAAATAATTCTTGAGTGTTGGGGCTCGTTTAGAGACACATCTGGGTTCTGGTTCTAATAATTTACCAAGTACAGGGTCCATACAGACCAGTCCCCAATGTTTTTTTATAATACGTTTGATTTTCTTGTGGTTCACATTGAACTGAGAAATAAAGATTGGATTTGTTTGATGAACGGTATTGTTGATATTGGATCTTGGTCCAAAGTAGGACTTTCTATCATCAACTTTCGCCCGTTCATATCCGGCATCAATCACCTGTTGGGGATAACCTTTTTCCCTAAAACGGGTCTTTAAAATAATACTCTGTTGCTCATAATCATCAATGAGGCTGCAATTTCTGCGTATCCTCTTAAACTGTCCATATGGTATATTGTTTAACCAGGAACTGTAATGATTGTTCCTATAGTTAAGGTAACTATTACAATCCACGGTCTTGAAATGAGTGGTAGTAATGATTCTGTTATCACTGGAAAAAGACAGACATAAATCCAGAAATACTATGGATTTTTGTTCGATATTACTAGAAAATGTAATACCCATCTCATTAGAATTGAGATGTGTAACAAAAGATTCAGCAGAAGTGATGTCCCCCTTCCATATGAACAGAAGATCGTCAATATATCTGCCATAGAAAACCAGGTTCGCTCCGTATGCCGAACTGTAAATGTATCTTTCCTCAAACAGACCCATGAAAAGGTTGGCAAAACTAGGAGCGCACCTGGTCCCCATGGCAGTGCCCATTAATTGCAGATAATATTCATCTTGGAAAACAAATTCATTATGTTGTAATATGAAAGCAATCAACTGTAAAATAAATTATTTCTGTAAAGTAGGTATATAAAAATCGTCCATCAAATATTTAGATATGGCCTTAATGCCCCAATTATGTTGTATATTATAATATAAGGAGTGCACATCACACAAGATCCAGATATATTCCTCATGAATCACAACATGTTCTAATTTGTTGATCAAATCGGGGGAATCTTTAATATATGAGTCTAGTGTGAGTACATACCTTTATAGAAACCAATCTACATATGCAGACACATTGTCAGTCAAGCTACCTATTCCCGCAATAATAGGCCTACCTGGGGGGCATTGGACATTTTTATGTACCTTTGGTAGATGGTAATAAAACTCACAGCTCGGTTTCACAGGAATTAAACATTTTCTTTCAGAAAACCCAGGTCCCACCAGCTGAAAAGTGCAGAATTTTTACAACCACTTGTAACAAATATTCCCAACCAGAGAGGGAAAAGGGCCCACGAAGACGGACAAAAATCAACCAGAGGACAAAAATCAACCATCAAAAAGAATAGATTACAGAAATTAGCGAGTGGGATTTTTAATTTATCCTCTCATCAATTATCTGAGGATGAAATTAGAGTATTGGGGAAAGGCTTATCTTTCAGCCCATCTAACTCCCATAACATGTTCGAGCTATATGTGGATGTTAACAGGTTTGTTCGGAAGTTATCATTACAAAAATACTTAGCGGAAAAGAAATTAAAATCTGATGTGCCCAATCCTAACAGATAGTATGAATCCCAGAATATCTTCTAATATAATTTATCATGAGCCAGAAAACTTAAAAGATCATTTATTAAATGATTATGTACATACTGATATGAAACTAAAGTCTAATTTTACCCCAGTTCTAAAGAACAATACATATATAGATTTGTTCAAAGAATATATACTAGAGGCTCTAGTAAAGCTTCCAAAAACTACTCATTATAAGAAAAATAACCTTAATACCAATGAAATTAAAGCCCTAAAAAACTTGAAAAACAACTCCAATTTAGTAATACGTCCGTCCGACAAGGGGGGTGGCATTATATTAGAGGATTTATCTGATTATTTAATAGAGGCTAATAAGATACTGAGCGACAAGAGTCATTATAAAAAACTACAATTTGACCCCACTGACAGATATTTAAAGATTCTTTCAGGCATTGTTAGTTTTGGACACCATGAAGGGATCATATAAATGACTGAAAGAAACTTTTTAATTCCTGTGAAATCAAACTGTGCGTTCTATTACCATATACCAAAGGTACATAAAAATGTCCAATGCCCTCCAAGTAGGCCTATTATTGCGGGAATAGGTAGCTTGACTGATAATGTGTCAGCATATGTAGATTGGTTTCTACAAAGGTATGTACTCACACTAGACTCATATATTAAAGATTCCCCCGATTTGATCAACAAATTAGAACATGGTGTGATTCATGAGGAATATATCTGGATCTAAATATTTGATGGATGATTTTTATATACCTGCTTTACAGAAATAATTTATTTTACAGTTGATTGCTTTCATATTACAACATAATGAATTTGTTTTCCAAGATGAATATTATATGCAATTAATGGGCACCCCCATGGGGACCAGGTTCGCTCCTAGTTTTGCCAACCTTTTCATGGGTCTGTTTGAGGAAAGATACATTTACAGTTCGGCATACGGAGCGAACCTGGTCTTCTATGGCAGATATATTGACAATCTTCTGTTTATATAGAAGGGGGACATCACTTCTGCTGAATCTTTTGTTACACATCTCAATTCTAATGAGATGGGTATTACATTTTCTAGTAATATCGAACAAAAATCCATAGTATTTCTGGATTTATGTCTGTCTTTTTCCAGTGATAACAGAATCATTACTACCACTCATTTCAAGACCATGGATTGTAATAGTTACCTTACCTATAGGAGAAATCATTACAGTTCCTGGTTAAACAATATACCATATGGACAGTTTAAGAGGATACGCAGAAATTGCAGCCTCATTGATGATTATGAGCAATTTTTTAAAGACCCGTTTTAGGGAGAAAGGTTATCCCCAATAGGTGATTGATGCCGGATATGAACAGGCGAAAGTTGATGATAGAAAGTCCTACTTTGGAACAAGATCCAATATCAACAATACCGTTCATCAAACAAATCCAATCTTTATTACTCAGTTCAATGTGAACCACATGAAAATCAAACGTATTATAAAAAAACATTGGGGACTGGTCTGTAAGGACCCTGTACTTGGTAAATTATTAGAACCAGAACCCAGATGTGTCTTTAAACAAGCCCCCACACTCAAGAATTATTTGGCACCTAGTAAAGTAGTTGTACATAAAAATAAAAATGGAGCTAACATATCTGAAACAATGACGAATTACAATAATCGTATGCTACTCAAAAAGAAAGCGATATCGAATTGCCTCTTAAGAAATTGTAATATGTGTAAATATATTAACCATGGCTGTAAAATGTTTTCTTCAAACATTACAAAAAAATCTTATACTATACATCAACACTTGACATGTACATCTACTTATGTAGTGTATCTATTAACTTGTAACCTTTGTGGAATTCAATATGTTGGTCAGACCTGCAGACTGATTAGAAATAGATGGAATGAACACTTTAGAAATATGAAAAACAAACTTCAAAATCATAGCGTCCCCAGACACTGCAATAATATACACAATGGGTCTCTTAACACATTCAATATCTGTCCTCTTGAAATGATTCCCTCTTCTCATCTATATAATAGATTCAATAGGTTGAGACAGAGGGAGACGTTTTGGATTTACAAGTTGAAGACAATGTTTCCCTCTGGTCTTAACCTTAGTATGGATTCGGCTGCATTTTGAATGTATTTCCCATCCTCCCTTCCATGCCACCCCAAGTGCATATATAGTCCATATGTATGTTCTAGTATTAATTTATATCCAGTATCATTATTGATCTACAATGGGCGTTACGATGGATTATTCAGTATTATTGCTAGATCGGTATAATTTTTTATGAGTATGCCCTCATGTTGATCCCTCATCACATATTATACTAATGATGTGGATGTGCATGTCAAGTATATGTATGTATATAGTCCAAATGTAATATTAATCTACATCTAGTATCACTATTGATCTATCATGGGAGTTACGATTGATTAGTTAGCATCACTCTTAGATTGATATTTCTTTTTAATTATTATTTTAAAATTTAATTTTTATATTCTTCATTAGTATGCCCATATGTTGATTCATCATCACATATCACCCTTTGTCCACTTAGTTACCCCATTAATCCCTCACTATTTATGTATTTAGGTAAGTTCTCCCTTTCCCATGTATTGTGGTCCTTGGTAGCTTACAAGTAATCTTACTTAGTAGTTCACTCAAGCATTAAATAGTTATTATCACACGTCACTATTAGGATCATTATAACTATATTACTTGAAGTTATAATTTGAACTCACAAGTGTACACTACTCATGTATCGCTATTAACATAGTCCTAATATATCTTTTTCACACATTGTCTATACACGACAAGTAAATCACGCTGTCTTTGTTGACACAATCAGTAAATCACGTTGTCTTTGTTGACACTATACGATAGGGGTGTTTTCACGCCCCTTTTTTTGCTTAGGGATATGATTGGTTCTTAGGTTATGCTGCACCTAAGCACGCTTTTTTGCCCTCATCATATGTCAAAATTATCGGCATAACATTACCGCATGTTACAGTCCTTATCAACATAATGGGTGGTCATTAGGAAATCTCTGTTCTATTTCTCCTCTTTGATTTATTATTTGCATTTATGTATTTGCTATTTAGTTTAACAGATGATCCAGTAGCGATCAGCTGATCATGCTGTCTTTGTGGACAGTGTTTATCGTCATGCCCCCAATCCATTTGTTAATGATACAATTGGTGTTTATTTCACTTTGACTCTGTGTACAAGTGGTAGAACACGCCCCCACACAGATATCACAACTCAATAGACATCAGCCGTTCAAGAATAGCCCAACATGCAATACAAGAAATGATTTTGCATTTAGCCTCTGTTATACATGACATCTGACTCTTGGATAAATCTTCCCCATCGATCTAACATATTACTCAATTCATTATACATTTAATGAAGCAGCATTACGTCATTAACTACGACCCAATCATTTGTCACTATGACGCTCCTGGTGTGAACCTGATTGGTACGGACCTTGTAATTATATGTTGTTTATCAATATGAACATATAACGGTGGTTCTGAACACCAACACTGTGTTTCACTAGTGTATGGGTCAACCATACAATGGATCATGATATTAGCAAGTATAAACAACAAATTCTATGATTGGTATTACCTCCCAAGTATTACGCAAGTACTCAGGACAGTACAGGATATTGAGTGGCAAGAGACGTATCGCTTCGTCACTATAGACGTTGTCTCCCTCAATACCTCAATTCCACACCAGAAGGTCTGGATGCAGTTTCGTTTCTTTTGGATAATCATTCTAATTACTCAGTGGACGTAAAACAGTTTCTCATACTGGCCATCGCGTTTTTATTGAAACACAATTTCTTTTTGTTTGAGGGTTGTTGCTACCTCGAGAGACGTGGAACAGCTATGGGGGCGAAATTTGCCCCTCCTATGCCAATCCCTTTATGGGATGTGGGAGCTGTTCCACGTCTATGGGGGTGGCAACCCCTTTAAAAGCAATATCATTTATTTTGGCCGCTACATCGATGACCTGCTGCTGGTGTGGAATGGAGATGAGGATAGTGTTGCAAGTTTCATTGAATATATTAACGAGAATGAGGATAATCTGAAGTTCACTTTTGAACAACACTCATCAAAGATCAAATTCCTTGATATTGAGCTTAATGCACATATTCCCACACATACTATTGACACCAGTATCTATAGGAAGCCCACTAGTGGTAATACTATCTTGAATTTCAAATCATGTCATCCAAAACATGTTCTAAGGGCAATACCTAAGGGCCAATACATTAGAACAAGAAGAATATGTTCTAATGATTTTACCTATCAGGAACAAATTGATATCCTGGATAGTAGGTTATCCCAGTGGGGTTATCCCTCCAAACTTCTTCAGGCTACCAGGGAACAGGTTAATCAGATTCCACGTGCAAATCTTTTGGAATATAAACAAGATGACAGGGTTTCCCCTAAACGTATTGAATGCAGGGACAAGCTAATTTTTAGCACCCCGTACAGCCTTGAATTCCACAAAATCTGTAACCTTATTAGGGAATGTTTACCCATTCTCGCCACCGACCCGTCCTTAGAGAAGGTGGCGAATAATGGCTGTAAATTTGTAGCGTGGAAAGGGATGAATATAGGCAATATTGTGGCCCCCTCACAGTTGCCTGAAAACAAGATACGTACCTGGTTACCACACAGAATGGGTTTAAATAAATGCAAATCTAGAATTTGCAAGACTTGCAACTATGTCATAGGGGGTGACTCATTCTATTCTTCTGTCTCCAACATGAATGATAAAATTAGGCACCACCAAAACTGCAACTCAACATATGTAGTTTATCTTTTGACCTGCAGGGGGTGCCAGATCCAATATGTTGGGAAAACCAAGAGGATGCTCAGAGATAGAGCACTTGAAAACATCAGGGACATTGACAACCCAGATGTCTTCACACCAGTAGCAAAGCATTTTAAAAACATGCACGCAGCAGACTCATCTCTGGCATCTTTTCACGCTATTGATCACATTCCCAGACACAAGAGGGGTGGTGACAGGGAATATAAATTGTGCTATAAAGAAGCACAGTGGATATTCACTCTGCGCACCAGACACCCACTTGGAATAAACATGGAAGCTGACGTTAATTTGTTTATTTAAATCCTTATGTATCATGAGCTCATATGCCTATATACATATTCTTATCCTCCAAGCAAAAATGTACTATTGTTGTATGGGGCATTTGAAAAATAGGCTTCTATATATAACTTTTTTGTGGTTTTTTTGCTATTTTCTATATTGCTATTTATATCTGCCTATTTGTACTTTGTCATAATAAGGTGTTAATAACCTATTAATATCAACAGGAAGGGTTAATATCACATGTGTTTGTAATTTAATTGGAGTATCTGCCTTTAAAAGGCGCATCCAGTGTGTGCAATCAATAGCAGTGAACAAGTGTGGAGGCCCCACACGAAACATGTCTGTTGTTCTTTGCATCACTGGATCTCTTTTCCTGATTTTGTCAGCTGTGTGTTCACATTTTTGGTTTTATGTTACACTGTTCACAATAAAGACTTTTTCTACATTTTAATTTGGAGTCCTTGTGCTTATATGAAGAGGAGTTGCTACGGACCTTTTTTCTTACCTGTACCTCCCAAATTGCTCTGACGATTTGGTCTATACCATATCAGGATATTTTTGGGATTAAGCCCTGTATAAAGTGCTGATGGTATTAACGATTATGAGATATTTAACAAAATATATATTTTTTACAATTGTCTACAAATATATTAACATCAATTTGACTATATGTGTATCATTCTGTTATCATGGAAAAATAAGACAACTCATTTGTTTGTATATATATTTTTACCCATTATTATGACATTTGGTATCTACTGGGGGGTGTGTATCTGGTCCAATTTCTGATTGGTTGTGTATAAATATAAGTATGGCAGCTATGAGAGTTTTGTTTGTATAGCCTGATGAAACAGTGCTGGGACACTGAGAAAAGTGTTGCTGTTATTTTTAGACTGAAGAAACAATGCGGTAACTCCGTAGTTAGGTAAAAAATACAATATTTATTGAAAAATCTTTAAAACAAGAAAAGGAAGCTAGCAGCATGCAAAAAATGGTAAGGCGCAGCACCAGGGCTTACGCGTTTCGGCTAACAAGCCGTAGTCATAGCCTGTTTGTGCTGTGCTCATACCTTATTATTTAAAAGGCAAAAGTGTTTTACAATTGGCTGTCACAAGTTAATTAAAACAAAGAAACGCCTACCATTAATTTAACTCATTCATAACCATGCTGCAAAGAACAGGATCACAGACTAGCTGGTATATAAATATCACACCACAGAATAAATAATAATACAAATATTGAGATAGAAAGAAAATTGGGTTCAGGTTGTACCATATCAAAAACAAATGAAGCATTTGTTATTTTTAACCTTTTAATAAATTGTTTTACTCTCATCTTGCTGCTGAACCATCATTTGAAAACACTCCCCTTCTACCTGGAGGTTTATTTTTATGTTTCCTTGACCTACTGGTTATTTGGCTTGAGCCATCTCACAGATTCATCCTGAACTCTTGCCTCTGCCTATTGTGGGCTTCTCACCCACGATCACAGAACCTGGGATCTCTGAACTCCCCCTGGTGGGACGAGGATACCACCTGTTTCCTGTATCTACACTGAGGTCTACCGGACGACCATTTGGTTCTGGACTGTCTGTATTGCACATTTGTGCTTTTTACCACGCGAGTAGGATTCCTTATCTATACCTATACCCTCTGTGTTACAGTCTGATTTGCACAATGTGGCGCCCTCTATCTCCTTTTCTCTAGATTTTTATAAAAGAAGCTAGAGGACACAGAATGAACAAGGAGGGAGAAAAGGCAGGAGGACCTAAACAGAAGGCACCACCACCTAAAGAACCTTTCTCCCAAAAGAGGTCTCAGCCGAGGCAAAAGTATCAAATTTGTAGAATTTTAAAAAGTATACAGAGAGGACCAAGTAGCCGCCTTGCAAATCTGTTCCACAGAAGCTTCATTTTTGAAAGTCCAAGAAGAAGAGACAGCCCTAGTGGATTGAGCTGTAATTATCTCAGGAGGCTGCTGTCCAGCAGCCTCATAAGCCAACGAATCAGACTTCTCAAAGAGATAGAGTAGTAAAAGTGGCCTTCTGACCCTTACGGTTTCCAGAGAAGGGCAGAAGTCTGTCAAAAATCTTTAGTAGCTTGCAAGTTAAATTTTAGAGCCTGCACAACATCCAAGTTATGTTAAAGACTTTCCTTATGAGAAGAAGGATTAGGACAAAAAGAAGGAACTACAATTTCCTGATTAATGTTTCGATCCGACACTATCTTAGGGAGAAACGCCAATTTAGTACAAAGGACCGCCTTATCTGCATGAAAGATAAGGTAAGGGGAATTACACTGCAGAGGTGAAAGCTCAGAACCTCTGTGGGGGGAAGAAATAGCAAGGAGAAACGTAACCTTCCAAGATATCAATTTGATATCGACAACATGCATCGGCTCAAACCGAGCCTGCTGCAAAACTTTAAGAACTAGGTTAAGGCTCCATGGAGGAGCAACAGGTTTAAACACAGGCCTAATGCGAACCAGGGCCTGAACAAGAGCTTGAACATCTGGTACGTCCGCCAGACGTTTATGCAAAAGGATAGACAGCGCAGAAATATAACCCTTTAGAGTACTGACCGACAAACCCTTCTCCAGGCCATCCTAAAGAAAAGCCAAAATCCGGGGAATCCTCACCCGGCTCCAGGAGAACCTTTTAAATTTGCACAAATAAAGATATTTACGCCATATCTTCTGGTAAATATTACGAGTAACTGGTTTGCGAGCCTGAAGCATAGTCTTAATGACCGGTTCAGAAAAACCACGTCTAGACAGAACTATGTGTTCAATCTCCAAGCAGTCATCTTCAGAGAATCTAGATTGGGATGGAGGAAAGGACCCTGAATAAGAAGGTCCTTCCTCAGAGGTAACCTCCAAGGAGGTAGAGATGACATATGTACCAGATCTGCGAACCAGAAACTGCGAGGCCATGCAGGAGCTATTAGGATCACCAATGCTCTCTCCTGTTTGATACGAGCAATGACTTGTGGAAGGAGAGCAAATGGAGAAAACAGATATGCCAGAGAGAAGTCCAAGGAACCGCTAGACGAGCATCTATCAGAACGGCATGAGGATCTCTTTACCTTGAACTGTACTTTGGAACCTTGGCGTTGTGGCGGGACGCCAACAGATCTAACTCTGGAACTCCCCACCTGAGAGTTAACTGAGAGAACACTTCCGGATGAAGAGCCCAATCCCACGGATGAAAAGTCTGCCTGCTCAGAAAATCCGCCTCCCAGTTGTCCACACATGGGATATGCATGGCAGATAGAAGACAATTGTGAGCTTCCACCCACTGCAGAATGAGAGTCACCTCCTTCATGGTTAAGGAACTCCGAGTTCCTCCCGGGTGGTTGCTATAAGCCACTGAGGTGATGTTGTCCGACTGGAATCTGATAAACCGGGCCAAAGACCTTTGAGGCCATGCTGTCAAGGCATTGAAGATTGCTCGCAACTCCCAAGATGTTTATGGGGAGAGAGGACTCTTCCCAAAACCACAGGCCCTGAGCCTTCAGAGGACTCCAAACCGCTCCCAAGCCTGACAGGCTGGCGTCCATAGTCACAATCTCCCAGGAATGTCTCAGGAAGCAAGTGCACTGAGACAGATGTTCCTCTTTTTAGGGGGTCCAGACTTATCCTTTGTGACAAATCTGAATGGTCTCCATTCCATTCACGGAGCATGCAAAGCTGCAGCGGTCTTAGGTGGAACCAAGCAAAAGGGATGATGTCCATGGATGCAACCATCAGACCAATCACCTCCATGCATTGAGCCATGGATGAGCGAAAGACAGACTGGGGGGAAAGGCAGGAAGCAAGAAGTTTGGATTTTCTGACCTCCGTCAGGAAAATCTTCATGGACATGGAATCTATTATTATCTCTAGGAAACACACAGTTGTAGATGGAATTAGAGAACTCTTTTCCAAATTCACCTTCCACCCGTGGGAACGTAGAAAAGACAACAGCATCTCTGTATGAGATTGAGCAAGTTGAAAAGATGACGCCTGAACCAAGATGTCATCTAGATAAGGCGCCACAGCAATTCCCTGGGATCTGATCACTACCAATAGCGCCCCAGAAACTTTGTGAATATTCTGGGAGCCGTGGCCAGACCAAACGGAAGCACAACAAACTGGTGATGTTCCCTGTGAATGGAAACATGAAGGTCCTTCAGGTCTGTAGTCGTCATAAATTGACCTTCCTGTACCAAAGGAAGAATGGAACGAATAGTTTCCATCTTGAAGGACGGGACCCTGAGGAACTTGTTGAGGCACATGAGATCTAGGATTGGACAAAAAGTTCACTTCTTTTTGGGAACCACAAATAGATTTTAATAAAATCCTAGACCCTGTTCCGATAGAGGGACTGTTACAATAACTCCCAGGGAGGATAGGTCTATTAAGCAATTTAAGAAGGCCTCCTTCTTTACCTGGTTTGAGGATAGTCTTGACAGGAGAAATCTGCCCTTTAGAGGGCAAGACTTGAATCCTATTCTGTAACCCTGGGATACTATGTCCACAGCCAATTGGGACATCATGCATCCAGGCTTGACAAAAAAGAGAAAGCCTGCCCCCCACCTGATACAAACTTGAATCGGGGACGGAACATTCATGCTGATTTAGAGTCAGCGGAAGGCTTCTTGTTCTGCTTTAACTAATTCCAGGGCTGACTGGATTTCCAAGAGGACCAGGTTTGGTCTGGTTTTGCAGAGGAAGAAGATGACTTACAGTATGTCCCTTAAAGTTGCAAAAGAAACGAAAATTAGAAGTCTGACGACCCCTAGGTCTATTCTTCTTATCCTGAGACAGGAAAGAACCCTTTCCACCCATAATTTCTGAAATCATCTCCGCCAGACCTGGTCCAAACAGAGTTTTACCCTTATAGGGTAAAGCCAAAAACTTGGCCTTAGAAGAAACATCAGGCGACCAGGACTTTAACCACAAAGCCCTGCGTGCTAGTACAGTGAAGCTAGACATCTTAGCTCCTAGTCTTATTATCTGCATATTGGCATCACAGATAAAGATATTCACCAGTTTGAGAGCCTTGATCCAATCTTGGATCTCCTCTACATTTTTTTTAAAAACAGGGGAAGGGGAAAAAGGAACACCTGGATTATCCCATTCCTGAGTTATAATTTCAGACATCTTCCTAGGAACAGGAAAAAATATCTTCTGAAGATGTGGAATCATAAACTCTATCCAGTTTAGAAGACTTTGTGGGGTTGACAACAACCGAAGGTTCAGAGTCGTCTAAAGTAGCTAGAACCTCCTTCAGTAATAATTAAATTTACCTCTTCAGATACTGAAGATTTTTCTACCAAAGTGTCAGAATCTGAGATTTCATCTTCAGAATATACTAAAGTATGCTCCTCATCAGACAAATGAGAAAGGATGACCAGAGCAGATTTAGAGGGGTCAGAAGCCTTAATAGCAGACAAATGTTTAGATTTCCTCTTACGCTTACCGGAAGTAGGGAACGCAGACAAAGCCACCGATACCGCAGAAGTTATCTGCGCGGCAAAATCCCCTGGCAAATATACACCCCCAGGAGGTGGTTGAGAGGACACGCAAGGCACTGTATTTGAAACTGATAAGGCTTGGGACGTTTGAGGAGAAAGCTGAGGCATATCTAGAACAGCTATATCCTGAGAGACATTAGGTTCACAAGGGGTTAATTTATCCTTATATTTTAAGGTCTTAGCTAAGCAACTTAAACTAAATTGCATAGGCAGCACAATTGGGACTTCTAAGCAAAGCAAACATTTATCCATGTTTAATGAAGACTCTTTTTCAGATTCCATTGTAAATAATGATACCTTTCAAAATAAAATCTTTTATTATAAACAGAAGTAAATGAATACATTTTTTGAAAAAACTCAGAAATAAATTTATCCAAAAAAAAAAGAAAAGAAAAAAGCACCTGTCACTTTAATATAAAAATCTTCAGAGTGACTGAGGCTCCTACCGGAGACGATAACCCACAAGTAAGGGAACTCCCCAGATGAGTTGATTTATATACAAGGTCAGATTAGCAATCCGATCGTGAGAAAGAAAATCGCAACAGTCCAGGCTCAGTGACTGACTAAACTCCACTCCTCACACACACGGAAGAGCTGAGAGTCACATGAGTGGGCTGTGTGAAAATTGAAACTGTGCCACAAAACTTTGAAATAGGCGCGCATTAAAAAACGGCTCAAAGTATAAAAACCTAACGGAGCCGTAACAGCCTTATAAAGTTCAGACTAAATAACGATTCTTTCAATCCGTTAAACAAAAGTGCCCCTTGCCATATGCTGTGTTCAATAAAAGTTAGATGTAAAAACTTTCCACACAGTTTGTATAATCAGAAGCCCACAGTTTATATTAACCCCTTAGACTCTCTCGCCAGTGTTTAGCATAAATATAGCCTGCAAATATGCCCCCCCAAAAAATTTTTTTTATCTAAGACCACTTAGATAATTTATGTTCCAAATTTGATCCACTAGAGGTTTTACCTCTAAAGTGTTATCCTTCAGAACCTAGAAGGAAAATGCACTTACCTGTGGATCCAGCTGCAGGGCAGGTAACAGCTACATTGGTGTGAACAGTACTCCACTCCCCGTCAGGAACCTGTAGTAAAAGAAAGAACAGAGTAACTAACTCTGGCTTTCTACCAAGGGGTAGTAAAATGTTAGAAGTAAAGCAAAGACTTTCTTGCCGCCTTCTAACTGCTAAAAGTCACCACTTCTTTTACTCAAAAGATTGACGTGGACACAGCTAGACCCCAATCCTTGCTTGCAGGGAAAATACCCATAAAAGGATCACAATCTTCAAAAACCAACTTTGCACAACCTCCATTGACAGAGGCAAAGAGAATGACTGGGGGTTATGGGTAAGGCAGTTACACTTAACAGTTTTGCTGGGGTGCTCTTTGCCTCCTCCTGCTGGCCAGGAGTTGAACATCCCACTAGTAATTGAAATGACGTTGTGGACTCTCCATGTCATAGGAAAGAAAGCTAAATGATCAGCAAATAGAACTCATTTATTTAAAAAACCAGATTGTATCAAGCACATTCTACTATTTTGTATTAGTGGCGGCATTGAAGGTGAAAGAATATTAGCTTAATTTGGGTCTCTCTTGGTTACAAAGCTACTCCTATTTTAACTTTCTCTAGTATTTGTTGATCATTATGTAGGACTGAAATTGAGTCGTTAACCATATTACAAATCATATAACACTGAAGAAAACCATTGAAATTAATGTTTGCTTTTCAAAATATGGAAGTTTATAATTTCTGGAATCATTATGATTAGTCCTTTCTGCATCCAAGACCTGGTTCCACACAAAAACAAGCCTTGAACAGAGCAAACTCTACTAAAGTCAATTGATAACTTTATCACTTTTCCTTGGGGTTAGCATGTATTAAATGACTCAAGTGTGCTAAGATTACTTGTAGGATTGTACGCCATGATGTTGGCACTGATTGTGATTATCACAGGGCAAAGCTAAAAAAAAATAACAGAGTTTTGTATAACTTGATCAGTAAAATTTAAACTCATTCTGATTTAAATGACACAGAACCAATTCAGACATTTAAATAGATCCCTTCCAATTAATCAGGAGGTCATATCCTACCTAAAGTTAGAAATGTCATACTTACATAGGATGTAATAATAAAATGCTCTAAAACATTAGAACATTTTCATTTTATAATTTGATGTCCCTGTATACATTAATAATTCAAATACAACTGTATAATAAATATGGAAAAATTATAAACATAACATACCTTGGGGGTTGATTCTTCTGTAACAAGTACCAACAGCCAGAAAACGGCATAATACATACACTGGAAAGCTGGGAGAACAAGCTGAAAATAAAGCATAGCATGTTAAGGAAAGTGGGCATAGAGAATATATATTGTGGGCCAGATTACGAGTTCTATTTAGAGCTTTCAGTCGTGCGTAAAAACACCATCAAAAGTAAACCTTTAACACACATGGGTTAGCGTGTTACAAATTGAAAGTAAAAGGTTTGTGCACAAGTGAAAGCCATTGCGCACTAACTTAAGAACTTCGGATATCACGACCGCACTAACGTCTTCTTCCCATAGACTTCAGTGGAGCCCTTACCATTTACACAAGGTCTTCAGTCACGCTAACCCAAAAAGCGCAAATTTACGGCCAGATTACAAGTTTTGCGTTAGAAGCTATACGGTGCTAACGAGCAGTTTTTTCTCACCGCTCACTTACCTGTAGTGCTGGTATTACGGGTTTTTACAAACCCGGCGTTAAAAGGCAAGAAGTGAGCGTAGAGCAAAATTGTGCTCCTTACCGCACTTCAATACCAGCACTGCTTAAGTCAGCGGTGAGCTGATCGTACGTGCTCGTGCAAGATTTCCCCATAGGGATCAACGGGGAGAGCCGGCTGAGAAAAAGTCTAACACCTGCCAAAAAGCAGCGTAAAACTCAGTAACGCAGCCCCATTGATTCCTATGGGGAAACTAAAGTTATGTTTACACCTAACACCCTAACATGAACCCCGAGTCTAAACACCCCTAATCTTACACTTATTAACCCCTAATCTGCCGCCCCCGACATCGCCGACACCTACATTATACTTATTAACCCCTAATAGTCCGCTCCGGACACCGCCGCCACCTACATTATATTTATTAACCCCTAATCGGCTGCCACCAACATCGCCGCCACCTACATTATATTTATTTACCCCTAATCTCCCTCTCCCAATGTCGCCGCAACCTACCTACACTTATTAACCCCTAATCTGCCGCCCCCGACATCGCCGACACCTACATTATACTTATTAACCCCTAATCGTCCGCTCCGGAAACCGCCGCCACCTACATTATATTTATTAACCCCTAATCGGCTGCCCCCAACATCGCCGCCACCTACATTATATTTATTAACCCCTAATCTCCCTCTCCCAATGTCGCCGCAACCTACCTACATTTATTAACCCCTAATCTGCCACCCCCAACGTTGCCGCCACTATAATAAACATATTAACCCCTAAACCACCGTACTCCCGCCTCGCAAACATTAGTTAAATATTATTAACCCCTAATCTGCCGTCCCTAACATCACCACCACCTACCTACATTTATTAACCCCTAATCTGCCGCCCCCAACATCGCCGCCACTATACTAAATGTATTAACCCCTAAACCTAACCCTAACCCTAACACCCCCTAACTTAAATAGAATTACAATAAATCTAAATAAATATTAATATTATTACCTAAATAATTTCTATTTAAAACGAAATACTTACCTGTAAAATAAACCCTAAGCTAGCTACAATATAACTAATAGTTACATTGTAGGTATCTTAGGGTTTATTTTTATTTTACAGGCAAGTTTGTATTTATTTTAACTAGGTAGAATAGTTATTAAATAGTTATTAACTATTTAATAACTACATAGCTAAAATAAATACAAAAGTACCTGTAAAATAAAACCTAATCTAAGTTACACTAACACCTAACACTACACTACAATTAAATATATTAACTAAATTAAAAACAATTAAATAAATTAAATTAAATTAGCTAAATTACAAAAAAACACAAACACTAAATTACAGAAAATAAAAAACAAATTACAGATCTTTAAACTAATTACACCTAATCTAATAGCCCTATCAAAATACCCCCCCCCCCAAAAAAAAAATAAAAAAGAAACCCTAGCCTTAACTAAACTATCAATAGCCCTTAAAAGGGCCTTTTGCGGGGCATTGCCCCAAAGTAAACAGCTCTCTTACCTGTAAAAAAAAATACAAACAACCCCCCAACAGTAAAACCCACCACCCACACAACCAACCCCCCAAATAAAATACTAACTAAAAACAACTAAGCTCCCCATTGCCCTGAAAAGGGCATTTGGATGGACATTGCCCTTAAAAGGGCAGTTAGCTCTATTGCAGGCCCAAACCAAACCTAAAAATAAAACCCACCCAATACACCCTTAAAAAAACCTAACACTAACCCCCTGAAGATCGACTTACAGTTCTGAAGACCGGACATCCATCCTCAAGGAAGCGGCAGAAGTCTTCATCCAACCGGGCCAAAGTCCTCAACGAAGCCGGGAGAAGTCTTCATCCAAGCCGGGTGAAGTGGTCCTCCAGACAGGCAGAAGTCTTCATCCAGACGGCATCTTCTATCTTCAGCCATCCGCCACAGAGCGGGTCCATCTTCAAGACATCCAACGCGGAGCATCCTCTTCATTCGGAGTCTTCTTACTGAATGACGGTACCTTTAAGTGATGGCATCCAAGATGGTGTCCCTTAGATTCCGATTGGCTGATTGGAACAGCCAATAGAATGCCAGCTCAATCCTATTGGCTGATTAGATCAGCCAATAGAATTGAACTTCAATCCTATTGGCTGATTGCATCAGCCAATAGGATTTTTTCTACCTTAATTCTGATTGGCTGATAGAATTCTATCAGCCAATCGGAATCTAAGGGACGCCATCTTGGATGACATCACTTAAAGGTGCTGTCATTCAGTAAGAAGACTCTGGATGAAGAGGATGCTCCGCGTCGGATGTCTTGAAGATTGACACGCTCCGCGGCGGATGGATGAAGATAGAAGATGCCGTCTGGATGAAGACTTCTGCCCGTCTGGAGGACCACTTCGCCCGTCTTGGATGAAGACTTCTCCCGGCTTCGTTGAGGACTTTGGCCCGGTTGGATGAAGACTTCTGCCGCTTCCTTGAGGATGGATGTCCGGTCTTCAGAACTGTAAGTCGATCTTCAGGGGGTTAGTGTTAGGTTTTTTTAAGGGTGTATTGCGTGGGTTTTATTTTTAGGTTAGGGTTTGGGCCTGCAATAGAGCTAACTGCCTTTTAAGGGCAATGCCCATCCAAATGCCCTTTTCAGGGCAATGGGGAGCTTAGTTTTTTTTAGTTAGTATTTTATTTGGGGGTTGGTTGTGTGGGTGGTGGGTTTTACTGTTGGGGGGTTGTTTGTATTTTTTTTTTTTACAGGTAAAAGAGCTGATTACTTTGGGGCAATGCCCCGCAAAGGCCTTTTTTAAGGGCTATTGATAGTTTAGTTTAGGCTAGGCTAGGAGTTTTTTTATTTAGGGGGGTGGTTATATTGATAGGGCTATTAGATTAGGTGTAATTAGTTTAAAGATCTATAATTAGTTTTTTATTTTCTGTAATTTAGTGTTTGTTTTTTGTAATTTAGCTAATTTAATTTATTTTATTTTTTTTAATTTAGTTAGTTGATTTAATTGTAGTGTAGTGTTAGGTGTTAGTGTAACTTAGGTTAGGTTTTATTTTACAGGTACTTTTGTATTTATTTTAGCTATGTAGTTATTAAATAGTTAATAACTATTTAATAACTATTCTACCTAGTTAAAATAAATACAAATTTTCCTGTAAAATAAAAATAAACCCTAAGATAGCTACAATGTAACTATTAGTTATATTGTAGCTAGCATAGGGTTTATTTTACAGGTAAGTATTTAGTTTTAAATAGGAATTATTTAGGTAATAATATTAATATTTATTTAGATTTATTGTAATTCTATTTAAGTTAGGGGGGGTTAGGGTTAGAATTAGGTTTAGGGGTTAATACATTTAGTATAGTGGCTGCGACGTTGGGGGGCAGAAGATTAGGGGTTAATAAATGTAGGTAGGTGGCGGCGATGTTAGGGACTGCAGATTAGGGGTTAATAATATTTAAATAGTGTTTGCGAGGCGGGAGTGCGGCGGATTAGGAGTTATTATGTTAATTATAGTGGCGGCGACGTTGGCAGCAGATTAGGGGTTAATAAATGTAGGCAGGTGGTGGTGACATTGGGGGAGGGAGATTAGGGGTTAATAAATATAATGTAGGTGTTGGTGATGTTGGGGGCAGCAGATTAGGGGTTAATAAGAATAATGTAGGTGGCGGCGATGTTAGGGATAACAGATTAGGGGTTAATATTATTTAACTAGTGTTTGTGAGGCGGGAGTGCGACGGATTAGGGGTTAATATGTTTATTCTAGTGGCGGCGATGTCCGGAGCGGCAGATTAGGGGTTAAAAAACAGAATTTATGCTTACCTGATAAATTACTTTCTCCAACGGTGTGTCCGGTCCACGGCGTCATCCTTACTTGTGGGAATATCTCTTCCCCAACAGGAAATGGCAAAGAGTCCCAGCAAAGCTGGCCATATAGTCCCTCCTAGGCTCCGCCCACCCCAGTCATTCGACCGACGGACAGGAGGAAAATATAGGAGAAACCATAGGGTGCCGTGGTGACTGTAGTTAGAGAAAATAATTAATCAAACCTGATTAAAAAACCAGGGCGGGCCGTGGACCGGACACACCGGTGGAGAAAGTAATTTATCAGGTAAGCATAAATTCTGTTTTCTCCAACATTGGTGTGTCCGGTCCACGGCGTCATCCTTACTTGTGGGAACCAATACCAAAGCTTTAGGACACGGATGAAGGGAGGGAGCAAATCAGGTTACCTAAACAGAAGGCACCACGGCTTGCAAAACCTTTCTCCCAAAAATAGCCTCCGAAGAAGCAAAAGTATCAAATTTGTAAAATTTGGCAAAAGTGTGCAGTGAAGACCAAGTCGCTGCCTTACATATCTGATCAACAGAAGCCTCGTTCTTGAAGGCCCATGTGGAAGCCACAGCCCTAGTAGAGTGAGCTGTGATTCTTTCAGGAGGCTGCCGTCCGGCAGTCTCGTAAGCCAATCGGATGATGCTTTTAAGCCAAAAGGAAAGAGAGGTAGAAGTCGCTTTTTGACCTCTCCTCTTACCAGAATAGACGACAAACAGAGAAGATGTTTGTCTGAACTCTTTTGTAGCTTCTAAATAGAATTTTAGAGCACGGACAACATCCAAATTGTGTAGCAAACGTTCCTTCTTTGAAACTGGATTCGGACACAAAGAAGGTACAACTATCTCCTGGTTAATATTTTTGTTGGAAACAACCTTTGGAAGAAAACCAGGCTTAGTACGCAAAACAACCTTATCTGAATGGAACACCAGATAGGGCGGAGTACACTGCAGAGCAGATAGCTCAGAAACTCTTCTAGCAGAAGAAATAGCAACCAAAAACAAAACTTTCCAAGATAACAACTTAATATCTATGGAATGTAAAGGTTCAAACGGAACCCCTTGGAGAACTGAAAGAACTAGATTTAAACTCCATGGAGGAGTCAAAGGTCTGTAAACAGGCTTGATCCTAACCAGAGCCTGAACAAATGCTTGAACATCTGGCACAGCTGCCAGTCGTTTGTGTAGTAAGACAGATAAAGCAGAAATCTGTCCCTTTAGAGAACTCGCTGATAATCCTTTATCCAAACCTTAATGTAGAAAAGAAAGGATCTTAGGAATTTTGATCTTATTCCATGGGAATCCCTTGGATTCACACCAGCAGATATATCTTTTCCATATTTTATGGTAAATCTTTCTAGTTACCGGTTTTCTGGCTTGAACCAGAGTATCTATCACAGAATCTGAAAACCCACGCTTTGATAGAATCAAGCGTTCAATTTCCAAGCCGTCAGCTGGAGGGAGACCAGATTTGGATGTTTGAATGGACCCTGAACAAGAAGGTCCTGTCTCAAAGGTAGCTTCCATGGTGGAACCGATGACATATTCACCAGGTCTGCATACCAAGTCCTGCGTGGCCACGCAGGAGCTATCAAAATCACCGAGGCCCTCTCCTGCTTGATCCTGGCTACCAGCCTGGGAATGAGAGGAAACGGTGGAAACACATAAGCTAGGTTGAAGGACCAAGGCGCTACTAGTGCATCCACTAGAGTCGCCTTGGGATCCCTGGATCTGGACCCGTAGCAAGGAACCTTGAAGTTCTGACGAGACGCCATCAGATCCATGTCTGGAATGCCCCATAATTGAGTTAATTGGGCAAAGATCTCCGGGTGAAGTTCCCACTCCCCCGGATGGAATGTCTGACAACTCAGATAATCCGCCTCCCAGTTTTCCACTCCTGGGATGTGGATCGCAGATAGGTGGCAGGAGTGATTCTCTGCCCATTCTATTATTTTGGTCACTTCTCTCATCGCCAGGGAACTCCTTGTTCCCCCCTGATGATTGATATAAGCAACAGTCGTCATGTTGTCTGATTGGAATCTTATGAATCTGGCCTTTGCTAGTTGAGGCCAAGCCGTGAGAGCATTGAATATCGCTCTCAGTTCCAGAATGTTTATCGGGAGGAGAGACTCTTCCCGAGACCAAAGTCCCTGAGCTTTCAGGGATTCCCAGACCGCTCCCCAGCCCACTAGACTGGCGTCGGTCGTGACGATGACCCACTCTGGTCTGCGGAAGCTCATTCCCTGGGACAGGTGGTCCAGGGTTAGCCACCAACGGAGTGAGTCTCTGGTCTTCTGATCTACTTGAATCACTGGAGACAAGTCTGTATAGTCCCCATTCCACTGTTTCAGCATGCACAGTTGTAATGGTCTTAGATGAATTCGCGCAAAAGGAACTATGTCCATTGCTGCAACCATCAACCCTACTACTTCCATGCACTGAGCTACGGAAGGACGAGGAATAGAATGAAGAACTTGACAAGCGTTTAGAAGTTTTGACTTTCTGACTTCTGTCAGGAAAATCCTCATTTCTAAAGAATCTATTATTGTTCCCAAGAAGGGAACTCTTGTCGACGGAGACAGGGAACTTTTTTCTATGCTCACCTTCCATCCGTGAGATCTGAGAAAGGCCAGAACGATGTCTGTGTGAGCCTTTGCCTTTGAAAGAGACGACGCTTGTATTAGAATATCGTCCAAGTACGGTACTACTGCAATGCCCCTTGGTCTCAGAACCGCTAGAAGGGACCCGAGTACCTTTGTAAAAATCCTTGGAGCAGTGGCTAACCCGAATGGGAGAGCCACAAACTGGTAATGTTTGTCCAGAAAGGCGAACCTTAGGAACTGATGATGTTCTTTGTGGATAGGAATATGAAGATACGCATCCTTTAGATCCACAGTAGTCATAAATTGACCTTCCTGGATTGTAGGTAGAATCGTTCGAATGGTTTCCATTTTGAACGATGGTACTCTGAGAAATTTGTTTAGGATCTTTAAATCCAGAATTGGTCTGAAAGTTCCCTCTTTCTTGGGAACTACAAACAGATTTGAGTAAAATCCCATTCCTTGTTCCGCCGATGGAACTGGGTGTATCACTCCCATCTTTAACAGGTCTTCTACACAATGTAAGAATGCCTGTCTCTTTATTTGGTTTGAGGATAAGTGAGACATATGGAACCTTCCCCTTGGGGGTAGTTCCTTGAATTCCAGAAGATAACCCTGAGAAACTATTTCTAGTGTCCAGGGATCCTGAACATCTCTTGCCCAAGCCCGAGCAAAGAGAGAGAGTCTGCCCCCTACTAGATCCGGTCCCGGATCGGGGGCTACTCCTTCATGCTGTTTTGTTAGCAGCAGCAGGCTTCTTGGCCTGCTTACCCTTGTTCCAGCCTTGCATCGGTTTCCAGGCTGGTTTGGTTTGTGAAGCATTACCTTCTTGCTTAGAGGATGCAGAATTAGAGGCCGGTCCGTTCCTGAAGTTACGAAAGGAACGAAAATTAGACTTATTCTTGGCTTTGAAAGGCCTATCTTGTGGGAGGGGGTGGCCCTTTCCCCCAGTGATGTCTGAGATAATCTCTTTCAATTCTGGCCCAAAGAGAGTTTTACCCTTGAAGGGAATACTAAGCAATTTTGTCTTGGATGATACATCCGCTGACCAAGACTTTAGCCAAAGCGCTCTGCGCGCCACAATTGCAAACCCTGAATTTTTCGCCGCTAATCTAGCTAATTGCAAAGCGGCATCTAAAATAAAAGAATTAGCCAACTTGAGTGCGTGAACTCTGTCCATAACCTCCTCATACGGAGTCTCTCTACTGAGCGACTTTTCTAGTTCCTCGAACCAGAACCACGCTGCTGTAGTGACAGGAACAATGCACGAAATGGGTTGCAGGAGGTAACCTTGCTGTACAAAAATCTTTTTAAGCAAACCCTCCAATTTTTTATCCATAGGATCTTTGAAAGCACAATTATCCTTGATAGGAATATTAGTGCGCTTGTTTAGAGTAGAAACTGCCCCCTCGACCTTAGGGACTGTCTGCCATAAGTCCTTTCTGGGGTCGACCATAGGAAATAATTTCTTAAATATAGGAGGGGGGACAAAAGGTATGCCGGGCTTCTCCCACTCCTTATTCACTATGTCCACCACCCGCTTGGGTATAGGAAAAGCGCCGGGGTGCACCGGAACCTCTAGGAACTTGTCCATCTTGCATAATTTTTCTGGAATGACCAGGTTGTCACAATCATCCAGAGTAGATAACACCTCCTTAAGCAGTGCGCAGAGATGCTCTAATTTAAATTTAAATGTCACAACATCAGGTTCAGCCTGTTGAGAAATTTTTCCTGAATCTGAAATTTCCCCATCTGACAAAACCTCCCTCATGGCCCCTTCAGATTGGTGTGAGGGTATGACAGAGCAATTATCATCAGCGCCCTCCTGCTCTTCAGTGTTTAAAACAGAGCAATCGCGCTTTCTCTGATATGCAGGCATTTTGGATAAAATATTTGCTATGGAGTTATCCATTACTGCCGTCAATTGTTGCATAGTAATAAGCATTGGCGCGCTAAAAGTGCTAGGGGCCTCCTGCGTGGGCAAAACTGGTGTAGACACAGAAGGAGATGATGTAGAACTATGTCTACTCCCTTCATCTGATGAAACATCTTGGGCAATTTTACTATCTGTGGCAGTACTGTCCTTACTTTGTTTGGACGCTATGGCACAATTATCACATAATTTTGAAGGGGGAGACACATTGACTTTCATACATATAGAACATAGCTTATCTGAAGGTACAGACATGTTAAACAGGCTTAAACTTGTCAATAAAGCACAAAAACCGTTTTAAAACAAAACCGTTACTGTCTCTTTAAATTTTAAACAGAGCACACTTTATTACTGAATATGTGAAAAAGTATGAAGGAATTGTTCAAATTGTTCACCACAGTGTCTTAAAGCATTCAAAGTATTGCACACCAATTTTCAGAGCTTTAACCCTTAAAATAACGAAACCGGAGCCGGTTACAGTTTTAACCCCTCTACAGTCCCAGCTACAGCCTTTGCTGCGACTCTACCAAACCCAGGGGGGAATACGATATCAAAAGAAGCCTTCTAGGAACTTTTCCAACTACTTTCAGATCCTCACACATGCATCTGCATGTCTTGCTCTCAAAAGTAACTGCGCAGTAATGGCGCGAAAATGAGGCTCAGCCTACAACTGGGAAGGCCCTTCCTGACTGAAAAGGTGTCTAACACAGTGCCTGACGTTAAAAAACGTTCCCCAAGTTTATAAGTGTGAATAACAAGCATAAACATGAATAAAATGCCCAAATAAAGCAATCGATTTTGCCCATAAAAGTGTCTACCAGTTTTATAGCCCATAATAAGCCCTTTATTCTGTTTGAGACTAAGAAAATGGCTTACCGGTCCCCATGAGGGGAAATGACAGCCTTCCAGCATTACACAGTCTTGTTAGAAATATGGCTAGTCATACCTTAAGCAGAAAAGTCTGCTAACTGTTTCCCCCAACTGAAGTTACTTCATCTCAACAGTCCTATGTGGAAACAGCAAACGATTTTAGTTACTGTCTGCTAAAATCATCTTCCTCTCAAACAGAACTCTTCATCTTTTTCTGTTCAGAGTAAATAGTACATACCAGCACTATTTTAAAATAACAAACTCTTGATAGTAGAATAAAAAACTACAACTAAACACCACATACTCTTAACCATCTCCGTGGAGATGTTGCCTGTGCAACGGCAAAGAGAATGACTGGGGTGGGCGGAGCCTAGGAGGGACTATATGGCCAGCTTTGCTGGGACTCTTTGCCATTTCCTGTTGGGGAAGAGATATTCCCACAAGTAAGGATGACGCCGTGGACCGGACACACCAATGTTGGAGAAATGTTATTATAGTGTTTGCAATGCGGGAGGGCCTCGGTTTAGGGGTTAATAGGTAGTTTATGGGTGTTAGTGTACTTTTTAGCACTTTAGTTATGGGTTTTATGCTACGGCGTTGTACCATAAAACTCTTAACTACTGACTTTAAAGGGCGTTAGGGATCTTGGAGGTAGAGGGTGTACCGCTCACTTTTTGGCCTCCCAGGACAGAGTTGTTTTGCGGTAAGGCCAAAGAAGTGTGCGGTGCCCCTAAACCTGCAAGACTCGTAATAGCAGCGGTAGTGAAAAAGCAGCGTTAGGACCTGTCAACGCTGCTTTTTCAGCCTAACGCACAACTCGTAATCTAGCCGTTAGTTTGTACTTGTGCGGTTGTGTTTACTTTCAACTTGTAATATGAGCGCAAGTTAACAAGGGCACAATATTTTAATATTGTGCACTCTAATATGAATGTGCCACTTGTAATCTAGCCCTTTATGTTTTTGTCTGAAATGTGGTGTGAGTACCGATATATAGAAACTGAATCAATCAAGACATATTACCAATATGATAAATTACATATATTATTTTTTGACTTTAGGAAATGTTTGGAGAAGAAATACCAGTGTTGAGCGCTCTCATTATCAGTAATAAAATGAAAACAATATTTACCTGAACAGGCAAACATTGGTGCTCAGCATCAAAGAGTAAGAGCTGAGAAGTCCTCTGATACAAATTCCACTGGGAAAGATTATGGGCACTGTAAAAAAAAATAGCATTTTATTATATAATATTATTATTACAGTATATTATTAAATAAAAAAAATAAAAAATTTAGAATTAACATATGGTAGAGTACATAATTTAAACAATCATTTTCCCCTTCTGGGGAAATCTAAAACGGTCACTAAGATAGCATGTGACTGTGTGCAACTGTCTATGTGCGTCATCAAAAGGTTTTACTACAATTCTTACTACAGAGTGAATATGTATGTGGATCAGGAGATAGCTCACTTGTGAAATGCTGCTAGCCTTCTTAAAACACAGGACATTGGATGTACATCTTCTGCAGTCAGTGTCTCTTCTCCCTGATCCAGTAATG
The DNA here is from genome assembly GCF_027579735.1 of Bombina bombina. Lineage (NCBI taxonomy): Eukaryota > Metazoa > Chordata > Amphibia > Anura > Bombinatoridae > Bombina > Bombina bombina. The sequence goes on along the minus strand of NC_069501.1, from coordinate 808,676,849 downwards.
AAAATGATGAGAGCTGTGATTAGTACTACATTTAAGCAGATACAAACAGTATTCATGGACAGCAAAATTGCATCATATTTCATTAAATGAGAATGGTTAGTTAGTGCCAAACTGTGCACAAAGCATTATTCAATTGGATGTCTAAGCTTTTGTATAGCAGAACTGTTGCTTCAAGAATTTCAAGGTAATTAAATATACATTTTTACTTGAAAGGCAAAAAACTGGGAAGGTTAATACTGAGTCCAGGCTCACCTCTTGTAAGATATCATTAAGCATTTGGTCTAAGGTATCCACAAGATCATCTATCAACTGTCTCATGCTCAGCTGAACCCGGGTGTGATTGGACAGGTCTTCTTTACAAAGACTGCTGTAAGCTTTGGAACAAGCCTCTAGCACCAGTGGGTCTGAGTGTTCCACAACTATGTGTCTAATCTGCTTCAGCAAGCTCTCCAATTGCTGCAAATCAAAAGACACATTTAATTGAGCTTTTACTGTCTTTAGTTCTTTATTAATTACAATTTAATTGAGCTTTTACTTTATTAATTAAGTCACCTGACTAGACATTGATGACATAAAAACATTAAGGACCAATTCTAAACAAATTAATCATAGTTGACCTATGATTAATTTGTTTAGAATTGGCCAAATAGCAAATTAAAATAAAATTAAATAAAACAAACTCTAATGAGCTGGTTGTTTGTTTGCTTGTTTGTTATTTGATTTGTTTATTTATCAGTCAAAATGGCAATTGTCTACAAAATAATTAAATGTCTGCAAGAGTAATCACAGCATGTATGTTCCAATTATTCCAATGAATGTGCTGGCTAGGTGAGAGAAAGTAACCTCTGGCAGCTAGCCATTTCAGCCTTGAACTATGGGGTGAAGTTGTATTGTGGAATACTCTTCACTACCAGAATGTAGTGGATATGTTTTGTTGTCAAATTTAAGGCCTATGAATTAAAAAATAAATACAATACAATTGTGGACTGGGGCAGTAGGACACCCTCCAAGCTTCATTCACAGCCTCCTCCCCTTTCTTAGTATCCCATAAAATGAAAATGGCAGTCCCTTTCAGTAATTTATGACACGTGTACATTTTTATTGTGGGTTTAATATAAAAGTTCAATACACAGGACACACTATATGTACAACAAAATGCTCTAATATTACAACTGTAATAATACCGTAAACTAAACTATTAATCAATTTCTTACATTTTGTAAGCATGCCTGTCATTTGCAAAAGGACAGCCTGATATTTATTTAAGATTTAATCTGAGAATAAACTATTGGCAGATTCATGGACCTTTTAGTTCTTATTTGCCATGAAATATAATGTATGTTTCTACATTAAAATATGTCTATTTAGTGGGGCTCTTCAGAGAACCTGGGGATAACATATACAGTGTTAACGGTTGCACAAATCTGGCTTAAAGGGACATGAAACCCAAAATGTTGCTTTAATGATTCAGATATAGCATAGAATTTTAAACAACTTTCCAATTTAGTTTTATTATCAAGTTTGCTTCTTTGTATCCATTGTTTAAGGAGCAACAATACACTACTGGGACCTAGGTGAAAAGATCTGGTGAGACAGTGGCAAGAGGCAAACATGAGCCTACCTATGAATGCTTTTCAACAAAGGATTCCAAGAGAAAAAAACTATTAGATAATAGAAGAAAATTGTTTAAAATCACATGGTCTATCTGAATCATGAAAGTTTAATTTGGACTTTACTGTCCCCTTAGCCATCAGCATTTCAATTAGTTAACGGTGGACTCATAAAATATTTTGTATTTCAATGGCAGTATTTTCTGTATTTATTGCCACCTAAGAAGATAGCAGAGACTTGGAGAAATTGTCTGTATTTAAAAAAACCCATATAGCTATATTTGCTAAGTGCTTTATACATGAGTATTGCTGAGAAACTGTGCTCTTTATGTTGATTTTATTAAATATGGCCTAGATTTGGAGTTTGGCGTTAGCCGTGAAAACCAGCGTTAGAGGCCCCTAACGCTGGTTTCTTACGGACTCTGGTATTTCGAGTTCAGTTACCGACACTCAAAAAACACCTAACGCTCAAATTTCTACCGACACCTCAGAACCAGTAGTAAACATATACCGACAAAATAAACATCCACGAATCACAAAACAAATATTACACAAACTACACTTACACTCATACAAACACTACACTATATTTATTTTTAATATTTAATAATTTTTCATCAAAATACAAAGGATTAAAGTTGCGAGATCTCACAACAACAACACAAATCCATTTTCCCATTGACTTACATTGACACATGGGAAAAGACCCTCATATACCTACATCTAACTAATAACATTATCACAAACATACACTCATCGATGAATACAAACAATATACACCACATGACATACAAAAAATATTTATTTAGCACAAAAAGAACACGATTTAGTTACTTTTTCACACAAGCTCATGACGTCACTCACTTTACGAGGAAAACCAGTCTTAGAAAAAAAAAATGACCAATTTTTAGAGCCTCCATTGACTTCTATTGGGAAGACGTGCTCGTGCACGCGAAACCCTCATTTCCCTAACGCACGCAAATAGCGTAGACAGAAAAACTCCAAATACCAGCGCTAGAAAAGACATGATTTCATGCGTTAGACCCAGCTATGATAAATAGATCAAGAAATGACTATTTCCCTATGGTGGATTTATGGATTTTACTGTTTGAATATTCACAACACCATTAAATTGTTTCAGACTTTTATATTACATCAACTACAAATCAACATCACTAGTAACAAAATTTTATTTAAAAAAATATTACATTTAAACGGACACAAAAATAATGTCAACTTTTCAGGATTCACAAACACTACACAATGGGAAACAATTCTCATTTACCTTTATTATTGCATTTCAGTTATTCAACTCATATGCTTGCAGCAACAGCATATCTACATAGGCTTAACACATGATCAGTCATGGATGCACATACATTACTTTTAACATTCACTCATACATGTGCATTCAAATGATGGGGGAAAAACACATTACATTCTCTATAGGAATCACAAAACAGAACATATGGATTTTACTGTACTTTTAACATCATGATTCCATCACAATAAACCATTAGGAATTACGTACAACAAGAACATCATTACACAAGATTACAGATGTCACTTTATGGGAAGGAACAACAATGCCAGACCGCTATATAGAAGTCAGCATATGTGGGACACAATCACAATATATACGTACATGTACATAACACGCATCACCCATCACGCAACCACAAAGCACACATTTATATTTTATTCAGCACACAATAACAATGTAGTCAAATACAACAACACAATGAGGATTTCAGAACTACATAGGCAGGTTAATAATATCATGACGTCATTAGAAGATTCAACCATACACATCACAGATTCACGACTGTACCGCCCCTTTCGGAACTTTAACACTCAATACTACAATACAACATATACGTAAAGAACAGTTTGGAACAGCATTATTAGGGCGATTTCAATGGGACAATTAATAAATATTGTCAGATCGCAAATCACTTATATATATAATACTACAGATGACAGCCGGAAGTTATTCAGCATTAGTGCCATTTGAAAGGGACGCATACATTATTGACAGCTCGGCAATCACTTATATATACAATACTACAGATGACAGCCGGAAGTTATTCAGTATTAGTGCGATTTTAATGGGACGCATACAATATTGACAGCTCGGCAATCACTTATATATACAATACTACAGATGGCAGACGGGAAGTTCGGAATTATTATTGCGATTTTAAAGGGACGCATACAATATTGACAGCTCGGCAATCACTTATATATATAATACTACAGATGGCAGACGGGAAGTTCTGAATTCTTATTGCGATTTTAAAAGGACGCATACAATATTGACTGCTCGGCAATCACTTATATATACAATACTACAGATGACAGACGGGAAGTTCGGAATTATTATTGCGATTTTAAAGGGACGCATACAATATTGACATCTCACCAATCACTTATATATACAATACTACAGATGGCAGATGTTACTTTATCGTTTACAAACAATGTTGCAGCAACATTGATCGATCACATTCGATGCACATTATACACAACTATGCACTTTCATTCATGTTAGCCTGGACGTGTGCTTGTTACTATAAGATCGCGTTTAAGAAATATTGATTAAGCATATGATCAAACATTACAAACATGCACTGTATGTGTGATATTTGACACTTTCACATTGAGATTCATTGTTGGAAAACAACATTTCAGCAAACAACAAATAAACGCCCACTGTGAAAGCATTCGCGCCGCTCACATACAAACAAGTGAATACAATTAGCAATCATTACAAACTCACTACCATTGGACTAATCATACTATAAATCCCCCAAACAACATGGCCAATGCATCACTTGTGATCCACATCAGATCAAGTGCATACCTTGTTACGCTGTTTTGAAAGATGGATGACGATGACATGGTAGACGCTGCTGGTGCTGCTATTGGCGAACTAGCTGTTGGTCGAATCAGGCAGCCTCGGCGGCTCAGACTGAGACGAAGGGGTCGTCTGGTTCGAGGTCCTCGTGTCTACAGGGTGAGACCCACCTTGGAAAACATGAGCGACTTTGAAATTTATGATAAGTATCGGCTCAATCGCGAACAGCTCATTGGCCTTTACGATCTTCTTAAACCTCATTTGGAGCCACGTATAAGAATAAGGACTGCTGTTCCCGCCATGAGTAAGATGCTAAGCTGTCTATACGTCCTGGCCTCCGGGAGTTTTCAATCCGGAGAACTGTACATGCATGGCCTGGCTCAAGGTACATTCTCTGTGGTGTTTGATAACTTTCTGGATGCCATGGTACGTATCAGTAAGCAATACATAGGATTCCCACAGAATGATGGTGATTGGAGGCGCCTGAAGCGGGAATTCTTTGATATTGCTCAATTGCCCAATGTCTTGGGAGCCATAGATTGTACCCACATTGCGCTGCGTGCTCCAATTGATGACTCGCCCTTCAGAAATCGCAAACATTTTCATAGCCTCAACGTGCAGTATGTTTGTGACGCACAGATGAGGATTATGCATGTGTGTGCGAATTTTGGAGGGGCTTGTCATGATGCCCGCATCCTCTCTCTGTCGTCCCTGTGGAGACCGTTTGAGGAAAGACAAATGCCCCCTGGTTATCTCGTTGGTGAGTATTTGTGCACAACATGGTTAATTAGTTTGACAATTGCCACTGTAGTTTTAAAATGTTAGCGTAATGTTCAGCTATAGGATGCAATTTAACCATATATTTTCCCCCCGCTAATGTCTACTTTTAGTTCAATGCAGATATGTAGCATGTCTTACCTTAAATGCTCAGATAGAGAATGTAATGTAACCATGTAGTTAGCATTTTACACAAGGCTTGATTTAGGAGAAATACGCATATGTAGCATGTCTTAGCTGAAATGGGAAGATATTAGCTAATGCAATTTAACCATGTCATTGTCTCTTTCCGCTAATGTCTTTTAGTTCAATGCAGATATGTAGCATGTCTTACCTTAAATGCTCAGATAGAGAATGTAATGTAACCATGTAGTTTGCATTTTACACAAGGTTTGGTTTAGGAGAAATATGCATATGTAGCATGTCTTAGCTGAAATGGGAAGATATTAGCGAATGCAATTTAACCATGTCATTGTCTCTTTCCGCTAATGTCTTTTAGTTCAATGCAGATATGTAGCATGTCTTACCTTAAATGCTCAGATAGAGAATGCAATGTAACCATGTAGTTTGCATTTTACACAAGGCTTGATTTAGGAGAAATACGCATATGTAGCATGTCTTAGCTGAAATGGGAAGATATTAGCTAATGCAATTTAACCATGTCATTGTCTCTTTCCGCTAATGTCTTTTAGTTCAATGCAGATATGTAGCATGTCTTACCTTAAATGCTCAGATAGAGAATGTAATGTAACCATGTAGTTTGCATTTTACACAAGGCTTGATTTAGGAGAAATACGCATATGTAGCATGTCTTAGCTGAAATGGGAAGATATTAGCTAATGCAATTTAACCATGTCATTGTCTCTTTCCGCTAATGTCTTTTAGTTCAATGCAGATATGTAGCATGTCTTAACTTAAATGCTCAGATAGAGAATGCAATGTAACCATGTAGTTTGCATTTTACACAAGGCTTGATTTAGGAGAAATACGCATATGTAGCATGTCTTAGCTGAAATGGGAAGATATTAGCTAATGCAATTTAACCATGTCATTGTCTCTTTCCGCTAATGTCTTTTAGTTCAATGCAGATATGTAGCATGTCTTAACTTAAATGCTCAGATAGAGAATGCAATGTAACCATGTAGTTTGCATTTTACACAAGGTTTGAATATGGAGAAATACGCATATGTAGCATGTCTTAGATGAAATGGGAAGATAGAGAATAATATTGAACTAGATTTTTTAAATTTAAAATAAACATTTGTTACTGGATTATCGTGTACAAAACTTTTTATTGTACTACAAATACTATTTTGAGGATTCTGTTAGAATTATGTTCTGTTCATAATTTATAGGTGATTCTGGGTACATGAGCCGGCCTTGGCTCATTACCCCCTTGCGTAGCCCGACTGATGTGTCTGAGGAGCGCTACAATAGGGTTCATAAGAGAACCAGGGCGGTGGTTGAACGGATGTTCGGGCTCCTGAAGATGAGGTTCAGGTGCCTGGACAGGTCGGGAGGAGCCCTCCAGTACAACCCAAAGAAGGTGGCTAAGATCGTTGTAGCCTGTAGCGTCCTGCATAATATTGCACAGCGGGCTGGGATGCTGCAGGCCGTCCGGCCGGACAGAAACCTCCTCAGAGATGAGGAGGATGATCCTGTTCTAGAGGGGCCATTCCGGGACGAGGGGCTCAATGTCAGAGGAGACATCATCAACCGCAACTTTAGACGGTAAAGAATAGAAGTTAGACTGGAGTATTATCAATAGATGTGAACTCTAGGGAAATGACAAGTAGAGAATTGTGCAAACATGTTAGGATTGTTCATCAAATGCTAAAAATGTGTTTCATTTATTAATATAGGTAATGCTCTGGCCATTGGGTCCTGTAGCGAGTCTTTGCCACCTGGTTTTTAAAGAGGACATCAGCTGGTAAGTATAAATGTCTGGACTGTTGCTGGCATGAATTGTACACAAATACATCATATGGCATACATTTTATAAACTAGTATTTAGTTTACACATTACTTAAAATGTAAATACTCAGAAAGGGATCCTCTAGCATGACTATGGTTCAATGTCACACATTAGAGGTTTGTTCTGCTCAATATGACTCATCTTCACACTTGATAGAACATAACACAAGATGCTACACAGTAAGCTAGTGACAGAAATTTCTTATGAAATGGGGGGTGGGAGAGGGCTACAGAAATGATTCACACACTTGTAGTAATTTTGATTAAACTTTTTATGCCATTAGGGAGCTGACTTAATCTAAAGACTGAAAGGGAAGAATTAGAAGCTTGACAGTGAAGATTGCCCAGACTGACAGTGGAAAAAGCCAAGATTGAAATTGAAGTATACCAATGGGATCATGTCTGGCATTATCTTTCAAATCTGCTGACCTTGAAAACCATACAAAGACATGTTCACATGGTAAGTGCCAACTATTTGATAGAATAAGGCTGTTGAGGCATCCTATTGGAGACACTTAGATGATTTTCAAATTTTTAGATGGGATTTCACAGTCCTCTATTTTTGAAATGATGAATAAGACACCTATTGAAGATCAACTGTTTACCCCTGAATTGACTTTCAAAGACCATGCATTATCCAGGTTGGTGTACCAATGCATGCTAGTTAAGAATCACAGGAAGAATGTTGAATATTAGTAGCCTACATACATTAGTCATATTTAGTTCTTAATTAGATATTTAGGGATCACAATCAGACACCTAGATGATTTTCTAATTTTTAGATGGGATTTCCCAGTCCTCTATTTTTGAAATGATGAATAAGACACCTATTGAAGATAAACTGTTTACCCCTGAATTGACTTTCAAAGACCATGCATTATCCAGGTTGGTGTACCAATGCATGCTAGTTAAGAATCACAGGAAGAATGTTGATTATTGGTAGCTTACATACATTAGTCATACTTATTTCATCATTAGATATTTAGGGATCACAATCAGAAAAAGGAATACATATTATAGTTGATATAGAGGTATTTGAATGGACATGAAATATGACATTTATGTTCAACATATATATTATTGAAATGTGATATACATTATTATGTATAATTAGAAAATCAGATATTTTAATTTATTTTTTATTACACAATATAATGGTTTTTTTTTTTTTTTTTTTTAAATTTAATTAATAAATATCTTTAAAAAATGTTGAACAAAGTTAGAGCATAGACACAAGATGATTGTAAATGTATTTTATGAATCTTTGACTACGTGTGTATTAACTTTGTTAAAATTTTGTTTTTTAATTTCAGATTGGCATCTGATGACTTCCAGGAATATTTTTTTGTTTTTGGTTCAGAAACTATTAATTTTTTAAATGGTAATAATAAACATTTTATTATTAAATACACTCTTTGGAACAGATTATAATAAATATCCATATAATCTGTCAATAAAAAACAATTTGACTCCCATGACTGGTAGTTGTCTATTTGACAAGCACATGCATAAGATCAAATAATGCATTAATTGTAGAAAATACACTGATTCCGAGAATATTACATTAAACTATTGTGACAGAACCTTCTGTCAGGACTGAAGGAGTTAACTGTGTTTAGCTTTAAGAAACTATTTTCTAAACACAAGTTGCTGGCTCCAACCATAATTTAGTTAGTGATAAGAATTCCATTGTTTGATCACATTGAGAGAGAAAACGCCTAAGTGATAAGAAGAGCCAAGAGTGTCTTGTGGTTGAAGTGTTTAAGTAATATAATTCTATTGTATCATGTAAAAGGGCACTTTTCCCTCCATGTAATGTACAACAGTCTTTCAACCCCCATCTGGGGGGGGGGGGGGTCAGACCTGCATAAATACTAGGCATAGCCTTTAATAAATGACATTCTGTTTTAAACCTGAAAACTGGCTGGGTTGTGAATTGCTTATTCCCTGTTAAGGACATTGTTCCCTGGTGTTAACCCTTGGTATCCTGTTGGTACCGTTACAATTGGTGGCAAGCGACGGAATGAACCTTATCGCCCAGAAGAGCAACTACACAAGCCAGTAACCTCAGGAAGAGGGGGATTACTACAATACTGACTAAGATGGAAGGAGTACCAGGGACCAAAGTGAATGGAGATGGATTATTCTAAGCTAAAGAGACAAACGTTAAAGGAACTGCTAGAAGCCAGGGGAAAGATAGGCAGCAGCAAATCCAAGGCTATATTAATTGCTGAGCTGATGGAGGGAGACAGAGCTCGCAGCGCTACGCCTCCAGCAGCCATGGAGGAGACCCTATACCAGAGGGAAATGAGGACCAGGCTGGAATTTTTACCCCAACCTGTACCACGGGATATGCTATCCGTGGTAATGGCAGATGTGCAGGAGTACGTGATGGCACACAGTCCACGGAATGCATCCTCCAGAGCAGAATCCATTTTGGACGCACTCAGCAACCCAGTAAGACCCAAAATCCCATACCATGCATTTAAAATGTTTTGTGAGGAGAAGGATGAGATCGATGGGTATTTACAGGATTTTGAGAGACTGTGTGAGTTACATGATTTGGAGCAGTCCGTATGGGTGCCGGTGCTAGCAGGCAAGCTAGCCGGTAGAGCAGCGGAAGCGTATCGCGCTGTACCCAGGGAGGACAGCAAGGATTACGCTAAAGTGAAGAGAGCGATCTTGGAAAGATATGCCATTACCTCAGAGGCATACCGGCGCAAGTTTAGAGGCCTGCGCAAGCCAGAAAGAGATTCACATGCAGAGTGGGCCCACAAGCTGGATCAAGCATCTCAAGGGTGGATACAGGCCAGCCAAGCTACCACCATGGAAGAATTGCGACAACTGATGCTGTTGGAGCAATTCTTTAACGGCTTGTCCCCAGAAGACCAAGAATGGGTGAGAGATCGAAAACCCCTCACCTTAACAGAAGCAGCCAGATTAGCAGACCAGCATTTTGATGCCAGGAGGCACCATGGACTACAGCCTAACACCCCCACAGTGGCACCTTTTCGCCCAGCCCCAGGGAATCCACCACCCCCCTCACGATACAACGGACGGGCGAATATACAATGCCACACCTGCAAGCAGTGGGGACATATGGCACGTGAGTGCACCCAAAATCGGAGCAGACAAGCTTGGAACCAGGTCAGACAGAACCTGGCCCCAAGGGCGGCTGCTCACCATTACCAAACGGAGCCAGCCGCTCATGAGTTGTTGAGCACCCAAGCCGAGGAACCCCTGGGAATTCTGCATGAGGTGATGTCGGTCCAGGGACTTCGGGATTCGGGAGCTACTTTAACCCTTATAGCTCCCCATTTGGTGCCGGATACAGCACCCACTGGCGGATCCGTGGCAGTACGAGGGGCAGGGGGAGCAGTATACCGATTGCCCACTTCTAGAGTGGAGTACAGACCCCCAGTCACCCCAGCAGCTGCCAGTTACCAACCCCCGGCGCACCGCTATACCACACGGCCTCCGGCCACGAACTACCCTCAGAGAGCCCAGTTCAATTCGTGGGGCTACTCACAACCTATTCGGTGCTTTGGATGTAAGCAACTAGGGCACAAAAGACCAGAGTGTCCCCTAAACGCAGCGAACCAAGCACAGTCCTGGAGAAGACCCGCCGGCGGAATCCCACATAATCCTCACCCTGCGGCCCGCTACGTAGAGGCGCCAGAATGCTGGAGCAGCCTACATGAAGCCGACCCCGTGCAAGCTGCCCACCGGAGTAACCGGCAACGGGTTAAAGTGAATGGGAAGGAGGTCAGTGGTCTACGGGATACTGGTGCTACCATGACCTTGCTTCAAGAGAACTTGGTGTCTGAGAAACAGCACACTGGAGACACTGTGGCTGTGAGGGTAGCAGGGGGCACTGTGTTCCGCCTACCTGTTGCCAGGGTACATTTGGATTGGGGAGTGGGTGCTAGACCTGTGAATGTGGGGGTCAAGAAGGACTTACCTGCTGATGTTCTCCTTGGAAATGACTTGGCCCCCCTTGTTTCTGTCTACGCTCCTATGGGTCCCGCTGATGTTAACCCTGTGACTACCTGTGCCCAGATCCGTGCAGCAGAGACTGACCCACCTGCTGCTAAGCCCCAGGACGCTGAGCTCAGTAAATCTCTATCCGCTATTGATATGTGGAGGTCCCGTTACAATGCGCTGATGAAGGAGAAGAGGAGCGCAGAGGAAAAAGCACGTTTAGAACGTGAATCTCTGCTAGACAAGCTGCACCGACAGACAGCAGAAAACACCAGCTTGAGAGTGGGACATGAAACATTAAAGACAAACTTAGCAACACTTGAGGAGAAGCTGACGCTGGCTCATAGTGAGGTGCAGCAACTCAAGGGCACCCTCTGTCAGTATGAAGGGATTGTGGATACCTATAAAGAGCAGGTACAGAAAACTCGTAAAGAAGCTGATGGGATTTTGAAGGACTGTTTAGCCCTAGTCTGGTCACTGAGGAAGTTGAACCCTTGTTTGTATGGACAGGAATTCTCTCTCATAACGGGAATACAGATGGATTGTCCTGGCAAACTGACATGCCTACCACCTCCTAGTCCGGTCATCCCCAGGTTGACCCGCAAAAGGGTCAAGCCGGGTCTGCCGGAGTGTTCCACAAGGGGGGAGCTATGTGACAGACCCTTCTGTCAGGACTGAAGGAGTTAACTGTGTTTAGCTTTAAGAAACTATTTTCTAAACACAAGTTGCTGGCTCCAACCATAATTTAGTTAGTGATAAGAATTCCATTGTTTGATCACCCTCAGAGAGAAAACGCCTAAGTGATAAGAAGAGCCAAGAGTGTCTTGTGGTTGAAGTGTTTAAGTAATATAATTCTATTGTATCATGTAAAAGGGCGCTTTTCCCTCCATGTAATGTACAACAGTCTTTCAACCCCCATCTGGGGGGGGGTCAGACCTGCATAAATACTAGGCATAGCCTTTAATAAATGACATTCTGTTTTAAACCTGAAAACTGGCTGGGTTGTGAATTGCTTATTCCCTGTTAAGGACATTATTCCCTGGTGTTAACCCTTGGTATCCTGTTGGTACCGTTACAACTATCTTTTTTAACATTCATTGGGGAGTGAGATCCATCGATGCTTTTCTTTTGAAATTCTTAGATGTTAAAATAATTTCGGATATGTAGTAAATTTCTCATAAATTATTTGTTTTCACTTTTAAAGTGACAGTGTTGTTGAATGTAAAATTAATTTTATAAGATCTTGTATCTTCCTTAGGTATCTCAAAACATTATTTGCTAAATTATTTTAATTTTTACATTTATAAATGGTAGGTCATTTAACTTGATATTTTTCACAAGCTAGTTTTTGGATGCCAGGTTAATCGATTTTATTTTCTAGTGGAGTCATTTAACTATAGTTATTAATATTATGTAGTTTTTAAAATCTTACCTCTTGGGTTAGACATCATATATATATATAATTTTCATTCCCCTTTAGTTTATTTTGACAATGTTAAATCAACATTCCAAATGTTTTTGTCCTTAAAGGGACATTCACAAAGTATATTGTGTATTGATTTTTAAATAATTCATAAAAGGATTTAAACATATTTAGAAAGTACTATAGAATTACATTCAGTCTTTAAATATACTTTGAAAAAAAACATCAATGCACATATCTTAGTCAATTACATAAGGTATCTATGTGCAACCAACAATCAGCATCAAAATAGCCTATGTAGATATGTATTTAATCCAAATATATATATAATTACAATCTAATGATTGAATACCAAAACATATTAAGTTGTTCAAATATTATAATCTTATCCAAAATGCATACATAACATATAGCTTAATGTCCCTCTAAGCTGAAGACTCCGAAATACCTCCTTTACAATATATATTTCAGTCAGTGTGTAAAACAATCCAGAAGTTAATCTAAATTTGATTTACTCATATGTTATACTAATTTATCAAAAGGAAGGTGCCTAGGTTTCTGATATTTCAAGCATTATTGTGAAATGTTTATTTAAAGGGACATGAACTCAAAATATACTTAAAGGGAGACAGTTAAAAAATTAATGATTTATACATTCTGAATGAGTATTCTATTTTAAGCAACTTTAAAAATTGTCTCATATTATGAATGCTCCTTGTGATGTTGCTATCATTACTTTAAAAATAAGGCATTAAATAGATAATTTATTTGCTTCCGTACTCTGGACAGAACTTGGTTTTTTGTGGTGGATTAATTTATCCAACAATCATCAAGGACAACCCAGGTTTTTTGCAACAATTGTCCGTAATCTCAAATATCATTATTGATTTGCAAAGAAAGATAATAAGATAATTGTTAACATTTGAGAATCGGATTAAATTATAAAGTTGATTAACATTTCATGCTCAATCTGAATCACCAACGCTAAATTTGTTTGGACAGTGTCCCTTTAAGAGATTTAAATAGTGTATTTACTTCTCTTCCTATCTTGACATACTTTGCTTGAAAAGCATATCGAGATAGGCTCAGTAGATGAAGATTGGTGGATGCACAGAGATGCCTTATGTGATTGTCTCAACCATGTGCATTTAAATTTCTTCTGTTGAGGATATCTAAATACTAAGATAAATTGATTTACATTTTAAAGTCTATACAATCTTCTATCTCTACAGATCATTTGATACAATTGTTTGTTTGTAATGTCTATTTAAAAATAAAGACGCCATTGCACAATAACATATATGAGCACTTCAGACAAATACAAGCTCGAGGTTTATTTACTAACAACAAACAAACCTGTAGTTTAACATTTATAAACAGATTATCCAAGTGAATGACCTTATAACCTGAATTTGAACATTCAGAAATATTGCGTGGGAAACGCATCTTGAAACACCAGATTAGCATCTTTAAACATTAGAGTCTAATGTCACGCAATAGCACACAATCAATGTGCATTATGAAATACATTTAATAGAGCAATATCAATACTTCACAATAAGTCAATAAATGGATTTTATGAACAATAAAGACATACAATATTAAATGTGTATTTGTATTAAAGAAACAGACCGTTATTAAACCGAGAAATGTCTACAACATTTAATAATGTGACAGTATTAGATTTTAAAGAGAATTTAATCATTAATATTTAACGGATCACGGATATTAAATCTGCGTCACACATATCCGCATGACAGGCCCATGAGTTACTAATAAGTCTACATGAAAAATGAAGTAACAGCACCACCATGAGGTATGTGTAAGGAAGTTAATAAGATATGAAACATTAAGGAACGGCCAATCAGAGTTCATCACACAAACACAACTTGAGTCAGGATGGTCTCACAGACATTCTAACAATATTTCAAACTTTTATCCAATCAGATGTACAGATAACTTGTCCCATGGTGCATCTCATGTTTACTTCACCATATAAAAGTCCATTACACGTTGCCATCTTTGTCAGTTCTCTAATGCCTGCAGGCAGTATATCTGATTTTTTTTTTTTTTAAAATCTACAACCCAGCAGGCATGTCAGCTCCCAGGTTCACCAAGGAGGAGAGCGCTGCACTGGTCCATGCCGTCAAGGACTTTTATCCCCAGCTGTTTGGGAACAAGAGGAGGTTGACAGATGCGCATGTTAAGAAGGCCCTCTGGGAGTCTATCACCAATGCGGTTAGATTGGTGTGTGACGTCCAGAGGACCCAGGATCAGATCATGAGGAGATTCGGAGATATGAGGTTGCGGTTAACAAAAAAAGTCAACCTCATAAGGGACTGGGTACAAGCCCGTAAAAGAGGTGGCAAAAGAGAGGCCCCGCGGAAACTGTACCTACTCCCTTATGAGGTGACTTTATGCGAGCTCCTCAATCTCCGGGTCCCCAAAAGATTTAGATCCTCGCCATCCTCTGCCTCCTCTTCTTCCCTCCCAGCTAAGGGATCTGAAAGTCCTGACGCGGGGGCCAGGGCAGCTGCTTCTCCGTCCGGTGGCCTGGGAGGAGATGGAGAATCTGAACCAGGTAATTATCCAACTTCATATGATATCTTAATATTTGATTTTTTAACAAAAAATGTGTATATAGTCAGATACTAAACCTATACAGATCTCACAACATACACTACATATGATGTTTAGATATCTGATTTTAGATTAGTGACACATGAAATAGGAATGATGTGTCTTGCGCTCTACGGAATATGCGTCACAGAGCGAAAATGGAATTTCGCATACACGTTAACATGGGTTTGCTGTAAGTGGCATTGCTTTATACATGTTGGTCAAATGACGGATGCGTAATTCCGCATGGAATCATTGCGCAATGATCGCAAAAATGGAATTTCGCATACACGTTAACATGGGTTTGCTGTAAGTGGCATTGCTTTACACATGTTGGTCAAATGACGGATGCGTAATTCCGCTTTGAATCATTGCGCAATGATCGCGAAAATGGAATTGCGCATACACGTTAACATGGGTTTGCTGTAAGTGGCATTGCTTTATACATGTTGGTCAAATGACAGATGCGTAATTCCGCATGGAATCATTGCGCAATGATCGCGAAAATGGAATTTCGCATACACGTTAACATGGGTTTGCTGTAAGTGGCATTGCTTTACACATGTTGGTCAAATGACGGATGCGTAATTCCGCTTTGAATCATTGCACAATGATCGCGAAAATGGAATTGCGCATACACGTTAACATGGATTTGCTGTAAGTGGCATTGCTTTATACATGTTGTTCAAATGACGGATGCGTAATTCCGCATGGAATCATTGCGCAATGATTGCGAAAATGGAATTTCGCATACACGTTAACATGGGTTTGCTGTAAGTGGCATTGCTTTACACATGTTGGTCAAATGACGGATGCGTAATTCCGCTTTGAATCATTGCGCAATGATCGCGAAAATGGAATTGCACATACACGTTAACATGGGTTTGCTGTAAGTGGCATTGCTTTATACATGTTGGTCAAAATGAAATGTGAATTATTATATATGTGAAGAATACAGTATTCTTATTTTCAATATTATACATAATAAAAAAAGAAGAATCCAAATAAATTATAACATATGCCCATCAATTGATGAGAATGAAATAACACCAAAAAATAATTAAAGCTACAGTAAACAACACAACTGATTAAAAATAAGAGTACAGGATATATTTATCATGAATTGAATTGAGGAAACAATTAACTCATGGGACTACCAAAGGATTAATAGTTTTAAATTGATTTGCTAATAATGTAAAGATTTTAAACATGGCATGTTTTGTATTAATGATATCCAATCCTCATTTAATATATTACAGATATGGATGTTGCTGCTGGATCCTTAAGGCAGGGCTTGTCACAGTATGGTATGTCTCATTTTAATTGACATTTGTCTTAGAAACATGGACAGAACATTACATACTAAATCCACATTGTTCAATATTTATATGTAATATCCCTTTAATAGATGAAAATTAAATAATTCTTCGGATATCCTTAAATAACATATTAGATTTGAATTGCATGCTCAATCCCATTCATTACATCAACATATGGAGTAGAGAATTCATTAACACCAACATTGCCAAATCAATATAATTTTATATTAAAGGGATACTGAGCTAAAATTATTAATGTTGTCATTCAGATAGAGTATGCAATATTAATAAACATTTAAATATAATACTATAATCATATGTGTATATTCTATTGCTAAATGTATTTTAAAATCAAGAATGTACGTTTATCTGCATCTCAATTTTGGTTGACCAACCTGGGTTTTTATTGATGATTGGTGGATACCTTCAACAAACAATATTTATAGAATCCAATATTGCTTATCTGCCTTTAAGATTAAAATGTAGCAACATTCAAATTATAATAGGAGTCAATGTTAAATCATTTTGAACAGTTTGAACAGTGAAATCAATTATTTAAATATATCATGTCAGTGTCCCTTTAATAAACAATAGATTAATTTATCTTTACATTTTTTGGATTAAACAATATTGATATATAATTCACATATTCACTGTTGGAGTTACTTTATAGATATCAGCATACTCTAACAGCACCATGATTACATATTTGTACTAATCAATTTGGTTTTGTATTGTGATAAATATGTGTTGTGTCCTAAACAAGATTACTGTACATTGCACAAATGGCTCGATGTGCCACATGTCTTTGTTTATATTTGTCAACAGCTGTTCTTCAAAATGTGGTTTGTGTGTATTCTTTTAAGAACATTGATCAATGGGTATATTTAGATATGCAATAGCATCATATGAGATGAGTTTGATGTCTAATATAGTCAGAAATTAAACATATGTTCAATACATCATTTGTAACAGAATCCCCTTGATTCAATCAAGCATTTTTTGGTTTAATGACTGCTCTATTCTTCACATTTTCAAGTTGATTAATCTTAAAATTCGATACAGATGTGATTTAGTGATATCCCAAATGTGTTTACTAATATATATCTATATCATTCATAGAGAGAGTTGGTGTGGGGAGCCCACAGGAATCCAGCAGTGACACAGAGCCGCCTTTGCGGTCTCCTGGTAAGTCCACTGACTCATTTATATGTCATTGAAGGTGTATTGGTAATCAATATTATGAGCATGATTCTGATGAAGCATAACATTTGAAACAAACATATAATTTTCTCTTCTGATTATATATTAATTTTCTTTGAATATTGAAAGATTAATAATTAAAACTTTATTAGTCTACACATTTGTTATTCAGAAGATGTATAGCATATGTTTGTTTCCATGTTCATTTTTGACAACAGTCATCAAGTGATGCACACATGAGAAATCTTAAATGTTCTATGTACTATGCTTTTATGATTTTTAAATTAATACAAACAATACATCGAAAATCTGAATCATTGAGAATAACAAATCTAATGTAATTTGTATGCTCCATCAAAATGATGTAAATCATAACTTTGGGTGTGTATATCTTTAATGCCACATTGATGTGTGTCTTTGAACAACAGTAAGATATGTTATAATATCTGATCTTAACGTGTACACAACATGTTATGTTTTACAGAGATTGATTTAACATGTGTGACGGAGGAGGAAGAGGCTGCCTTGGAGTCTGATGGTATGTGAAATATATCTATCATGTTTCCAACATGTTGCTTTATTGGAAATCATTTTATTGAAGACATTCAAAGTCTACAGCTTTTGCACTTTAAAAAGGAATATTATTTGTCTGTTCAAATACACTACTGCCCCCTTTCTATATCAGGCAGCATGAAAATATTTATTTATTTAAAAATTTATAATTCATGCCATCATTATGTCACATGCATATTCCAGGCCAAAACACAATAATAATGTTATAATTGTACAGACAGTAATTGATATTCATCTGAGTGCCTATATGCATACCATATCCTCATTTCATAATTGTTTACAAATTCAAACACACTTCGAAGTATATTGAAAACATAATCAATTTGAAATGCGTTGATTTGATTTCATGATGTATGAGATGTTAATATATTTGATTTATTTTTTTTCAGATGGATCCGCCACTTCTGGTCATCTGGTTTCCGCCCCTGCTCAGTCCCCTGACCAGTCACAGACCCCTGCCCATGCCCAGACCACTGCCCAGGCCCAGACCCCTGCCCATGCCCAGACCACTGCCCAGGCCCAGACCACTGCCCAGGCCCAGACCACTGCCCAGGCCCAGACTCCTGCCCATGCCCAGACCCCTGCCGGCCCTTCCCATTTGTCATTTCCTGTCCCTCCCAAAAAACACCCCTACACCCCCCTTCGCCGCTCTCCCCGTATTATGGCCCGTACAGCTGCCCAGACCCCAACTCACCACTCCCCAGCTGTACGGCCTACCCCGGAGCAGCAGCTCATCCCTCCCCAAGCCAATCCCATCCCTCCCCAACACAATCCCATCCCTCCCCCCTGTCTCAACCTTCATTGTCCTGGGTGTCGGATTGTCCTTCCCAGGCACAGCTGTAAGTATCATTCAAAATCAACATTATAAGATACTTAAAGGTACACTGAAGGTAAATATTTTCTATTGTGATTCAAATAGAGCATGCAATGTTAATCAAATTTATAATTTACTACTCTTATGAATTATTCTTCATTCTCTTGCTATCTTTATTGAAACAAAGAAATGCCTAGAATTAATTTTAAATAGAAAATAATTGTGGACATAATTTCTTTATTGTTGGATGAATGTATCCATCAACCAGCAGGGACAAACAAAGTTGATAAACAAAAATGGCCTGCCCTAAAAACCGACATTCTTGCATTCAAAATCTAGCTAGAGAATTCTAACATTTAAAGAATATGTGTAATTTTTTCATATTTGTAATGTCATGCTCTATCTGAATCAGTCAATTAAATATTTAGGTTCAGTGTCCCTTTAATTTGATATCACTACATATACCAATCACCACTACTTGGATCCAACAATTTATGTACAAATGTTGATACATTATCTCTTGTCTAACCCAGTGGGAATGTAATTTCTTCAGGTTGCTATGTTTACACAGCTTGTCCTCAACGCCAAAATGTTTAAGGATATGTGTGCCTACCACAGTATAATTAAAATATTTAAATTGCTAATGTAAGTGGATCATCTAAAACCAATTAAAGGGGACAACATGTTTGAGTAAACTGTCCCTTTAATGATTTCGGTCTGTCTGAATAACATATTTCATGTGTAAAGAATCAATTTAAACTAATTGATGTAAAGAATGATTTGTCTTTATGATGACAATGTATCTTTGCTTATTTTTTCGTCTGTTGTGTAATTATCCTTAATATTTAATTTATTCTTTATTTTAGGCTGTGACTCAGCATGGCTCATGCTAGAAGGTATAGCACGAGTAGAGCAGGCCGTGTTGAGGAACGCAGCTGTCCTGAGAGGGATGAACGATACCATGCAGGCCCAGCTCCGGGTTCAGGACTTGACTCTGCGTGAAATCATGCGATTAACTTCAAGGCCTGAATCTGGAGCTGGACATGCACAGGACGATGAAGAGGATGACCAGTAAGTGGAGGATCTGGAGATGCTCCAAGGTCGCAGATAAGAATCCTCTGTCCACATGTTGATGTTTTTTTTTATTGTTGCCATTTGGCCTTTTTCAAAGTTTATTGTTGTGCCTGTTGCACTCTTTTACCTTGTCAAATGACTCCAATGGGGCTATGCTGGCCCTTGGTAACTCTCTTCATGGATTGTGATGCACTGTGTTACCTTGTCATATGTCTCCAATGGGGCTATGGTGGCCCTTGGCAACTCTCTTCATGGACTGTGATGCACTCTGTTACCTTGTCATATGTCTCCAATGGGGCTATGGTGGCCCTTGGCAACTCTCTTCATGGACTGTGATGCACTGTGTTACCTTGTCATATGTCTCCAATGGGGCTATGGTGGCCCTTGGCAACTCTCTTCATGGACTGTGATGCACTGTGTTACCTTGTCATATGTCTCCAATGGGGCTATGGTGGCCCTTGGCAACTCTCTTCATGGACTGTGATGCACGGTGTTACCTTGTCATATGTCTCCAATGGGGCTATGGTGGCCCTTGGCAACTCTCTTCATGGACTGTGATGCACTGTGTTACCTTGTCATATGTCTCCAATGGGGCTATGGTGGCCCTTGGCAACTCTCTTCATGGACTGTGATGTACTGTGTTACTATGTCATATGTCTCCAATGGGGCTATGGTGGCCCTTGGCAACTCTCTTCATGGACTGTGATGCACTGTGTTACCTTGTCATATGTCTCCAATGGGGCTATGGTGGCCCTTGGCAACTCTCTTCATGGACTGTGATGCACTGTGTTACCTTGTCATATGTCTCCAATGGGGCTATGGTGGCCCTTGGCAACTCTCTTCATGGACTGTGATGCAATCTTTTACCTTGTCATATGTCTCCAATGGGGCTATGGTGGCCCTTGGCAACTCTCTTCATGGACTGTGATGCACTCTGTTACCTTGTCATATGTCTCCAATGGGGCTATGGTGGCCCTTGGCAACTCTCTTCATGGACTGTGATGCACTCTGTTACCTTGTCATATGGCTAAAATATTCCTTATTTTTACAAGATTATTTCTAAACGTTGTTGATGTTTTCTTACATACTAATAAAAGACATGTCATTGCACGATTCTTTGTCCTCATTCTTCATGTTATTTTTTGAAAGCTCTAGTTTATCTTGTTGATCTTTAAAGGGACCTACCAAAAATAATTGTTTTTCACAAATCATATATGTAAGACAATTGTAAATGACTTTAAGATTAACATCTCCAATGTAATCTTATTATTTGTCTTTATATATTTTTCTCTTAGCTTTATCATTGCATGATTATGATTACCATAGTAATTGTTTTATATATGTATATATAGATTGCTATTTGTGTATATATATATTTCAATTTTCACATCCATGTGTGTATTTAGAAACTCTGCATGAATTGATGCACCTTTAACAAATGATCTGAGGATTGATACAATTATATAATCCCTGTAAAGTGTTCATTTTATTGAAATAGTATTGTCTATGTGTATCCTCTTTTTAAAAACAAAATAATGTCCCTTTAAGTGATGGTGAGCACACTTGTTAATGAATGTATTTCCATTTCTAAAGCGTTTTTGTCCTTTTTACATGAACAAGGACATATAATCTTATTAATAAAAAATCTTATTGTAATGTTGACAGCACATGTATTTCATTTTCAATTCTATCTTATTGTAAAAGTGTAACCAAATAAATCTCTGTGTGTAATGCAAATATTTTAGATGATGAATATTTTTTAACAAATATGTTAACAAAATACTTCTCCTCCCATATATGGCTATAGGTAGGCTGACCATATTTAAACTTGAATAAATGACACGTTTAATCAATCCATGTATAATTATTGTTATTCCAAAACAATCAAAACATATCTTAAAACATCAATGGCATATGTATTTCTCATGTGTATCTTTTAAATGTTAAAGATACACACCATAGTTATAGTTCAAGGGACAGTCAAGTCCGAAAAGATGATTGTTACAGAAGCATTAGTTATTTTGTTGTGAAGAAACTTATTTCCCAGCAGCAATGCCTGAACCAGCCAAGCCAGCGCCTAAGAAGGGCTCCAAGAAAACTGTAACAAGTATCATTTCATAAAGGGTTAACTCTGTTCAGTTTTGAGAAAACTATTTTCTGAGGCAGGTTTCCTAGCATATTGTGTACTGTAATTAAGTTTGTGATAAGCATTCACTGCTAGGTGATAAGAAGGACTCAATTGTTTTCTTGTGTGTACTTGTTATCTGCGGTGGCCTGTCCAAGGGCTTTGTCTAAATGTGTGATGGGGGATTTTATGCTTCCCCCCCTGGGAGTGCCCTGTGTGCATGTAACCTAAATAAAAAGCAGGCTGGGCATCCCAGTCCTCAGTTCTTGGTTGTCCCTCAATCGCAGCGTTGACTCGTTTTTGTGGGCAGAAGGGTATCCTAGCTGTACTACAGCTAAGGGGGATTATTCTACATTTGCGAGACTCATATAGAATACTATGGAAAGCAGTTTCTCCCCTCTTCAGCAATAGGAATCCAGGCTACTAAGCGGTCCATCTCTCAGCGAGACTAAGGGTAACCGTAACATTTGGCGGCAGCGGTGGGATTTTTCCTGGATTTCCTAGGAGAGGTACAGAACGGATGGAGAGCGCTTACGAAAAATTGAAGCGTACAACCCTAAAGGATTTACTTGAAAGCAGAGGGGGGTACGCCAGCAACCGGCCGAGGAGAGAGCTGATCGCAGAATTGACCGAACTGGATCAGAGCTTCACAATGGCGGAAACACCGACCACGATTAGTGACGAAAAAACCAGGATTGTTCGGGAGAGGCTCTCACTGTACGGGCCGAACCCCTCCATGGAATTGGTACAGCAGTTGATGGCGGAAGCGGACAAGGATATACGAGAGACTCAAGCCCACGAACTCAACCTAGCGAACGCACACCGCAATGCTGAAGCCCCGCAGGTAATCATCCCTGTCGAAAATGCTGGGAGGCCCAAGATACCCTATGCGGCATTTCGACCCTTCCTAGAGAGCGAGACAGGGATTGATGAATATTTGGCGGACTTCGAAAGGCAATGTGCCCTGCACCAGATTCCCAACAGGGAGTGGCCCACGATATTGTCTGGGAAACTATCCGGGCGAGCCCTGGAAGCCTTTCGTACTCTGGGTGCTGAGGAAGTGACACAGTATGAGCTAGTTAAGGAGACACTGTTGCGACGGTACGCAGTAACTCCGGACGCGTATCGCCGACAGTTTCGGGGCACGAAAAAGAAGCCTAACGATACCCATATGGAATGGGCGCACCGAATGCGGAGAGCGGCAAATCACTGGATGAGCGGAAGTAAAGCGGTGACTGGTGAGGAAATTTTACAATTGTTTCTCTTAGAACATTTTTATAATGGCATGGAACAGCAAGGGAAGGAATGGCTGCGAGACAGGCGACCTTCTACCTTAGAAGAAGCAGCCAAATTGGCCGATGAACATTATGACTCCCGTCTTCACGAACCCAGAGAGGTTTACCGTGCACCCCCTCGTGCTGAATTCCGAGCCCCGGTGCCCGCAGGGCCCGCCCGACACTCAGGACCACCCAATAACAGCTCTGAGCGTCCCAGACCGACTTGCCACCGATGCAAGCAACCAGGGCATTTCATGGCTAGCTGCCCCCTTAATACGCACCAGACACCCAGGAATTACAATTACCCCTCTGGGGCATATCGTCCGGCCCGGACCCTCTGTGTTAACCAAGAGGCCCCTATGGAGGAATATTTGGGGCCGCTTCACGAGGCGGACCCTGTATATGCTGCCTCAGATAACCGCCAGCACCATCGGCAGAAGGTATGGCTCGAGGGGCGATCTACCGAGGGATTGAGAGACACAGGGGCTACTATCACGCTGGTACAGAGTCATTTGGTGCCGGAGCACAAGCGATCTGGACAGACTGTGGCCGTTAGAGTGGCGGGGGGGGATGTGTACAAAATTCCAACAGCTAAAGTGCATCTTGATTGGGGAGCGGGAAAGGGGGCTGTGAACGTGGGCATAATGGATAATTTACCTGCCGAAGTACTACTGGGCAATGATTTGGGCCCCATGACTTCTGCCTATGCTCCAGTATGCAACAACGAGGCGGACCCAGTGACTACACGGGCCCAAGCCCGGACGGAGCGAGAACTCTCACCAGTGCGGGAGACACAGGTAAGACCTACCCCGACATTGCCTGACATGTTAGGCCCCATACCCTGGGACACCCCAGATGCTTTCGAGACAGAGTCTAAGACTGACCCGACCTTACAAAAGTACCGGGAACGAGCAGAGACCGGAGGGGGCGGGGCAGATAATGAAACATTCTTATGGGAAAAAGGGAAACTATACCGCTGGACAGAGAAAAGGGGACAGCGTAGGCGACAGCTGGTAGTGCCCCACAAATACCGTCAAGAAATCCTCAAGATAGGCCATGACATCCCCTTAGCAGGCCACCTAGCTGTAACCCGTACCCTACACCGCATTACTCACACGTTCTTTTGGCCAGGGGTACACGCCGACGTTAGAACTTACTGTAACACCTGCGATGTGTGTCAACGAGTAGGAAGGCGAGGCGATCACCCTAAAGCCCATCTAGTAAATATGCCCATTGTAGAGGAACCCTTCAGCCGGGTTGCTATTGACCTAGTGGGACCACTGGCTACCCCTAGTCCCTCCGGTAAGCGCTACATTCTTACCGTAGTGGACTACGCTACCAGGTACCCAGAGGCTGTCGCCCTATCCAACATACAAGCGGATACGGTAGCGAATGCACTAGTACAGGTGTTCTCCCGGGTAGGATTTCCAAAAGAAATCCTATCCGACCGAGGCACCCAATTTACGGCTGAATTGACCCAACAACTCTGGCAGGTTTGCAAAATTAAGTCCCTCCTGAGCTCCCCATACCACCCCCAGACGAACGGGCTGTGTGAGAGGTTCAATGGGACCCTCAAGCAAATGCTCAAGACGTTCACTCAGGAATACCGAGACTGGGAACGCTTCCTGCCGCACCTCCTTTTTGCTTATCGGGAGGTGCCCCAGGAAACGACAGGGTTCTCTCCCTTCGAGTTGCTCTACGGAAGAAAGGTACGGGGACCCCTAAACCTGATCCGGGAGCACTGGGAGGGAGAGATGGAGACTGACGGTGTCCCCATTGTGCCATACGTGCTGGAACTCAGGGACCGAATGGAGCAATTAGCCAAATCCGTGCGGGCTAATCTCCAGTCGGCCCAGAGAAGACAGAAAGTATGGTACGATCGGGGGGCCCGAAAGAGAATCTTTACCATAGGACAAAAGGTGTTAGTACTTAAGCCGGTGAAGACAGACAAATTGCAGGCGTCCTGGCAGGGCCCCTACCAGATCGTAGAGAAAAGGGGAGACACCACTTATGTGATAGCTAGCTGCCACGACAACAATCTTAGAAAGACATTCCATGTAAACATGCTCAAGGAATATTTTGAGCGACCAGAGAACGTGACGGCCGTATGTTGTTCCCCTCAGGAAGGCCCCGACAGTCTACCCATTCCAGACCTATTAGAAAAGAGTCTCCCCACAGGTATAGTGGCTCAGGTTCAGATAGGAGACCGACTTAGCCCCACTGAAAGGGAGCAGCTCAACCAACTCCTACAGTCCAAACACCTCACCTTCTCCCCGAAGCCAGGGTACACTACTTTAACCACCCACCAGGTAGATACTCCGGGACAAGCTCCCTTGCGCCAGGCTCCGTACCGAATCCCCGAAGCAGTTAGGATAGGAATGAAGAAGGAGATCGATGAGATGCTCCAACTCGGGGTAATTGAGCCCTCCGATAGTCCCTGGGCCTCCCCAGTTGTCTTGGTGCCCAAGAAAGATGGGACCACCCGGTTCTGCGTAGACTATCGGAGGCTCAATGAAAAGACCGTGACGGATGCTTACCCTATGCCCAGGGTAGACGAGCTACTCGATCGTATAGCCAGGGGAAATTACCTGACCACTATTGACCTCTGCAAAGGTTACTGGCAGATTCCCCTGGCCCCGGAGGCTATCCCCAAGTCGGCATTCGTCACCCCATTCGGCTTATATCAGTTTAGGGTAATGCCGTTTGGGATGAAGAATGCCCCAGCTACATTCCAGCGCTTGGTGGATAGGCTCCTGGATGGCTTCCAGAGTTTTGCTTGCGCCTACCTGGACGACATAGCGATCCACAGTGAGTCATGGGAGGACCACTTAGCTCACATAGGAATGGTTCTGGATCAGATCCGGGCTGCTGGCCTGACTCTGAAGCCAGAAAAATGCCACTTTGGGATGGCCGAGGTACAGTACCTGGGTCACCGGGTGGGGTGTGGAAAGCAGCGACCAGAGCCGGCCAAGATAGAAGCTGTCGCCAATTGGCCCACCCCCATCACTAAGACTCAGGTCCTAGCCTTCCTGGGCACGGCAGGGTACTATAGACGGTTCGTACCAGACTACAGCACACTTGCCAAACCCCTGACTGACTTGACCAAGAAGAACTTACCTCGACAGGTCCTGTGGTCTCCCCACTGTGAAACGGCTTTCCAGGCTCTCAAAAATGCTCTAATTAACGCTCCTGTCTTGGCGGCTCCAGCCCTTAACAAACGTTTTATCGTCCACACAGATGCTTCCATGTTCGGGCTGGGAGCCGTCCTCAGCCAAGTAGGCGAAGATGGAGGGGAGCATCCAGTTGCCTACATCAGCCGGAAGCTCCTGCCCCGCGAAGTCAGCTATGCAGCGGTCGAAAAGGAGTGTTTGGCTTTGGTGTGGGCATTAAAGAAATTGACTCCCTATTTATATGGGCAGGAGTTCACTCTGGTCACCGACCATAACCCGTTGGTGTGGCTGAACCGGGTCTCTGGAGATAATGGCAGGCTATTACGTTGGAGTTTATCGTTGCAACCCTTCAATTTCACCATTACTTACAGACCTGGGAAACAGAATGGCAACGCCGACGGGTTGTCAAGACAAACCGACCTCAGCCCCGCATAACCAGCGGTCTGGACAGCCTTAGTCTGCCCCGAAAAGGGGTCAGACCGTGTCTGCCAGAGTGTTCCACAGAAAGGGAGCACTGTTACAGAAGCATTAGTTATTTTGTTGTGAAGAAACTTATTTCCCAGCAGCAATGCCTGAACCAGCCAAGCCAGCGCCTAAGAAGGGCTCCAAGAAAACTGTAACAAGTATCATTTCATAAAGGGTTAACTCTGTTCAGTTTTGAGAAAACTATTTTCTGAGGCAGGTTTCCTAGCATATTGTGTACTGTAATTAAGTTTGTGATAAGCATTCACTGCTAGGTGATAAGAAGGACTCAATTGTTTTCTTGTGTGTACTTGTTATCTGCGGTGGCCTGTCCAAGGGCTTTGTCTAAATGTGTGATGGGGGATTTTATGCTTCCCCCCCTGGGAGTGCCCTGTGTGCATGTAACCTAAATAAAAAGCAGGCTGGGCATCCCAGTCCTCAGTTCTTGGTTGTCCCTCAATCGCAGCGTTGACTCGTTTTTGTGGGCAGAAGGGTATCCTAGCTGTACTACAGCTAAGGGGGATTATTCTACATTTGCGAGACTCATATAGAATACTATGGAAAGCAGTTTCTCCCCTCTTCAGCAATAGGAATCCAGGCTACTAAGCGGTCCATCTCTCAGCGAGACTAAGGGTAACCGTAACAATGATTCATGATTTCGTGACATTCCTAGATAGCAATCTAGACACATACTAGTTCCTAAAATATAAATACGTTTCTTAGTGATATGCCAAGCTGTCAACTGAGTCCTTGTATTGGCTGCGGTTTTTCAGCGATCTCGGATGCGCCATGTTGCTTAAGACGTCACCTGCCAGGCTGTCCAATGATTCCTTGTATTGACTGACGTTCTTACGTGATCAAGAATGTGCCTTTTATTGGATGGCGTTTTGACGCGATCAAGGATGCGCCTTTTTTTTTGGGCGTTCTTACGTGATCAAGAATGTGCCTTTTATTGGATGGCGTTCTTACGTGATCAAGGAAGCGCCATGTTAAGACGTCACATGCAAAGGTAAAAAAACGTCTGATTGGATTACGTAGTCCCGCAATATTTGTTTGTGCACGTTAAACACGTTTGTGACTGCAGCCAATTTTAAAAACCTTGCGAATATGTATTATTTGCATCATGTTACATTGTTGACCCGTAGCTGATAAAGACCACCACATTCTCTTTTGCTGGATGTCTGGTTGAATAAACGAACGAAAGCAAATTGTTTTCATGCATATGATATTTCGAGGCAAGTGCAAATCTCTATAGTCCATGTTGTTTAATATGTTTGTCAACAATATGTTCCTTTTTCAGAAAAATGACTGTTGTGTTTAATGTTAAAGATATCTAATTAATAAATATGCGCTAGTGTTTTAGAATAAAGTAATCAATATGCATTTAGCTTTATCATATGCTAAATATATGATGCCGACTTCTTCTAAATGTAATTTCGTTGTATATTTTATTAAAGGTTCATTAGACACTCACATTATAAATGAAATCTTTTAATTTGGTCTCTAGTTAGATAGTCCATTGTTTAACAAATACACGTTTCATTTTGCTTCTGTTCAAATAAAATGTAATTAATTATCAGACTCCTCGCCAAGCCTCTAAGTTTCATGTGAGTACCATCTCCAGCTTTCTCCTGTTTTGTGTATGATGGTGTATTGTCTTGTTTTACGGTTGTAATGGGGGTTCATCTATATTTTCAATAGAGGTAACCCGATTTTCTTTGAAAGTGTTTGAAGCTTTGTAATATTGATATCAGTATATGTTAATCTTGTTGTTTGTAGTAGTGTCTATTACATACAGTTCTGTTAAAAATATAGTATACTGTCCCTTTAATGCAAATGTTGATTTTTGTATCATGTATGAGTTCCACATTGGTTAATCTTCAAATATATTATTGTTAGCATATTTTCACCCCCCACTCCTAAAAGGACTTTAAACCATATTCATTGTTAAAACAAATGTCTTTCTAAAAAAAAATAACACAATAATGTCTCTTTAAGAAAATAGACTTTATTTAACACGTCAATATAAATCTGATTTCAATATTTATTGTTTGAACAAGTACTTGTAGATATACCAACAAGCTTCAAATATATGTTAGCATATGTAATTTTGTTAAAGGGACAGTTTAGAAAACAAATAATGTTTTGCATTATTCTAAAAGTCAATTTTGTAATATCAATGATATCAAATGTTTCTCACCAATTAATCATTTGTCTGTGTTTATTTAAATTTGCTAGCTAAACCTATGAGGTTTGTGTGCTCATTTCTTCGAGCTTGAAGAGTCCTTGTAATCATTATGCAATTTGACCACTAGAGGGCATTTGGATAGCATTTGTATATGTAAAACCTTGTGCTCATACAGCATATTATTTACCATGTATTGATCATTGATATCTAAAATGTTGTTATGTCAGAACAACAAATAAGTGGTCATTTTTCATAGTCATAGATACAAGGGTAAGCACATAAGTCACACGTATTTCTCCATGTTTTGTTGTTTCCAACTTGATAATGCGTTATACAGTGTTTTCTTTGTAATCAATAATTTTCTGACTGTCCCTTTAAGCTGTGTTATTGGCATTCAAACAGTAATATGCCATCATGGATAATTGTAATGGTAATTTTGTTTGCGATTCGGGAAACAGTTTGGACATCACATCACAGAAACCAATCAATATCATGAACAAGGATAGGTATGTGATGATGTGGTTTTCACACACTTATAACCCACACTCTGCAAACAATCTTCCTC
Source organism: Bombina bombina (assembly GCF_027579735.1). Classification (NCBI taxonomy): domain Eukaryota; kingdom Metazoa; phylum Chordata; class Amphibia; order Anura; family Bombinatoridae; genus Bombina; species Bombina bombina. The sequence goes on along the minus strand of NC_069501.1, from coordinate 808,646,838 downwards.
CATGGACCCGGTCCCATAGAAGTAGATTATATACAGAGTGTGGTCCACAAGTGTATGAAAACCACATCATCACATACCTATCCATTACACATTAAATAAAAAAAAACATTAAAGATGAAAATAAATACTTACTTCCTCTTCCTTCCCCTCTTCCCACGGGGCTGAGGCTCTGGGAGGGGCAACTGCCGTGTAATGCTCTAACTTACTGCCCCTTTAAGTATGGCCCTCCTCCTTCAGCCTATTTAAGCCAGCACTTCCTCTAACACTCTGCTTAGGTATCTTCAATTGCAGAGAGTTTCCTTCCTGTGCAACTTACTGAAGCCAATCAACTACAGACTGCTGTTGCTCCTCAGTCTGTATCAGCTGCTAACTTAAAGGAGCTGCAGCCTTTTTCACTGCTTCTGGATTCACTTTCAGTTTCTCTATAACAGCAGGACACTCCACACTGAAGCTGCATTGTTCCTCTCCTGCTGTCTGGAAAAGCCTTTAACCTTAACTACTGAATTACTGCTGGCAATCACTGCTCTTATGATCTCCTATACAGGACTGCATTCCTTCCATAAGATAAGTTGTTTCCCTTACAATCTATGCTTATGTGTGCTGCTCATTAACTCTCACAAAGTCTGTGCTTGCTATAATATGTAATACAACAAATCTTACTAGTTCTTTTTGCTAACAGCACACACACTAATCATCAACTTGTTATAACCTGTTGCTTAAATGGACTGCAATTAACAAACTTTGTCTCTAACTGTTATTGATGAACTACTAATCTAAAACAGAGATTGTTTGTTTATTTTTCCATTAATCTCAAGGCAGCCCCTGTGTTCAGATAATGTTTTCATCTACCCACAACATTAGTATCAGCTGCTAGCCAGCTAACCCTTAATTAACCAACTATTGCTAGCAGTCTTGTCTGTTCTCTCAGACTCTGACTGCTACTGATAGTTAAATCAAATTGCAGTTTCCTATGGTGTGGCCTCTTGTCAATGATTCCACTCTAACAACAACTGCTAACAAACTCTGATATGACAGAATACCTAAGCCCAAAATAAAAAAACTAAAAAAAAAAAAAAAAAAAAACTTTTGGATTGTGTTTTCTTAATTTACATTTAAGCAATCCCAAAGGACTTCCATCAGTACTCCAGTGCATCCCGTCGCCTATCACTCTAGAACTCTCACATCAGCCGAAATGAACTACCCTATCGCTGAAAAGGAGTTGCTGGCTATTAAGGTCGCTCTTGAGAACTGGAGACACCTATTGGAAGGCACTGACTTGCCCATTTTAATTTACACTGACCATCGTAACCTAGAATACCTCAAAACCACCAAAACTTTGTCATCTAGACAAGTTAGGTGGAGTCTTTTTTTTGATAGGTTTAACTATCTAATTACCTACCGTCCAGGTAGTGCCAATGGTAAAGCTGACTCGCTCTCCAGGATGTTTCCCAGGCCTCATTGTGCCACCACAACTACTATAATACCCACAGAACGGATTATAGCTCTCGTAGCTGATTTTCCCTCAAGGATAAAACAAGCTTTGCTCAATGACCACTCCCTTCCGTCTTCGCATACTCTTACAAAAGGATCTGATCAGTTACTCTATAAGGAAGATAAATTATATATCCCAACTGAGTTACGTCTTGAAATTCTCCAAACAATACATGACAACCCATTGTCTGGACACCCTGGACATTACAAAACCCTAGAACTCCTAAAAAGGAACTTCTGGTGGCCAAATATGTACAAAACAGTTTATGACTATATCAATACATGTACAGTTTGTGCAACCTCTAAACGACAGAGAGTTCCTCCATATGGACTTCTTATGTCTTTACCTATTCCAGAGAAACCTTGGAGCTCCATTTCAATGGATTTTGTGGTTGACTTACCCCCTTCTGCAGATTACACCACCATCCTGGTGGTTATTGATCAATTCACTAAGATGGTACACTTTGTTCCTTTAACCGAACTTCCAACTGCTCTAAAAACTGCACACATTTTCATTGAAAATATTGTACGTCTGCACGGTTTACCTAGCACCATCACTTCTGACAGGGGCGTACAATTTACCTCCAAATTTTGGAGAGAGCTATGTAGACTCCTCTCCATCCAGAACAACTTCACTAGTGCTTACCATCCCCAATCAAATGGACTTTCAGAAAGGACTAATCAGTGGTTGGAGCAGTTCTTGCGTTGTTACTGTTCTCATTTACAAGATGACTGGTATACATTCTTGCCTTTGGCAGAGTTCTCCTTCAATAACACTCTCAGTTCCACTACTAAACTTACGCCTTTCTATGCCAACTATGGCTATCATCCAACTTTTCATTTCTTAAAACCTGACTCCAGCTATAATCCGACTGTCACAGAAACCCTAAATACCATCAAATCCGGATTCGAAGTTATACGCTCAAATATTAAAATAGCACAGTTAAGACAAAAACGATACTTTGACCTACATCGACGCCATCCGCCAACTTTTAAGGTTGGTGACAGGGTTTGGTTATCAACCAAGAACTTAAAACTTGGAACTCCTTCAAAGAAACTCAGCGCCTTATTTATTGGTCCTTACTCCATCGCTAAGGTGATAAACCAAAATGCTGTACGCTTGACACTCCCAGCACATCTCCATATTCATCCAACCTTCCATGTTTCTCTCCTTAAACCATACCTAGAGAACAAGTTTCCTGGGAGATCTCTTCCTCCTCCTGCTCCAGTTGTGATAGATGGTGATTTGGAATATGAGGTTGATCAAATATTGGACTCTAGATTGTGTAGAGGGAGACTCCAATACTTAGTCAGATGGAAGGGTTATGACTCGTCTGAAGATTCTTGGATTCCCGTCTCTGACCTGAGAGCCCCTCGTCTTCGTTCTGACTTCCACAAACGTTACCCTCTCAAACCCTCGCAGCCCTGAGGTCTGCCTTACTCGGGGGGGTCCTGTAATGCTCTAACTTACTGCCCCTTTAAGTATGGCCCTCCTCCTTCAGCCTATTTAAGCCAGCACTTCCTCTAACACTCTGCTTAGGTATCTTCAATTGCAGAGAGTTTCCTTCCTGTGCAACTTACTGAAGCCAATCAACTACAGACTGCTGTTGCTCCTCAGTCTGTATCAGCTGCTAACTTAAAGGAGCTGCAGCCTTTTTCACTGCTTCTGGATTCACTTTCAGTTTCTCTATAACAGCAGGACACTCCACACTGAAGCTGCATTGTTCCTCTCCTGCTGTCTGGAAAAGCCTTTAACCTTAACTACTGAATTACTGCTGGCAATCACTGCTCTTATGATCTCCTATACAGGACTGCATTCCTTCCATAAGATAAGTTGTTTCCCTTACAATCTATGCTTATGTGTGCTGCTCATTAACTCTCACAAAGTCTGTGCTTGCTATAATATGTAATACAACAAATCTTACTAGTTCTTTTTGCTAACAGCACACACACTAATCATCAACTTGTTATAACCTGTTGCTTAAATGGACTGCAATTAACAAACTTTGTCTCTAACTGTTATTGATGAACTACTAATCTAAAACAGAGATTGTTTGTTTATTTTTCCATTAATCTCAAGGCAGCCCCTGTGTTCAGATAATGTTTTCATCTACCCACAACATTAGTATCAGCTGCTAGCCAGCTAACCCTTAATTAACCAACTATTGCTAGCAGTCTTGTCTGTTCTCTCAGACTCTGACTGCTACTGATAGTTAAATCAAATTGCAGTTTCCTATGGTGTGGCCTCTTGTCAATGATTCCACTCTAACAACAACTGCTAACAAACTCTGATATGACATGCCGACTCCGAAGAGTTCTCCTTGGAGATGTTGTGGGAAGAGTGGAAGGAAGAGTACTGGGACGACCAAGGTGAGGAGGAGAAGATGGCTGAGGAGGAGAAGATGGCTGAGGAGGAGAAGATGGCTGAGGAGGAGAAGATGGCTGAAGAGGAGGAGATGGCTGAAGAGGAGGAGATGGCTGAAGAGGAGGAGATGGGCCGGCAGGAGGAGATGGGCCAGCAGCAGGAGGCCCAGCAGCAAGAGGCCCAGCAGCAGGAGGCCCAGCAGCAGGAGGCCCAGCAGCAGGAGGCCCAGCAGCAGGAGGCGGACCAGGAGGCAGACCAGCATGCGCCTCCCGGAAAACATTGAACATCTCTTGGTGCAGATTAATGATTCTGTTTTGGCCTTGTTCGATTCTATTAAGTATGTTTATTATTTGGTTTTGGCCTTCAATTATTTGATTTTGTCCATCAATAATTCGAGTTCGGCCTTCGATATTTTGTATCCGGGAGTTACGCATCTGGTCTATGTAGTCCAGTAGAACCCGCACCTCCGCTATTTCCTCTTGTTGTGCTTAGCGGGGTACCCGTGCACGGCGGGGTGCCCGTGCACGGCGGTGTGCGGGTCCTTGAGGGTCCTCTGGTTCCGCGGGCTCCTGCTCTGCTTCCGGGGCCTCTTCATCAGCTTCCGTGCGATCTTCGTCACGGGGGGCCTCTTCCCTCCGAAGTGGAAATTCCTCCCCACCACTCTCATCCCGGGGAGATGGATGAGGCTGTGTTTCTTGTGCTGCCTCCTCCCCAGACTCTGTATATTAGAAAAAAAAAAAATGAATGTTTTGTCAAATTGTTGTCACTACCTCAATCATGAAAGTAAAGGTTTGCGTATAGTGTCCCTTGAAATACATTCGTATGTGAATTTATTGTTCAATGAGCTTACCGTCAGATGAGAATGGCAGGTTCCCGGTATCAATTCCTCCGATACCGACTATATCCACCTCGGAGATGCTGGGCCGCAACATTTCCTCCCATCGGCAGTACTCTATTTCCAGGGCAGGTCCGCCACCGGTTCCTGTGGAATGTCGGGCCTCCAGGCTTAACTTTTTCTTGAGATCCATCTTACAGTCCCGGTAGCGATGTTTTATCGAATCCAGATCTCTGTTCCGGCCACCCACTGCATTGACTGCATTTCTTATCTCATTCCAGAGCCTCCTCTTGTCAGTCGGGGTAGTCTTCTGGTGCTGCAGCCTCCTATACCTGGCCATATAGGCCTCTACGAGGGCCTCCTTCTCCTCCATCGAAAACCTCGCCTCCCTAGTCGCCTTGGCCTTCCCCTGTGATGATGCCCTCTGTTTCCCGGACTGTGAAGCCCTACTCTGTCCGCCACTGGGCCCAGCCACTTGTTCATCTTGAACCAAGTGGCTGGGTCCACCCACTGCTTCCACCCCCGCTTCCTGCCCCCCTTCCTGCCCTGTTCCTCTCCCCCTCCCTCTCCTCCCCCCTCTACCTCTCCCCTGCCTGCCCTCCATCTGTTCCCTAAACTAAACCCCAAATAATCAAACAAAAAGTGAGTGTGATGAAATGAAAGGGGGTCAAAATAAAGAACTAAAAAGACAAAAAAAAGTGCTGAAAGTGTGAGAGGGATGTAAAAAAACAAAGAGGGTAAGGAGTATTTAAATAAACCAAAAGAAGAAGAAGACTAAAAGGAGGATATGTAAACTAAATGTAACTAGGGGATGGGTATGGGATGGGTATGGGGTATGGGATAAGAGTAAATGGGACTACAGGGAATGGGACTACAGGGAATGGGGTATGGAGTGTAGTATGAGGGGGTAGGGGGTATGGAGTGTATGTAGTGTTATTGATAAGTGTATGTATGTATTGAATGTGTTTGCGTGTAAATGTGTTACGTGTACAGAAAAATCACTCGCTCGCTAACTCACACTACTACTAATTCTCACTAACACACTACTACTAATTCTCACTAACAAACACTCCCACTAACTCTCACTAACTACCACTAACTCACGCTCCCACTAACAACTCTCACTAACAACTCCCACTCCCACTAACTCACTCACGCTCGCACTAACAGACTCTCTCCCACTCCCACTAACTCCCACTAACTCACTCACGATAACACTAACAACTGACTCTCTCACGCTAACACTAACTCACTCACAATAATGCACCAACTCTCTAATCTTAAACCTCCAATCTCCAAAGACCCACCAGCAACACAGTCAAAGAAGCCCTGCTTGTGTGGTGCTTATATACCCTGTGTAAATGTTTAATGATGTACCAATTTCCGTTGTAAATTGTGTTCAGGTGTGCTTTATTAGCAATTAATATTAGTGCAATGTGTATTAGTTGTGTGAATTTGCGCATGCTCATTTTGAGTTAGTATTTGTGGAATGTGTAGAATGCGATGATGTCATAGTGGTCGTTTTCTCTAACATTGTCCAATAGTATTCTTTTTAAATGTGAATTTGCGATGGTGTGCTATTAGTGAAGTGTTGTATATGTATGTTTGTCCTAATATATAGTGATATTGAATGCGATTATTTTTCTAGTGTATGTATATATTTTTTATTCCTTGTTGTTATTTTGCGAATTTCCACATCTTAAAGTATATGCGTATTCCCCGTATTAAATTTTATTAAAAATCCCCCCGCTTGTGAATGTGTAATGCTTGTGTGCTTTGTTGATTGATTGTTGTTGTGACATTTGCGGCGTGTTATTGTTGTGCATAATGTGGTATGCGTCATATGACCGAGCTGTGCGTATTCTCGCGAGATCGAGTGTTAGGTGAAAAAAGCAATTTTTTTGCTTTTCCATTGATCTCTATGGGAGACTGTCTAACGCGGGCAGTATTCCGCGTGTGACATACACGCGTTAGGAGCATCGTTAGATGGTCTTTTTTGAACTCTAAATACCGGAGTCAAACAATGCCGTGCGTTAGACATAAAACACGCGTGGCGTTAGCAACCCATCTACTGCCGAACTCCAAATCTAGCCGTATGTTTTCCAAGTGAGTCAGCCACACAAGTCCAAACATAAAAAGCTAAAATGTCTTCATATAAAAAAATGACAATGTTTTCCAATATAAAAACAATACAGCTTTGCTCTTATGATGTAACAAAATAAATAAATACACTTTTGCACTTACCCTGTCCATGCTTCCAGAAGTATAAACTTCTACATCAAAATACTGAAGCATCTGCAATAGGCTAGTCACTTTCACTGAATCTGATACATACTATATATATAAAAAAATAAAAATAATTAAAAATAAGTATTCAAATATCAGAGTGAATAGTATATTTATTTATATATTTATTTTATTTTGTCCAACTCAGAGTTGTCCAACCTGAGGCCCAGGTGCCACACAGCAGTCTTTCAGTGATTGCACAAATAACAATACTACTTGTCCTATCCTCGTTTGCAAAGCATAAAACATTACTATTTCTCTGTAGATAGATTGTTCCTGTTCTATGTAGATCATATGTAAAAAAAAAAATCAATATCTGTTTAAATCTCAATATCATTGTTAGTACTAAATTGCACACATATTTGCTTAAAGGGACAGTATACTGTAAAAATGTTTTTCCCTCAATGTGTTTCCAATTACTTTTTTTTACCAGCTGCAGAGTATAAAATGTATGAGATTTGTTTTTTTAAGGTTTATTTGTGTATATGAATTAGCTAATTTTGTGTTTTGAAGCCACAACCTAATAAAATGGGTTGAGTTTGTAGGTATAGATCAGATCTCATTACTTTATCACATTGTGTACATATACCTGTTTCCTTATCTTATATCTGTCTATAAACCAATCACCAATACTTGGAGAGAACAATGAAAAAACAGAATTTATGCTTACCTGATAAATTACTTTCTCTTGCGGTGTATCCAGTCCACGGATTCATCCTTTACTTGTGGGATATTCTCATTCCCTACAGGAAGTGGCAAAGAGAGCACACAGCAGAGCTGTCCATATAGCTCCCCCTCTAGCTCCACCCCCCAGTCATTCGACCAAAGGTTAAGAAGAAAAAGGAGAAACCATAGGGTGCAGTGGTGACTGTAGTTAAAACAAAAAAAATGTACCTGACTTAAATGCCAGGGCGGGCCGTGGACTGGATACACCGCAATAGAAAGTAATTTATCAGGTAAGCATAAATTCTGTTTTCTCTTGCAAGGTGTATCCAGTCCACGGATTCATCCTTTACTTGTGGGATACCAATACCAAAGCTTTAGGACACGGATGAAGGGAAGGAACAAGACAGGTACCTTAAACGGAAGGCACCACTGCTTGCAAAACCTTTCTCCCAAAAATAGCCTCCGAAGAAGCAAAAGTATTGAATTTGTAAAATTTGGCAAAAGTATGCAGTGAAGACCAAGTCGCTGCCTTACAAATCTGTTCAACAGAAGCCTCATTTTTAAAAGCCCATGTGGAAGCCACTGCTCTGGTAGAATGAGCAGTAATTCTTTCAGGAGGCTGCTGGCCAGCAGTCTCATAGGCCAAACGGATGATGCTTTTCAGCCAAAAGGAAAGAGAGGTAGCAGTCGCTTTCTGACCTCTCCTCTTACCAGAATAGATAACAAACAAGGAAGATGTTTGTCTGAAATCCTTAGTTGCTTGTAAATAGAACTTTAAAGCACGAACTACATCAAGATTGTGTAATAGACGTTCCTTCTTCGAAGATGGATTAGGACACAGAGAAGGAACAACTATTTCCTGGTTAATATTCTTGTTAGAAACAACTTTAGGAAGAAAACCAGGCTTGGTACGCAAAACTACCTTATCTGCGTGGAACACCAGGTAAGGTGAATCACACTGTAAGGCAGATAATTCTGAAACTCTTCGAGCAGAAGAGATAGCTATCAAAAACAAAACTTTCCAAGATAACAACTTAATGTCTATGGAATGTAAAGGTTCAAACGGAACCCCTTGAAGAACTGAAAGAACTAGATGCAAACTCCATGGCAGAACCACGGGTTTATAAACAGGCTTGATTCTGACTAAAGCCTGAGCAAACGCTTGGACGTCTGGTACCTCTGCCAGACGCTTGTGTAATAGGATAGACAAAGCAGATATTTGTCCTTTTAAGGAACTAGCTGACAATCCTTTCTCCCATCCTTCTTGGAGAAAGGACAATATCCTGGGAATCCTAATCTTACTCCATGAGTAACCATTGGATTCACACCAACAAAGATATTTCCGCCATATCTTATGGTAGATTTTCCTGGTGGCAGGCTTTCTAGCCTGAATCAGAGTATCTATAACTGACTCAGAGAACCCACGCTTTGATAGAATTAAGCGTTCAATCTCCAAGCAGTCAGACGTAGAGAAACTAAATTTGGATGCTTGAACGGACCCTGTATCAGAAGATCCTGCCTCATTGGCAATGTCCATGGTGGAACAGATGACATGTCCACTAGGTCTGCATACCAAGTCCTGCGTGGCCACGCAGGTGCTATCAGAATCACCGAAGCCTTCTCCTGCTTGATTCTGGAGAGGAAACGGTGGAAAAACATAAGCCAGATTGAAGGACCAAGGAGCTGCTAGAGCATCTATCAATACCGCCTTGGAATCCCGGGACCTGGACCCGTAGAGAGGAAGTTTGGTGTTCTGACGGGATGCCATCAGATCCAACTCTGGAGTGCCCCAAAGCTGAGTCAGCTGGGCAAATACCTCCGGGTGGAGTTCCCACTCCCCCCGGGTGAAAAGTCTGACGACTTAGAAAATCCGCCTCCCAGTTGTCTACTCCTGGGATGTGAATTGCTGAGAGATGGCAGGAGTGATCCTCCGCCCACCTGATTATTTTGGTTACTTCCGTCATTGCTAGGGAACTCTTCGTTCCCCCCTGATGATTGACGTAAGCTACAGTCGTGATGTTGTCCGACTGAAATCTGATGAATTTGGCCGCAGCTAGTTGAGGCCATGCCTGAAGAGCGTTGAATATCGCCCTCAGTTCCAGAATGTTTATCGGGAGAAGAGTTTCATCCCGAGACCATAAGCCCTGAGCTTTCAGGGAGTCCCAGACCGCACCCCAGCCTAACAGACTGGCGTCGGTCGTTACAATGATCCACTCTGGCCTGCGGAAACATATTCCCTGAGACAGGTGATCCTGAGACAACCACCAGAGAAGAGAATCTCTGGTCTCCTGGTCCAACTGAATTTGAGGAGACAAATCTGCATAATCCCCATTCCACTCTTTGAGCATGCATAGTTGCAGTGGTCTGAGGTGTATCCGAGCAAAAGGGACTATGTCCATTGCCGCTACCATTAGTCCGATTGTCTCCATGCACTGAGCTACAGATGGCCGAGGAATGGAATGAAGAGCTCAGCAAGAAGTTAACAGTTTTAACTTTCTGATCTCCGTCAGAAATATTTTCATTTCTACCGAGTCTATCAGTGTTCCTAGGAATGGAACTCTTGTGAGGGGGGAGAGAGAACTCTTTTTGACGTTCACCTTCCACCCGTGAGACCTCAGAAAGGTCAATAAGATCTCTGTGTGAGACTTGGTTCTTTGGAAAATCGACGCCTGAATTAAGATGTCGTCTAGGTAAGGCGCCACTGCTATGCCTCGCGGTCTTAGAACTGCCAGGAGGGACCCTAGCACCTTTGTGAAGATTCTGGGAGCAGTGGCCAACCCAAAAGGAAGAGCCACAAACTGATAATGCTTGTCCAGAAAGGCGAACCTGAGAAACTGGTGATGATCTTTGTGGATAGGAATATGTAGATATGCATCCTTTAGATCCACGGTAGTCATATATTGACCCTCCTGGATCATTGGTAAGATTGTCTGAATGGTCTCCATCTTGAATGATGGGACTCTGAGGAATTTGTTTAGAATTTTGAGATCCTGGATTGGTCTGAAAGTTCCTTCTTTTTTGGGAACCACAAACAGGTTTGAGTAAAACCCCAGTCCTTGTTCTGCAATTGGAACTGGGTGGATCAATCAAATTGTATGTAGATCTTCTACACAGCGTAAAAACGCCTCTTTCTTTGTCTGATCTGTAGACAGACGAGAAATGTGGAACCTTCCCCTTGGAGGAGAGTTCTAGAATTCTAAAAGGTATCCCTGGGCTACAATCTCTAATGCCCAAGGATCGTGTACATCTCTTGCCCAGGCCTGAGCAAAGAGAGAGAGTCTGCCCCCTACTAGATCCGGTACCGGATCAGGGGCTACCCCTTCATGCTGTCTTGGTGGCAGCTGCAGGCTTTTTGGCCTGTTTACCCTTATTCCAGCCCTGGTAAGGTTTCCAGGTTGCCTTGGGCTGTGAAGCGTTACCCTCTTGCTTTGCAGCCGATTGCGAAAGGAACGAAAATTAGCTTTGTTCTTTGTCTTATAGGGCTTGTCCTGAGGGAGAGCATGGCCTTTTCCCCCGGTGATATCTGAAATAATCTCTTTCAATTCAGGCCCGAAGAGGGTCTTTCCTTTGAAAGGAATGTTCAAAAGCTTGGATTTAGACGACACATCGGCCGACCAGGACTTTAGCCATAGCGCCCTGCGTGCCAAAATGGCGAAACCTGAATTTTTTGCCGCTAACTTAGCTATTTGGAAAGCAGCGTCAGTGATAAAAGAATTAGCTAGCTTCTATCCATAATTTCCTCATATGAGGTCTCCGTCTGGAGCGAGTCTTCCAGCGCCTCAAACCAGAAAGCAGCTGCAGTAGTTACAGGAATAATGCAGGCAATAGGTTGGAGAAGAAAACCTTGTTGAACAAAAAATTTCTTAAGTAAACCCTCTAACTTCTTATCCATAGGGTCTTTAAAAGCACAACTGTCTTCAATTGGTATGGTTGTGTGTTTAGCAAGTGTAGAAACAGCCCCCTCCACCTTAGGGACCGTCTGCCAAGAGTCCCGCACAGAGTCTTGTATGGGGAACATTTTCTTAAAAACAGGAGGGGGAGCAAAGGGAATCCCTGGACTATCCCACTCCCTAGTAATGATATCCGCAATCCTCTTAGGGACCGGAAACGTATCCGTGTAAACAGGGACCTCTAGGTACTTGTCCATTTTACACAATTTCTCTGGGATCACTAAAGGGTCGCAGTCATCCAGAGTAGCTAGTACCTCCCTAAGCAAAACGCGGAGGTGTTCTAGTTTAAATTTAAAACCCAATGTATCTGAATCTGTCTGAGGAGGAACCCTTCCTGAATCAGAGACTTCTCCCTCAGACATCAAATCCCTCGCTCCCACTTCAGAGCGTTGTGAGGGTATATTGGATACGGCTGCCAAAGCGTCAGAATGCTCATAATCTGTTCTTAAAAAGGAGCTATCACGCTTTGCGGGTAATATGGGCAGTTTAGATAAGAAGGCTGTAAGAGAATTATCCATGACTGCCGCTAAGTCTTGTAATGTAAAAGGGTTAGACGCACTAGAGGTACTAGGCGTCGCTTGCACGGGCGTAACTGGTTGTGACACTTGGGGAGAGGCAGACGGACTACCCTCATTACCTTCAGTCTGAGAATCATCTTGGGCCACATTCTTAAGTGCAACAATATGATCTTTAAAGTGTATAGATATATCAGTACAAGTGGGACACATTCTGAGAGGGGGTTCCACCATGGCTTCTAAACACATTGAACAAGGATTTTCCTTAGTGTCAGACATGTTTAATAGACTAGTAATATACATAAGCAGGCTTGGAAATAACTTTAATCAAATAAAAAACACAATTTGAAAAAAACGTTACTGTGCCTTTAAGAGATAAAAAGAGCACACAATTTTACAAAACAGTGAAAAATGCAGCAACTCTCCTACAGTATGTACCTAAAGCCTTAATAAGATTGCACCACAAGTTTCAAAACGATTAACCCCTTAATGCCCAAACCGGAGAAGCCTAAAGCCGACACCAGGTTAAAAATAGTACAGCACCTTGCCACAGCCTTGCTGTGGCCCTACCTGCCCTTAGGGATCAGATTTGGGGGAATATAGCTTCTATAAGGCCCTCAAACAGCAGCAGGACCCTCCATGTGAAGCAGCATGAACTTCTCTGCAATTCTAACTGCGCATCTGAGGCGCAAAATTAGGCCCCTCCCACTCTACTCCGGAGCTGTGAGGCCTAGTAAATCACTCTTAAGTGAATAAAAACCAGCCATGTGGGTAATAACCCCAGAAAGAACCCCAAAAGGAATTTCAAAGTGTCTACAAACTATATTTTTCTTAAATAAACAATTGATTGCCCTGAATCAGTGTCAACCAGCATAATTAGCCCTGTTATGTAAGCATTAAATTCCTTACTAAGTCTGTGAACATAGTTTACCCTCCCCTCATGGGGATATTGTCAGTCTCTTCTAGCATTATCTCAGTCTTGTCTAGAAATAAATGACTGAACATACCTCATTGCAGATTACCCTGCAAACCGTTCCCCCCAACTGAAGATTTCTGGTACTCCTCAGTCCTGTGTGGGAACAGCAGTGGATTTTAGTTACAACAAGCTAAAATCATTTTCCTCTCAGCAGAAATCTTCATCACTTAGTACACTTAGTACCAGTAAATAGTACAAACCGGTACCATTTAAAATAACAAACTTTTGATTGAAGATAAGAAAAACTACAATGCTAACACCACATACACTTTACCCTCCCGTAGAGAAACCCTAGTGCTTAGAGCCGACAAAGAGAATGACTGGGGGGTGGAGCTAGAGGGGGAGCTATATGGACAGCTCTGCTGTGTGCTCTCTTTGCCACTTCCTGTAGGGAATGAGAATATCCCACAAGTAAAGGATGAATCCGTGGACTGGATACACCTTGCAAGAGAAATTAACATTTTATTACCTTAACTCTTTTATAACCCACTGAGAGTGTAATTTTTTTCTGCTGGCTGTGTTAACACAGCTTGGTCTTGAGGCCAAAAACTTTCAGGATGTGTGGGGATACCACAGGCTAAATAAACTATTTCAAATGCCAATATAAGGGTAATGGAAATACTTGTAAACAATTTATTACACTGTAGCAGTTAAAGTGGATCATTGGGGAGACATTTTTTGAGTAAACTGTCCCTTTAAAACAAACTATGAATTATGACTTTGAGACAGGGCGAATATATATAAAATAAGTACTTTAGAAAAAGGCCTACACAATATATGGTCATTTTACAAAAATCATATAAATGAGAAATAATCCTAAAAGTACAAAATGACTATGCATTTTACAATTTCACATGTCCCACTTGCTCATATAAAGTGAAGTATAATGCATATTTAAACAATGCATAGTCTATTGCAGCGTTTCTTAACCGCGGTCCTCAAGTACCCCCAACAGGCCTGCTTTCACCCATCAGTTGATTATTTCACCTGTGCTCTAGTTCAGCTATAATGAAAACCTGGTCTGTTAGGGGTACTTGAGGACCGCGGTTGAGAAACACTGGTCTATTGAACTGGTTATTCAGAAATACCTTAGGGAATTTTACCAATATACAGACTAATTTGCAGCATCACCCATTTGGTATCCTTTACCTTAGCCAGTAGAAGTGGTAGGGTCTCTGCAAAGTGTTCAGTAATTCTTATGCTATCTTCTTGCTGCATTCTCTTCTCCTTGGCTGACAGTACCTAGGGCAATGGAAAGCTTTAAGCTTGAATGAAGATGAAAAAAATGCTAGATTACGAGCACAAGCGATATGGGGTATTTTGCGGTTCTTTGTGTGCAATGGAAATATTATGAGTCGAAAGTAAACACATTTGCTTGAGCACAATTGAATTTAATGCGCATCTAGTTAGCGTGACTTCAGAGTTTTGGTTAGCTGTTACAAGAGACAAAAAACTGGCACAAAACACATAAAAAATACAATTAAATGTACAGTTACCCTCATAATAACTGTCTGATAAAATTGTTTGTTCGTTTTTACAAAAAAATTATTAAAACTTATAAGGGCTCAAACATAAAAAAAGCCTGCAAAAGGCTTTAACATATATATATATGTGTGTGTGTGTGTGTGTGTGTGTATTTACAAACAAATACTCATATATAAATACATATGTATACATATTTAGACAAGGAAAGTGGAATAGTACTCCCAGACTGGCCCGGGGACACTGCTCAGCTATGGTGCTATAGCACTCTCAAAAAGCTGCACTATTTCTAGAGTCAAATGGATGCAGTCTTGGCCCAGACCAGTCTGGGAGGAAGTCCCTAGGGAAAAATACTAAACAGACATTACAATACACACAAGAATAAAGTCTAGCACTCGCTAACAAGCTCTCAGCTACGGTTAAAAGAAACTGGGAGAGTCAGTTACCGCATTTACGAGCGCAAACCGACACAAGCAAAGGCCTGCTTCTAGCAATGATAATGTGTGAGCGGGAGTGCTAAATAGTGCTCCACCCATAATCTACCCCTACATGAGCTGTGACAAGCTCATTAACACAATCTATTTTATTCCTGCTCAACTATCAGGTCTGATGATCAAAATCTATCCAGCATGGAGAGAAAACTTTAGAGACTTTTTTTAATGATTATAGTGTAATACATGTGTCTCTTCTTTACATTCAAAACCTGCATAACTAGATAAATTGCTCTCAAGTTTGCCTTTGATAAACTCTTTGAGGGACCGTGCAGTGCTGAGGAGACGTCTTTAAATCATCCGACCCTTACTCTTGCTACTAACAGCAAAGCAATAGCTTTACTCCCTGTATTTATTTTATTTAGTACTAGTTTGTACAAATACACAGAAAGTACAATAAGCTGGTGTCAGACTTACATACCTTTCTAGATGTTCCTCTTCCTACAGGAGGATGAGCTTCTACTGCTTGACGCACACTTGCTAGGATTAGTTCAATGAGGAGATTTTCCTGTTCAGCATTCAAGCCTGAAATACAGTTTCATTTACTACTCTACATACAGCAAACTGTCTAACATAAGATGTATTTAATATAGTGATTAATGTACAAATCACTATTAACCTACACTGATAGGATCTTACCTACATTTTACATTTTACTGTTTTCTTACATTATTTTTTTCTAACATAAATATAGAACAAATGTGAATCAGTACATTATTTGGATGTTATTCCTATGAGTTACCATTACCTTATTTTATTCCACCAAAAATTAAGTCTCACATAAAAAAAATATGACTTGTTTTCAGTGCATAGTGGACATATCTGGACAAAAACAGAATTTATGCTTACCTGATAAATTACTTTCTCCAACGGTGTGTCCGGTCCACGGCGTCATCCATTACTTGTGGGAAATGTTCTCCCCCACAGGGAAAGGCAAGGGTTCCTTTTCTGGGAACAATAGAAATATACCTCCCCCTCTGGCTCCGCCCCCCCAGTCATTCGACCGACGGTTAGGAGAAAAAGGAGAAACTATAGGGTGCCGTGGTGACTGTAGTGTATAAAGAAAAAATTTTCAACCTGATTAAAAAAACCAGGGCGGGCCGTGGACCGGACACACCGTTGGAGAAAGTAATTTATCAGGTAAGCATAAATTCTGTTTTCTCCAACATTGGTGTGTCCGGTCCACGGTGTCATCCATTACTTGTGGGAACCAATACCAAAGCTTTAGGACACGGATGAAGGGAGGGAGCAAATCGAGTTACCTAAACGGAAGGCACCACGGCTTGCAAAACCTTTCTCCCAAAAGTAGCCTCCGAAGAAGCGAAAGTATCAAATTTGTAGAATTTGGCAAAAGTGTGCAGAGAAGACCAAGTCGCTGCCTTACATATCTGGTCAACAGAAGCCTCGTTCTTGTAGGCCCATGTGGAAGCCACAGCCCTAGTAGAGTGAGCTGTGATACGGTCAGGAGGCTGCCGTCCGGCAGTCTCATAAGCCAAGCGGATAATGCTTTTCAGCCAGAAAGAGAGAGAGGTAGCAGTAGCTTTTTGACCTCTCCTCTTACCACAGTAAACGACAAACAAGGATGAGGTTTGTCTAAAATCTTTTGTTGCTTCTAAATAGAACTTTAAAGCACGAACAACATCTAAATTGTGTAATAAACGTTCCTTCTTTGAAACTGGATTCGGACACAAAGAAGGAACAACTATTTCCTGGTTGATGTTCTTGTTGGAAACAACTTTTGGAAGAAAACCAGGCTTAGTACGCAAAACAACCTTATCTGAATGGAACACCAGATAGGGTGGATCACACTGCAAACCAGATAATTCAGAAACTCTTCTAGCAGAAGAAATAGCAACCAAAAACAGAACTTTCCAAGATAGTAACTTAATATCTATGGAATGTAAAGGTTCAAACGGAACCCCTTGAAGAACTGAAAGAACTAAATTTAGACTCCAAGGAGGAGTCATGGGTCTGTAAACAGGCTTGATTCTAACCAAAGCCTGAACAAAAGCTTGTACATCTGGCAAAGCTGCCAGTCGTTTGTGCAACAAGACAGATAATGCAGAAATCTGTCCTTTTAGAGAACTAGCTGACAATCCTTTATCCAAACCTTCTTGGAGAAAGGAGAGAATCTTTGGAATTTTAATCTTACTCCAGGAGAATCCTTTGGATTCACACCAACAGATATATTTTTTCCATATTTTATGGTAAATCTTTCTAGTCACAGGTTTTCTGGCTTGGACCATAGTATCAATCACAGAATTTGAAAACCCACGCTTGGATAAAATCAAGCGTTCAATTTCCAAGCAGTCAGCTGGAGAGAAACTAGATTGGGATGTTCGAATGGACCTTGTACTAGAAGGTCCTGTCTCAAAGGTAGCTTCCATGGTGGAGTCGATGACATATTCACCAGGTGTGCATACCAAGTCCTGCGTGGCCACGCAGGAGCTATCAGAATCACCAAGGCCTTCTCCTGTTTGATCCTGGCTATAAGCCTGGGGAGGAGAGGAAACGGTGGAAACACATATGCTAGGTTGAACGACCAAGGCGCCACTAATGCATCCACTAGAGTCGCCTTGGGATCCCTGGATCTGGACCCGTAGCAAGGAATCTTGAAGTTCTGACGGGACGCCATTAGATCCATGTCTGGAATGCCCCATAATTGGGTTAACTGAGCAAAGACCTCCGGATGGAGTTCCCACTCCCCCAGATGGAAAGTCTGACGACTCAAATAGTCTGCCTCCCAGTTGTCTACTCCTGGGATGTGAATAGCAGATAGATGGCAGGAGTGATTCTCTGCCCATTGGATTATCTTGGTTACTTCCTTCATCGCTAGGGAACTCTTTGTTCCCCCCTGATGATTGATGTACGCAACAGTCGTTATGTTGTCCGACTGAAATCTTATGAACCTGGCTTCCGCTATTTGAGGCCAAGCCAGGAGCGCATTGAATATAGCTCTTAGTTCCAAAATGTTTATCGGGAGAAGCGACTCTTCCCGCGACCATAGGCCCTGAGCTTTCAGAGAGTCCCAGACTGCGCCCCACCCCAAGAGGCTGGCGTCGGTCGTGACGATGACCCACTCCGGTCTGCGGAAACTCATTCCCTGAGACAGGTGATCCTGGGTCAACCACCAGAGAAGTGAGTCCCTGGTTACCTGGTCTACTTGAATTTGGGGAGACAAGTCTGTATAGTCCCCATTCCACTGATTGAGCATGCACAGCTGTAATGGTCTTAGATGAATTCGAGCAAAAGGAACCACATCCATTGCTGCGACCATTAGTCCTATTACTTCCATGCATTGAGCTATGGAGGGTTGAGGAATAGAGTGAAGAACTCGACAAGCTTTTAGACGCTTTGTCTTTCTGACGTCTGTGAGAAAGATCTTCATTTCCACAGAATCTATTATTGTTCCCAGAAAAGGAACCCTTGTGGACGGTGACAGTGAACTTTTTTCTATGTTCACCTTCCACCCGTGAGATCTGAGAAAAGCCAACACAATGTCTGTATGAGCCCTCGCTTTGGAAAGAGACGACGCTTGGATTAGGATGTCGTCTAGATAAGGCGCTACAGCGATGCCCCTCAGTCTTAGGACCGCTAGAAGGGACCCTAGCACCTTTGTGAAAATTCTGGGAGCGGTGGCTAAACCGAATGGAAGAGCCACAAACTGGTAATGTTTGTCCAGAAAGGCGAACCTCAGGAACTGACGATGAGATTTGTGGATTGGGATATGCAGATACGCATCCTTTAGATCCACGGTAGTCAAAAATTGACCCTGCTGGATTGTTGGTAAGATTGTCCGAATGGTCTCCATCTTGAAGGATGGAACTCTGAGGAACTTGTTTAATATCTTTAAATCCAGAATTGGCCTGAAAGTTCCCTCTTTTTTGGGAACCACAAACAGGTTTGAGTAAAACCCTAGACCTTGTTCCCCGGAGGGGACTGATCACTCCCATCTTACACAATGTAAGACTGCCTGTTTCTTTATCTGGTCTGAAGATAAGCGAGACAGGTGGAACCTTCCCTTTGGAGGAAGTCCCTTGAATTCTAACAGGTATCCCTTGGAAACTATCTCTAGTGCCCAGGGATCCAGAACATCTCTTGCCCAAGCCTGAGCGAAGAGAGATAGTCTGCCCCCTACCAGATCCGGTCCCGGATCGGGGGCTACCCCTTCATGCTGTCTTGGTAGCAGCAGCAGGTTTCTTGGTTTGTTTACCCTTGTTCCAGCCTTGCATGGGCTTCCAAGCGGGTTTGGGCTGGGCCGCGTTACCTTCTTGTCTAGCGGTAGTGGAGTTATTAGCCGGTCCGTTCCTGAAATTGCGAAAGGAACGAAAATTAGACTTGTTATTAGCCTTAAAAGGCCTATCCTGTGGGAGGGCATGGCCCTTACCCCCAGTGATGTCTGAAATAATTTCCTTCAATTCCGGCCCAAAAAGGGTCTTACCCTTGAAAGGAATATTCAGTAACTTAGTCTTGGACGACACATCTGCCGACCAGGATTTTAGCCAAATCGCCCTCCGCGCTACAATAGCAAAACCTGAGTTTTTCGCCGCCAATTTCGTTATTTGAAAGGCGGCATCCAATATAAAGGAATTAGCTAACTTTAATGCGTGAATTCTGTCCATGACTTCTTCATAGGAAGTCTCTTTCTGGAGCGACCTTTCTAGTTCTTCGAACCAAAAGGACGCCGCTGAAGTGACAGTAATAACACACGTAGCTGGTTGAAGGATGAACCCTTGCTGAACAAAAATCTTTTTAAGCAATCCTTCCAATTTTTTATCCATAGGATCTTTGAAAGAGCAGCTGTCCTCTATAGGAATAGTTGTGCGATTCGCTAGTGTTGAAACAGCTCCCTCAACCTTCGGGACCGTTTGCCATGTGTCCCTTCTAGGGTCTACTATGGGAAACATTTTCTTAAATATAGGAGGTGGGGCAAAGGGTACACCTGGCTTCTCCCACTCCTTTTCCACTATGTTCGCTACCCTCTTAGGTATTGGAAAAGCGTCGTTGTGAACTGGGACCTCTAAAAATTTGTCCAATTTGCACAACTTCTCTGGTACTACCATGGAATCACAGTCATCCAGAGTAGCTAATACCTCCTTAAGCAAAGCGCAGAGATGTTCTAGCTTAAAATTAAATGCCACTAGATCAGGTTCTGCCTGTTGAGAAATTTTTCCTGAGTCTGAAATTTCACCCTCAGACAGCCCTTCCCTCACAGCCAATTCCGATTGATGTGAGGGTAAAATAGATAAGGCATCGTCAGCGTCTGATTGTTCATCCTTTTTATCTGTATTTAAAACTGAACAATCACGCTTTCTCTGAAAAGCTGGCAGTTTGGATAAAAGATTTGCTATAGAATTATCCACTACTGCTGATAATTGTTGCATAGAAATAAGCACTGGCGCGCTAGGTGTCGCCTGCACAGGCAAAGCTGGTGTAGACACAGAAGGAGAGGATGTAGAGCTATCCCCACTACCTTCATTAGATAAATCATCTTGGGCAACATTATGAAAAATAACAGAGCTGTCCTGATTTTGTTTGGACGCTATGGCGCAATTATCACAAACACTCGAAGGGGGAACCACATTTGTCTCTATACACACAGAACATAGGTTATCTGATGGAACAGACATGTTAAACAGATTTAGGCAGGCAAACAATGCAATAAAAACGATTTTAAACAAAAATGTTACTGTCTCTTTAAATAATAAAATGACACATTTATTTCTGAATGTTCAAAAAACTATGAAGACAATATGCGATTTTTCTGAAATTTGGACCCCAGTGTCTTAATGCTTAGAAAGTATTGCACAGCAAATATGGAGACTCTAGCTCTTAAAACAAGCAAACCGGAGCTAATTGTTGGATTTAACCGTTTTTATACACCACAATCCCAGCTACAGCCTTGCTGCAGCTTTTTACCTTCCTTATGGGTCACCATTCACAGAAAAAAGCCTTTTGGAGTCACTTTCTGAGCCACAGGACCCTCTCACATGAATCTGCATGCACTGCCTTGAAATTCAACTGTGCAGCTGAAGTGCCAAAATGAGGCTTCCTCCCTCAGCACACTAGAGTGAAGGGGCCTTCCTGACTAGATTTAGGTGTCTAAAACAAGCCAGATCAATAAAAAACGTTCCCAAGTGTATGTGAGCTTATAAAATATTTCAAATGGTATAATATTGTAATAAAAACCAATCGATTTAGCCCCTAACAGTGTCTACCAGCATAAAAAACAAAAAGGGGAAGCCTGTTATCTTTTTTGCTGAGGTGAAAGAAAAATGGCTTCCCGTTTCCCCTGAGGGGAAAAATGACTGTCATTTAGCATTAGCCTGTGTTGTTAGAAGGAGACTAGTCATACCTGAAGCAGATGAGTCTGCAAACTGTTACCCCCAACTGAAGTTCTCTTGTTTCAACAGTCCTGCGTGGTAACAGTAATGGATTTTAGTTACTTGTGCTAAAATCATAGCCCTCTTAAACAGAAATCTTCATCACTTTTCTGTTATAGAGTAAATAGTACAAGCCAGCACTATTTTAAAATAACAAACTCTTGATAGAATAATAAAAAACTACAACTAACACCACAAACTCCTCGCCATCCCTGTGGTAGATGCTACTTGTTCAAAGCGGCAAGGAGAATGACTGGGGGGCGGAGCCAGAGGGGGAGCTATATGGACAGCTCTTGCTGTGTGCTCTCCTTGCCTTTCCCTGTGGGGGAGAACATTTCCCACAAGTAATGGATGACGCCGTGGACCGGACACACCAATGTTGGAGAAATAATATTTTTTGTACCAGTCAGGTACAAAAACATAAAGAACACAGTATACTTTACAATTTATATTATCTTACCCCCTTCCTCTTCATTGGTGTCATGCAGCAGAATAGATGACATGCATTTCCAGTCTTTCAAAAAAACAGGTGTGCAGTCCCAGAGACTATCAACAAGGTACGTCAGGTGTTCATGAAGCTACAAAAGGATCAAAGACCACTTGATGAACAACCTTCAACCTTTACTTTCAAAATTGAAATTCATTTTAAATATGATTACGTAAAGAAAATAAGGAAATTTTACCAATAAATGTTTTTTCTCCTCTTCATTAATATCTTAAAAATACTTTGCACTTGTGCATACCCACATATTCTTTCTGATCCCTGCCTTTTTCAGTGACTTCACCAAAACTCAGTTTTACAATTTAAAGGAATTTAAAAAAAAAACACTTCAGAAGATAACTATAGATTATAACCTACCAGACAACACGTTGTAGTGACTATAGAAATTAATTTATTACTAGAAATGTATCTATTTTTAGTTTCACTTGTAACAGCATATGCAGAACATGCTAGGGATTTAAGTTTAATAACAGAGATGAAGAAACATTTTAAATAGCAGCTGCTTGTAAGATCTGCCCAGACTGTTTTACTATATCTAAGTAAGACACCACAGAGCTTTCTATTAGATAATTTGTCACCATTTCCTCAGTTATAGTGCAGTATCTCTGTTTTAAAATAAGCACAGCCATCTTCTACAAAAATGCAAGATGACCAGTGATCGATCCCAGTAGAGTATGTCCCATTGGATGTCCCATTGGGCTTTAGATCAGACACCACTGCCTACATCCCTCTGTCAGTCCTACTCCCATATAAGACCTCATCAGACACAGCCTCATTACAGTTTCAGCGTTGAAATAAGTATAACTTTACAGGTAGTACAAGTAAACACTCACTGAGACCATTATTATTTACAGTGAGTATTACCTCTGCCTGGTGCAATTTAAACCCTAAAACATACTTTAGACACACAAAAAGGAACAGAGATAGCAATTTACTTATAGTCCAGAGAACACCGAGTCAATCAAAAGTGCTAAAGTTAAATATTTATTTGAAGTCACACAGGGTTAAAATCTGTCATAAAAACAACAAGGAAACAGCATATTAAGAAACTAGCAATTTACTTGTCACAAAATAAAATTTAATAAATAACAATTGTTAAGTGAAATTAATCTCACCTCACTCTCGCAAAAGAAAGCAAGCAAAGATTTCAGTTGGCTGGCACTGAGCAGAGTGTTCTGTATCTCTTGTACACTGGCTTCCCCAGGCAACACTTGATTTAGATGCCTAAACATTAAGAATAAAAATGATCAGTCTTCAGATAAAACACAATGTATTATTTATGAAATGAACATTATTGGTACTGGACAAAAAAATGCTTACCTGATAAATTTCTTTCTCTTGTGATGTATCAAGTCCACGGATTCATCCATACTTGTGGGATATTCTCCTTCCTAACAGGAAGTGGCAAAGAGAGCACCCACACCAGAGCTGTCTATATAGCTCCTCCCTTAGCTCCACCCCCCAGTCATTCGACCGAAGGCTAGGAAGAAAAAGGAGAAACTATAGGGTGCAGAGGTGACTGAAGTTTTTCAAATAAAAATATAATACCTGTCTTAAATACAGGGAGTGCAGAATTATTAGGCAAGTTGTATTTTTGAGGATTAATTTTATTATTGAACAACAACCATGTTCTTAATGAACCCAAAAAACTCATTAATATCAAAGCTGAATAGTTTTGGAAGTAGTTTTTAGTTTGTTTTTAGTTATAGCTATTTTAGGGGGATATCTGTGTGTGCAGGTGACTATTACTGTGCATAATTATTAGGCAACTTAACAAAAAACAAATATATACCCATTTCAATTATTTATTTTTACCAGTGAAAACAATATAACATCTCAACATTCACAAATATACATTTCTGACATTCAAAAACAAAACAAAAACAAATCAGTGACCAATATAGCCACCTTTCTTTGCAAGGACACTCAAAAGCCTGCCATCCATGGATTCTGTCAGTGTTTTGATCTGTTCACCATCAACATTGCGTGCAGCAGCAACCACAGCCTCCCAGACACTGTTCAGAGAGGTGTACTGTTTTCCCTCCTTTTAAATCTCACATTTGATGATGGACCACAGGTTCTCAATGGGGTTCAGATCAGGTGAACAAGGAGGCCATGTCATTAGATTTTCTTCTTTTATACCCTTTCTTGCCAGCCACGTTGTGGCGTACTTG
The DNA here is from genome assembly GCF_027579735.1 of Bombina bombina. Taxonomy (NCBI): domain Eukaryota; kingdom Metazoa; phylum Chordata; class Amphibia; order Anura; family Bombinatoridae; genus Bombina; species Bombina bombina. Next base: position 808,622,722 of record NC_069501.1, on the reverse strand, counting down.
GACGCGTGTGATGGAGCATTGTCCTGCATGAAAATCATGTTTTTCTTGAAGGATGCAGACATCTTCCTGTACCACTGCTTGAAGAAGGTGTCTTCCAGAAACTAGCAGTAGGACTGGGAGTTGAGCTTGACTCCATCCTCAACCCGAAAAGGCCCCACAAGCTCATCTTTGTTGATACCAGCCCAAACCAGTACTCCACCTCCACCTTGCTGGCGTCTGAGTCGGACTGGAGCTCTCTGCCCTTTACCAATCCAGCCACGGGCCCATCCATCTGGCCCATCAAGACTCACTCTCATTTCATCAGTCCATAAAACCTTAGAAAAATCAGTCTTGAGATATTTCTTGGCCCAGTCTTGACGTTTCAGCTTGTGTGTCTTGTTCAGTGGTGGTCGTCTTTCAGCCTTTCTTACCTTGGCCATGTCTCTGAGTATTGCACACCTTGTGCTTTTGGGCACTCCAGTGATGTTGCAGCTCTGAAATATGGCCAAACTGGTGGCAAGTGGCATCTTGGCAGCTGCACGCTTGACTTTTCTCAGTTCATGGGCAGTTATTTTGCGCCTTGGTTTTTCCACACGCTTCTTGCGACCCTGTTGACTATTTTGAATGAAACGCTTGATTGTTCGATGATCACGCTTCAGAAGCTTTGCAATTTTAAGAGTGCTGCATCCCTCTGCAAGATATCTCACTATTTTTGACTTTTCTGAGCCTGTCAAGTCCTTCTTTTGACCCATTTTGCCAAAGGAAAGGAAGTTGCCTAATAATTATGCACACCTGATATAGGGTGTTGATGTCATTAGACCACACCCCTTCTCATTACAGAGATGCACATCACCTAATATGCTTAATTGGTAGTAGGCTTTCAAGCCTATACAGCTTGGAGTAAGACAACATGCATAAAGAGGATGATGTGGTCAAAATACTCATTTGCCTAATAATTCTGCACTCCCTGTAGACAGGGCGGGCCGTGGACTCGATACATCACAAGAGAAAGAAATTTATCAGGTAAGCATAAATTCTGTTTTCTCTTGTAAGATGTATCGAGTCCACGGATTCATCCATACTTGTGGGATACCAATACCAAAGCTTTAGGACACGGATGAAGGGAGGGACAAGACAGGTACCTTAAACGGAAGGCACCACTGCTTTAGAACCTTTCTCCCAAAAATAGCCTCCGAAGAAGAAAAAGTATTGAATTTGTAAAATTTGGAAAAAGTATGAAGCGAAGACCAAGTCGCCGCCTTACAAATCTGTTCAACAGAAGCCTCATTTTTAAAAGCCCATGTGGAAGCCACTGCTCTAGTAGAATGAGCAGTAATTCTTTCAGGAGGTTGCTGGCCAACAGTCTCATAAGCCAAACGGATGATGCTTTTCAGCCAAAAAGAAAGAGAGGTAGCCGTAGCCTTTTGACCTCTCCACTTACCAGAATAGACAACAAACAATGAAGATGTTTGACGGAAATCTTTGGTTGCTTGTAAGTAGAACTTTAAAGCACAAACCACATCAAGATTGTGCAACAGACGATCCTTTGAAGAAGGATTAGGACACAGCGAAGGAACAACAATTTCCTGATTGATATTCCTATTAGAAACAACCTTAGGAAGGAATCCAGGTTTGGTACGTAAAACCACCTTATCTGCATGGAAAACAAGATAAGGTGAGTCACACTGTAAAGCAGATAACTCAGAAACTCTTCGAGCCAAACAGATAGCTACTAAAAACAGAACTTTCCAAGATAGAAGCTTAATATCTATGGAATGCATAGGTTCAAACTGAACCCCTTGAAGAACTTTAAGAACTAAGTTTAGACTCCATGGCGGAGCAACAGGTTTAAATACAGGCTTGATTCTGACTAAAGCCTGACTAAACGCTTGAACGTCTGGGACATCTGCCAGACGCTTGTGTAAAAGAATAGACAATGCTGAAATCTGTCCTTTTGGAGAAAAGACAATATTCTAGGAATTTTAATCTTACTCCATGAGTAACCCTTGGATTCACACCAATAAAAATATTTGCGCCAAATCTTATGATAGATTTTCCTGGTGACAGGCTTTCTAGCTTGAATCAGGGTATCAATGACCGACTCAGAGAAACCACGCTTTGATAAAATCAGGCGTTCAATCTCCAAGCAGTCAGACGCAGAGAAATTAGATTTGGATGCTTGAAAGGACCTTGGATTAGAAGTTCCTGCCTCATTGGCAGAGTCCACGGTGGAACCGATGACATGTCCTCTAGGTCTGCATACCAAGTCCTGCGTGGCAACGCAGGGACTCTGATAGACTCGGTAGAAATGAAAATATTTCTGATGGAGGTCAGAAAATCAAAACTCTTAAAGGACCAGTCAACAAATTAGATTTGTATAATCAACAAATGCAAGATAGCAAGACAATGCAAAAGCACTTAGTTTGAACTTCAAATGAGTAGTAGATTTTTTTATAACAAATTTCAAAGTTATGTATATTTCCACTCCCCTTGTACTATGTGATAGCAATCAGCCAATCACAAATGCATATACGTATAGTCTGTGAATTCTTGCACATGCTCAGTAGGATCTGGTGATCAAAAATTTTAAAATAAAAAACTGTGCACATTTTTTTTAATGGAAGTTAATTGGAAAGTTATTTAAAATTACATACTGTATCTGAATCATGAAAATGTAATTTAACCTGAGTGTCCCTTTAACCACTTGCCGAGCTCTTCATTCCATTCCTCGGCCATCAGTGGCTCAGTGTATGGAGGTAATCGGACTCATGGTAGCGGCAATGGACATAGTTCCTTTTGCCTGCCTACACCTCAGACCACTGCAACTATGCATGCTCAAACAGTGGAATGGGGATTATGCAGATTTATCTCCTCAACTGCATCTGGACCAGGAGACCAGAGTTTCTCTTCTCTGGTGGTTGTCTCAGGGAATGTGTTTCCGCAGGCCAGAGTGGCTCATAGTAACGACAGATGCCAGCCTGCTAGGCTGGGGTGCAGTCTGGAACTCCCTGAAAGCACAGGGCTTATGGTCTCTGGAGGAAACTCTCCTCCCGATAAACATTCTAGAACTGAGAGCGAAAGTCAATGCGCTTCAGGCGTGGCATTAGCTAGCTGCTGCCAAATTCATCAGATATCAATCATCAAGGAGGAACACTGAGTTCTCTAGCGATGATGGAGGTAACCAAAATAATCCGATGGGCGGAGGATCACTCTTGCCATCTCTCAGCAATCCATATCCCAGGGGTAGAGAACTGGGAGGCGGATTTCCTAAGTCGTCAGACTTTTCATCCGGGGGAGTGGAAGCTCCATCCGGAAGTATTTGCCCAGCTGACTCAGCTATGGGGCACACCAGAATTGGATCTGATGGCGTCCCGGCAGAACGCCAAACTTCCTTGTTACGGGTCCAGGTCCCGGGATCCAGATGCTCTAGCAGTGCCCTGGTCCTTCAATCTTGCCTATATATTTCCACCGTTTCCTCTCCTCCCAAGTCTGCGTTGCCACGCAGGACTTGGTATGCAGACCTAGTGGATAATGCTTTTCAGCCAGAAAGAGAGAGAGAGAGGTAGCAGTAGCTTTTTGACCTCTCCTCTTACCAGATTAAACGACAAACAAGGATGAGGTTTGTCTAAAATCTTTTGTTGCTTCTAAATAGAACTTTAAAGCACAAACAACATCTAAATTGTGTAATAAACGTTCCTTCTTTGAAACTGGATTCGGACACAAAGAAGGAATAACTATTTCCTGGTTGATGTTCTCGTTGGAAACAACTTTTGGAAGAAAACCAGGCTTAGTACGCAAAACAACCTTATCTGAATGGAACACCAGATAGGGTGGATCACACTGCAAAGCAGATAATTCAGAAACTCTTCTAGCAGAAGCAATAGCAACCAAAAACAGAACTTTCCAAGATAATAACTTAATATCTATGGAATGTAAAGGTTCAAACGGAACCCCTTGAAGAACTGAAAGAACTAAATTTAGACTCCCAGGAGGAGTCATGGGTCTGTAAACAGGCTTGATTCTAACCAAAGCCTGAACAAAAGCTTGTGCATCTGGCAAAGCTGCCAGTCGTTTGTGCAACAAGACGGATAATGCAGAAATCTGTCCTTTTAGAGAACTAGCTGACAATCCTTTATCCAAACCTTCTTGGAGAAAGGAGAGAATCTTTGGAATTTAAATCTTACTCCAGGAGAATCCTTTGGATTCACACCAACAGATATATTTTTTCCATATTTTATGGTAAATCCTTCTAGTCACAGGTTTTCTGGCTTGGACCAGAGTATCAATCACAGAATTTGAAAACCCACGCTTGGATAAAATCAAGCGTTCAATTTCCAAGCAGTCAGCTGCAGAGAAACTAGATTGGGATGTTCGAATGGACCTTGTACTAGAAGGTCCTGTCTCAAAGGTAGCTTCCATGGTGGAGCCGATGACATATTCACCAGGTCTGCATACCAAGTCCTGCGTGGCCACGCAGGTGCTATCAGAATCACCGAGGCCTTCTCCTGTTTGATCCTGGCTATGAGCCTGGGGAGGAGAGGAAACGGTGGAAACACATATGCTAGGTTGAACGACCAAGGCGCCACTAATGCATTCACTAGCGTCGCCTTGGGATCCCTGGATCTGGACCCGTAGCAAGGAATCTTGAAGTTCTGACGGGACGCCATTAGATCCATGTCTGGAATGCCCCATAATTGGGTTAACTGAGCAAAGACCTCCGGATGGAGTTCCCACTCCCCCGGATGGAAAGTCTGACGACTCAAATAGTCCGCCTCCCAGTTGTCTACTCCTGGGATGTGAATAGCAGATAGATGGCAGGAGTGATTCTCTGCCCATTGGATTATCTTGGTTACTTCCTTCATCGCTAGGGAACTCTTTGTTCCCCCCTGATGATTGATGTATGCAACAGTCGTTATGTTGTCGTTATGTTGTCCGACTGAAATCTTATGAACCTGGCTTCCGCTATTTGAGGCCAAGCCAGGAGCGCATTGAATATAGCTCTTAGTTCCAAAATGTTTATCGGGAGAAGCGACTCTTCCCGCGACCATAGGCCCTGAGCTTTCAGAGAGTCCCAGACCGCGCCCCACCCCAAGAGGCTGGCGTCGTGACGATGACCCACTCCGGTCTGCGGAAACTCATTCCCTGAGACAGGTGATCCTGGGTCAACCACCAGAGAAGTGAGTCCCTGGTTACCTGGTCTACTTGAATTTGGGGAGACAAGTCTGTATAGTCCCCATTCCACTGATTGAGCATGCACAGCTGTAATGGTCTTAGATGAATTCGAGCAAAAGGAACCACATCCATTGCTGCGACCATTAGTCCTATTACTTCCATGCATTGAGCTATGGAGGGTTGAGGAATAGAGTGAAGAACTCGACAAGCTTTTAGAAGCTTTGTCTTTCTGACGTCTGTGAGAAAGATCTTCATTTCCACAGAATCTATTATTGTTCCCAGAAAAGGAACCCTTGTGGACGGTGACAGTGAACTTTTTTCTATGTTCACTTTCCACCCGTGAGATCTGAGAAAAGCCAACACAATGTCTGTATGAGCCCTCGCTTTGGAAAGAGACGACGCTTGGATTAGGATGTCGTCTAGATAAGGTGCTACAGCGATGCCCCTCGGTCTTAGGACCGCTAGAAGGGACCCTAGCACCTTTGTGAAAATTCTGGGAGCGGTGGCTAAACCGAATGGAAGAGCCACAAACTGGTAATGTTTGTCCAGAAAGGCGAACCTCAGGAACTGATGATGAGATTTGTGGATTGGGATATGCAGATACGCATCCTTCAGATCCACGGTAGTCAAAAATTTACCCTGCTGGATTGTTGGTAAGATTGTCCGAATGGTTTCCATCTTGAAGGATGGAACTCTGAGGAACTTGTTTAATATCTTTAAATCCAGAATTGGCCTGAAAGTTCCCTCTTTTTTGGGAACCACAAACAGGTTTGAGTAAAACCCTAGACCTTGTTCCCCCGGAGGGGACTGGGTTTATCACTCCCATCTTTGATAGGTCTCTTACACAATGTAAGAATGCCTGTTTCTTTATCTGGTCTGAAGATAAGCGAGACAGGTGGAACCTTCCCTTTGGAGGAAGTCCCTTGAATTCTAACAGGTATCCCTTGGAAACTATCTCTAGTGCCCAGGGATCCAGAACATCTCTTGCCCAAGCCTGAGCGAAGAGAGATAGTCTGCCCCCTACCAGATCCGGTCCCGGATCGGGGGCTACCCCTTCATGCTGTCTTGGTAGCAGCAGCAGGTTTCTTGGTTTGTTTACCCTTGTTCCAGCCTTGCATGGGCTTCCAAGCGGGTTTGGGCTGGGCCGCGTTACCTTCTTGTCTAGCGGCAGTGGAGTTATTAGCCGGTCCGTTCCTGAAATTGCGAAAGGAACAAAAATTAGACTTGTTCTTAGCCTTAAAAGGCCTATCCTGTGGGAGGGCATGGCCCTTACCCCCAGTGATGTCTGAAATAATTTCCTTCAATTCCGGCCCAAAAAGGGTCTTACCCTTGAAAGGAATATTCAGTAACTTAGTCTTGGACGACACGTCTGCCGACCAGGATTTTAGCCAAAGCGCCCTCCGCGCTACTATAGCAAAACCTGAGTTTTTCGCCGCCAATTTCGTTATTTGAAAGGCGGCATCCAATATAAAGGAATTAGCTAACTTTAATGCGTGAATTCTGTCCATGACTTCTTCATAGGAAGTCTCTTTCTGGAGCAACCTTTCTAGTTCTTCGAACCAAAAGGACGCCGCTGAAGTGACAGTAATAACACACGTAGCTGGTTGAAGGATGAACCCTTGCTGAACAAAAATCTTTTTAAGCAATCCTTCCAATTTTTTATCCATAGGATCTTTGAAAGCGCAGCTGTCCTCTATAGGAATAGTTGTGCGCTTCGCTAGTGTTGAAACAGCTCCCTCAACCTTCGGGACCGTTTGCCATGCGTCCCTTCTAGGGTCTACTATGGGAAACATTTTCTTAAATATAGGAGGTGGGGCAAAGGGTACACCTGGCTTCTCCCAATCCTTTTCCACTATGTTCGCTACCCTCTTAGGTATTGGAAAAGCGTCGTCGTGAACTGGGACCTCTAAAAATGTGTCCAATTTGCACAACTTCTCTGGTACTACCATGGAATCACAGTCATCCAGAGTAGCTAATACCTCCTTAAGCAAAGCGCGGAGATGTTCTAGCTTAAACTTCAATGCCACTAGATCAGGTTCTGCCTGTTGAGAAATTTTTCCTGAGTCTGAAATTTCACCCTCAGACAGCCCTTCCCTCACAGCCAATTCCGATTGATGTGAGGGTAAAATAGATAAGGCATCGTCAGCGTCTGATTGTTCATCCTTTTTAACTGTATTTAAAACTGAACAATCATGCTTTCTCTGAAAAACTGGCAGTTTGGATAAAAGATTTGCTATAGAATTATCCACTACTGCTGATAATTGTTGCATAGAAATAAGCACTGGCGCGCTAGGTGTCGCCTGCGAGGGCAAAGCTGGTGTAGACACAGAAGGAGAGGATGTAGAGCTATCCCCAATACCTTCATTAGATAAATCATCTTGGGCAACATTATGAAAAATAACAGAGCTGTCCTGATTTTGTTTGGACGCTATGGCGCAATTATCACAAACACTCGAAGGGGGAACCACATTTGTCTTTATACACACAGAACATAGGTTATCTGATGGAACAGACATGTTAAACAGATTTAGGCAGGCAAACAATGCAATAAAAACGATTTTAAACAAAAACGTTACTGTCTCTTTAAATAATAAAATGACACATTTATTTCTGAATGTTCAAAAAACTATGAAGGCAATATCCGATTTTTCTGAAATTTGGACCCCAGTGTCTTAATGCTTAGAAAGTATTGCACAGCAAATATGGAGACTCTAGCTCTTAAAACAAGCAAACCGGAGCTAATTGTTGGATTTAACCGTTTTTACACACCACAATCCCAGCTACAGCCTTGCTGCAGCTTTTTACCTTCCTTAGGGGTCACCATTCACAGAAAAAAGCCTTTTGGAGTCACTTTCTGAACCACAGGACCCTCTCACATGAATCTGCATGCACTGCCTTGAAATTCAACTACACAGCTGAAGTGCCAAAATGAGGCTTCCTCCCTCAGCACACTAGAGTGAAGGGGCCTTCCTGACTAGATTTAGGTGTATAAAACAAGCCAGATCAATAAAAAACATTCCCAAGTGTATGTGAGCTTATAAAATATTTCAAATGGTATAATATTGTAATAAAAACCAATCGATTTAGCCCCTAACAGTGTCTACCAGCATAAAAAACAAAAAGGGGAAGCCTGTTATCTTTTTTGCTGAGGTGAAAGAAAAATGGCTTACCGTTTCCCCTGAGGGGAAAAATGACTGTCATCTAGCATTAGCCTGTGTTGTTAGAAGGAGACTAGTCATACCTGAAGCAGATGAGTCTGCAAACTGTTACCCCCAACTGAAGTTCTCTTGTTTCAACAGTCCTGCGTGGTAACAGTAATGGATTTTAGTTACTTGTGCTAAAATCATAGCCCTCTTAAACAGAAATCTTCATCACTTTTCTGTTATAGAGTAAATAGTATAAGCCAGCACTATTTTAAAATAACAAACTCTTGATAGAAGAATAAAAAACTACAACTAACACCACAAACTCCTCGCCATCCCCGTGGTAGATGCTACTTGATCAGAGCGGCAAGGAGAATGACTGGGGGCGGAGCCAGAGGGGGAGCTATATGGACAGCTCTTGCTGTGTGCTCTCCTTGCCTTTCCCTGTGGGGGAGAACATTTCCCACAAGTAATGGATGACGCCGTGGACCGGACACACCAATGTTGGAGAAATAAACGATTAACCCCTTAATGTAAAAACCGGTAAAAAACGTTCAGCACCCTTTAGGAAAGATTTGTGGGGAAAAAAAACTTCTTTTAAGCCCTCAAACACAGCAGGACCCTCTGGAGAAGCAGCTGGATGTCTCTGAGGAAAAGAAACTGCGCAACTGAGGCACGAAAATAGGCCCCTCCCACCTCACTTGATGTTATGGGGCCTAAAAGAAACACACCAGAGTGTTTCTAAACTATCCATGTGGGTTAATAACCTTAAATAAGCCACAATGACCCCTTAAAGTCCCTCAAAAATCGTTATGTTTGCAATAAAAAAAACGTTTTTTCCTAACAGTGTCACCAGTAACCAATGAGCCCTTTATGCAAGTTGGGATTCCTAATAAGTGTCTGAATACAGCTTACCCTTCCCTCATGGGGATATTGCCAGCCTTTTCTAGAATTATCACAGTCTGTCTAGAAAAAAATAGACTGAACATACCTCAATGCAGCTTAGAATGCAAACCGTTCCCCCAACTAAAGTTTTCCTGTACTCTTCAGCCCTTGTGAGAACAGCAGTGGATCTTAGTTACAAAGTGCTAAGATCATCATCCTCCTTGCAGAAATCTTCATCCCTTTCCTGCCAGAGAGTGAATAGTACACACCGGTACCATTTAAAATAACAAACTTTTGCTTGAGAAAATAAAAACTAACATTTTTGTCACCACACTCACTTTACCCTTCCTAGCAGTTAAGCAGGCAAAGAGAATGACTGGGGGGGTGGAGCTAAGGGAGGAGCTATATAGACAGCTCTGCTGTGGGTGCTCTCTTTGCCACTTCCTGTTAGGAAGGAGAATATCCCACAAGTATGGATGAATCCGTGGACTCGATACATCTTACAAGAGAAAAATGCTACTCACCATGTAATTGCTTTTTCTACTGTATCGGTAGCTCTTAAAGCTGATCTCTTATTTTATCCTGTTACAGAAGCCAGCTGGTAAAGCCCTGCATCTTTATACTGGGTACCGCCATCTTGTAATGCAAGTATTATTGCATCCTGTGAGAGTAGCAGTGTGCTCTCACAGATCAGTGACGCTACAGTATCTTCAACCCACACTTTGTGTCAGCTTGCACAGTAGAAAGCAGAAGGTTTACATTTTTGCAATTTTTTAATACAGTTTAAAAGGTACGTAACAAATATACAGGGAGTGCAGAATTATTAGGCAAGTTGTATTTTTGAGGATTAATTTTATTATTGAACAACCACCATGTTCTCAATGAACCCAAAAAACTCATTAATATCAAAGCTGAATAGTTTTGGAAGTAGTTTTTAGTTTGTTTTTAGTTATAGCTATTTTAGGGAGATATCTGTGTGTGCAGGTGACTATTACTGTGCATAATTATTAGGCAACTTAACAAAACAAATATATACCAATTTCAAATATTTATTTTTACCAGTGAAACCAATATAACATCTCAACATTCACAAATATACATTTCTGACATTCAAAAACAAAACAAAAACAAATCAGTGACCAATATAGCCACCTTTCTTTGCAAGGACACTCAAAAGCCTGCCATCCATGGATTCTGTCAGTGTTTTGATCTGTTCACCATCAACATTGCGTGCAGCAGCAACCACAGCCTCCCAGACACTGTTCAGAGAGGTGTACTGTTTTCCCTCCTTGTAAATCTCACATTTGATGATGGACCACAGGTTCTCAATGGGGTTCAGATCAGGTGAACAAGGAGGCCATGTTATTAGATTTTCTTCTTTTATACCCTTTCTTGCCAGCCACGCTGTGGAGTACTTGGACGCGTGTGATGGAGCATTGTCCTGCATGAAAATCATGTTTTTCTTGAAGGATGCAGACTTCTTCCTGTAACACTGCTTGAAGAAGGTGTCTTCCAGAAACTGGCAGTAGGACTGGGAGTTGAGCTTGACTCCATCCTCAACCCGAAAAGGCCCCACAAGCTCATCTTTGATGATACCAGCCCAAACCAGTACTCCACCTCCACCTTGCTGGCGTCTGAGTCGGACTGGAGCTCTCTGCCCTTTACCAATCCAGCCACGGGCCCATCCATCTGGCCCATCAAGACTCACTCTCATTTCATCAGTCCATAAAACCTTAGAAAAATCAGTCTTGAGATATTTCTTGGCCCAGTCTTGACGTTTCAGCTTGTGTGTCTTGTTCAGTGGTGGTCGTCTTTCAGCCTTTCTTACCTTGGCCATGTCTCTGAGTATTGCACACCTTGTGCTTTTGGGCACTCCAGTGATGTTGCAGCTCTGAAATATGGCCAAACTGGTGGCAAGTGGCATCTTGGCAGCTGCACGCTTGACTTTTCTCAGTTCATGGGCAGTTATTTTGCGCCTTGGTTTTTCTACACGCTTCTTGCAACCCTGTTGACTATTTTGAATGAAACGCTTGATTGTTCAATGATCACGCTTCAGAAGCTTTGCAATTTTAAGAGTGCTGCATCCCTCTGCAAGCTATCTCACTATTTTTGACTTTTTTGAGCCTGTCAAGTCCTTCTTTTGACCCATTTTGCCAAAGGAAAGGAAGTTGCCTAATAATTATGCACACCTGATATAGGGTGTTGATGTCATTAGACCACACCCCTTCTCATTACAGAGATGCACATCACCTAATATGCTTAATTGGTAGTAGGCTTTCGAGCCTATACAGCTTGGAGTAAGACAACATGCATAAAGAGAATGATGTGGTCAAAATACTCATTTGCCTAATAATTCTGCAGTCCCTGTAAAAAGCACTCAGGGAGAGTAAGTATAGAGAAAAGCAGCCACTGCAAAAACATACAGCTACCACTCTGTATTGTGCACGTTAAACTGAAGTGTATGATATGGCATGTCAAGTAAACAACACTAATCTGTAAATAAGCACTGCATCTATCATAGGGTATGAGAATACTTAAACTACAAGATGGCGGCGCCAAGTGTGAAGATGCAGAGTTTCACTAACCAGCACTTAACAGCATGGTAAGTAGTAACCATTATATTGTAGCTGTACGCAGAAGTATAACCGTATAATGTCCTTTTTATATATAATAAAACAAACCTGATAAATTAATTTCTTTCATGATGGTGAGAGTTTGAGTCATTAAGTGTGGGAATTCCCCTCCTGACCTCTAGGAGGAGGCAAAAGACCCCCTCGCCAACACACCAGAGTTTTAATTCCCTCCCAATTTCCAGTCATACATATTACAATTGCCCAAAGGAGAAGAAGAAAGTCTGAAATTTTTCGTGGCTTCCACATAATATTTGAGAGCTCTCACAACATCCAAATCGTGAAAAGATGCTCCTTAAGGCTGTGACACACTGCAAGCGGAGCAGCGCGCAGCGTGTAGATACGGCTGTGCGCGCTCAGTGTGTCCTGCCTTTTCATCTCTGAGCAGTCTGCTGTGTCAGGTCGCGTAGCTGAGCACTGAGAGATGAAATATCTGAACTTCAGAAGCGATGCAACGCAAAGCAAACCAGCTGCTTCACCTCGCGCCACATCTCTTGCAGTGTGACACAGACTTTAGAGTTCTTGGGAGAGGGACAAAAAGGAGGAAACATCTGATTAATAGTATCTAAAGATACCACCATAGGAAGAAAGAAAAACCTAGAAACCCTTCTAGCCAAAGCTAGAAAAAAAAAGAAACGTCCATGATAAAAGCTAAAGGTCTAAACCTTGGATACAATCAAAAGGAGGAGTTGGGACAACCCTCAACACCAGATAAAGATTCCAAAAAACTGGGTGAAACACTGGTCAAAGTCTGATAAGAGGATGAACAAAGGAAATGTATGCTTACCTGATAAATGTATTTATTTCTTGACACGGTAAGTCCATGGATCATCATCAAATACTGATGGGAATATCACTCCTTGCCAGCAGGAGACGGCAAAGAGCACCACAGAAAACCTGTTAAATATCACTTCCCTGCCCACAAACCCCAGTCATTTGACCAAAGGGAAAGGAGAAAACATAATTTATGTAAGAACTTACTTGATAAATTCATTTCTTTCATATTGGCAAAAGTCCATGAGCTAGTGACGCATGGGATATACAATCCTACCAGGAGGGGCAAAGTTTCCCAAACCTTAAAATGCCTACAAATACACCCCTCACCACACCCACAATTCAGTTTAATGAATAGCCAAGTAGTGGGATGATAAAGAAAGGAGTAAAAAGCATCAACACAGGAATTTGGAAATAATTGTGCTTTAAACAAATAAATCATAACCATCATAAAAAAAGGGGGTGGGCCTCATGGACTCTTATCAATATGAAAGAAATGAATTTATCAGGTAAGTGCTTACATAAATTATGTTTTCTTTCATGTAATTGGCAAGAGTCCATGAGCTAGTGACGTATGGGATAGCAATACCCAAGATGTGGAACTTCACACAAGACTCACTAGAGAGGGAGGGAAAAAAATATAAAACAGCCATTTTCCACTGGAAAAAAATAATCCACAACCCAAAATATATATTTATTCTCATAAATGAAAGGAAAAAAACTTAAATCAAAAGCAGAAGAATTAAACTGAAACAGCTGCCTGAAGAACTTTTCTACCAAAAACTGCTTCCGAAGAAGCAAATACATCAAAATGGTAGAATTTAGAAAATGTATGCAAAGAAGACCAAGTTGCTGCTTTGCAAATCTGATCAACTGAAGCTTCATTCTTAAAAGCCCAAGAAGTGGAAACTGATCTAGTAGAATGAGCTGTAATTCTCTGAGGCGGGGCTTGACCCGACTCCAACTAAGCTAGATGAATCAAAAACTTTAACCACGAAGCCAAGGAAACAGCAGAAGCCTTCTGACCTTTCCTAGAACTAGAAAATATCACAAATAGACTAGAAGTCTTCCTGAAATCTTTAGTAGCTTCAACATAATATTTCAAAGCTCTTACCATATCCAAAGAATGTAAGGTTCTCTCCAAAGAATTCTTAGGATTAGAACACAAGGAAGGGACAACAATTTCTCTATTAATGGTGTTAGAATTCACAACCTTAGGTAAGAATTTAAATGAAGTCCGCAAAACCGCCTTATCCTGATGAAAAATCAGAAAAGGAGATTTACAAGAGAGAGCGGATAGTTCAGAAACTCTTCTAGCATAAGAGATGGCCAAAAGAAACAACACTTTCCAAGAAAGTAGTTTAATGTCCAAAGAATGCATAGGCTCAAACGGAGAAGCCTGTAAAGCCTTCAAAACTAAATTAAAACTCCAAGGAGGAGAGATTGATTTAATGACAGGCTTGATACGAACCAAAGCCTGCACAAAACAATGAATATCAGGAAGTTTAGCAATCTTTCTATGAAATAAAACAGAAAGAGCAGAGATTTGTCCTTTCAAGGACCTTTCAGACAAACCTTTATCCAAACCATCCTGAAGAAACTAAAATTCTAGGAATTCTAAAAGAATGCCAAGAGAATTTATGAGAAGAACACCATGAAATGTAAGTCTTCCAAACTCGATAATAAATCTTTCTAGAAACAGATTTACGAGCCTGTATTAGTCACTGAGTCAGAGAAACCTCTATGACTAAGCACTAAGCGTTCAATCTCCATACCTTCAAATTTAATGATTTGAGATCCTGATGGAAAAACGGACCTTGAGATAGGAGGTCTGGCCTTAGTGGAAGTGGCCAAGGTTGGTGTAATGATTATTTTATATAGAATATGGATTACATGTGCAAACTAATATTTAATTAATTATACCACCCAGTCTCACACCAAACCTTGACTCATTAGATTTTCTTAAGAGTCTTGTTTTGCTCATTGACTGGGGGATGACAACTTAGTCATAGGCCTAGATAGGGAAATCTGAGATTTGAATCCCAAATTTAGATCCCTATAAATCACAATACTTTAAGTTGTTATATTTATATGGTAGTTCTGTTTTGATATTATAAAAAAGGTTACCGTTACTCCATGTACTTCACTCAAATGCCTGTAACTGACTGCATCAGATGACATCACAGGCTCCAGGTGCTGTGTGGAAAATACTGAATTAGGGAGAAGTGCAGTGCTGCAGACTGGCGAAACTGTTTGCTGGGAGGAACAGTCAAGCTCTGGTTCCTGCTGGTAGTAGATACACTGTTGAAGTAAAAGGTAACAAGATTAACAGAGGAACTGTTAATTGTAGAATCCGGTTGCTGTAAACTGGTAGCTATAATGTTAAGCTTAGTTGTCAATTTCTTTAAATGCAAATTAGGTTCTCAAGAGAATGGCTAGACACAATTCACTATAGACATTTAGTCAAACTGAACAAATTACCTAGCAATGAGTTGCTAGAGGAGGGGCCTTTTATAGGGAGTAGTGAGCACATTTAAAGGTATATACACGTAACCTGACAGTTGGCAATTGGACATCCGAATAAGATCTGCATACCAAAACCTGTGAGGCCATGCTGGAGCTACCAGCAGCACAAACGATTGCTCTCTTGGAAGAAGAACTAGAGGCGGGAAAATATAAGCAGGTTGATAACACCAAGGAAGTGTCAATGCTTCCACTGCTTCCGCCAGAGGATCCCTGGACCTGGACAGAGACCTGGGAAGTTTCTTGTTTAGATGAGATGCAATCAGATCTATTTCTGGAAGCCCACACATCTGAACAATTTGAGAAAACACATCTGGGTGGAGAGACCATACTCCCGGATGTAAAGTCTGACGACTGAGGTAATCCTCTTCCCAATTGTCTAAACCTGGGATATGAACCGCAGAAATTAAACAGGAGCTGGGTTCCGCCCAAACAAGTATCCGATATATTTCTTTCATAGCTTGAGGACTGTGAGTCCCACCCTGATGATTGACATATGCCACAGTTGTAACATTGTCTGTCTAAAAACAAATGAACGGTACTCTCTTCAACAGAGGCCAAAATTGAAGAGCCCTGAGAATCGCACGGAGTTCCAAAATATTGATTGGTAATCTCGCCTCTTGAGATTTCAAAACTCCTTGTGCTGTCAGAGATCCCCAAACAGCTCCCCAACCTGAAAGACTTGCATCTGTTGTGATCACAGTCCAGGTTGGACAAACGAAAGAGGCCCCTAGAATTATACAATGGTGAAATAAACACTGAGTCAGAGAAAGTCGAACATTGGTATTTAAGGAAATTAATTGTGATATCCTTGTATAATCCCTGCACCATTGGTTCAGCATACAAAGCTGGAGAGGTCTCATATGAAAAAGGGGATTGCGTCCGATGTTGCAGTCATGAGACCTAAAACTTCCATGCACATAGCTACTGAAGGGAATGACTGAGACTGAAGGTTCTGACAGGCTGCAACCAATTTCAAACGTCTCTTGTCTGTTAGAGACAAAGTCATGGACACTGAATCTATCTGGAAACCTAAAAAGGTTACCCTTGTCTTCGAAGAAACAACACTAGTTGATTTGTGTGAGATTCTACAGAACGTAAAGACTGAGCGAGTACCAAGATATGATCCAAATAAGGAAATACCTCAATACCCCTCTCTCTGATTACAGAGAGTAGTGCACCTAGAACCTTTGAAAAGATTCTTGGAGCTGTTGCTAGGCCAAAAGGAAGAGCAACAAACTGGTAATGCTTGTCTAGAAAAGAGAATCTCAGGTCATATCAGCATTCCAAGATTTAAACCACAAAGCTCTTTTAGCTAAAATAGCTAAATACATAGATTTAACATCAATTTCGATAATATCAAAAATGGCATCACAAATGAAATTATTAGCATGTTGAATCAACTTAACAATGCTAGACAAATCATGATCCGATACTTGTTGCGCTAAAGTATCCAACCAAAAAGTTGAAGCAGCTGCAACATCAGCCAAAGAAATTGCAGGCCTAAGAAGATGACCTGAATATAAATAAGCTTTGCTTAGATAAGATTCAAGTTTCCTATCTAAAGGATCTTTAAAAGAAGTACTATCTTCCGTAGGAATAGTAGTACGTTTAGCAATAGTAGAGATAGCCTCATCAACTTTGGGGATCCCAAAACTCCAATCTAACTTCTGGCAAAGGATACAATTTTTAAACCTTGAAGAAGGAATAAAAGAACTACCAGGCTTATTCCATTCTTTAGAAATCATATCAGAAATAGCATCAGGAACTGGAAAAACCTCTGGAATAACCACAGGAGGTTTATAAACAGAGCTTAAACGTTTACTAGTTTTAATATCAAGAGGACTAGTTTTCTCCATATCCAATGTAATCAACACTTCTTTTAACAAAGAACGAATATACTCCAATTTAAATAAATAAGAGGATTTATCAGTGTCAATATCTGAGGCAGAATCTTCTGAATCAGATAGATCCTCATCAGAGAAGGATAATTCAGTATGTTAGGTATGTTTATTAGAAGGCGGAATGGCAGACAAAGCCTTCTGAATAGAATCAGAAATAAATTCTTTTAAATTTACAGGTATATCTTGTGCATTAGATGTTAAGGGAACAGCAACAGGTAATGAACTACTACTGATGGATACATTTTCTGCATGTAAACGTTTATCATGACAACTATTACAAACCACAGCTGGAGGTATAATCACCACAAGTTTACAACAAATGCACTTAGCTTTGGTAGAACTGTTATCAGGCAGCAGGGATCCAACAGTGAATTCTGAGACAGGATCAGATTGAGACATCTTGCAAATGTAAGAGAAAAAAACAACATATAATGGCAGTTTCAGGAATGGAAAAAACAGAATAGCACTCTGACATAGAAAAAAGCAAGAGGCAAAACGGAATGGGGTCTAAAATAATGAAAATATTTGGCGTCAAGTATGACGCACAACAAACGCCAAAAAACGTCCGGAAATGACATACTCGCGTCATAGATGACGCAACCTTGTGAAAGGACCCGGCGTCAACTAAGACGCCGGAAATTACGAATTGCGTCAACGAACGTAACTTAAGAATGACGCAATAAACTTTAGCATTGTGCGCCCTTGCGAGCCTAATTCTGTCCGCGAATTTGAAAAAAGACTACACCCCAGGTAAGAAATAAATTTCTAAAAAATGCATTTCCCAGATATGAAACTGAGAGTCTGCAAAATGAAATATACTGAAACCTGAATCACTGCAAATATAAGTACAATACATATATTTAGAACTTTAAATAAATACATAAAGTGCCAAACCATAGCTGAGAGTGTCTTAAGTAATGAAAACATACTTACCTGAAGACACCCATCCACATATTGTATAGCAGATAGCCAAACCAGTACTGAAACAGTTATCAGTAGAGGTAATGGAATATGAGAGTATATCGTCGATCTGAAAAGGGAGGTAGGAGATGAATCTCTACGACCGATAACAGAGAACATATTAAATAGATCCTCGTGAGGAAAACCATTGCATTCAATAGGTGATACACCCTTCACATCCCTCTGACATTCACTGTACTCAGAGGAAACGGGCTTCAAAAATGCTGAGAAACAAATATCAACGTAGAAATCTTACCACAAACTTACTTCACCACCTCTATAGGAGGCAAAGTTTGTAAAACTGAATTGTGGGTGTGGTGAGGGGTATATTTGTAGGCATTTTGAGGTTTGGGGAAACTTTGCCCTACCTGGTAGGATTGTATATCCCATACGTCACTAGCTCATGGACACTTGCCAATTACATGAAAGAAAAGAAGTAACATAAGGTGCAGAGGTGCATGAGGTTTATGGAAAAAAAAAACTGTCTAAAAAATACAGGGCGGGCCGTGGACTCACCGTGTCAAGAAAGAAATACATTTTTCAGGTAAGAATACATTTCCTTTTCTTTCTAATGACACGGTGAGTCCACGGATCACCATCAATTACTGATGGGAATCAATACCCAAGCTAGAGGACACAGATGATAAGGGAGGGACAAGACAGGTAACCTAGACAGAGGGCACCACACTGTTTGAAGAACCTCTCTCCCAAAGAACACCTCGGCCAAGGCAAAAATGCCCAAATTATACAATTTAGAAAAAATGTGCAAAAAGACCAAGTCGCACCCTTAAAGATCTGATCAACAGTCACCTCATCTTGAAGGCCTACAAGGAAGACACTGTCCTAGTGGAATGAACAGAAATTCTCTCAAGAGGCTGCCGACCAGCAGTCTCATATACCAAATGAATAACAATTTTCAAACAAAGAGAAAGAGAAGTGGCAGTAGCTTTTTGACCCCTACGTGCCCCAGACAAGCAAACAAAAAAGCAGAAAACTGACAAAGTCCTTTGTAGTAAGCAAATAGATCTTAAGAGCACACACAACATCTAAGTTGTGTAATAGACGATCGTCAAGAGGAGGATTACGACAGAAAGAAGAAACTATAAAAATATTCTCCTGATTAAAATTCCTGACCGAAAACACCATAGGAAGAAAAACCAAACTTGGAATGGAGGACTGCCTTATCTAAAAAAAATATGAGATAAGGAAAATCACACTGCTAGCCGAGAGTTTGAATCTATCCGAGCAGAAAAGAACATGGAAATAAAGAAAAACTTCCAAGGTAAAAAATTAAAAATCTGAGAAATGCAATGGGGCCCATTTAACAAGCTCCGTAGGGAGCTTGTGGGCCCGTGTTTCTGGCGAGTCTTCAGACTCGCCAGAAACACCAGTTTTGAAGCAGCGGTCTAAAGACCGCTGCTCCATAACCCTGTACGCCTGCTCTGAGCAGGCAGACAGACATCGCCACAATTCAACCCGATCGAGTATGATCGGGTTGATTGACAGCTCCCTGCTGGCGGCCAATTGGCCACGAGTCAGCAGGGGGCGGCGTTGCACCAGTGCGTATTGCTCACCGTATTCAGAGAGGTCTGGCGGACATGATCCGCACTGTCGGATCAGATCCGCCAGACCTTGTTAAATATATGCCAATGGCTGAACCTGAGCCTGCTGCAAAAACTAAAAAAGAATAAAAACTTCAATAGGAACAACTGACTAAAATAAAGGCCTAAATTAACCAGGACCTGACAAGAATACAAATCTGGAAAATACGCCAGACACGTGTAACGAGAGATATGCAAAAAAATATAATTTATGTAAGAACTTAGCTGATAAATTAATTTTTTTCATAATGGCAAGAGTCCATGAGCTAGTGGCGTATGGGATATATAATCCTATCAGGAGGGGCAAAGTTTCACAAACCTCAAAATGCCTATAAATACACCCCTCAACACACCCACAATTCAGTTTAACGAATAGCCAAGTAGTGGGGTGATAGAAAAAGGAATAAATAGCATCAAAAAAAGGAACTGGAAATAATTGTGCTTTATACAAAAAAACATAACCACTATAAAAAGGGTGGGTCTCATGGACTCTTGCCAATATGAAAGAAAATAATTTATCAGGTAAGTTCTTACATAAATTATGTTTTCTTTCATGTAACTGGCAAGAGTCCATGATCTAGTGACGTATGGGATAGCAATACCCAAGATGTGGAACTCCACAGAAGAGTCACTAGAGAGAGAGGGATAAAAATAAAAACAGCCATTTTCCGCTGAAAAAATTAAATCCACACCCAAAATAATATGTTTTTCTCATAAATTCAAAGAAAAAAACTTAAAACATAAGCAGAGGAATCTGAAGAACTTTTCTACCAAAAACTGCTTCCGAAGAGGCAAATGCATCAAAACGGTAGAATTTAGTAAATGTATGCAAAGAAGACCAAGTTGCTGCTTTGCAAATCTGATCAACTGAGGCTTCATCTTAAAAGCCCATGAAGTAGAGTATGATCTAGAAGAATGAGCTGTAATTCTCTGAGCTGGGGCCTGACCCAACTCCAAATAATGATGAATCAAAAGCTTTAACCAAGATGCCAAGGAAATGGCAGAAGCTTTCTGATCTTTCCTAGAATAAGAAAAGACAACAAATAGACTAGAAGTCTTCCTGAAATCTTTAGTAGCTTCCACATAATTCCAAAGAATTCTTAGGATTAGGACACAAAGAGGGGACAACAATTTCCCTATTAATGTTGTTAGAATTCACAACCTTAGGTAGAAATTTAAATGAAGTCAGCAAAACTGCCTTATCCTGATGGAAAATCAGAAAAGGAGACTCACAAGAAAGAGCAGATAATTCAGAAACTCTTCTAGCAGAAGAGATAGCCAAAAAGAACAACACTTTCCAAGAAAGTAGTTTAATATCCAAGGAATGCATAGGCTTAAAAGAAGGAACCTGTAAAGCCTTCAAAACCAAATTAAGACTCCAAGGAGGAGAAATTGATTTAATGACAGGCTTGATACGGACAAAAGTCTGTACAAAACAGTGAATATCAGGAAGCTTAGCAATCTTTCTGTGAAATAAAACAGAAAGAGCAGAAATTTGTCCCTTCAAGGAACTTGCAGACAAACCTTTATCCAAACCATCCTGAAGAAACTGTAAAATTCTAGGAATTTTAGGAATTCTAAAAGAATGCCAGGAGAATTTATGAGAAGAACACCATGAAATAAAAGTCTTCCAAACTCGATAATAAATCTTCCTAGAGACAGATTTACGAGCCTGTAACATAGTATCACTCACTGAGTCAGAGAAACCTCTATGACTAAGCACTAAGTGTTCAATTTCCATACCTTCAAATTTAATGATTTGAGATCCTGATGGAAAAACGGACCTTGAGACAGAAGGTCTGGTCTTAAAGGAAGTGGCCAAGGTTGGCAACTGGACATTCGTACAAGATCCGCATACCAGAACCTGTGAGGCCATGCTGGTGCTATCATAAAAACAAACAATCGTTCCATGATGATCTTGGAAATCACTCTTGGAAGAAGAAATAGAGGCGGGAAGATACAAGCAGGTTGGTAAAACCAAGGAACTGCTAACGCATCCACCGACTCCGCCTGAGGATCCCTGGATCTGGACAGGTACCTGGGAAGTTTCTTGTTTAGATGTGAAGCCATCAGATCTATTTCTGGAAGACCCCACATCTGAACAATCTGAAAAAACACATCTGGATGGAGCGACCACTCCCCGGATGTAATGTCTGATGGCTGAGATAATCTGCTTCCCAATTGTCTATACCTGGGATATGTACAGCAGAAATTAGACAAGAGCTATATTCTGCCCAAGAAAGTATCCGAGAAACGTCTTTCATAGCTAGGGGACTGTGAGTCCCACCCTGATGATTGACATATGCCACAGTTGTGATATTGTCTGTCTGAAAACAAATGAACGGTTCTCTCTTCAACAGAGGCCAAACCTGAAGAGCCCTGAAAATAGCACAGAGTTCTAAAATATTGATTGGTAACCTCGCCTCTTGAGATTTACAAACCCCTTGTGCTGTCAGAGATCCCCAGACAGCTCCCCAACCTGACAGACTTGCATCTGTTGAGATCACAGTCCAGGTTGGACAAACAAAAGAGGCCCCTTGAACTATACAATGGTGATCTAACCACCAAGTCAGAGAGAGTCGAACATTGGGATTTAAGGATATTAATTGTGATATTTTGTATAATCCCTGCACCATTGATTTAGCATACAAAGCTGGAGAGGTCTCATATGAAAAGGAGCAAAGAGGATCGCGTTCGATGCTGCAGTCATAAGACCTAAAACTTCCATGCATATAGCTACTGAAGGAAATGATTGAGACTGAAGGTTCCGACAAGCTGAAACAAATTTTATTTGTCTCTTGTCTGTTAGAGACAGAGTCATGGACACTGAATCTATCTGGAAACCTAAAAAGGTCACCGAACATACCTTTGCGCCAAAACAAATGATCGCACCAAGAATGAAGCAATAAATATCAGCATTTTGCAGCCTTGCAAGCCTAATTTTGGCCGCAAAATTTAATGAAAACAGTCAATTTCGAAGAATAAAACTATACCCCAGGAAAGAAAAAATAACTTCCTAAATATGTTTTTCCCAATTTTGAAACTGATAGTCTGCAAAAGGAAATATACATAAACCTGACTCATGGCAAATATAAGTAAAATACATATATTTAGAACATCACATTAATACATAAAGTGCCAATCCATAGCTGAGTGTCTTTAGTAATGAAAACATACTTACCGAAAGACACCCATCCACATATAGCAGATAACCAAACCAGTACTGAAACAGTTATCAGTAGAGGTAATGGAATATGAGAATATATCGTCGATCTGAAAAGGGAGGTAGAAGATGAATCTTTACGACGGATAACAGAGAACCTATGAACAGATTTCCCACAAGGAAAACCATAAAATTCAATAGGTGATACTCCCTTCACATCCCTCTGACAGTCACTGTACTCTGAGAGGAATCGGACTTCAAAATGCTGTGAAGCGCATATCACAGAAGAAAATCAACCACAAACTTACTTCATCACCTCCATAGGGAGGCAAAGTTTGTAAAACTGAATTGTGGGTGTGGTGAGGGGTGTATTTATAGGCATTTTGAGGTTTGGGAAACTTTGCCCCTCCGGGTAGGATTGTATATCCCATACGTCACTAGCTCATGGACTCTTGCCAATTACATGAAAGAAATATAACTCCAATATATGGAAGAATGAAAACAGCATCAATCTGCAGGGAGGTGCACGTACCCAGGTCCTGCCAATGACCTCCAATAATGTCCAATTTCACAAAAAGAACAGCACCAACCAAAGATGAGTAAAAGTGTATCTTTATTGGGACATCTCCAAACACAGCACAGAACACGACGTTTCGGTCAGATGACCTTAATCATGTCTCACATGATTAAGGTCATCTTACCGAAACGTCGTGTTCTGTGCTGTGTTTGGAGATGTCCCAATAAAGATACACTTTTACTCATCTTTGGTTGGTGCTGTTCTTTTTGTGAAATTAGAAATATAACTCCGCCAGACCCTGACAACCGTTCTCCAGACCTACCTGGAGAAAAGAGAACATCCAAGGATCCCAACCCTACTTTCAAGAATAGCCCATGGAATCACACCCCCAAGGATTCACATCATACCTAATGGTAAAATACCAGAATCAGGATTGTGATCCTGAACCAAGATCACAATGACCACAGCAGAAAAACCACGCACAGACAACTAAGGGTTGAAAATATCAAGCAGAGAGTCTTAGCAAATACAAAACTGGGTGAAAGAAGGACCCAGATCGGAAGTCCATCCACAGGAACAACCCTCAGGGAGAAAGAGATTGCATCCCAAAGGCTCTATATCAGGATAGCTAGCCAACCTCCAGACCTCTAAACGTACCTAGAAAGCTAGTCATACTTAAACAAGGATTAATCTGGAGAGATCCAAAGGAGCGCCCAGATAAAAGGTCTGACTTCTCAAGAAGTCCGCGCTCCTAGTATTCACTCCAGGAATAAAAAGAAGGAAACAGCAAAGTGAGCGTCTGCCCATTCTAGGTTCCTCCTAGGTGGTTTATACAAAGCACTAAAGAAAAATTGTCCAACTAGAACCTGATAAACTGGGTTAAGGACAACTGAACAGCAGCACAATGCATATCGATCTAAACTCCAAGAAAAAAGGGAAAACAGACTCCTCTCGAGTCCATGGTCCCAAGCCCAAACGACTGATGACCGAGACACTATCATCCAGGCAGGTCTCCAGAGTACAAACTCTGACTCCCCTGAGAAAACCTGTCAACCAAGACAGATTCACCTGGACCCCATACTACTATCCGAACATGCGGAACAGTAGAACTCTCAGATGGAAACAAGCAAAAGGATGATGTCCAACAAAATGACGATCAGACCATACCTTAAGCCACTAAAGGCCTAATAGAAAAAGTATAAAAAGGCCAGATGGAAAATCCTTGATTTTCTGACCTCTTGTCAGAAAAAAGATCAGGGATAGGAAAATTATGATCCCTAAGAAAAAAATACTCCTGTAATTGGAACAAGGAAACCCATCTTCATATTCACTTCCCATACATGGGAACGAAGAAAAGACAACCAGATCCCTGAATGAGAGTCTGCTTATTGAAAGGACTGCGCCTGAACTATTATGTTGTCCAGGAAGGGCGCCAAACTGAAAGTTTTTGACAAAATGACAAAACTCATGAGCTTGAAAATATGCGTCCTCCAAAACAAGACTTGAACCAAAGGATTCCACTTCAAAGGATGGACACTTAGAAAAAACAAGCTGAGACACTTAAGGTCTAAGCTAGGACGAAAAGTTCCAACTTTTCCAGGAACCATGAACAGGATGAAAAAACCTAGACCCTCTTGCCATACATGAAACAGGGCTATCACTCCCAGGGAAAAATATCAAAAAACAATGCCTCTCTGCTAACTGGTCCGCAGATAAAAATTGAGAAATGGAATCTGCGCCTGGGAGTAAGGGTTTAATTCTATTTAGAAACCCTGAGACCCTAAGTCTGCAGACTATCCGGGACAGCCCCTTGAAAAGAAGCATCAGAAAAACTGGGCTCAGAAGAAAAATCTAAAAGTATTTTGAAAGTGTGAAGCCTAACTCAAGGCCTTCAGATTATGAAACTGCGGCTAGCACCACAAAGTCAGATAACTTAACCCCTGGCTTAAAGACTAGCATGTAAACATGGATCTCTTTCAAAGGGACTCTACCCCAATGAAATCAGACAAAGCGACGCATCAATAAGATGATGCACTTGACACAGAGGCCTACAAACCTCCATATAAATCCTTAGCTGAGACCTATGATCCTAAAAAGAGCAGCTATCCCCTACAGGGATCAAAATTCGCTAGCCAGAGTAGAAAAGGCCCTACTACTGAAGGTACCGTGCGCCATGATATCTAATGGAGACAGAGACAGGAATAAATTAGCCCCTGGCTAAGTCTTCTTTAAGGAGACAGGGAAAAAGAAAAACCCTGACTACTCCCATTCCTGAATAAAAACTCCAAGCACGACTGGAGCAGGAACAATTCTACAGGGAAAAAACATCAAGCAACTACGAAGTTGACGAAATTCCGTGGGGATGACAACGATAAGCGTATGGGAGTCACCGAAGAAGCCAAAACCTCCTTTAACATACACGAAGGTGATCAAGCTTAAATCTGAAGAATACCACCTCAGAATAAGATAAAGGAATTGTACTGTCCGAATCTGAGAATTCACCCTAAGATGCTACCAAAATCTCCTCCTCATACCTATGAGGAAAAACAACCTGAGTGGAAGCAAGCGTACAGAACCCTACTATCTGAAATTCAATTATCCTCTTGTGATATACCATAATAGGAAAAAACAGAAAAAGTCACAGGAACCGCAGAAGATACCTGGGCAGAAAATTCTGTAGACAAATAACACCTTTAGTAGATTGAGAGGAACCGCAGGCACTGCATGTGACGCCATAGGGGCTAGGGACATTACAGGAGAAAACTGTGGCACTGCCTAAACTGCATCATCCTGGGAAATGACGGGCTCAGAGGAAATGCTCTATCTCTATTTCAAGAGATAAGCGAAAACATAACATAAAAAAATATTGTATATTTTTTACCTCCTTAAACAAAGAGATCAAAACAACAATTCACATAAACCTTCTGAAAGCAAGCCAGCATGTAATAACCAACAGAGATTTTTTTTTTTCTAAAAGAAACAGGCCAAGGACAGAATATTTAAAAATTGAAAAGTTAAATATTGTCACATACAGCTAGATTATGAGTTTTGCGTTAAATAGCATCGTTATGGCCCCTAACACTTCATTTTCCCTAACGCTGCTATTACAAGTCTTGTTGGTATAGGTGTACCACACACCTTTTAGCCAGTCACGCAACGTCAGTACCACACTTTTTCAATGGGACTCCCATAGCGCCAGTATTACGAGTTTGCCTGGGAGGCCAAAAAGTGAGCGGTACAGCCTATAACCACAGTCAGTAGTTATGAGTTTTATGATACAAATCTGTAACATAAAACTCATAACTAAAGTGTTACAAAGTACACTAACACCCATAAACTACCTATTAACCCCTAAACCGAGGCACTCCCGCATTGCAAACACTATATTAAATTTATTAACCCCTAATCTGCCGCTCCGGAAATCGCCGCCAATATAATAAAATTATTAACCCCTATTCCGCCGCCCTCCCTCATCACAAACACTGTATTAAATTTATTAACCCCTATTCCGCTGCTCCCCGACATCGTAGCCACTATAATATAGTTATTAGCCCCTAAACCCGCTGACCTCCCGTATCGCAAACACTATTTAAATATTATTAACCCCTAATCTGTCGTCCGCCCACACCACCGCTATAATAAACCTATTTATCCCTAAACCGCAATCCCCCCACAACGAGATATACTAAAATAAACTATTAACCCCTAAACTGAAAGCCCCCCACAACAAAATATACTAAAAAAAAACTATTAACCCCTAAACTGAAAGCCCCCCACAACAAAATATACTATAATAAACTTATTAACCCCTAAACCAAAAGCCCCCCACAAAGAAATATACTAAAATAAACTATTAACCCCTAAACCTAACAACCCCCTAAATTTTTATTAAAACTACAATTTCCCAATCTTAAATTAAATTAAAATTTACCTGTCAAATTAAATAAATTAATTTTTAACTAACAATTAAACTATTATAATTATTAAACTAAAATTAAACTAACTACCAATTAAATTAAACTACACAAAAAAAATCCTACCACTACTACTACTACTATAAATTACTAAAAGTATCTAATTACCAAAAAAATAAAATAACAAAATTACGAAAAATAAAAAACAAAATATCAAAAATAAAAAAGAATTACACCTAATCTAATAGCCCTATCAAAATAAAAAAGCCCCCCCAAAATAAAAAACCCTATCCTACAATAAACTAAAAATGTCCCTTAACCCCTTAAGGGCAAGGCCATTTTTCAATTTCTTTCCCTTAAGGACCAGGGCTATTTTTACATTTCTGCAGTGTTTGTGTTTAGCTGTAATTTTCCTCTTACTCATTTACTGTACCCACACATATTATATACCGTTTTTCTCGCCATTAAATGTACTTTCTAAAGATACCATTATTTTCATCATATCTTATAATTTCTATAAAAACAAATTATAAAATATGAGGAAAAAATGGAAAAAAAACACACTTTGTCTAACTAACTAATCTGTTACACATCTACAACCACCAAAAAACACCCATGCTAAATAGTTTCTAAATTTTGTCCTGAGTTTAGAAATACCCAATATTTACATGTTCTTTGCTTTTTTGCAAGTTATAGGGCAATAAGTACAAGTAGCAGTTTTCTATTTCCAAACCACTTTTTTTTCAAAATTAGCGCTAGTTACATTGGGACACTGCTATCTTTTAGGAATCCCTGAATATCCCTTGACATGTATATATTTTTTTATAAGTATTGATCTAGGCCCATTTTGGTATATTTCATGCCACCATTTCACTGCCAAATGAGATCAAATAGAAAAAATTGTTCACTTTTTCATAAATTTTTTCACAAACATTAGGTTTCTCACTGAAATTATTTGCAAGCAACTTGTGCAATTATGGCATAAATGGTTGTAAAAGCTTCTCTGGGATCCCCTTTGTTCAGAAATTGCAGACATATATGGATTTGGCGTTACTTTTTGGTAATTAGAAGGCCGCTAAATGCCACTGGGCACCACATGTGAATTATGCCCAGCAGTGAAGGGGTTAATTAGGGAGCTTGTAGGGAGCTTCTAGGGTTAATTTTAGCTTTAGTGTAGTGTATAGACAACCCCAAGTATTGATCTAGGCCCATTTTGGTATATTTCATGCCACCATTTCACCGCCAAATGCGATCAAATGAAAAAAAAACGTTAAATTTTTCACAATTTTAGGTTTCTCACTGAAATTATTTACAAACAGCTTGTGCAATTATGGCACAAATGGTTGTAAAAGTTTCTCTGGGATCCCCTTTGCTCAGAAATAGCAGACATATATGGCCTTGGCGTTGTTTCTTGGTAATTAGAAGGCCGCTAAATGCAGCTGCGCACCACACGTGTATTATGCCCAGCAGTGAAGGGGTTAATTAGGGAGCTTGTAGGGAGCTTGTAGGGTTAATTTTAGCTTTAATGTAGTGTAGTAGACAACCCAAAGTATTGATCTAGGCCCATTTTGGTATATTTCATAACACCATTTCCCCGCCAAATGCGATCAAATAAAAAAAAACGTTCACTTTTTCACAATTTTTTTCACAAACTTTAGGTTTCCCACTGAAATTATTTACAAACAGCTTGTGCAATAATGGCACAAATGGTTGTAAATGCTTCTCTGGGATCCCCTTTGTTCAGAAATAGCAGACATATATGGCTTTGGCGTTGCTTTTTGGTAATTAGAAGGTCGCTAAATACCGCTGCGCATCACATGTGAATTATGTCTAGCAGTGAAGGGGTTAATTAGGTAGCTTGTAGGGAGCTTGCAGGGTTAATTTTAGCTTTAATGTAGAGATCAGCCTCCCACCTGACACATCACGCCCCCTGATCCCTCCCAAACAGCTCTCTTCCCTCCCCCACCCCACAATTGTCCCCGCCATCTTAAGTACTGGCAGAAAGTCTGCCAGTACTAAAATAAAAGGTATTTTTAAAAAAAAAAAAAAAATTTTTTTAGCATATTTACATATGCTGATGTGTAGGATCCACCCTTATCCCCCAACCTCCCTGATCCCCCCCAAACAGTTCTCTATCCCTCCCCCTCTACCTTATTGGCAGCCATCTAGGGTACTGGCAGCTATCTGCCAGTACCCAGTTTACTAAAAAAAAAAAAAAAAAAGCTTTTTTATATATTTTTTTTCTTTCTGTAGTGTAAATTCCCCCCAGCCAAAGAGCAACCCCCCACCCCCTCCCAGATCTATTAGATGTCGTTTTGAAATTATTTATAATTATTTAATCCCACTTATTTTTTTTAAATTTTTGTAGTGTAGCCGTTCCCACCCGCTTCCACCCAGTGCACGCGCCCGCCCCCGCCCTCCTGTGCACATGCTTGCGCTTCCGTGCGTGCCCCCGACGGTCACGCCTGCAATCCCGCCCCCCTCCACGTCATAGCACACATCAATTGCCGCCCACCCGCCTCCCACTGCAGCTCCCACCCACCAACGATACCGGCCATTGATGTCCGGTGCAGAGAGGGCCACAGAGTGGCTCTCTCTGCATAGGATGGCCAAGGGGTGTTATTGCAGGATGCCTCAATATCGAGGCATCACTGCAATAACCGGAAAGCGCCTGGAAGCAAGCAGGATCGCTTCCAGCCGCTTTAAACCCCTAATGTCGTACAGGGTACGTCGCTGGTCTTTAAAGACCAGGTTGTGTGCAACGTACCCTGTACGACATGCGTCGTTAAGCGGTTAAAAGGTCCTTTTGTGGGTCATTGTCCCAAAGAAATCAGCTATTTTACCTGTAAAAAGGAATACAAACACCCCCCAACAGTAAAACCCACCATCCAAACAACCAACCCCCCAAATAAAATAACTATCCCTCCCCATTGCCCTGAAAAGGGCATTTGTATGGGCATTGCCCTTAAAAGGGCATTTAGCTCTTTTACATGCCCAGACCCTAACCCAAAAATAAAACCCACCCAAAAAAAACTTAAATAAACCTAACACTAACCACCGACGATCCACTTACAGTTATTGAAATCCCGCTTGAAGGATCCATACAGCCGGCGAAGTCCTCATCCATGCGGCAAAAAGTCTTCATCCGTGCGGCCTCTTCCATCTTCATCCAGCCGGCAAAGTCCTCATCCATGCGGCAAGAAATTTTCATCCAGGCGGCATCTTCTATCTTCATTCATCCGGCGCGGAGCGGATCCATCCTGAAGACATCCGGCGCGGAGCTCTTCTTCATACGGTCGCCGCTGTAAACTGGAACTTCAACGCATGTGAGGTCATCCAAGATGGCGTCCATTGCATTCCTATTGGCTGAAATATTTCAATCAGCCAATAGGATTAGACCTGCTAAAATCCTATTGGTTTTTCCAATCAGCCAATAGGATGAGAGCTCAATCCTATTGGCTGATTGGAACATCCAATAGAATTTTAGCAGCTCTAATCCTATTGGCTGATTGGAACAGCCAATAGGATTTTAGCAGCTCTAATCCTATTGGCTGATTGAAATCTTTTAGCCAATAGGAATGCAAGGGACGCCATGCAAGGGACGGATGTCTTCAGGATGGACCCGCTCCGCGCCGGATGGATGAAGATAGAAGATGCCATCTGGATGAAAACTTCTTGCCGCATGGATGAGGACTTTGCCGGCTGGATGAAGATGGAAGAGGCCGCCCGGATAAAGACCTCTTGCCGCTTGGATGAAGACTTCTTGCTGGCTGGATGGATCCTTCAAGCGGGACTTCAATAACTGTAAGTGGATCGTCGGGGGTTAGTGTTAGGTTTATTTAAGGTTTTTTTTGGCTGGGTTTTATTTTTAGATTAGGGTCTGGGCATGTAAAAGAGCTAAATGCCCTTTTAAGGACAATGCCCATGCAAATGCCCTTTTCAGGGCAATGGTTAGCTTAGGTTTTTTTAGATAGTTAAATTTGGGGGGGTTGGTTGTGCGGGTGGTGGGTTTTACTGTTGGGGGGGAGTTTGTATTTTTTAAAAAAGGTAAAAGAGCTGATTTATTTGGGGCAATGCGCCACAAAAGGCCCATTTAAGGGCCATTGGTAATTTATTGTAGGCTAGGGGTTTTTTTATTTGGGGGGGGGTTGATAGGGCTATTATATAAGGTGTAATTTTTTATTTTTTACTTTTGATAATTTGTTTCTTATTTTTTGTAATTTAGTTATTTTTATTTTTATTAATTTTAGTGATTTTTTTATTTTTATTATAATGTTAGGTTTTATGTAAGGCAGGTTAATAACTATTTACTAACTAGTCTACCTAGTTAAAATAAATACAAACTTACCTGTGAAATAAAAATAAAACCTAAGCTAGCTACAATATTAGTAATATTACAACTATTAGTTATATTGTAGCTACCTTAGGTTTTATTTCACAGGTAAGTTTGTATTTAGTTTTAAATAGGAATTATTTAGTTAATAATTGTAACTTTACTTGTAGTTTAGCTGTATTTTAATTCTGTTAAAGTTAGGGGGGCTATGGTTAGGTTTAGAGTTAGGTTTAGGGGTTAATATCGTTTAATTTAGCTTGTTGCAATGTGGGGGGACTGGCGGTTTAGCGGTTAATAGGTTTATTTCGTTAATAATTGTAAATTAAATTTAGCTATATTTTTATTATGTTAAAGTTAGTGGGTGTTAGGGTTAGGTTTAGGGTTACGTTAGGGTTAGGGTTACGTTAGGGTTAGGTTTAGGGGTTAATGGATTTATTTAGTGGTAGTGATGTGGGAGGCCAGAGGTTTAGGGGTTAATAACCTTAGTATAGTGGTGGCGACATCGGGAGCGGCAGATTAGGGGTTAATAACATTATGCAGATAGCGGCGATATCGGGAGCAGCAGATTAGGGGTTAATAACTGTAGGCAGGCGTCTGCGATGTTGGGGGCATCAGATTAGGGGTGTTTAGACTTGGGGTTTATGTTAGGTTTAAACGTGAATTTTTATTTTCCCATAGACATCAATGGGGCTGCGTTACGGATCTTTTCTTTATGTTAGACTTTTTTTTGCCGACTCTCCCCATTGATGTCTATGGGGAAATCGTGCACGAGCACGTCAAAGCAGCTCTTGTATTTGGCTGCGGTATGGAGCTCAACGCCACTATATCGCCCGCACAAGCCTGCTTTTTAAAACCTGTAATAGCAGTGCTATAGGGAGGTGAAATAACGCTGCTTTTGTGGCGGTTGTTAAAATCCCTATGGCGCTCAAAACTCACAATCTAGCTGATAATAAAAAACTAACATAAAACATATGGAATCCACTTAAACATATGGAAACCACCCTTTACATCAAAGGAGTAACAGGTACTATCTCTTTAAAAGAAAAGAAAGCGTGTATAACAGATGACTTATATCTAGAACCCTAACTGACGGTTCAAAAATAATATCACTTAAAAAATATTTGAGAAACCACCCTTCACATCAAAGGAGTAACAGGTACTGTCTCTTTAAGTGAAAAGAAAGCGTGAATAAGAGAAGACTAATATTCAGAACCCTAACTGACGGTTCAAAGATAATTAACATATATATTAACCTGTACATTTATGACTCCCTGTAAAGGAAAACCCTGTATTACAGGACGGCACACAAAAAATAAAACATTGGATAAAGGAATTAAGATGTTTGATGCAACATCAACACCCCCAAAGACACACTACATTAAGTACCTCGTGTGAGGCTTGAACTCACAATCCGTCTGACATGAGAAACAATCCGAAAACTAATTTCCCAGGCTGTACCGTCTGATACAGCTCAGCCTACAAGGAAAACTAAACCGGCCAAATACACTCCACTCCAATCTTGGACCGAGAAAAAATGCGGAGTCTGGCAACAACCTTAGAAAGCATAATGGTGGCGCTCCGCTTCAGAGAAG
The DNA here is from genome assembly GCF_027579735.1 of Bombina bombina. NCBI lineage: Eukaryota > Metazoa > Chordata > Amphibia > Anura > Bombinatoridae > Bombina > Bombina bombina. The sequence goes on along the minus strand of NC_069501.1, from coordinate 808,589,632 downwards.
GAAGGAGGAGGAGGCGGGACCATAAGGGCGGTAAGGAAAAAGAAGCGCAATGTCTTAACCTCATGCTTTACACTACCGCTTAGCCTAAAGACACAAAACAGACCTCCAAGACCTCAGTCTTAAACACGATACCGTCCTCCTATCATAAACATGCCGCACATTATTATGAGGAGCTCTATAGTAACGGCACCACAAACTAAAGGCGCGTACAACAAAAATTTTCCACACCTGCTTCTATACCTCTAGTTATAAAATAAGAGAACCAGCAAAGGGGAAAAATTATAAAAAAATTAGCCCAATAGAGTTAATACCTTCCTTAAAAAGATTAACCTCTAACTTTCCCTTCACATGCAATACGTGCCTGCCTACTGCCATAATCATCCTAAAGGAGTCGCATATTAAAAGTGCAGATTACCTTGTTAAAGGGACACTGAACCTAATTTTTTTTTTCTTTCGGGATTCAGATAGAGCATGCAATTTTAAGCAACTTTCTAATTTACTCCTATTATCAATTTTTCTTCATTCTCTTGCTATCTTTATTTGAAAGAAAGCATCTAAGCTCTTTTTTTTTCAGAACTCTGGACAGCACTTTTTAATTGGTGGATGAATTTATCCACCAATCAGCAAGGACAACCCAGGATGTTCACCACAAATGGGCCGGCATCTAAACCTACATACTTGCATTTCAAATAAAGATACCAAGAGAATAAAGAAAATTTGATAAAAGGAGAAAATTAGAAAGTTGCTTAAAATTTCAAGCTCTATCTGAATCACGAAAGAAAAAAACATAATTTATGCTTACCTGATAAATTTATTTCTCTTGTAGTGTATCCAGTCCACGGATGATCCATTACTTATGGGATATTCTCCTTCCCAACAGGAAGTTGCAAGAGGATCACCCAAGCAGAGCTGCTATATAGCTCCTCCCCTCACATGTCATATCCAGTCATTCAAGACAAGAAAGGAGAAACCATAGGGTGCAGTGGTGACTGTAGTTTAATTAAAATTTAAACCTGCCTTAAAAGGACAGGGCGGGCCGTGGACTGGATACACTACAAGAGAAATAAATTTATCAGGTAAGCATAAATTATGTTTTCTCTTGTTAAGTGTATCCAGTCCACGGATCATCCATTACTTATGGGATACCAATACCAAAGCTAAAGTACACGGATGATGGGAGGGACAAGGCAGGTACTTAAACGGAAGTGACCACTGCCTGTAAAAAACCCTTTCTCCCAAAAATAGCCTCCGAAGAAGCAAAGTATCAAATTTGTTAAATTTGAAAAAGTATGAAGCGCAGACCAAGACTCCGTCTCGTAAATCTGTTCAACAGAAGCCTCCTTCTAAAAAGGCCCAAGTAAAAACCACAGCTCTAGTAGAATGAGCTGTAATCCCTTCAGAAGGCTGCTGTCTAGCAGTCTCATAAGCTAAATGAATTATGCTTTTTAACCAAAAGGACAGAGAGGTCGCTGAAGTCTTTTGACCTCTCCTCTGTCCAGAATAGACAACAAACAAGGTGAATGTTTGATGAAAATCTGTAGTAGCTTGAAAGAAAAACTTTAAAGCACGAGCCACGTCCAAATTGTGTAATAGACGTTTCTTCTTTGAAGAAGGATTAGGATACAAGAACGGAACAACAATCTCTTGAGTGATATTCTTGTTAGATACCACCTTAGGTAAAAACCCAGGTTGGTACGTAGGACTACCTTATCCGTAAGGAGGACCAGATAAGAAGAATCACATTGTAACGCAGATAACTTGGAGACTCTACGAGCCGAGGAAATAGCTACCAAGAAAGAACTTTCCAAGATAAAAGTTTGATATCTATGGAATGAAAAAGGTCAAACGGAACTCCTAGAAGAACCTTAAGAACCAGGTTTAAGCTCCATGGCGGAGCAACAGTTTTAAACACAGGCTTGGTTCTAACCAAAGCCTGACCAAAAGCTTGAACGTCTAGAATACCTGCCAGACGCTTGTGCAAAAGAATAGACAGTAGAAATCTGTCCTTTTAAGGAACTAGCTGACAATCCTTTCTCAAAATCATCTTGGAGAAAAGATAATATCCTGGGAATCCAGACTTTACTCCATGAGTAACCCTTGGATTCATAACAATAAGATATTTACACCATATCTATGTTAAATTTTCCTAGAGACAGGCTTTCATGCCTGTATTAAGGTATCAATGACTGACTCGGAGAAGCCATGCTTTGAGAACATCAAACGTTCAGTCTCCAGGCAGTCCAACTCAGATTAGTTATATTTAGATGGTTGAAAGGACCCTGAGGTAGAGGGTCCTGTCTCAGAAGCAGAGACCATGGTGGAAGGATGACATGTCCACCAGATCTGCATACCAGGTCCTGCGTGGCCACGCAGGCGCTGTCAAAAACGCCAAAGCACTCTCATGCTTGATTTTGGCAAACACCTCCGGAGGGAATTCCCACTCCCCCGGATGAAAAGTCTGACGACTTAGAAAATCCGTCTCCCAGTTCTCAACACCTGGGATATGTATAGCTGATAGACAAGAGTGAGTCTCTGTCCAGTGAATTATTTTAAGACTTCTAACATCGCTAGGGAACTTCTGTTCCCCCTTGATGGTTGATGTAAGCCACAGTCGTGATATTGTCCGACTGAAATATGATGTACCTCAGAGTTGCTAACTGAGGCCAAGTCTGAAGAGTATGGAATATCGCTCCCAGTTCCAGAATATTCATTAGAAGGAGGGTCTCCTCCTGAGTCCACTATCCCTGAACCTTCAGGGAGTTCCAGACTGTATCCCAACCTAAAAGGCTGGCATCTGTTGTAACAATTGTCCCATCTGACCTGCGGAAGGTCATACCCTTGGACAGATGGACCCGAGATAGTCACCAGAGAAGAGAATCTCTGATCTCTTGGTCCAGATTTAACAGGAGAACAAATCTGTGTAATCCCCGTTCCTCTGACTGAGCATGCATAGTTGCAGCGATCAGAAAAGTAGGCGTGCAAACGATACTATGTCCCTTGCCACTACCATTAAGCCGATTACATTCATGTACTGAGCCACCAAAGGGCACGGATGGAATGAAGAACACGGCAGAAATTTAGAAACTTTGACAACCTTGACTCCGTCAGGTAAATTTTCATTTCTACAAAATCTATCAGAATCCCTAGGAGGGAAACCCTTGAGATTGGGGATAGAGAACTCTTTCCTTGTTCACTTTCCACCCATGCGATCTCAGAAATGCCATTACTACATCCGTATGAAACTTGCCAACTTGGATGTTTGACGCCTGTATCAGGATGTTGTCTAAATAAGACCCCAGAACCTCCATAAAGATTCTTGGGGCTGTAGTTAACCCAAAGGAAAGAGCTACAAACTGGTAATGCCTGTCTAGAAAAGCAAACATGAAAAACGATGTTGATCTTTATGCATCGTAATGTGAGGATAAGCATCCTTCAAATCCATTGTAGTCCTCTATTGACTCTCCTGGATCATAGTTAAAATGGTACGAATAGTTTCCAACTTAAATGATGGAATCTAAGGAATTGGTTTAAGATCTTTAGATCCAAAATAGATCTGAAGGTTCCCTCTCCTTGGGAACCACAAACAGATTTGAGTAAAAATTCTATCTCTGTTCCTCCCCTGGAACTGGATGGGTCTCGTACACAGTGTAAGAATGCCTCTTTCTTTATCCGGTTTGCAGATAATTGTGAAAGGGGAAATCTCCCCTTTTTTTGGGGGGAAAAGCTTTGAAATCCAGAAGATATCTCTGGGATATAATTTCCAATGCCCAGGGATCCTGGGCCTCTCTCTCTCACCCACGCCTGGGCGAAAAATGAAAGTCTGCCCCCTACAGGATCCGTTGCCGGATAGGGAGCCGTTCTACATGCTGTCTTAGAGGCAGCAGCAGGCCCCTTGGCCTGCTTATCTTTGTTCCAGGTCCGGTTGTCACCAGACCGTCTAGGACTAAGCAAAAGTTCCCTCTTGATTTGCCTTAGAGGAAATTGATGCCACGCCTGCCTTGAAGTTTCGAAAGGCACGAAAATTAGACTTTTTGGCCCTTGATTTGGATCTGTCCTGAGGAAGGGCGTTACCTTTTCCTCCAGTGATATTAGCAATAATCTCCTTCAAACCAGGGCCGAATAGGGTCTGCCTCTTGAAGGGAAGATAAGTAGCTTATTTAGTAAAGTCACGACAGCTGACCATAATATAAGCCATAGCGCTGTGCGTGCCAGCATAGTAAAAACAGAATTCTTAGCCGTTAGTTTAGACAAAAAAAACAAGGCATCAGAAACAAAGGAATTGGCTAGCTTAAGTGCTCTAAGCTTGTCAAGTATTCATCCAATGGAGTCGCTACCTGTAAAGCCTCATCCAGAGACTCAAACCAGAATGCCGCAGCAGCAGTGACAAAAGCAATGCATGCAAGGGGCTGCAGGATAAAACCTTGTTGAATAAACATTTTCCTAAGGTAACCCTCTAATTTTTTATCCATTGGATCTAAAAAAGCACAACTGTCCTCGACAGGGTAAGTGGTACGCTAGCTAGAGTAGAAACTCTTCTCTCCACCTTAGGAACTGTCTGCCATAAGTCCCATATGGTGGCAACTATTAGAAACATTTTTCTAAAAATAGGAGGGGAAGAGAACGGCACACCTGGTCTATCCCATTCCTAATTAATAATTATAGTAAACCTCTTTAGGTATTGGAAAAACATCAGTACACACCGGCACTGCATAGTATTTATCCAGTCTACACAATTTCTCTGGCACTGCGATTGTACACAGTCAATCAGAGCAGCTAAAACCTCCCTGAGCAACAAGTGGAGGTTCTCAAGCATAAATTTTAAATGTAGAAATATCAGAATCAGGTTAAATCATCTTCCCTGAGTCAAAAATATCACCCACAGACCGAAGCTCCCCAGCTTCTGCATATTATGAGGCAGTATCAGACATGGTTCTTAAAGCGTCTGTATGCTCTGTAACTATCCCCAGAGCTATCTTGCTTTCCTTTAATTTCAGGTAGTCTGACTAATACCGCTGCCAGTGTATTATTCACAACCTTTGCCATGTCTTGAAAATAAACGCTATGGGCGCCCTTTATGTACTTGGCGCCATTTGAGCGTGAGTCCCTGAAGTGGGAGTCGAAGGATCTGACACGTGGGGAGAGTTAGTCGGCATAACTTCCCCCTCGATAGAATCCTCTGGTAAATAAACGCTATGGGCGCCCTTGATGTACTTGGCGCCATATGAGCGTGAAATCAGTACATCTGGTACACATTCTAAGATGGGGTTCCACCATGGCTTTAAACATAATGAACACAGAGCTTCCTCTATGTCAGACATGTTAGAACAGACTAATAATGAGACTAGTAAGCTTGGAAAACACTTTAAATCAGGTTAACAAGCAAATATAAAAAACGTTACTGTGCCTTTAAAAGAAACAAATTTTGTCAAAATTTGAAAAACGGTGTAAAAAGGCAGTAAATCAAACGAAATTTTTACAGTATATGTAATAAGGTAACAGAGCATTGCACCCACTTGCAAATGGATGATTAACCCCTTAATGCAAAAAACAGATCAAAAAAACGACATAGACTTTTTTAAACAGACACAACAAAACTGCCACAGCTGAGCTGTGGATTACCTTCCCTATAAACGATTTTGGAAGTCTTTTTAGCCCTTTAGTCCTGTAGTAATCATGGGACTGCTGAGGGAATCTGGATGATTCATTTTTTAATTTTAACTGCGCAAAAAAGCGCTAAATTAGGTCCCTCCCACTCATATTACAACAGTGGGAAGCCTCAGTTAACTGTTTCTATGCAGAATTTAAGCCAGCCATGTGGAAAAATTAGGCCCCAATAAGTTTTATCACCAAACATATGTCAAAAAACGATTAAACATGCCAGCAAACGTTTTAAAACACATTTTTATAAGAGTATGTATCTCTATTAATCAGCCTGATACCAGTCGCTTTCACTGCATTTAAGGCTATACTAACATTACAGTTTTATCACCAATGTACGTTAAAAAACGATTAAACATGCCAGCAAACGTTTTAAAACACATTTTTATGAGAGTATGTATCTCTATTAATAAGCCTTATACCAGTCGCTATCACTGCATTCAAGGCTTTACTTACATTACTTCGGTATCAGCAGTATTTTCTTAGTCAATTCCATTCCTTAGAAAAATATTTTACTGCACATACCTTATTTGCAGGCAAAACTGCACGCCATTCCCCCTCTGAAGTACCTCACTCCTCAGAATGTGTGAGAACAGCAAATGGATCTTAGTTACTTCTGCTAAGATCATAGAAAAACGCAGGCAGATTCTTCTTCCAAATACTGCCTGAGATAAACAGCACACTCCGGTGCCATTTAAAAATAACAAACTTTTGATTGAAGAAATAAACTAAGTATAAAACACCACAGTCCTCTCCCGACCTCCATCTATGTTGAGAGTTGCAAGAGAATGACTGGATATGACATGTGAGGGGAGGAGCTATTTAGCAGCTCTGCTTGGGTGATCCTCTTGCAACTTCCTGTTGGGAAGGAGAATATCCCATAAGTAATGGATGATCCGTGGACTGTATACACTTAACAAGAGAAATTTGGGTTCACTGTCCCTTTAAGAAGGATCTTAACCCCATCAGTGCCAGCTTCCCCAAAAGGCAAAAAGGCACTTACCTGCACATCCAGCTGTCCGGCAGGAGGACAGCTCACCCGGCTTGAGAGGATGCCGCTCCTCACAAAGACCTGTGAAAGAAAACAAAGACAGAGTAAACTTACTCTGGCTTTCTATACCAGGGCAGCAACATGTTAGGAAAACGCAACAAGGCCCACCTCGCAAGTTCCTAACTGCTTTAAAGCCACCACTGCCCTACTGAAGAGACTAACATGGAGTATAGCTAAGCCCAGCTTGTGATGGAAGGTCAGAGCAATCCTGCTCAGACTTCAAAATAAAAAAAACTTGATTGAAGAATCTTCTAACAGACACCTTAAAGGGCCACTAAACCCAAAATCTTTCTTTCATGATTCAGATAGAGAATAGAAATTTAAACAACATTACAATTTACTTCTATTATTTATTTTGCTTCATTTTTTAGATATCCTTAGTTGAAGAAAAGGCAATGCACATGGTGAGCCAATCACACAAGACTTCTATGTGCAGCAACCAATCAGCAGCTACTGAGCATATCTAGATATGCTTACCAGCCAAGAATATCAAGAGAATAAAACAAATTAGACAATATAAGTAAATTAGAAAGATGTTTAAAATTGTATTCTCTTTCTAAATCATGAAAGAAAAAATGTGGGTTTCATGTCCCTTTAACTTTACCACCTCCTTGCTACAGGCAAAAAGAATGACTGGGATTTGTGAGTAGGGAAGTGATATTTAACAGTTTTGCTGTGGGGCTCTTTGCCGCCTCCTGCTGGCCAGGAGTTATATTCCCAACAGTAATTGATGATGATCCGTGGACTCACCGTGTCATTAGAAAGAAATCTGGAATATTAGCAAATTCTAACGAAACAAAATGCAAAGAGACAAAATCTGATTGACATAACAGGCACTTGCCTAAGAGTGATTTCTGTTCCTGCTGTAGTAAGGCATGCAGTACTTTTAAGGAGGCCTAGAAGATCAACTAGGCCCTAATTGTAATAGTCTTTATAAGCTTTTCGTTTGCAGCATGATAGTGCTTGTGTATTGAGTTTTTTCTGACTTTTACTCTGGCAGTTCATTGTTTGACTATACCGGTTTAATTTTGGCTTCCCCTGAATACTCATCTGTATTAACCCTTGATTTGGACTTGTTTTGTACAGGTAGCCCTCAGTTTACGCTGGGGTTAGGTTCCAGAAGGAATGGTTGTAAATCGAAACTGTTATAAATTGAAACCCAGTTTATAATGTAAGTCAATGGGAAGTGAGGGAGTTTGGTTCCAGGACCCTCTCAAAATTGTCATAAGTAACATCTAATACATTATTTTTAAAGCTTTGAAATGAAGACTTTAAATGCTAAACAGCATTATAAACCTAATTAAATAATCACACAACAGATTGTATCATCAAACTAAGTTTAATGAACAAAAACATTTTTTTACTTGCATTTTTCTGCAAACAGTTCACTGCATTGTTAGCATGTTAGATAATATTGGGTCTGCACCTGTTCTATGCATTTCAATCTGCAGTGATTAATAGGCAGTTAGGCACCCTCACCTCAAGCAGCTGGATAGGAAGATAAAAGGGAAGTGGATGCTAGATCTTGTTGCTCGATAGGTCTGGTCTGCTCTGTGTATACAGATTAATTTCAGTCTGCTAAGTTGCATAACTATGCTGCAAAACAAGCGGACAGCTCCACCTACTGGCTAATTTAAATAGTGCACTTCTTTCCAATGCTTTTCAATAGCAGTCACATGACTGAAAAAAAGGTTGTTATTCTGAAACGGCACAAAATGAACCGCCGTAAACCGAGGGCCACCTGTATTTGATTTTAGCACCTGTAGGATCCTGTAGGATCCTGAGATTTAACAGAATCCTCTGAGACAAATCCTCTTAATTCCTATTCCATTGATGCAGCATCTACAACTGTAGGACCTGAAAAATCTGGTAAATGAAATTGCATCTGAGGCAGTCATCATGAAACCCACAACTTGCATGCACTGATCAATGGAAGGGAGAGTATTCAACTACAGAAGGACACAGGTCTGTTTTCGCTTTAGTCTGTGCTGATCCGTCAGAGACAAATGCATAGTCACTAAATCACAAATAAACTTCAGAAAAGATACACAGATTTAAGGAACGTTCTAGTCAAAATTAAACATTTAGGATTCAGATAGGGCATGCAATCTACTTTTGTAATCAAATTTGATTTTGTTGAAAGCTAAACCTAGGTAGGCTCATTGGTAATTTCTAAACCATTGAAGGCCGCCTCTTATCTCAGTGCATTTTGACAGTTTTTCACTGCTAGATAGCACTAGCTCATGTGTGCCATAAGCATAACATTGTGCTCACTCCCATGGAATTACTTATGAGCCAGCACTGATTGGCTAAAGTGCAAATCTGTCAAAAGAGCTGAAAAAGGGGCAGTCTGCAGAAGCTTAAATATAAGGTAATCACAGAGGTAAAAAGTAGATTAATATGACCGTGTTGGTTATGCAAAACTGGGGAATGGGTAATAAAGCGATTGTCTATCTTTTAAACAATAAACATTCTGGAATAGACTGTCCCTTTAAAGGGACAGTATACACTAATTTTCATATAATTGCATGTAATAGACACTACTATAAAGAATAAGATGCATAAATATTGATATAAAAATCCAGTATAATACTGTTTTACAACTTACTTAGAAGCTTTCAGTTTAGCTCTGTTGAAAAGGTAGCTGGAAAGCCCACTGCAAGTGGGAAATAAGACACTCCCCCCCCCCTCCCTCTTCTTTTGCATATGAAAAGACCCTTTACACAAACAGGAGCAAGCTGGAGAAGGTAGCTGACAGTATTCTCATAAAACTTTGGGGCTTGGTTAGGAGTCTGAAAATCAGAGCAATGTTATTTAAAAATAAGCAAAACTATACTTTTTTAAAAAAAACCTTTATGGGCTATATAAATAGATCATCTACAAAACATTTATGCAAAAAAAAAGTGTATAATTTCTCTTTAAGGAACTATTTGGAAGATTTATATTTCAACCGTGACTCTGAAGCCACTGAAGTATCATTTTAATGTGATACACAGCCAGATTAAAACATAAATTATGCTTACCTGATAATTTTCTTTTCTTCTGACGGGAACAGTTAACAGCTGCATTCATTACTTTTGGGAAATACAGAACCTGGCCACCAGGAGGAGGCAAATACACCCCAGCCAAAGGCCTCTAGTTATGAAAGTCTGGCGGACCTGATCCTGAGACTCGCCAGAAACACGGGGCATCAAGCTCCTTTCGGAGATTGATATATATGCCCCAAAGGCTTAAATACCTCCCCCACTTCCCTCATCCCCCAGTCATTCTGAAAAGGGAACAAGGAACAGTAGGAGAAATATCAGGGTGAAAAAAGGTGCCAGAAGAACAAAAAATGACTGCCACCCCATAGATAAAAACACGGACGGGAGCTGTGGACTCTTCCCGTCAGAAGAAAAGAAAATGATCAGGTAAGCATAATTTATGTTTTTCGTCTTAAACGGAAAGAGTCCACAGCTGCATTCATTACTTTTGGGAAAACAATACACAAGCTAGAGGACACTGAATGCAAACAACGGGTGAGTACAAAAGGCGGCCCCTTTGAAAGGCACAACAGCCTGAAATTACCCGACACCCTATAAAAATAGACAACACAGGAGAAAACCCGAAGCCCAAGTAACTGCACATTAGTTACACCCCCAGCAAAGCCGAACTAGAGACCACTCAGTACCAGAGTCCGTCGAGCCCAAACAGCCTCCGAGGAGTCAGCCCCGCAGGTCACAACTCCCATGAAGGTACCTGGCCAAAAGACAAGGACCGCTATCTGCCCCTAAAAAGAAAAAACAGATACCCAGAAAAAATCCAAAGGATTATTCCACATGGCTCAACAAACATAGAACAACCCAAGTTTGTCTTACCATAGCAGTGCCCAGGGAGACGAACTACCTAGAAACACAAGGACCAAATAAAAAAGAGATCCATACACAGGGAAACACGTCCCAAAAAGGACTTGAGGGACACCCTCATATCCCTGATCCAGTCACATACCCCAAGGTACTCCAGAAAAATAAGAGTTCCCTGTTGCATCGTATCAGATTGAAACCTGCAGGCTAGGCTAGCAGAGACAGCGGCAATAGGATAACTATCACAGCAGTTAGAAAGGAGCTCTCCAAGAGACACCAAACCGTCTGAACAGGAACTCTCAATGACCAGCTTCCAGGTAGGAAGCTGACTCAACCATTGCAAAACCCAAACCACCAAAAGGCGTTTCAAAGCCTGCTAGCACCCATTCAAAGTGTAAATAGCTGTAGCTGGTTTCAAACTGTTAACCTTCCAAATGCTCAAAGCCCTCCGAATACCAGGCTCCAATGATTGTCCCCTCCCAGTACCAGATGCCAGTAGAAAAGAGAAGGACATCAAAAGTCCTCCCACCAAAAGGGAGGACCGACACTGGAAGAAAACTGTCCACACTATATAGATAACCGATCCCTGAGCTTCCTTCCAGGGTAATAGTCCCAGCCCAAAGGCTAGTCAAAGACCGAAGACAAGAGTCCCAGACCTCTGGAAGAGAAATGAAGGGTCAATGAGGAACAAAGCCCCCCGGATAGACCTATGACCACTACTACAAATGGCATTCTACCGTGATTCAGAATAGGCATTGTGCACGGGTACGAGACCCCCTATACTGCTGTCTTCCCCCCAAAAAAGGAACACTTCCCCTCAGACCCCCAACATCTATATATCAGAATCCAACATTTAGCAGGTGCCCCAACAGGGTTTAAACCCTCAGCCTCTCATTGCAGGAACGGTGGGACCAGTCGCTACATCGCATCTCCCTTTACAGGATTCTGAGAACGCAAGAAGGGAAAAAACCCTTACAAGGCAAGAAAAACAAGGACCCACAGGTCACCATATAAAGCTGCTTTAGGCAAGGATATTTGTAGTACATAGCCATAGCTGGATTTGACTCTTAACCTTCAGCTTTCAAGGAAACATAGTTTACCACTAAGTCATCGTGGGACACATCAGATATGAAGGTAACTCAGTTACCAAGGAACCCAACCCCCCGCTCTAGAAGAGAAGGGAGCGAAGCAACGGAAAACCACCCTGCCATAAAGGCTAGACCCCTTGGCCATATCGCCAACTCAGTTGAAAGACACCTAGAGTCTACAGGAACATCAAATGCGCCAGAAAACCAGTAGGAATTTGTCAGAAAGACCTAGAGCCTAAGCCACAGGCAGATAGGCATCTCCCATGAAAAACTGAGCCACGCCCCCTCTGACAGAGGCACACAGGACCACAAACACCTAAGGTGAGATCAAACTGTCCACACCCCTCTAGGGAGAGACATGGACCTAGTCCAGGGTCCTCAAAAAATGGGATCGATTGAAAGTTCTAACTTCCAGAGGAACCCTAAGCTGCCTCCTACGATTAGGAGCGCACCATCTTAAGTCCGTAGACTTGGCGATCTAGCAACAGCCTCAAACCCAAAAGTCTGAAAGAGCTCCTGAACAGTTTAAGAATTCGGCACTCAGTGCACTTGGATCGCAAGGAAATCTCGTAGACAAGCGTTAACACGTGTTACACACACTGGCAAGGTAGCAGCCAACACCCGAAGGTGAATGAGAACCCTGGACCTTGCTTGCCATCCCAAGAGTTAGAAGTAAGGCACCCTCCATGAAACCCTAAAAGAACATTGAGGATAAATGGTCAACTACCTGACCCAAGAAGGGCGACCATCTGTAACCGACCTCGATTCACTGTTAAGCCCCAAGACTAGAGTTGCAATGAGGATGCAGAAACACACGAACGTCGAGACCATGGTAAGACCAAGGGTATAATATGGAAGAGACAACAGCCAGAGATCCTTGTAGGATTGATCTTCCAAGAGAAACCTCTGTAACATGGGGAAAAGCTGGAGCCTCGCAGCTCCCCACAGAAGACAGGGAACCCCTGCACAACACCTCTTAGAGAAACACAACTCTGAGCAGAGGAAGAAGGCCATGCCCACACTTCCAGACCAGATGATCCACCCAAGGCATGAAGGAAGGAGACTCCACCACCATAAGAAAATGTTTAATAGGCTAAGAGTCAGCATCCGTAAGAACTTTGAGTGAAGACGCAAATTGTTCACCACTCGGAACACCAGACCACATAGGTCTCTCACATGTTCAAAGGAATGAAATTACGGTTCTGAGTCCCCAGGGATCTGAGAACCATGAGGACGTCTGTAAAAAAAAACAAAAAAAAAAAAACAGATCCATATCCCAGGCGAGTAGCCCGAAACAGCCGACCTTAGATCGGTACTTACAACCTTCCAGTTTGAGGGGTTGTATTTAAACAGTAGGCCTTATACTTTGATAGGATCAGAGCCCAGAATCCATAGCCATAGGCCAAGTGATATTCAGAATCCGATAGTATTAAATCAGCACCACGAGGGTGACATGAACCCATGATAACAACCAAAAGCGTCCAATACCTGCCTGGTATAAGGAGACTCCAGAACTGCCCAAGGTCCAAGAAAATTAGACCCGAAGGATCGATAAATGAACTAGAAAACATCTTTCTATTATTCAAAAAGTGTGCAACTTTCGAGGAAGTGCCCACACGACCACAAAATCGCAAGTATCGGTTCCAGAGAAAAACGTTCTCAAAAATGGAAATCTAACAGACATGAGCTTAAGAAAAACAAATTAAATATATCCATCCAGATCAAAAAATAAAATGAAGGCAGCACCCATCGGGTGAATGCCCAAGGTAAATGAGGACGACAATGGAACCAGCTGATCAGAGGCCCCATTCACCCAAGCTCAGAACTGGAACCGAAACATAAAGGAAAAATAAAATGGAGACGTTAAGGAGATTGGCTTCATCCCCAAACGTCATATCCAATTTGCCATCCAGCATCTAAGGCCTCTGATCCCTCGGCCCACTAGGACTGGGATCCTCCAACATCGCCAAAACATGTCTTAAAAGAACGCATGCCAGCCTATAACGTAAGGAAAAATCATCCCTCACCGGATCAACGAAAGACCCTGGCCCCCAGGTTGGGGCCCCTGAAGCCTCAGAGGCCAACGCTTCCCATAAAGACCAAATTGAATCAGGCAATCCAACGCCTGATGGGCCCTGGTTAACAGAACATGGACAATATCTTAGCAATATTCCACTTGGGTGATATAGATGAGACAGCGCCATAGAAAGGGCCATGCGGAACCGTGCCGTAACCTCTGGAGGAAACAAGCCACCCTTACGGAGAAGAGGTAAAGGCCATAGGGACACCTGCTTGCGTAGCTGAGAAAGGGTCTGGGGCACGCACCTCACGGGACATGGAAACCTCAGAGGCGGATGGCTCAATGCACTCTAAGCTCCCTGATTAGGGGGAAGAGAGTACTCTAGAATGGCAAATGGAACATAACTGATGGGCATTGATTACCCAGGCCATTTCATATTCATCACACAACGCATTATTTGTATCAGAGACATCCATGTCTAACATATCAGAATCCTCCATAATCTTGGGATTACAAAAAACAGAATTTATGCTTACCTGATAAATTTCTTTCTCTTGCGATGTATCGGAGTCCACGGATTCATCCATACTTGTGGGATATTCACCTTCCTAACAGGAAGTGGCAAAGAGAGCACCCACACCAGAGCTGTCTATATAGCTCCTCCCTTAGCTCCACCCCCCCAGTCATTCGACCGAAGACTAGGAAGAAAAAGGAGAAACTATAGAGTGCAGAGGTGACTGAAGTTTTTTAAAGAAAAATATACTACCTGTCTTAAACAGACAGGGCGGGCCGTGGACTTGATACATCGCAAGAGAAAGAAATTTATCAGGTAAGCATAAATTCTGTTTTCTCTTGCAAGATGTATCGAGTCCACGGATTCATCCATACTTGTGGGATACCAATACCAAAGTTTTAGGACACGGATGAAGGGAGGGACAAGACAGGTACCTTAAATGGAAGGCACCACTGCTTGTAGAACCTTTCTCCCAAAAATAGCCTCCGAAGAAGCAAAAGTATCGAATTTGTAAAATTTGGAAAAAGTATGAAGCGAAGACCAAGTCGCCGCCTTACAAATCTGTTCAACAGAAGCCTCATTTTTAAAAGCCCATGTGGAAGCCACTGCTCTAGTAGAATAAGCAGTAATCCTTTCAGGAGGCTGCTGGCCAGCAGTCTCATAAGCCAAACGGATAATGCTTATTAGCCAAAAAGAAAGAGAGGTAGCCGTAGCCTTGTGGCCTCTCCGCTTACTATAATTAACAACAAACAATGAAGATGTTTGACGGAAATCTTTGGTTGCTTGTAAGTAGATCTTTAAAGTACGAACCACATCAATATTGTGCAACAGACGTTCCTTCTTTGAAGAAGGATTAGGACACAGCGACAACAATTTCCTGATTGATATTCCTATTAGAAACAACCTTAAGAAGGAATCCAGGTTTGGTACGCAAAACCACCTTATCTGCATGGAAAACAAGATAAGGTGAGTCACACTGTAAAGCAGATAACTCAGAAACTCTTCGAGCCGAAGAGATAGCTACTAAAAACAGAACTTTCCAAGATAGAAGCTTAATATCTATGGAATGCATAGGTTCAAACGGAACCCCTTGAAGAACTTTAAGAACTAAGTTTAGGCTCCATGGCGGAGCAACAGGATTGAATACAGGTTTGATTCTGACTAAAGCCTGACTAAACGCTTGAACGTCTGGGACATCTGCCAGACGCTTGTGTAAAAGAATAGACAAAGCAGAAATCTGTCCTTTTAAGGAGCTAGCTGATAATCCGTTCTCCAAAACTTCTTGGAGAAAAGACAATATTCTAGGAATCCAAATCTTACTCCATGAGTAACCCTTGGATTCACACCAATAAAGATATTTGCGCCAAATCTTATGATAGATTTTCCTGGTGACAGGCTTTCTAGCTTGAACCAGGGTATCAATGACCGACTCAGAGAAACCACGCTTTGATAAAATCAGGCTTTCAATCTCCAAGCAGTCAGATGCAGAGAAATTAGATTTGGATGCTTGAATGGACCTTGGATTAGAAGGTCCTGCCTCATTGGCAGAGTCCACGGTGGAACAGATGACATGTCCACTAGGTCTGCATACCAAGTCCTGTGTATCAGAATCACCGAAGCTTTCTTCTGCTTGATTCTGGCAACCAGACGTGGGAGGAGAGGAAACGGTGGAAACACATAGGCCAGATTGAAGGACCACGGAACTGCTAGAGCATCTATCAGTACCGCCTGGGGATCCCGGGACCTGGACCCGTAACAAGGAAGCTTGGCGTTCTGACGGGACGCCATCAGATCCTATTCTGGTGTGCCCCATAGCTGAGTCAGCTGGGCAAATACTTCCGGATGGAGCTCCCACTCCCCCGGATGAAAAGTCTGACGACTTAGGAAATCCGCCTCCCAGTTCTCTACCCCTGGGATATGGATTGCTGAAAGATGGCAAGAGTGAGTCTCCGCCCATCGGATTATTTTGGTTACTTCCATCATCGATAGAGAACTCCGTGTTCCACCTTGATGATTGATATAAGCTACAGTCGTGATGTTGTCCGACTGGTACCTGATGAATTTGGCCGCAGCTAGCTGAAGCCATGCCTGAAGAGCATTGAATATCACTCTCAGTTCTAGAATGTTTATCGGGAGGAGAGTTTCCTCCCGAGAACATAAGCCCTGTGCATTCAGGGAGTTCCAGACTGCACCCCAGCCTAGCAGGCTGGCATCTGTCGTTACTATGAGCCACTCTGGCCTGCGGAAACACATTCCCTGAGACAGGTGGTCCCGAGACAACCACCAGAGAAGAGAATCTCTGGTCTCTTGATCCAGATATATTTGAGGAGATAAATCTGCATAATCCCCATTCCACTGTTTGAGCATGCATAGTTGCAGTGGTCTGAGGTGTAGGCGGGCAAAAGGAACTATGTCCATTGCCGCTACCATGAGTCCGATTACCTCCATACACTGAGCCACTAATGGCCGAGGAATGGAATGAAGAGCTCGGCAAGTGGTTAAGAGTTTTTATTTTCTGACCTCCGTCAGAAATATTTTCATTTCTACCGAGTCTATCAGAGTCCCTAGGAAGGAAACTCTTGTGAGAGGGAAGAGAGAACTCTTAACCACCACCTCTTTTTCATGTTCACCTTCCACCCGTGAGATCTCAGAAAAGCCGACATGATGTCCGTGTGAGACTTGGTTAGCTGGAAAGTCGACACCTGAATTAAGATGTCGTCTAGATAAGGCGCCACTGCTTTTTTTTTCTTTTCTTCTTTTTATTTATATGTAAAGAACAGTAGATACAGGAAAAACAAATTACAAATCTTGCGCCACGCAGGGCCCAGCATACTGTGTGGTACAAAAAACAAAAGAACGAAAAAGCAACACTGTAAGGATTTTATCTGTAAATCCACAATACAATTAAGGTATATCAATGTAAAACATCTAAAATCAAATATAGACCTGCTGGGATTTTTCTCTTTTTTCTTTTTTCTTTCTTTCTTTTTCCTCTCTCTTCCTTATCTGCTCTTTACATACTTTTTTCCCCTTTTTTCCTTTTCTTTCCCTTTGTTTTTTCAAAGAACAAACTTAATCATCGTGATACAAGATAATCTTCAAAACTTGGAAGTCGCACAAACATACAAACACAGACAAACAAACAAACAGAAAAAAAAAAACATACTTTGGTCCTTCCGAATATGCTAAAACCTCCTCCGCAGCTAATATTTGATGATTTTCATCAAGTAGTTGTCTTACATAACAAAGTCCTTTATCAGCCCAATCTTTGAATGCTCTTTGATATAGGCCCGGAAGAAAGCTTGGATTATTTAATATGGGTAGAAACTCTGATACAGAGTAATCTAGATCTAAAATTCTACAAAATTTTTGCCAGGCCTGAACTATGTTCTTAAAGGACATGAGGCAACTCACATTCTGCTGCAATTTCTGCACTTGCAAATGTAAGAGAGCTTTTACAGAGAACGGAGCAATTAGGAAAGATTCTAAATCTATAGATGAAACTAAGCTAGATCCCGAAAGCCAATCTATTGCTATTTTAGCCATGGCAGCCAAATTATACAATTTAAGATTGGGGAGAGCAAGTCCTGCTACCCCAGTATTTTGCATTAGCTTCTTAAGAGCAATTTGAGGCTTTTTATTGTTCCATATGAATTTGGAAAAAAGTGCGTTAATTAATTTCAAGTCCTTATATGGTATAAATAGCGGCAGGTTCTGCAACGGGTAAAGCAAACGCGGAAAAATAATGGACTTGATAAGATTGACACGTGCTGTCAACGGCAATGGAAATGCCGTCCACAGCCGTAGGTCTGTTCCAATCTATTCAAGTAAGGGCCCAAAATTATCTTTGTACCAGAGAGTAGGATTTTTATGCAAGACTAGACCAAGATATTTAATAGCATCACCTCGTTTAAATGGATCCGTATGAGTTATTGTTTTTATATTATTAAAACACATCAATTCACTTTTTTCAAAATTTATCTTGTATCCAGAAAAAGAACTAAACATTGTCAGAATTTGCAGTACGGCTGGTATAGCCTGTTGCGTATTAACCAAAAATAATAAGACATCGTCAGCATATAATAAAGTTTTAAGGTACTGAGTACCAAACAAAACTCATAATAACACCTCTCTAAATCGTATAGCCAGAGGTTCCAGTGCAATATTAAAGAGCACCGGGGACAAGGGACACCCTTTTCTGGTACCGCGTTGTAACACAATTTTAGAAGAGACCGACCCATTAATAAGTATGTAAGATATTGGGTTATAATATACTCTATGAATAAACCAAAGAAATTCACCATTGAATCCAAACTGCTTTAAAGCCTTAAACAGATAATCCCAAACAATAGAATCAAACGCTTTAACAGCGTCTAAAGACAGAATAGCTACATCTTGCCAAAGTGGCTCCCTCTTACCCTTATCCACATTCCACGCGTAATCTAAAAAGTTAATTAACTTACGGATATTTTTTGTCGGGTTTCTAGACGCCATAAATCCAGTTTGATCTGGGTGAATAATTTGGTGCAAACAAAGAGATAATCTGGACGCTATGATCGTCATTAATATTTTATAGTCTATATTTAAAACCGAGATTGGTCTGTAGGAAGCTGGATCTTCAGAATTTTTACCTTTCTTTAGGATAAGAGAGATGTTTGCAGCCAAAAAATAAGTTGAGATGGGATTCTTTGTACAATAATAGAAATTAAAGAGTTTTTCTAACATAATGAGTATATCTTCGCCAATGCATCTATAATATTCAGCAGGGAAACCATCTGGACCTGCAGCTTTGTTTAACTTTAAATTATCTAAAACATTTCTGATTTCTTCTATAGAGATCGGGGCATTAATTGCATTTAGATCCTCGGAAGATATTTTAGGTACCAATACCGTATTCCAAAAAATATCTTGGTTCACATTATCAGTTTCTATCGCTGAATAGAGCTGTTGATAATAATTAAAAAAAGTTTCAAAAATCTCTTTAGATTCTGTTGATCTGCCTTTAGTTGTTCGAATAGCGAGAATAAGATTTTTTTTTTTTGAGTCTGGCCAGATATTTAGCAGAGCAGCCATATAAACCTCTAAAATGGAGATTTATTTTTGCTTCTTCCTCTATTAATTTTTGTTTAAGAAAAAGGTCTCTTTCTTTTCTATTAGCTCTATAAATTCCCCAGTTACCTTCTGTTCGATTTAAACAAAATTTCCTATAGGAGTTTCTAACTTGGTTTGTAATTTGAGTTTCTCGTGCTCACCTTCTCTTCCTAGCTATACTCACATATGACTGAATCTCACCCCGCAATACTGCTTTATAGGCCTCCCATAGAATTTCCGGTTTATTAAGATAATCTATATTCTCCGCATAGTATCGCTGCCAAGATCCTTTTAGATAGCTAATAAATTTAGGATTGGTGTAGAGGTAACGAGGGAAGACAAAACCAGATGTTTTCATCCTTTCCTTATTACCTGTGGGGAAGAACAGTGAGATAATTGCGTGATCCGAGATTATGATATCTCCCACCTCTACCTCTGATTCCCATATAGATAATGTTTCAGTGATTAAAAAAAAATCTATTCTGGAGAAAGTACCGTGAGCCATAGACTCACATGAAAATACTAATTTATCTGGATTTTTTAGTCGCCAAATGTCTACTAATTTTAGCTGGGTACAAAATTGTTTTAAAAATTTTGCATTTCTTTCCTGAGCCGATCTATTCTTATCAGAAAGTCTATCCAATACTGGGCAGAGAGTTGCGTTAAAGTTTCCTCCTAATATTAGATTCTCAGTGATAAAGGGAAACAGTTTCATTTTTATTTTTTCCCAAAAATCACTAGAGAATTTATTTGGGGCATAAATATTACATATCACTAATTTTGTATTTTTTAATTGAATTTGTAACAGAATATATCTGGCAGCTGGATCTATTTCTATCTCAACGATCTTATAGTCTAGATCTTTGTGTAGTAAAATAGCTAACCCACATTTTCTACTGTGCCCTGAGGTAGAAATTACTTTACCCACCCATTTAATCATCAGTTTTGCTGCTTCAAGCTCCTTAAGGTGAGTCTCCTGCAACAGGGCTACATCTGGTTCATGCGTCGCTAGAGATTTAATAACAAGTTTACGCTTAATGGGGGAGGTTATCCCCCCAACATTCCAAGATAATATTTTAATTCCCTCAGCCATCTAACATCAGAAAGAGGCGTGGATCAAGAATTATTGGCCTAATGAAAATGTAAAATATGCGGTGTGGAGGAGAGGCATTCCGTATTTAACACCATCGGTAGGGAAGGGAGGAGAGAAGGGAAAAAATAAATAAAAACAAACACACACAACCAATCACAATAAAAACAAAAAAACAGAATTTATGTTTACCTGATAAATTTCTTTCTCCAACGGTGTGTCCGGTCCACGGCTTCATCCTTACTTGTGGGATATTCTCTTCCCCTACAGGAAATGGCAAAGAGAGCACCCAGCAAGAGCTGTCCATATAGCTCCCCCTCTGGCTCCGCCCCCCAGTCATTCGACCGACGGTTAGGAGAAAAAGGAGAAACTACAGGGTGCCGTGGTGACTGTAGTGTATAAAGAAAGACATTTTTCAAACCTGATTAAAAACCAGGGCGGGCCGTGGACCGGACACACCGTTGGAGAAAGAAATTTATCAGGTAAACATAAATTCTGTTTTCTCCAACATTGGTGTGTCCGGTCCACGGCTTCATCCTTACTTGTGGGAACCAATACCAAAGCTTTAGGACACGGATGAAGGGAGGGAGCAAACCAGGTTACCTAAACGGAAGGCACCACGGCTTGCAAAACCTTTCTCCCAAAAATAGCCTCCGAAGAAGCATAAGTATCGAATTTGTAAAATTTGGCAAAAGTATGCAGAGAAGACCAAGTCGCTGCCTTACAGATCTGATCAACAGAAGCCTCGTTCTTGAAAGCCCATGTGGAAGCCACAGCTCTAGTAGAATGAGCTGTAATTCGTTCAGGAGGCTGCCGTCCGGCAGTCTCATAAGCCAATCGGATGATGCTATGCAGCCAAAAAGAAAGAGAGGTAGCAGTAGCTTTCTGCCCTCTCCTCTTACCAGAATACACAACAAACAAGGATGATGTCTGTCTGAAATCCTTTGTTGCTTCTAAATAGAACTTTAAAGCACGGACCACATCTAGATTGTGTAACAAGAGTTCCTTCTTTGAAACTGGATTCGGACACATAGAAGGAACAACAATTTCCTGGTTAATATTCCTGTTGGAAACAACCTTTGGAAGAAAACCAGGCTTGGTACGTAAAACTACCTTATCTGTATGGAATACCAGATAGGGAGAAGTACACTGCAAAGCAGATAATTCAGAAACTCTTCTAGCAGAAGAAATAGCAACCAAAAACCGAACTTTCCAAGATAGTAACTTAATATCTATGGAATGCATGGGTTCAAACGGAACCCCCTGAAGAACTGAAAGAACTAAATTTAGACTTCAAGGAGGAGTCATGGGTCTGTAAACAGGCTTGATTCTAACGCCTGTACAAACGTCTGTACATCTGGCACTGCTGCCAGACGTTTGTGTAACAAAACAGACAGAGCAGATATCTGTCCTTTTAAGGAACTAGCTGACAAACCTTTATCCAGACCTTCTTGGAGAAAGTAAAGTATGCTAGGAATTTTAATTTTACTCCAAGGGAATCCCTTGGATTCACACCAACGGATATATTTTTGCCATATCTTATGGTAAATCTTCCTAGTTACAGGTTTTCTGGCTTGAACCAGAGTATCTATGACTGTATCTGAAAACCCACGCTTAGATAGAATCAAGCGTTCAATTTCCAAGCAGTCAGTTGGAGAGAGACTAGATTTTGATGTTCGAACGGACCTTGTACTAGAAGATCCTGCCTCAAAGGTAGCTTCCATGGTGGAGCCGATGACATATTCACCAGGTCTGCATACCAAGTCCTGCGTGGCTACGCAGGGGCTATTAGAATCACCAAGGCCTGCTCCTGTTTGATCCTGGCTACAAGCCTGGGAAGGAGAGGGAACGGTGGAAATACATAAGCTAGGTTGAACGACCAAGGCGCCACTAATGCATCCACCAGTGTCGCCTTGGGATCCCTGGATCTGGACCCGTAACGATGAACCTTTGCGTTCTGGCGAGACGCCATCAGATCCATATCTGGAATGCCCCATAGTTGAGTTAACTGGGCAAAAACCTCCGGGTGGAGTTCCCACTCCCCCGGATGAAAAGTCTGACGACTCAAATAATCCGCCTCCCAGTTGTCCACTCCTGGGATGTGAATTGCAGATAGGTGGCAGGAGTGATCCTCCGCCCATTTGATGATCTTGGATACCTCTCTCATCGCTAAGGAACTCTTTGTTCCCCCCTTATGATTGATGTACGCTACAGTCGTCATGTTGTCCGACTGGAACCTTATAAATTTGGCCTTTGCTAGGTGGGGCCACGCAAGGAGCGCATTGAATATCGCTCTCAGTTCTAAAATGTTTATCGGAAGAAGAGACTCTTCTCGAGACCATATACCTTGAGCTTCAGAGAGTCCCAGACCGCACCCCAGCCTAAGAGACTGGCGTCGGTCGTGACAATGACCCATTCTGGTCTGCGGAAACTCATTCCCTGAGACAGGTGATCGTGAGACAACCACCAGCGGAGAGAATTCCTGGTTACCTGGTCTACTTGAATCTGGGGAGACAAGTCTGCATAGTCCCCATTCCACTGATTGAGCATGCACAGTTGTAATAGTCTTAGATGAATTCGAGCAAAAGGAACTATGTCCATTGCTGCAACCATCAATCCTACTACTTCCATGCACTGAGCTATGGAAGGCTGAAGAATAGAGTGAAGAACTTGACAAGCGTTTAGAAGCTTTGACTTTCTGACCTCTGTCAGGAATATCTTCATTTCTAAAGAATCTATTATTGTTCCCAAAAAGGGAACTCTTGTTGACGGAGACAGGGAACTCTTTTCTACGTTCACCTTCCACCCGTGAGATCTGAGAAAGGCTAGAATAATGTCTGTATGAGCCCTTGCTTTGGAAAGAGACGACGCTTGGATTAAAATGTCGTCTAGTTAAGGTGCTACAGCAATGCCCCTCGGTCGTAGAACCGCTAGAAGGGACCCTAGCACATTTGTGAAGATTCTGGGAGCAGTGGCTAAAATGAACAGAAGAGCCACAAACTGGTAATGTTTGTCCATGATGGCGAACCTCAGGAACTGATGATGATCTTTGTGGATAGGAATATGCAGGTACGCATCCTTTAAGTCCACGGTAGTCATATAGTGACCCTCCTGGATTGTTGGTAAAATTGTCCGAATGGTTTCCATTTTGAAAGATGGAACTCTGAGGAATTTGTTAAGAATTTTTAGATCCAGAATTGGCCTGAAAGTTCCCTCTTTTTTGGGAACTACAAACAGGTTTGAGTAAAAACCCAGACCTTGTTCCGCTGTTGGAACTGGGTTTATCACTCCCATTTTTAATAGGTCTCCTACGCAATGTAAGAATGCCTGTCTCTTTATCTGGTCTGAAGATAAGCGAGACATGTGGAACCTTCCCCTTGGAGGAAGTTCCTTGAACTCTAGAAGATACCCCTGAGAGACTATTTCTAGTGCCCAGGGATCCTGAACGTCTCTTGCCCAAGCCTGAGCGAAGAGAGAAAGTCTGCCCCCTACTAGATCCGGTCCCGGATCGGGGGCTACCCCTTCATGCTGTCTTGGTAGCAGAAGCAGGCTTCTTGGCCTGTTTACCCTTGTTCCAGCCTTGCAATAGTTTCCATGCTGGCTTAGGCTGGGAAGAGTTGCCTTCTTGTCTGGAGTCCGCAGAGTTAGGATTCGGTCCGTTCCTGAAATTGCGAAAGGAACGAAAATTAGATTTGTTCTTAGCCTTGAAAGGTCTATCCTGTGGGAGGGCATGTCCCTTTCCACCAGTAATGTCTGAAATAATCTCTTTCAATTTCCGGCCCGAAAAGGGTCTTACCCTTGAAAGGAATATTAAGCAATTTATTCTTGGACGACACATCCGCCGACCAGGATTGTAGCCAAAGCGCTCTGCGCGCCACTATTGCAAACCCTGAATTTTTCGCCGCTAACTTAGCCAATTGGAAAGCGGCATTCAAAATAAAGGAGTTAGCCAACTTTAGTGTGTGAATTCTGTCCATGACTTCATCATATGGAGTCTCTTTTTGGAGCGAATTTTCTAGTTCCTCAAACCAAAAATACGCTGCCGAGGTGACAGGAATAATGCACGAGATCGGTTGAAGCAGGAAACCTTGCTGAACAAATATATTTTTTAGCAATCCTTCCAATTTTTTATCCATAGGATCTTTAAAAGCGCAACTGTCCTCAATAGGAATAGTTGTGCGCTTAGCTAACGTTGACACTGCCCCCTCAACCTTAGGAACCGTTTGCCATGCGTCCCTTCTGGGGTCAACAATGGGGAACATTTTCTTGAATATAGGAGGTGGAACAAAACGTATATCTGGCTTTTCCCACTCCTTAGTCACTATATCCGCCACCCGCTTGGGTATCGGAAAGGCATCAGCGTGCACTGGGACCTCTAAGAATTTGTCCATCTTGCACAATTTCTCTGGAATTACCAAAGAATCACAGTCATCAAGAGTAGTTAGGACCTCCTTAAGCAGGGCGCGGAGATGTTCTAACTTAAATTTAAATGTTACGACATCAGTGTCTGCCTGCTGAGAAACTTTTCCTGAATCAGAAATTTCCCCCTCAGACAGGCCCTCCCTCACTGCCAATTCAGATTGATGTGAGGGTATAACTGATAAATTGTCCTCAGCGCCAACCTGCTCATCTTCTGTATTTAAAACTGAGCTGTCACGCTTTCTAGGGTAGGATGGCAGTTTGGATAACAGATTTGCTATAGAATTATCCATTACTGCTGTTAACTGTTGCATAGTAACAAGCATTGGCGCACTAGATGTACTAGGTATCGCCTGCGCGGGCAAAACTGGTGTTGACACAGAAGGAGAGGATGAGGAACTATCCCCACTACCTTCATTAGAAGAATCATCTTGGGCAATCTTATTCAATGTGGCAGTACTGTCCATACTTTGTTTGGACGCTATGACACAATTTGCACAAACATTAATTGGGGGAACCACCTTGGCTTTCATACACACAGAACATAAGCCATCTGAAGGTATAGACATGTTAGACAGAATTTGGCAGGCTAATAATGCAATAAAAGCGTTTTTAAAGAAAAGAGTTACTGTCCCTTTAAATAATAAACAGGCACACTTTATTTCTGATATATTGAAAAACAATGAAGGCAATGTCCGATTTTTACAATATTTTCACCCCAGAGTCCTAATGCCCTGAAAGTATTGCACACAAGACTTTAACCCTTAAAATGAGCAAACCGGAGCTATTTGTTCAATTAGACAATTTTAGTACACTACAATCACAGCCACAGCCTTGCTGCGGCTTTTTACCTTCGCTGAGAGTTATTCAGCAATGAAATAAACCTTCCAGAGTCCGTTTTAGTATGCCACAGGACCCCTCACATGAAGCTGCATGCACTGCCATGGAAGTAAACTGCGCAATTGAGGCGCGAAAACGGGGCCTCCTTCCTCTGCATACCAGAGTGAAGGGGCCTTCCTGACTGAAATAGCCATCTAACTCAATGCCAGGCGATAAAAAACGTTCCCAAAAGTGCTTTTAAGTGCACAAAACACTCTAAATGCCATTAAAATATGAAATAAAACAATTGATTTAGCCCACAATAGTGTCAACCAGTGTATAGCCCATTTGTAAGCCTTAATCTGATATGAGTCTAAGAAAATGGCTTACTTACCCCTTAAAGGGACACTATACCCAAACATTTTCTTTCATGATTAAGGTAGAGAATATAATTTTAAACAACATTCCAATTTACTTCTATTACCTAATTTGCTTTATTCTTTAGCTATACTTTAATGAAGAAATAGCAATGCACACAGTGAACCAATCACAGGAGGCATCTATGTGCAGCTACCAATCAGCAGCTACTAAGCATATCTAGATATGCTTTTCAGCAAAGAATATCAAGAGAATGAAGCAAAATAGATAATAGAAGTAAATTAGAAAGTTGTTTATAATTGTATGCTCTTTCTAAATCATGAAAGAAAAAATCTGGGTTTCATGTCCCTTTAAGGGAAAACTGACAGTCTTCTACCATTAACATGTCTTGTTAGAAATATGACTGATCATACCTTGAGCAGAAAAGTCTGCAAACTGTTCCCCCCAACTGAAGTTCTCTGGGCTCAACCGTCCTGCGTGGGAACAGCAATTGATTTTAGTTACTGCTGCTAAAATCATACTCCTCTTTAAACAGAACTCTTCATCCTTTTCTGTTTTAGAGTAAATAGTACAAACCGGCACTATTTTAAAATAACAAACTCTTGATAGAAGAATAAAAAACTACAACTAACACCACATACTCTTTACCATCCCTGTGGAGATGCTACTTGTTCAGAGCGGCAAAGAGAATGACTGGGGGGCGGAGCCAGAGGGGGAGCTATATGGACAGCTCTTGCTGGGTGCTCTCTTTGCCATTTCCTGTAGGGGAAGAGAATATCCCACAAGTAAGGATGAAGCCGTGGACCGGACACACCAATGTTGGAGAAAACAATTTTGCTGTACTATCCACTAAGGACAACGTAGTGTCCTGATACATAAAGATTCAGCAAGGGGTCAGCCTTCTTCCTATCTAAACTGTGAAGATAGACTGCCATCACCTCTCAAGGGTCTCTATATATTTTTTTACCTCTGAGACCTCTCCAAAAGAACGCCTAGCACCTTCATCATCAACTATGATTTGTGCAGGATATACCATGCGCGCTTTTAAACCTTTATTTATTAGTTGTGTGCAAAAGGGGCCATCGCTCTCCTCTTGGAAGAGGTCTCAGAGGAAAAGTCCTGGAACAATAATACTCTGCTATTTGCAAAAAGTGGGGGCTCGGATGTTTTAAACAACCTCAAAAGTTCCACTTTATCTTGATACTTTAGAAGTTTAAACAAACTCTATTTTTCAATACTCCATCTGGCGAGACTTTTCTTGTAAAGTAAATGAAGTTGACGCACTAGAGGTACTTGGCGTCACTTGTGCGGGCGTTACTGGTTGTGGCACTTGGGGAGAGCTAGATGGCAAATCCTCATTTTCTGTCTGAGAATCATCTATTGCTATATTTTTAAGTGCTATAATATGCTCTTTATAATCTATAGACATATCAGTGCAAGTGGGACACATTCTAAGAGGGGGTTCCACAATGGCTTCTAAACACATTGAACAAGGATTTCCTTGATGTCAGACATGTTAAACAGGCTAGTAATGAAACAAGTAAGCTTGGAAAACACTTTATTCAAAGTAAATAATACTTAGGAAAAAAACGGTACTGTGCCTTTAAGAGAAAAAAAGATGCACAAACTCTGCAAAAAAAGCAGTAAACGTTACGAAATGTTTACAGTAGAATCATAAAGCCTTAGTAAGTTTGCACAGCCAGACAAATAAACGATTAACCCCTTAATGTAAAAACCGGATTGACAAAATGTCAAAAACCGGTATAAAAACGTTCAGCACCTTGCCACAGCTCTGCTGTGGCGCCTACCTGCCCTTTAGTAAAGATTTGTGGGGAAAAACTTCTTTTAGGCCCTCAAACACAGCAGGACCTTCTGGAGAAGCAGCTGGATGTCTTCAGAATAAAAGAAACTGCGCAACTGAGGCACGAAAATAGGCCCCTCCCACCTCACTCAATGTTAGTGGGGCCTAAAAGAAACACACCAAAGTGTTTCTAAACTAGCCATGTGGGTTAATACCCCTTAAATAAACCACAATGACCCCTTAAAGTCCCTGAAAAAAACGTTAAGTATTCAATAAAAAAGAAAAACGTTTTTCCTATAAGTGTCACCAGTAACAAATTAGCCCTTTATGCAAGCTGGGATTCCATACTAAGTGTCTGAATACAGCTTACACTTCCCTCATGGGGATATTGCCAGCCTTTTCTAGAATTATCACAGTCTGTCTAGAAAAAAATTGATTGAACATACCTCAATGTAGCTTAGCATGCAAACCGTTCCCCCAACTGAAGTTTTCCTGTACTCCTCAGCCTTAGTAAGAACAGCAGTGGATCTTAGTGTTACAAAGTGCTAAGATCATCATCCTCCTTGCAGAAATCTTCATCCCTTTTCTGCCAGAGAGTGAATAGTACACACCGGTACCATTTAAAATAACAAACTTTTGCTTGAGAAAATAAAAACTAACATTTTTGTCACCACACTCACTTTACCCTTCCTAGCATTAGAGTAGGCAAAGAGAACGACTGGGGGTGGTGGAGCTAAGGGAGGAGCTATATAGACAGCTTTGCTGTGGGTGCTCTCTTTGCCACTTCCTGTTAGGAAGGAGAATATCCCACAAGTATGGATGAATCCGTGGACTCGATACATCTTGCAAGAGAAATGACAAAAACTAACTGGCACTATTTTAACACCCCCAATGGCGAGACTTTTCTCGGACCTAATCTGTGTGCTCGTTCGATCAAAAGTGGTAACATGTGGGAAGGCATCCCTAGTGCTGGAGGTAAATTTTAATAAATCTTCATACTCTACTAGTTTCGGAAGACCAACTATTCTGATATTGTTATGCCTGGAGCGATCCTCAAGATCCTCCAGACGCAACTGCATATTTTTAATTTTAGATTCCTGTTTCTGTGTCATCGCAAAGAGTATATGTGTCTGGTCTTCTACATCCGAAATTCTTGTCTCTGCCTCAGTTAATCTCACTGAAAACTGTCTTACCTCAGCCGACAGTGAGACAATTTCAGAGGAGATAGACCCTAATTCTTTTTTAATGAGTTCAAATTGAGGGGAAGAAATGTCTGAAATTTTAGATATTAATTCCTGCAAATCCAGAGAGGTCTTACTAGGCTCCATTGAGCTATCTAGACTGGTATCAGTTACTTTATTATTTTTTTTGTCCTTCACTTTCGCCGGCATTATGGGTGAACTCAATTTCACCTGAGTGATATACTTTTCCATAAAAATATGTGAAAATTCAAACAAAACTACGCTGGCCAATCTGGGCCTAGCTATACAACATGTGAATATATACAATCCGTGTGCAATCTGACCTTTTCCCCTTTCCCTCTGCTACCCGGGGAAGGTACAAACAAAAATGTGAAGAAAAACAAACACAAACAAAACAAAACAAAAAAAAAAAAACGTGAAACAGAAAGAGCCTGCGAAAAGACTTCACATACCTAACCAGTTAGATAGCAATTCTGAACACTTTTTTCCCTTTTCTCCCTTTCCCCCCTGCACAAAATAAACAGTCGAATATGTACCACAGGGAAAAAATAAGGCAGTTGGCCTAACACCTCTTTACAGAAAAATTCTCTGAGACAATCGTAATTCCTTACAAGATTGCTTACACAATATACCCATAATAGTTAGCATGTCTTTATCTAAACAATCCCAGTTCCTTATTTTCATATTATATACATCGATAAATGGTGTCAGCTATCTATATACCATCATAGATTCAAATTACATTTAATAGCTATAATTGCCTTCCTCCATACAAGGCCTCTGAAAAAAAAACACAGGTTATGAAAATGACAGGATAATTGTTGCTTAACCCTAGAGACAACCTGCAAAATTATAAACAAAATTACAGCTAATAGATTAACTAATCTATGAATGTAAAAAAAGAAAAGACAGTAAAACAAAAAACACAAAAGTCTGTAGATGAGATAAAGACTCCTGCATTCAATTTCGTTGCCGTCTTGTCCTGTAGAAAGAGTAGGCTCATATTATGCCTTCTGTAATGAGGGTATACCGTCTTTACAGGATCTTTAACGTGCTCTTTCGGCTATACAGGGCAAATAGAAAAGACCCAAATGACAGTGTGATTAACATAGCCCTTTTGTACTAGCCTAATAGAGCAATAATTCATTAACTCTAAAATGCGGTGACGAGATATAATATGACTCCTCTCAGGGTATGCTTGGTTTTAGCCAAAGTTCCAGGCAACTCTACCACTATAGAAGTTAACCTATGTGGCCTGTGTAACTTCCTTTAACTGCGTGGAGCTCCGTAAAACTTAAGTCTAGCAGTACTTTTACAGCCAGTACCCACTAAGCATTAGCCAGACCGCTTGTTCTACACGACAGTCAGCACACAAATTAGTCTCTTACGTGTCTGGAGTCAATTGATATGTTGTTCCCGCTGTGTATTGACGCCTTTCCACACACCTCCGGCTCCCATTGGCTGTCTCTGGGGGCTTTGTCTTAGCCCTATTCCCTGATTGGATGAAGGTGTCTAGCTGAATCCATCTGTCGCGGTCACCTCCACGAATCAAGAGGACTGCCCTCACCGGGGAAATAGACTGGAGCAAGCGGATAGCCAAGCCCTAGGAGATACACCAATCCTACAATGGGCCAGGACTCACTCGTACCACAGCGATACTAGAAGAAGGTTTTTTCCTTTTTTTCTTTTCTTTCTCGTTTCTTAGCCCACCGGCTTGAAAGGTTTGCAAACTGTATTACACGTTGAACAGCTGTTTCTCCTTTACAGCGCGGGTTTAGGGTTCGCAAGTAGCTGGCAAGCAAAGGAGACATTCAGTATGCTTCTAGCGTCTACCCTTGCTGGAGCATTGAAATGTCAGGTTCTAGTATAGCAAAGTTGCGGCTCTATCATACGAGCCGATACAAAACTGGAGAGTAGTTCTGCAAAGGGGCCCAGATAACATGGCCCATCTCTCTAGGGTGAAAAGCACACCGACAACGAGAGAAAAAACTGCAGGTGGGAATAGCTGAAAAGGCTGTCTGTGCTCCACACTACACGCTGCACACCGGCCTCAGCGTGTGCTCTGCACTAGACAGCTCCTCCCACTTGACAACACCCCTCCGGTGCAACAGCCAGAATGCTGATCGCGCCACTGCTATGCCCCGCAGTCTTAGAACCGCCAAAAGGGACCCTAGCACCTTTGTGAAAAATCTGGGAGCCGTGGCCAACCCGAAGGGAAGGGCCACAAACTGGTAATGCCTGTCCAGAAAGGCGAATCTGAGGAATTGATGATGATCTCTGTGAATAGGGATGTGTAGATACGCATCATTTAAGTCCACGGTAGTCATATATTGACCCTCCTGGATCAGAGGTAGAATAGTTCGAATAGTCTCCATCTTGAATAATGGTACTCTGAGGAATTTGTTTAGAATTTTGAGATCCAAGATTGGTCTGAAAGTTCCCTCTTTTTGGGAACCACAAACAGGTTTGAGTAAAAACCTAACCCTTGTTCCACTTTTGGAACTGGGCGCATCACTCCCATGGTATGTAGGTCTTCTACACAGTGTAAGAATTCCTCTCTCTTTGTCTGGTTTGCAGACAATTGAGAAACGTGAAATCTCCCCCTTGGGGGGAGTCTTTGAAGTCCAGAAGATATCCATGGGACACAATTTCTAGATCCCAGGAATCGTGAACATCTCTTGCCCAAGCCTGAGTAAAGAGAGAGAGTCTGCCCCCTACTAGATCCGGTCCCGGATCGGGGGCTACCCCTTCATGCTGTCTTGGAGGCAGCAGCAGGCTTCTTGGCCTGTTTACCCTTGTTCCAAGCCTGGTTAGGTCTCCAGACTGACTTGGATTGGGCAAAATTCCCCTCTTGCTTTGCAGCAGGGGAAGCTGAAGTGGGACCACCCTAGAAGTTCTGAAAGGAATGAAAATTATTTTGTTTGGTCCTCATTTTATTTGTTTTATCCTGAGGGAGGACGTGGCCTTTCCCTCCAGTGATGTCTGAAATAATCTCTTTCAGTTCAGACCCGAATAGGGTCTTTCCTATGAAAGGGATGTTCAAAAGTTTAGATTTTGATGACACATCAGCAGACTAGGAGTTAAGCCATAACGCCCTGCGTGCTAAAATGGCAAAACCTGAATTCTTTGCCGCTAATTTAGCCATTTGGAAAGCGGCATCTGTAATGAAATAATTAGCCAACTTAAGTGCCTTAATTCTATCCATAATATCTTCTAATGGAGTCTCCATCTGAAGAGCCTCTACTAGAGCTTCGAACCAGAAAGCAGCTGCAGTAGTTACAGGAACAATGCACGCAATAGGTTGGAGAAGAAAACCTTGATGAATAAAAATTTTCTTTAGGAGACCCTCTAATTTTTTATCCATAGGATCTTTGAAAGCACAACTGTCCTCAGTAGGTATAGTTGTACGCTTAGTGAGAGTAGAAATAGCTCCCTCCACCTTAGGAACCGTCTGCCACGAGTCCCGCATGGTCTCAGATATGGGAAACATTTTCTTAAAAACAGGAGGGGGAGCGAACGGAATACCTGGTCTATCCCACTCCTTAGTAACAATATTCGCAATCCTCTTAGGGACTGGAAAAACATCAGTGTAAACAGGAACCTCTAAGTATTTGTACATTTTACACAATTTCTCTGGGACCACTATAGGGTCACAATCATCCAGAGTCGCTAATACCTCCCTGAGCAACAAGCGGAGGTGTTCAAGCTTAAATTTAAAGGCCGTCATATCAGAATCTGTCTGAGGGAGCGTCTTTCCTGAATCAGAAATCTCTCCCTCAAATAGCAAATCCCTTACCCCTACTTCAGAACATTGTGAGGGTATATCGGATACGGCTACTAAAGCGTCAGAAGGCTCAGCATTTGTTCTTACCCCAGAGCTGTCACGCATTCCTTGTAAACCAGGAAGTTTAGATAAAACCTCTGTGAGGGTTGTATTCATAACTGTGGCCATGTCTTGTAAAGTAAATGAAGTTGACGCACTAGAGGTACTTGGCGTCACTTGTGCGGGCGTTACTGGTTGTGACACTTGGGAAAAGCTAGATGGCAAATCCTCATTTTCTGTCTGAGAATCATCTATTGCTATATTTTTAAGTGCTATAATATGCTCTTTATAATCTATAGACATATCAGTGCAAGTGGGACACATTCTAAGAGGGGGTTCCACAATGGCTTCTAAACACATTGAACAAGGATTTCCTTGATGTCAGACTTGTTAAACAGGCTAGTAATGAAACAAGTAAGCTTGGAAAACACTTTATTCAAAGTAAATAATACTTAGAAAAAAACGGTACTGTGCCTTTAAGAGAAAAAAAGATGCACAAACTCTGCAAAAAAAGCAGTAAACGTTACGAAATGTTTACAGTAGAATCATAAAGCCTTAGTAAGTTTGCACAGCCAGACAAATAAACGATTAACCCCTTAATGTAAAAACCGGATCATGTCAAAAACCGGTATAAAAACGTTCAGCACCTTGCCACAGCTCTGCTGTGGCGCCTACCTGCCCTTTAGTAAAGATTTGTGGGGAAAAACTTCTTTTAGGCCCTCAAACACAGCAGGACCTTCTGAAGAAGCAGCTGGATGTCTTCAGAATAAAAGAAACTGCGCAACTGAGGCACGAAAATAGGCCCCTCCCACCTCACTCGATGTTAGTGGGGCCTAAAAGAAACACACCAAAGTGTTTCTAAACTAGCCATGTGGGTTAATACCCCTTAAATAAACCACAATGACCCCTTAAAGTCCCTCAAAAAAACGTTAAGTATTCAATAAAAAAGAAAAACGTTTTTCCTATAAGTGTCACCAGTAACAAATTAGCCCTTTATGCAAGCTGGGATTCCATACTAAGTGTCTGAATACAGCTTACCCTTCCCTCATGGGGATATTGCCAGCCTTTTCTAGAATTATCACAGTCTGTCTAGAAAAAAATTGATTGAACATACCTCAATGTAGCTTAGCATGCAAACCGTTCCCCCAACTGAAGTTTTCCTGTACTCCTCAGCCTTAGTAAGAACAGCAGTGGATCTTAGTGTTACAAAGTGCTAAGATCATCATCCTCCTTGCAGAAATCTTCATCCCTTTTCTGCCAGAGAGTGAATAGTACACACCGGTACCATTTAAAATAACAAACTTTTGCTTGAGAAAATAAAAACTAACATTTTTGTCACCACACTCACTTTACCCTTCCTAGCATTAGAGTAGGCAAAGAGAACGACTGGGGGTGGTGGAGCTAAGGGAGGAGCTATATAGACAGCTTTGCTGTGGGTGCTCTCTTTGCCACTTCCTGTTAGGAAGGAGAATATCCCACAAGTATGGATGAATCCGTGGACTCGATACATCTTGCAAGAGAAATGACAAAAACTAACTGGCACTATTTTAACACCCCCAATGGCTGGGGCACTCACCACCTCCTGTGAACCAGACAACCCACGAGCTATACTCTCTCTGTCGCACACAGTCAGCATACGGAAGTGAGAAACAACGTAACTGCACCTGTCACGAGGTGCACCGTGCCAGTCACAAAAAGGGTGCGCAATCTCGAGAGATTGCGTCATTAAAATAAGGCCGTTATGTTCTGAAAAAGCTGTGAGCCTAGGTATTGTTACACAAACATGACTGAAGCCCCCCTGTTCAAAACCCCCCCTCAGGAGATATTAACCCGTGATTCCAGATAGTAGCCTCGCTTCTGACATGGACTTGAGTGAATAAATGTAGGCAGTGAAAGGCAAAGAATGAGTGGGGGTGAGGGAAGTGAGGGAGGTATTTAAGCCTTTGGCTGGGGTGTCTTTGCCTCCTCCTGGTGGCAAAGTTCTGTATTTCCCAAAAGTAATGAATGCAGCTTTGAACTCTTCCCGTTTAAGAAGAAAAAAGTGAGCCTGAACGAGAAGGTTGTCCAAGAAAGGAACCACAGAAAATCCTTGAGCTTGAACTACAGACAATAGAGCTCCCAACACTTTTGTTAACACTCTGGGAGATGTAGCTAGACCTAAAGGGAGGGCCACAAACTGATAATACTTATCTAGAAAAGCAAATCTCGGAAACTTGAGATGATCTCTGAAATAGGGATTTGAAAATAAGCATCTTAAGTCTATGGTAGACATAAACTGACCCTCAAGAACAAAAGGATGTCAAGTGCAAACTGTTTCCATCTTGAAAGCAGGAACTTTCAGGATTTTTTTTTTTATTAATATTTTAAGATCCAAAACAGGCCAAAATAATATCTTCTTTCTTTGGTACTATAAAGAGATTTGATTAAAACCCTTGATTTAATTTTGAAGTTGCAACTGGAGCAATCATTCCCATTAAGTCCAGATCTCTTATTCAATCAAAGAAAGCTTGAGTCTTAAAAGGATCTCGGGGGAACTCAAGACAAAAATGTTTTCCCATAAGGAGGCCTTGAACAAAAATGTATTACCCTTGGGAAACTATCTGTAAATGGGATGCTGAATAGATTTATCCCAAGCCTCCCGAAAGAGACTCAATATGCCCCCCCACCAGAGACTGGTCTGGTTTGGGACTGCACCTTCATGCAGTCTTAGAGTCTGGGGTAGACTTCTTGTACTGTTTGTTTTTGGACCAAGAAGGGCTGGACTTCAAGAAAGATTTTGGAGTAGCCAGAGGGAGAAATCTTTCTGGGCCCTAGATTCCCGAAAGAAACAAAAAATGCCCTGCAGATCTAAGCTTACCCATAGATTTATTATCCTGGGGCAGAAAAGCTCCCTTACCCCCTGTGCCTGCGGCAATAATAGCATACAAGGCCCAGTTACAAATTTACCCTAGAAAGGGAGAGAAAACAATCTACCTTTATAAATCATTTCTGCAGACCAAGACTTACGCTTAAAATCTTAACTAGCATAACTAGATAAAATAATAATATAATAATAATATACAAATGTATAGAACATATATTCAGGTGTCCATAAATTATATATGAAAGCATGATTGCAATATTTTTTTTAGAAAGAAATTAGTTGATGAGTGAAAGTACGGGCATTACTATAATTTTGTATTGATTTAAAATGTGTTTCCTTGATTTAGAATTTATTTTAAACAAAACTAAAGTGAAACCTAAGCACAAATAAAGGAGAACACTGTGGCTATGAAGAAATTAAACTGGTATATTATCAAAAGGTTATTCAAAACTACTTGGCAGCTTCTCCTATTAAGGGGGGTACAAAGAGTGTGATGTAGAATTCCAGGCGTGCTAGGAAATGTGCCATACCTCACGTAAGCTACAGGAACGTAGGAAAGCAGAGTATTCTGCCAAGCAATTAAAGCTTACCTTATTTAAGCAGGTTTTCTATATTAACTTTTTTTTTTAACAGTTTACTAGCCCCTTATTGCCCTTTATCTTCTCCACAGGGCCTGTTTAATCGGCAGAACACCCAGCTGATTTTACTGACCACCCAGCTAAAATTGAATCCGATATTAACCTCTAAATGACCACCCTGTACGTCGCTGGGGGTTTCTGGCCTGTAATAGCACTGGTCTCGCCACCAGCAGAAAGACCGCGCTATAAAAATCCCCCTGCTGGTCGAGCTATCAAAACACAAGCCCCATTAAAAGACTTCCTGGTTGGTCAGTGGGGAAATCGTAGTGGCAGTGCACATTGCACAGTATATCTCCCAGGCCAGCTCACACTCCCCAGCTCCTGCCCTTATACAGGACCACCTGTGTGCCTAAAACGTAAACTTTGAATTAATGCTTTTCTGTTTAATTCTTTATTATGTGTACGTATAATATAAGCATAAAATTGTGCTTTATATTTGACACACCCGTTTGTGATATCAGTGATGTAATACACATTACTGAAACTGAAAGCTATCCAGGTAGGTATACATGTGTACTGACAAGTGTGCCATATGTTGCGTTTACAGTAAAAGACTGAAAGGGTGATAACTTTTACTACAACCATGTATGTTTCTATTTATGCTGCCAGTCACTGGTGATTTGGGCAACTGATCATGTTTCAGTTCATGATCTACAACAGTACTGTTTTTAAGTCTGTATTCTGCCAAGGCCTGGCTCCTCTGAAGCAGGGTTCTTCAAACTTTTTCCCCCAAGACCCAGTGCCATGATACCCCATACCATTGTGACCCTATTTTTGTGCTTGAAAATTTCTGAAGTAATATACAAGATAGCTGCAATTTTTGGTAAAGTGATTAAATATGTGTACTTTATTCCTGATTGTAGTCAAACTTTTACAGTGTTGTAAAAGGTAGTAACACACACTCAAACAACACACACACACAACACACACACACATACAACACACACACTATCATATAACACACACACCACACACTCTCATACAACACACACACTATCATATAACACACACACCACACACTCTCCTACAACACACACTCTATCATATAAAACACACACACTCTCATGCAACACACACACACCACACACACACACACACTCTCATACAACACACACTATCATATAAAACACACACCACACACTCTCATACAACACACACTCTATCATATAAAACACACACCACACACACTCTCCTACAACATACACACACAAGTCGTGACCCAGTAAACATGGTGTTGCGACCCAGTAATGGGTCCCGACCCGTAGTTTGAAGAACCCTGCTCTAAAGGACTGCCAGCACTCATTGTTAAGTTACTACTGCATGTATATCTGCAGTAAAATTCATATGTTGAAAAAGGGTTTCTAGGTAGTGTTACTTAACAAATTTGTGGAACCGTGAAGCAATTTCTTCTAGGATTTTTACATCTTGCTTTTAAATTTATATATTTATATGTGTGTGCAAAAATAAAATGTAATAAGAATGTGTTATTGTGGAATGTTTGTCAGGGTGCCAGGAATCAGACTGAGACGAGAAGTGCAAAAATAATCACACCTTTATTAATAGCAAAAAATAATAAAAAGTCCACAAGTCAAATAACAAGCCAGGAGTCAAAACCAGAGCTGGTAGTCAGACGAGCCGAGTCAGGAGCCAAAGCGAATAGTCAGACGAGCCGGAATCAGGAACAAGGAAAACAGCAGAGTCAGGAACAAGCCAGGGATCAGGAACCAGGAAGGACGTCAGGAAGCCAGGTAATACACAGGAACTCTCACAAACAGGTCTGAGACAACGCAAAGGCAAAGCATACAGAACAGAGGCCCTTTAAATAATAAGTGATGACATCACAATTCTGAGACTGCATCCTGTCTCACATAGATAATGCACACCAGTCTGGCCATAAAAGGAAGTGCAGGAAATGGGCAGCACCCTCCACAATGCACCATAGTCAGGAAGAGAGGTGAGTAAAATGGCTGCCAGCAGCACATGACAAAAACAACAAGGAAAAAACCCTGACAGTACCCTCCCCTCAATGACCCCTCCCCCACGGGAGGACAAAATGCTTATTGGGGAAACGAGCATGGAAGGCAAGGAGGAGGGCGGGAGCATGAACATCAGAGGAGGGAAACCAAGAATGCTACTCCGGACCGTAGCCCCTCCAGTGAACCAAATACTGTACACGGCCCCTGGACATACGAGAGTCAATAATGCTGCTGACCTCATATTCCTCATGGTTGTCAAAAAAGATAGGACGGGGACGAGGCAACACAGTGGTAAACCGATTACAATCCCAATGGTTTCAAGAGGGAGACATTAAAAACATTGGAGATGCGCATAGCAGGAGGAAACGTCAAGAGCGTATGTCACAGGATTAACCCGTCGGAGTATTCGAAAAGGACCAACATAACGGGGAGCCAATTTATTGGAAGGCACACAAAGGTTCAAGTAGCCGGAGGACAGCCAAACTCTCTCACCAACCTGGTAGGAAGGTGCGTGCAGACGCCTACGATTAGCCTGGAACTTTTGGCGCTGCATAGAACGATGAAGGCAATCTGAATCTGCACCCACGTGGAACGGAGTTGCCGGAGATGCTCCCCCAAAGCCGGAATACCCTGAGACATGAATGAATCGGGCAACAAGGATGGTTGAAACCCTTAATTCGCCATGAACAGGGATAACTTGGAGGAAGCATTAATAGCACTATTACGAGCAAACTCTGCCCAAGGTAACAGTTCAGACCAATTATTGTGGTGATCTGAGACATAGCAACGGAGGAACTGTTCCAGAGCTTGATTATACTATTCCGCAGCCCCATTGGATTGAGGGTGATATGCCGAGGAGAAAGAAAGCTGGATCCCCATTTGACCACAAAAGGAACGCCAAAATCTGGAGACAAACTGACTACCCCGGTCCGACACTATCTCCTTGGGTAACCAATGTAAACGGAAGACCTCCCGGGCAAAAATTGAAGCAAGCTCCTGAGCGGTAGGCAGCTTCATCAAGGGAATGCAATGTGACATTTTAGAAAAACGGTCAACCACCATAAGGATAACAGTATTGCCATTGGAAACAGGGAGCTCGACAATGAAGTCCATGGAAAGATGTGTCCAAAGACGCTCACCATTAGCAATAGGTTGAAGAAGACCCACAGGAAGACGTTGAGGAGTATTATTCTGTGCACAAACTGAGCAGGAGGCAACATACGCAGCAACATCAGAACGAAGACCTGGCCACCAGAATTGTCGAGTGACAGACCAAATCATTTGGTTCTTGCTTGGGTGACCTGCTGCTTTAGTATAGTGGTAAGTGTGCAAAAGTTTAGTTCGAAGATTCTCAGGAACAAAACACTTACCACTAGGTTTCTCAGGAGGTGCATTGGTTTGTGCAGCTAGGATCTCCTCCCTCAAGGGAGAAGTCAAATTAGTACGTATGGTAGCCAAAATATGGTCAGGAGGTATAACAGGAGTAGGTACAGACTCCTCCTTGGACAGAGGCGAAAATTGTCGAGAAAGGGCATCAGCCCTAACATTCTTACTACCAGGCAGGTAGGAGACCACATAATTAAACCAAGACAAAAATAGCACCCATCTGGCCTGTCGGGCGACAAACGTTTTGCTTCGGATAGATAAGTTAAATTCTTGTGGTCAGTAAGAATGAGCACTGGCACGCTAGTACCCTCGAGAAGATGCCTCCATTCCTTGAGTGCCAAAATTATGGCCAGTAATTCCCTGTTGCCAATTTCATAATTGCACTCCGCTGGAGACAATTTCTTAGAGAAGAAACCACACGGATGCAAGGAACCGTCAGGCATAGGACGTTGAGATAAGAGGGCACCTAATCCACTCTCAGATGCATCGACCTCAAGAACGAAAGGCAGGACAGGGTTAGGATGAGCCAAAACTGGAGCGGCAGCAAAGGCAGTCTTAAGACTATCAAAGGCCTTAATGGCAGTAGGTGACCAATGGAGTGGATCATTCTCTTTACGGGTCATGTCTGTGATAGGTTTGACCAAGGAAGAAAAGTTTTTAATAAACTTTCTATAGTAATTGGCGAACCCCAAAAAACGATGAATAGACAGAAGACCAACTGGGCGAGGCCACTGCAGATAACTTGTCAGGGTCCATGGAGAACCCTGCAACGGAGATAACATAACCTAGGAAGGTTACTTAAGTCTGATGGAACTCATATTTCTAGAATTTACAAAACAGGCCGTTCTCACGTAGTCTCTGAAGAACCTGTGTAACATCAGAACGATGAGCCTCAAGAGTGGGTGAGTGTATGAGGATGTCGTCTAAGTACACCACAACACACTGTTGCAACATATCTCGTAGGACATCATTAATAAATTCCTGAAAAACAGCAGGACCATTACATAGGCCAAAGGGCATTACAAGATACTCATAATGCCTGCTCCTGGTGTTAAATGCTGTTTTCCATTCGTGGCCCTCCTTAATCCTAACGAGATTCTACGCTCCTCTCAAATCAAGTTTAGTAAAGACCGTAGCTCCCTTGAGGCGGTCAAAGAGTTCTGTAATGAGCGGAATAGGGTAAGCATTCTTAATGGTAAGACGATTAAGACCCCTATAATCGATACATGGTCTTAACTCTTCACCCTTTTTCTTCACAAAGAAGAAGCCAGCCCGTGCAGGAGAGCAGGATTTGCGGATGATTCCCTGCGACAGAGCATCGGCAACATACTCCTCCATAGCACAATTCTCTGCAACAGACAGAGGGTACACCCGGACCCGAGGAGGAATGGCTCTGGGTTGCAGGTCTATGGCACAATCGAAAAACCGGTGAGGAGGCAACGTACCGGCATGCACCTTGTCAAACACGTCTAGGAACTCTCGGTACTCCTCTGGCAATTGAGATACCGAAGAAGTGCATAAGACTTTAACTGGTTTCCGAAGACAAGTGGAAATACATTGCGGGGACCACGACAAAATTTCGGACCTGCGCCAGTCGAGACTGGGATTGTGCTTTTGGAGCAAGGGATAACCCAGAACAACCGGAAAATGCGGAGAGTTTATCACCTGGAACTGGAGGGTTTAAAAATGGAGAGCCCCAACAGCCATGGACAACGGAGCAGTTTCGTGAGTAACGAGTGCAGGCTGAAGGGGCCTGCCATCAATGGCCTCAATAGCAAACGGAACGGACCGAGGCAAAACAGGAATGGAGTGCTTTGATACAAAAGCACTGTCAATGAAATAGCCCGCAGCACCGGAGTCAACAAGAGCCTGAGTGAATATGGAGGAGTCCACCCAGGAAAGGACAACCGTGACCAAAGGTTTCTAATTAAGCGGTTCCGGGGATGAGGATAAACCACTCAAGGTCTGCCCCCGACAGGACCTTAGGTGTGAGCGTTTCCCGGCCGTGTAGGACAAGACTTCAAAAGGTGGCCCTGTAACCCACAATAGAGGCAGAGCCCCTCCCTCCTCCTAAAGGCCCTCCCCGCCGCGGAGAGACGCGTGAATCCCAACTGCATCGGCTCAGCAGTACCTGGTGACTCGGGACCAGGAGGCATGGGAGGAGAGGGAGGCATGGGTGGGAACGAACACGTAGGAGACAACGGAACAGGAAGCTTCCGCAAGTACTCCTTGAAAGAGGGCCTCTCTCTGACTCTGATGTCAATTAAGATCAAAAAACACACCAATACCTTGAGATCCTCTGGTAAATCTCTGGCAGCAACTTCGTCTTTAATCGCATCAGAGAGCCCATGAAAGAAGGCGGCAACAAGGGCTTCATTGCTCCAACCTACCTCTGCGGCAAGCGTACGGAACTCAATAGCATACTGAGCAACACATCTTGTACCTTGCTGAATGGACATGAGTCGTTTAGCAGCAGAGGAGGAGCGAACCGGAACATCAAATACCCTTCGAAAGGAGGCCACAAATTCAGGGTAATTTGAAATCACAGGTTTATTAGTCTCCCACAAGGGATTAGCCCAGGCAAGAGCTGTGTCAGAGAGTAATGAGATGAGAAATCCCACCTTAGCTCTGTCAGAGGGAAACGCCTGAGGTAACATCTCAAAGTAAATGCTCACCTGGTTCAAAAACCCTCTGCACTGAATAGGATCGCCTCCATATCGCTGAGGTAGAGGTGCAGAACCGGACATGCTCCTGGTAGGCATAGGTGAAGCAACGGAAACAGGAGCAGCCATAACTTGCGGGACACTTTGGTCCAAATGTGCAGTGCGAGTCAGCAGGGTTTGCAGGGCTAGTGCAAATTGATCCAAGCGGTGATCCTGTACATCCATCCTGGAAATGATGGCAGGTAAAGGTGGATAATTAGCAGCATCAGGATTCATGGCCTTTGCGTAATGTCAGGGTGCCAGGAATCAGACTGAGACGAGAAGTGCAAAAATAATCACACCTTTATTAATAGCAAAAAATAATAAAAAGTCCACAAGTCAAATAACAAGCCAGGAGTCAAAACCAGAGCTGGTAGTCAGACGAGCCGAGTCAGGAGCCAAAGCGAATAGTCAGACGAGCCGGAATCAGGAACAAGGAAAACAGCAGAGTCAGGAACAAGCCAGGGATCAGGAACCAGGAAGAACGTCAGGAAGCCAGGTAATACACAGGACTCTCACAAACAGGTCTGAGACAACGCATAGGCAAAGCATACTGAACAGAGGCCCTTTAAATAATAAGTGATGACATCACAATTCTGAGACTGCATCCTGTCTCACATGGATGATGCACACCAGTCTGGCCATAAAAGGAAGTGCAGGAAATGAGTAGCATCCCGCACAATGCACCATAGTCAGGAAGAGAGGTGAGTAAAATGGCTGCCAGCAGCACATGGCAAACACAACAGGGAAAAAACCCTGACAATGTTCCACTCACAACAAGGTTAGTGACCAGTAACAATGTAGAAATGTAGAATGGCTTTTTATGTCTCAGTCTTAACCTGTTGTCTTTCAGATAGGGTTACAGCAGTGCACACAGATCTGGCAGCCAAGGGGTCATTGGTATTTGGAGAACAGAAAGTTTCAACGAATAATGCGTATAAAACTCACCAAGCTTACAATTTTGTACTTCTAGCTTAAATGGTGATTCAGAGTAGCTCATCATTCAGACTGTTGTTTTCTACATGCACTACAATAGAGGCAGAGCCCCTCCCTCCTCCTAAAGGCCCTCCCCGCCGCGGAGAGACGCGTGAATCCCAACTGCATCGGCTCAGCAGTACCTGGTGAC
The DNA here is from genome assembly GCF_027579735.1 of Bombina bombina. Taxonomy (NCBI): domain Eukaryota; kingdom Metazoa; phylum Chordata; class Amphibia; order Anura; family Bombinatoridae; genus Bombina; species Bombina bombina. Next base: position 808,546,145 of record NC_069501.1, on the reverse strand, counting down.
TCGGGACCAGGAGGCATGGGAGGAGAGGGAGGCATGGGTGGGAACGAACACGTAGGAGACAACGGAACAGGAAGCTTCCGCAAGTACTCCTTGAAAGAGGGCCTCTCTCTGACTCTGATGTCAATTAAGATCAAAAAACACACCAATACCTTGAGATCCTCTGGTAAATCTCTGGCAGCAACTTCGTCTTTAATCGCATCAGAGAGCCCATGAAAGAAGGCGGCAACAAGGGCTTCATTGCTCCAACCTACCTCTGCGGCAAGCGTACGGAACTCAATAGCATACTGAGCAACACATCTTGTACCTTGCTGAATGGACATGAGTCGTTTAGCAGCAGAGGAGGAGCGAACCGGAACATCAAATACCCTTCGAAAGGAGGCCACAAATTCAGGGTAATTTGAAATCACAGGTTTATTAGTCTCCCACAAGGGATTAGCCCAGACAAGAGCTGTGTCAGAGAGTAACGAGATGAGAAATCCCACCTTAGCTCTGTCAGAGGGAAACGCCTGAGGTAACATCTCAAAGTAAATGCTCACCTGTTTCAAAAACCCTCTGCACTGAATAGGATCGCCTCCATATCGCTGAGGTAGAGGTGCAGAACCGGACATGCTCCTGGTAGGCATAGGTGAAGCAACGGAAACAGGAGCAGCCATAACTTGCGGGACACTTTGGTCCAAATGTGCAGTGCGAGTCAGCAGGGTTTGCAGGGCTAGTGCAAATTGATCCAAGCGGTGATCCTGTACATCCATCCTGGAAATGATGGCAGGTAAAGGTGGATAATTAGCAGCATCAGGATTCATGGCCTTTGCGTAATGTCAGGGTGCCAGGAATCAGACTGAGACGAGAAGTGCAAAAATAATCACACCTTTATTAATAGCAAAAAATAATAAAAAGTCCACAAGTCAAATAACAAGCCAGGAGTCAAAACCAGAGCTGGTAGTCAGACGAGCCGAGTCAGGAGCCAAAGCGAATAGTCAGACGAGCCGGAATCAGGAACAAGGAAAACAGCAGAGTCAGGAACAAGCCAGGGATCAGGAACCAGGAAGAACGTCAGGAAGCCAGGTAATACACAGGACTCTCACAAACAGGTCTGAGACAACGCATAGGCAAAGCATACTGAACAGAGGCCCTTTAAATAATAAGTGATGACATCACAATTCTGAGACTGCATCCTGTCTCACATGGATGATGCACACCAGTCTGGCCATAAAAGGAAGTGCAGGAAATGAGTAGCATCCCGCACAATGCACCATAGTCAGGAAGAGAGGTGAGTAAAATGGCTGCCAGCAGCACATGGGAAACACAACAGGGAAAAAACCCTGACAATGATCCACTCACAACAAGGTTAGTGACCAGTAACAATGTAGAAATGTAGAATGGCTTTTTATGTCTCAGTCTTAACCTGTTGTCTTTCAGATAGGGTTACAGCAGTGCACACAGATCTGGCAGCCAAGGGGTCATTGGTATTTGGAGAACAGAAAGTTTCAACGAATAATGCGTATAAAACTCACCAAGCTTACAATTTTGTACTTCTAGCTTAAATGGTGATTCAGAGTAGCTCATCATTCAGACTGTTGTTTTCTACATGCACTACTGTTGTGCTTAATAGTTATATTGACTAAATTGCTGTAATAAATACAAAATTATATATATATATATATATATATATATATATATATATATATATATATATATATATATATCAGTATGTTAAAGATGCTGTCCAGCTGTAAGTTGGGAAAAAAAAAAAAAAATTAACAATATACAATCAGCATCAGCAGTGATTAGGTCATACTTTGCTGAAAACTTGTGAGATTTTATAGTAAACATCCTTAAACTGAAAAGGAAAATAACATGACTGTGCCTGCAGATGCCCAACTAGCATCCTGATTGGCTGCTTAAACAGTGGGGTGTGAATACTTAGGAAATTTAACGTTTGAGTGTTATGTACCTTTAACTATGTGTTTAACCCCATTGCTCTGACACGTTTATGCACCCAATTAGTAGTGAAGTAATTTATTTATAAAATTAACATAATTTACATTAGATAAAACTTCAAGGCCGGAACCACATCCAGATTATGAAGTAACCTCTCCTTTGAAGAGGATGGGTTAGGACACAAGAAAGGAACCACTATTTCCTGATTAATGTTAAGACTCAACACTACCTTGGGAAGAAATCCCAAACCGGTTTGCAGAATGGCTTAGTCAGCATGAAAAACCAAGTAAGGAGACTCAAATTGTAAGGCCGCCAACTCATGGACTCTGCGTGCCGAAGTAATAACAGGACCTTCCATGAGAGAATCTTAATGTCCAGAGCCCGCATATTCTCAAACGGAGCAAATCTGCAAGACCGTAAGCACAAAATTTAAGCTCCAGGGAGGAGCCGGATTCCTGAAAACCGGTCTAATCCTAACCGGAGCCTGAACAAAGGACTAAATATTGGGAAGCTCCGCAAGCTTCTTGTGCAACAGTACCGATAAAGCCAAGATCTGTCCCCTTAGGGAACTGGCGGCAAGACCCTTTTCCAGACCATCCTGGAGAAAGGTCAAAATCCTGGATACTTTGACCTTGTGCTAAGGGTATCCTCGTTCCTCACACCAAGACAAGTAGGTCTTCCACACCTTCTGGTTGATGCGTCTAGTAACCGTCTTCCTGGCCTGGACGAGAGTGTCGATAACTCTCTCCGAAAAACCTCTCTTGGCTAAGACTAGGCGTTCAATCACCACGCACTCAGCCTCAGAGAATCGAGATTTTGATGTAGAAAAGGACCTTGAACTAGCAGGTCCTTGTGACAAGGTAACTTCCACGGCGGATAAGACGACATAGCCACTAGATCCGCAAACCATGTCCTCTGCGGCCACGACAAAGCAATCAGAATAACCGAAGCTTGCTCCTGCTTGATGCGGGTCACTATTAACGACAGAAGAGGCAATGGTGGAAATATGTAGATTATGTTGAAGTTCCAGGGTACCGCCAAGGTATCTATCAGTTCCGCTTGGGGATACCTGGATCGCGACCCGTATCTGGGTAGCTTGCAATTGAGTCTCGATGCCATGAGATCTATTTCTGGCGTTCCCCATCTGCTGCAGATCTCCGCAAACATCTTGGGGTGGAGAGACCATTCCCCTGGATGAAACGTCTGTCTGCTCAGTAAATCCGCTTCCCAGTTGTCCACACACGGAATGTGGATCGCTGAGAGCGAACATTTGTGAGTCTCTGCCCATTCCAGAATCTGAGATACTTCCATCATTGCTAGGGTGCTTCTCATCCCCCCTGGTGGTTTATATAAGCCACCGAGGTGTTGTTGTCGGATTGGAATCTGATGAATTGGGACGACCCCAGAGGGGGCCAAGCCTTCAGAGCATTAATTGCTCAAAGTTCCAGAATGTTTATAGGTAGGCTCGATTCCTCTCGAGTCCATCTGCCTTGTGCCTTTCTGGCACACCAAATGACTCCCCAACCTGATAACTTGCATCCGTGGTTACAATCTCCCAGGATGGTCTCAGGAAAGAAGTCCCCTGGGACAACCGACCCAGTCGGGTACACCAAGAGAGGGACTCCCTCACTGGTCTGTCCAGAGATATCTGTTGGGACAAGTCTGAATGAACGCCGTTCCATTGTCTCAACATGCACAGCTGCAGAGGTCTAAGATAAAACCTGGCAAATGGAATGACATCTATGCTGGATACCATGAGCCCAATTACGTCCATACATCTGGACACAGATGTCCTGGAGGATGTCTGCAGGGCTATACAGTTGGACGCCAGCTTGCGATGTCTCCGGTCTGTCAGGAATATCTTCAATGCAGAAGAATCTAATATTGTACCCAGGAACTCCACCCTGTTGCTGGGGACCAATGAACTCTTCCCTTCATTTATATCTTCCACCCATGGGATCAAAGTAGGAGAGCTCTTGAATGATCCTCCGCCAGACTGTAGGATTGAGCATGAACCAAGATTTCGTCCAGATACGGAGCCACCGCAATTCCTCTGGCTCTCGCTACTGCGAGAAGAGCTCCCAGAACCTTTGTAAAGAGTCTTGGAGCCGTCGCCAGACCAAACGGAAGGGCCATAAACTAGAAGTGCTGGTCCAGGAAGGCGAACCTTAGGAATTTGTAATAATTCTTGTGGATTGGAACATGAAGGTAAGCATCCTTCCGGTCTATAGTCGTCATGAATTGCCCCTCTTGAACCAGGGGAAGAATTGGCCTGATCGTCTCCATTTTGAACGATGGGACTGACAAAAACATGTTTAGGGCTTTTAGGTCCAGGATTGGACGAAACGTGCCCTCCTTCTTTGGGACCACGAAAAGGTTTGAATAATACCCCAGCCCTCTTTCTGCATGAGGAACTGGGACAATTCCCCCGAGAGATGAGAGATCCCTCACACATCCCAGGAAGGCTGCTCTCTTTTCTGGTTTTGAAGAGATGTTTAAAAGGAAGAACCTCCTTCTGGGCAGATACGATTTGAAACCTATCCTGTACCCCTGGGCGATGACCTCCAGGACCCATGGGTCTGTATCGTCTCCCCTACAGGCCCCCACAAAAACAGATAGTCTGCACCCTACCTGGTCCAACGACGGGTCGGAGGCCGCTCCTTCATGCCGACTTTGCCTCGGCAGGCTTCTTGTTCTGCTTGGACTTATTCCAAGAGTTTGCTGGCTTCCAAGATCCCTTGGATTGCTCAGATTTTGTGGAAGGCTTGTGTGCACGAAAGGGACGAAAAGTAGATCTCTTAGGTTTGGCTTTCTTATCCTGAAGTAAGAAGGCACCCTTGCCACCCATGACTGTAGATATAATAGAATCCAGGCCCAAGCCAAACAAAACCTTCCTCTTGAACAGAAGGGAAAGCAAGCGAGACTTAGATGTCATGTCAGCAGACCACGTTTTTAGCCACAGAGCACTGCGAGCTAAAACAGAAAATCCTGATGTCTTAGCATTCGGGCGAATAATCTGCATGTTAGCATCAAAAATTAACGAATGTGCTACCCTTAAAGCTTTGATTCGATCCAAAATCTCCTCAAGGGATGTCTCCACCTCGACCATTGCAGCTAGTGCGTCACACCAATAGGTAACCACATCAGCCACCGCAGCGACAGCCGCCAACGGTTGTAAAACGAACCCTGTCAGTTAGAACATCTTCCGCAACATGGACTCCATCTTTTTATCCATGGGTTCTTTAAAAGAGGAGCTATCCTCAAGCGGAATAGTCATTCTCTTAGCGAGCATGGAGATAGCACCATCCAGCTTAGGGACGGTTCCCCACAGTTCAAGCTGGGCATCCGGAACAAGGAAAAGTTTCATAAAAAAAGAAGAGGGAGCAAAAAGGGCGAACCTAGTTTATGCCATTCATTTTTAATAATGTTCGCCATTTTGATAGGAACCGGGATGGACTGGGGCACTACCCTGTCCTCGTAAACCCTATCCAATTTAGGGATCTTAAAATTTGAAATCTGGTTCCTCCGTGTACGGAGGCCTAGAAGTAGTCGATTCCGACTCAGAAGCGACATCCTCCGATAAGTCGGAATTGAATTGTCCTCCTCCGCGGATAATCTGTCCGAGATATCCAGCGGAGTAGAAGACCACTGAGACGGATAGCTGTGCCATACCTTTTGCTTGCGCTTAGTAGGACAAGGCAATGCATTTATGTCCGCAGAGACCGCTATCTGCAATCGATCAGTCAAAATCTGAAGGAAAAAGGGTTAGTAGTGCCCTGGGGAACTGCTTGTGTAGTCGGAGATGCTTGTAGGGAACGCACCTCGCAGGATGGAGAACCCTCAGAGGTGGATGGCTCAGTTGTACTAAATACTTTATTCTTTTTAGAAGTAGTAATATTGTCATAACATGTGTAACAGAGCTGTAACGGCGTTTCCACCAGAACTTCCTCACAGTATACACAGTTAGTAGGTTTAGATAAAAAAGGAGTATCTTCCAACATATCAGAGTCCTCCATAGCACCTTTTATATCCCAATGGCCAGGGTACTCCCCACCACCAACGACCCAGACTACAAGAAATAGCTTTTGTCTCCTCCGAACACAGTTTGAGAAAGAGGAAATTACTGAGGCCACACCCGGTCACATGGAGTGCTATGCAGTACCGCCCCTGCACTGAGTGAGAGACTCGCCAAAAAAGACCACCTCAATCTCTCTCTAACTGTTCCACACTGACAGAGCCTGATCTCACACAAGTGCAGCAAAAAACACAATAAACATTATCATGTATATTAAAATCCTGCCTGCTCCATAACCCCCTTCCGAGGGTATTACCCTAGAATCTATACAGATAAAAGGAGTCGCACTGTGACCCTGTCTTCTTGCGTTATCACATATATATATAATGAAACGATTTTACCAGAATCAACGCCGTGGAACAGGAACACGGCCCTTCAAGTGTGACAGGTTAGTAGCGTCGCTCCAGACATGGGGGCCTAGTTATCAACGCGTCTACTTTACCTGCCTTCGCCGGTTCAATACGCCCGCCTAAGCTCGCCTACCATCGCCGCCGTGGACCTGAAAAATTTCCCCTAAATTATCAATAAAGCTGTCAAAAAGCCGCGCACCAAGTACGGGGCGATGAGCAGCGGACTGTGATAGTTATCACTCATCCGCTCTCGCTGCTCTTCAGCTTGTTCCGATCAGCCAATAGAATGCAAGCTCAATCTGATTGGCTGATTGGATCAGCCAATCGGATTGAACTTCAATCTGATTGGCTGATTCAATCAGCCAATCAGATTTTTCCTACCTTAATTCCGATTGGCTGATAGAATCCTATCAGCCAATCGGAATTCAAGGGTCGCCATCTTGGATGACGTCCCTTAAAGGAATATCCATTCGTCGGTAGTCGTCGGGAAGAAGAGGATGGCTCCGCGTCGGCTCGTCTGAAGATGGCTCCGCTCCGCTCCGGATGCATGAAGATTGAAGACGCCGCTTGGAAGATGACATCGCCCGGATGGAAGAATTCTTCAGCGCCGCCTGGATGATGACTTCATCGGATGGACGATTTCTTCAGCGCCCCTTGGATGATGACTTCTGCCGCTCCGGATCTCCTCTTCGGTTCCATCGATGGTCGGCTGGCTGAAGACGACTAAAGGTAGGATGATCTTCAGGAGGGTAGTGTTAGGTTTTTTTAAGGGGGGTTTGGGTTAGATTAGGGGTATGTGGGTGGTGGGTTTTAATGTTGGGGGGGTTGTATTTTTCTTTTACAGGCAAAAGAGCTGAATTCTTTGGGACATGCCCCGCAAAAGGCCCTTTTAAGGGCTGGTAAGGTAAAAGAGCTTTGAACTTTTTAATTTAGAATAGGGTAGGGAATTTTTTTATTTTGGGGGGCTTTGTTATTTTATTAGGGGGCTTAGATTAGGTGTAAGTAGCTTAAAATTGTTGTAATATTTTTTAAATGTTTGTAAGTTATTTTTTTTATTTTTTGTAACTTAGCTTTTTTTATTTTTTGTACTTTAGTTAGTTTATGTAATTGTATTTAATTGTAGTTATTTGTAGGTAATTTATTTAATTAATTTAATGATAGTGTAGTGTTAGGTTTAATTGTAACTTAGGTTAGGATTTATTTTACAGGTAATTTTGTATTTCTTTTAGCTAGGTAGTTATTAAATAGTTAATAACTATTTAATAACTATTCTAACTAGCTAAAATAAATACTAAGTTACCTGTAAAATAAATATAAATCCTAAAATAGCTACAATGTAATTATTAATTATATTGTAGCTATCTTAGGGTTTATTTTACAGGTAAGTATTTAGTTTTAAATAGGAATAATTTATTTAAGTATAGTGTAGTGTTAGGTGTAATTGTAACTTAGGTTAGTTTTTATTTTACAGGTAAATTTCTCTTTATTTTAGCTAGGTAGCTATTAAATAGTTAATAACTATTTAATAGCTATTGTACCTAGTTAAAATAAATTGAAAGATGCCTATAAAATAAAAATAAATCCTAAGATAGCTACAATATAATTATTATTTATATTGTAGCTATATTAGGGTTTATTTTAAAGGTAAGTATTTAGTTTTAAATAGGATTAATTTATTTAATAAGAGAAATATTATTTAGATTTATTTAATATTTAAGTTAGGGGGGTGTTAGGGTTAGACTTAGGTTTAGGGATTAATAATTTTATTACAGTGGCGGCGGTGTAGTGGGGGGCAGGATAGGGGTTAATACATTTATTATAGGTGGCGACGGTATGGGGGGGGCAGGATAGGGGTTAATAGGTATCATGTAGGTGGCGGCGGGGTCTGGGAGCGGCGGTTTAGGGGTTAATACATGTTTTATAGTTGCTGCGGGGACCGGGAGCGGCGGTTTAGGGGTTAACATATTTAGTATAGCTTGCGGTAGGCTCCGGGAGCGGCGGTTTAGGGGTTAATCAGTTTATTAGAGTGGCGGTGGGCTCCGGGAGCGGCGGTTTAGGGGTTAACATATTTATTATAGTGGCGGTGGGCTCTGGGAGCGGCGGTTTAGGGGTTAATCAGTTTATTATAGCTTGCGGTGGGCTCCGGGAGCGGCGGTTTAGGGGGTAATAACTTTATTTAGTTGCGGTGGTGTAGGGGCGGCAGATTAGGGGTGTTTAGATTCGGGGTACATGTTAGGGTGTTAGGTGCAGACATCTCCCATAGGAATCAATGGGATATCTGGCAGCAGCGAACATGAACTTTCGCTATGGTCAGACTCCCATTGATTCCTATGGGATCCGCCGCCTCCAGGGCGGCGGATTGAAAACCAGGTACGCTGGGCCGGAAAAGTGCCGAGCGTACTTGCTAGTTTTTTGATAACTAGCAAAAGTAGTCAGATTGTGCCGCACTTGTGTGCGGAACATCTGTAGTGACGTAAGAATTGATCTGTGTCGGACTGAGTCCGGCGGATCGAAGCTTACGTCACTAAATTCTACTTTTGCCGGTATCTAGGGCTTGATAACTAGTATGTAGCTGATACAGCTCTTCTCTGAGACTTATCCATTGACTGGGGGACGCACCGCACTGGTGCAGCGTAAAGTCAGACACCAACTTTTCTCTGTCGGTGAGGAAACGATCTATGACTCCTTGCTGAAAGAGTGGACGTCTTTTGCTGGACAGACCGTTTCAAATACACCGGATACCTTTAATTTTTTTGTTTTTGTTTTGTTTAATAGTTTTTATTAAGAGTTTCAAAGATACAATATACAAAACTGAGAAAATCAACAATTGCGCAGTGCCATGTTCAACAAGAACAAAATTATCCAACACATTTTAATGACATAATAATAGATGGTTATGTATAAGATATAATGTGACCTTGGATGTTGTAATATATACTGCAGCTCTCCCATAAATAAGAACATGGGTTGCACTTAACTGATTCAAGACTGAATAAAGCAGAAAGAAAAGAGTTAACTAAAGGAGGGGGAAGACATACTGTGAAGCAGGGGAGGGGGGGTGAGGTAAAGGGAGAGAGGGAAAAAAAAAAATACTTAATGGTGTTAATGACACTATTTCCCCTTGACTTTTCCGCCCAGGGGGACCCCAGGTATTGGTGCATGACCCGCCTAAAGGTCCGTTGCTAGTCATGTTGAGGGATGGTAACGGTTCCAAACCTCCACTATCATGTAATACAAGTCAGTTTTGTTAGTTTTCATAAAATGGTAACGTTCTAATACAAGAAGGTCCGACACTCGTGACCACCAGTCATCAACCGTCGGGGGTGTTATTGATTTTCATCTCTTTGGGATAAGCATTTTTGCTCCGTTGAGCATCAACGGAAGCAATGCCCTCAGAACTTTATTTTGGAGTTTAGGGAGACCCTGAAACATCAAAGTGTACATCTGATGAGGTAAGGTAGCTTCTATGATCTCTGAGATCGCCGAAAACACCGCCTCCCAGTAGGGCGCTATTACCGGGCAGGTCCACCAAATATGGTGCATTGTCCCGCCGGATACCTTTTATTTTATGTGTAAGTGTTTATGTATCACTATACTGTGTTTTAGGAATAAATCTACTGAATTGGAGATGCGCTTTTCTTTTCTTTTTTAGAATTTGTGGGACTTGGAAAAACCAGTGAAAGAAAAGCAGCACCTACTTATGTGGATTGTCTATACCTGTTGATCCTCACATATGGGACAATTTATTTGGTAACTTATATGGCATTTTTTGAATGAACTTGCCTTTTTTATTTTGTACTTTTAGAAGTATAATTTTATATATAAGATTTCATTAAGTTACTTTCTGAAGTTTATTATTTGTTATATTTAGTTAGGAAATAGCGCTGACATTCCTTTTGTGTATATAGGTGAAACTCGAAAAATTAGAATATCGTGCAAAAGTTAATTTATTTCACTAATGCAACTTTAAAGGTGAAACTAATGTATGAGATAGACTCATTACATGCAAAGCAAGATAGTTCAAGCCGTGATTTGTCATAATTGTGATGATTATGGCTTACAGCTCATGAAAGACCCAAATCCACTATCTCAGAAAATTAGAATATTGTGAAAAGGTGCAATATTCTAGGCTCAAAGTGTCCCACTCTAATCAGCTAATTAAGCCATAACACCTGCAAAGGGTTCCTGAGCCTTTAAATGGTCTCTCAGTCTGGTTCAGTAGGAATCACAATCATGGGAAAGACTGCTGACCTGACAGTTGTGCAGAAAACCATCATTGACACCCTCCATAAGGAGGGAAAGCCTCAAAAACAGAATTTATGTTTACCTGATAAATTTCTTTCTCCAACGGTGTGTCCGGTCCACGGCGTCATCCTTACTTGTGGGATATTCTCTTCCCCAACAGGAAATGGCAAAGAGCCCAGCAAAGCTGGTCACATGATCCCTCCTAGGCTCCGCCTACCCCAGTCATTCGACCGACGTTAAGGAGGAATAATAGCATAGGAGAAACCATATGGTACCGAGGTGACTGTAGTTAAAGAAAATAAATTATCAGACCTGATTAAAAAACCAGGGCGGGCCGTGGACCGGACACACCGTTGGAGAAAGAAATTTATCAGGTAAACATAAATTCTGTTTTCTCCAACATAGGTGTGTCCGGTCCACGGCGTCATCCTTACTTGTGGGAACCAATACCAAAGCTTTAGGACACGGATGAAGGGAGGGAGCAAATCAGGTCACCTAAATGGAAGGCACCACGGCTTGCAAAACCTTTCTCCCAAAAATAGCCTCAGAAGAAGCAAAAGTATCAAACTTGTAAAATTTGGTAAAAGTGTGCAGTGAAGACCAAGTCGCTGCCCTACATATCTGATCAACAGAAGCCTCGTTCTTGAAGGCCCATGTGGAAGCCACAGCCCTAGTGGAATGAGCCGTGATTCTTTCGGGAGGCTGCCGTCCGGCAGTCTCGTAAGCCAATCTGATGATGCTTTTAATCTTTTGGAAGAAAACCAGGTTTAGTACGTAAAACCACCTTATCTGCATGGAACACCAGATAAGGAGGAGAACACTGCAGAGCAGATAATTCTGAAACTCTTCTAGCAGAAGAAATTGCAACTAAAAACAAAACTTTCCAAGATAATAACTTAATATCAACGGAATGTAAGGGTTCAAACGGAACCCCCTGAAGAACTGAAAGAACTAAATTGAGACTCCAAGGAGGAGTCAAAGGTTTGTAAACAGGCTTGATTCTAACCAGAGCCTGAACAAAGGCTTGAACATCTGGCACAGCTGCCAGTTTTTTGTGAAGTAACACCGACAAGGCAGAAATCTGTCCCTTCAGGGAACTTGCCGATAATCCTTTTTCCAATCCTTCTTGAAGGAAGGATAGAATCCTAGGAATCTTAACCTTGTCCCAAGGGAATCCTTTAGATTCACACCAACAGATATATTTTTTCCAAATTTTGTGGTAAATCTTTCTAGTTACAGGCTTTCTGGCCTGAACAAGAGTATCGATAACAGAATCTGAGAAACCTCGCTTCGATAAAATCAAGCGTTCAATCTCCAAGCAGTCAGCTGGAGTGAAACCAGATTCGGATGTTCGAACGGACCCTGAACAAGAAGGTCTCGTCTCAAAGGTAGCTTCCAAGGTGGAGCCGATGACATATTCACCAGATCTGCATACCAAGTCCTGCGTGGCCACGCAGGAGCTATCAAGATCACCGACGCCCTCTCCTGATTGATCCTGGCTACCAGCCTGGGGATGAGAGGAAACGGCGGGAACACATAAGCTAGTTTGAAGGTCCAAGGTGCTACTAGTGCATCCACTAGAGCCGCCTTGGGATCCCTGGATCTGGACCCGTAGCAAGGAACTTTGAAGTTCTGACGAGAGGCCATCAGATCCATGTCTGGAATGCCCCAAAGTTGCGTGACTTGGGCAAAGATTTCCGGATGGAGTTCCCACTCCCCCGGATGCAATGTCTGACGACTCAGAAAATCCGCTTCCCAATTTTCCACTCCCGGGATGTGGATAGCAGACAGGTGGCAGGAGTGAGACTCCGCCCATAGAATAATCTTGGTCACTTCTTCCATCGCTAGGGAACTCCTTGTTCCCCCCTGATGGTTGATGTACGCAACAGTCGTCATGTTGTCTGATTGAAACCGTATGAACTTGGTCCTCGCTAGCTGAGGCCAAGCCTTGAGAGCATTGAATATCGCTCTCAGTTCCAGAATATTTATCGGTAGAAGAGATTCTTCCCGAGACCAAAGACCCTGAGCTTTCAGGGATCCCCAGACCGCGCCCCAGCCCATCAGACTGGCGTCGGTCGTGACAATGACCCACTCTGGTCTGTGGAATGTCATCCCTCGTGACAGGTTGTCCAGGGACAGCCACCAACGGAGTGAGTCTCTGGTCCTCTGATTTACTTGTATCTTTGGAGACAAGTCTGTATAGTCCCCATACCACTGACTGAGCATGCACAGTTGTAATGGTCTTAGATGAATGCGCGCAAAAGGAACTATGTCCATTGCCGCTACCATCAACCCGATCACTTCCATGCACTGAGCTACGGAAGGAAGAGGAACGGAATGAAGTATTCGACAAGAGTCCTGAAGCTTTGTCTTTCTGGCCTCTGTTAGAAAAAACCTCATTTCTGAGGAGTCTATAATTGTTCCCAAGAAGGGAACCCTTGTTGACGGGGATAGAGAACTCTTTTCCACGTTCACTTTCCAGCCGTGCGATCTGAGAAAGGCCAGGACGATGTCCGTGTGAGCCTTTGCTCGAGGGAGGGACGACGCTTGAATCAGAATGTCGTCCAGGTAAGGTACTACTGCAATGCCCCTTGGTCTTAGCACAGCTAGAAGGGACCCTAGTACCTTTGTGAAAATCCTTGGAGCAGTGGCTAATCCGAAAGGAAGCGCCACGAACTGGTAATGTTTGTCCAGGAATGTAAACCTTAGGAACCGATGATGTTCCTTGTGGATAGGAATATGTAGATACGCATCCTTTAAATCCACCGTGGTCATGAATTGACCTTCCTGGATGGAAGGAAGGATAGTTCGAATGGTTTCCATCTTGAAAGATGGGACCTTGAGAAATTTGTTTAAGATCTTGAGATCTAGGATTGGTCTGAATGTTCCCTCTTTTTTGGGAACTATGAACAGATTGGAGTAGAACCCCATCCCTTGTTCTCTCAATGGAACAGGATGAATCACTCCCATTTTTAACAGGTCTTCTACACAATGTAAGAACGCCTGTCTTTTTATGTGGTCTGAAGACAACTGAGACCTGTGGAACCTTCCCCTTGGGGGAAGTCCCTTGAATTCCAGAAGATAACCCTGGGAGACTATTTCTAGCGCCCAAGGATCCAGAACATCTCTTGCCCAAGCCTGAGCGAAGAGAGAGAGTCTGCCCCCCACCAGATCCGGTCCCGGATCGGGGGCCGATATTTCATGCTGTCTTGGTAGCAGTGGCAGGTTTCTTTGCCTGCTTTCCCTTGTTCCAGCCTTGCATTGGTCTCCAAGCTGGCTTGGCCTGAGAAGTATTACCCTCTTGCTTAGAGGACGTAGCACCTTGGGCTGGTCCGTTTTTACGAAAGGGACGAAAATTAGGTCTATTTTTTGCCTTGAAAGGCCGATCCTGAGGAAGGGCATGACCCTTACCCCCAGTGATATCAGAGATAATCTCTTTCAAGTCAGGACCAAACAGCGTTTTCCCCTTGAAAGGAATGTTTAGTAGCTTGTTCTTGGAAGACGCATCAGCCGACCAAGATTTCAACCAAAGCGCTCTGCGCGCCACAATAGCAAACCCAGAATTCTTAGCCGCTAACTTAGCCAATTGCAAAGAGGCGTCTAGAGTGAAAGAATTAGCCAATTTGAGAGCATTGACTCTGTCCATAATCTCCTCATAAGGAGGAGAGTCACTATCGAGCACCTTAATCAGTTCATCAAACCAGAAATATGCGGCTGTAGTGACAGGGACAATGCATGACATGGGTTGTAGAAGGTAACCCTGCTGAACAAACATCTTTTTAAGCAAACCTTCTAATTTTTTATCCATAGGATCTTTGAAAGCACAACTATCCTCTATGGGAATAGTGGTGCGTTTGTTTAAAGTAGAAACCGCTCCCTCGACCTTGGGGACTGACTGCCATAAGTCCTTTCTGGGGTCGACCATAGGAAACAATTTTTTAAATATGGGGGGAGGGACGAAAGGAATACCGGGCCTTTCCCATTCTTTATTAACAATGTCCGCCACCCGCTTGGGTATAGGAAAAGCTTCTGGGAGCCCCGGCACCTCTAGGAACTTGTCCATTTTACATAGTTTCTCTGGGATGACCAAATTTTCACAATCATCCAGAGTGGATAATACCTCCTTAAGCAAAATGCGGAGATGTTCCAATTTAAATTTAAAAGTAATCACATCAGATTCAGCCTGCTGAGAAATGTTCCCTAAATCAGTAATTTCTCCCTCAGACAAAACCTCCCTGGCTCCCTCAGATTGGGTTAGGGGCCCTTCAGAGATATTAATATCAGCGTCGTCATGCTCTTCAGTAACTAAAACAGAGCATCCACGCTTACGCTGACAAGGGTTCATTTTGGCTAAAATGTTTTTGACAGAATTATCCATTACAGCCGTTAATTGTTGCATAGTAAGGAGTATTGGCGCGCTAGATGTACTAGGGGCCTCCTGAGTGGGCAAGACTCGTGTAGACGAAGGAGGGAATGATGCAGTACCATGCTTACTCCCCTCACTTGAGGAATCATCTTGGGCATCATTGTCATTATCACATAAATCACATTTATTTAAATGAATAGGAATTCTGGCTTCCCCACATTCAGAACACAGTCTATCTGGTAGTTCAGACATGTTAAACAGGCATAAACTTGATAAGAAAGTACAAAAAACGTTTTGAAATAAAACCGTTACTGTCACTTTAAATTTTAAACTGAACACACTTTATTACTGCAATTGCGAAAAAACATGAAGGAATTGTTCAAAATTCACCAAACTTTCACCACAGTGTCTTAAAGCCTTGAAAATATTGCACACCAATTTTGGAAGCTTTAACCCTTAAAATAACGGAACCGGAGCCGTTTTAAGCTTTAACCCCTTTACAGTCCCTGGTATCTGCTTTGCTGAGACCCAACCAAACCCAAGGGGAATACGATACCAAATGATGCCTTCAGAAGTCTTTTATAAGTATCAGAGCTCCTCTCACATGCGACTGCATGCCATGCCTCTCAAAAACAAGTGCGCAACACCGGCGCGAAAATGAGACTCTGCCTATGCTTTGGGAAAGCCCCTAAAGAATAAGGTGTCTAAAACAGTGCCTGCCGATATTATTATATCAAAATACCCAGAATAAATGATTCCTCAAGGCTAAATAAGTGTTAATATCAATCGATTTAGCCCAAAAAATGTCTACAGTCTAAATAAGCCCTTGTGAAGCCCTTATTTACAATCGTAATAAACATGGCTTACCGGATCCCATAGGGAAAATGACAGCTTCCAGCATTACATCGTCTTGTTAGAATGTGTCATACCTCAAGCAGCAAAGGACTGCAAACTGTTCCCCCAACTGAAGTTAATGCTCTCAACAGTCCTGTGTGGAACAGCCATGGATTTTAGTTACGGTTGCTAAAATCATTTTCCTCATACAAACAGAATTCTTCATCTCTTTTCTGTTTCTGAGTAAATAGTACGTACCAGCACTATTTGAAAATAACAAACTCTTGATTGAATAATGAAAAACTACAGTTAAACACTAAAAAACTCTAAGCCATCTCCGTGGAGATGTTGCCTGTACAACGGCAAAGAGAATGACTGGGGTAGGCGGAGCCTAGGAGGGATCATGTGACCAGCTTTGCTGGGCTCTTTGCCATTTCCTGTTGGGGAAGAGAATATCCCACAAGTAAGGATGACGCCGTGGACCGGACACACCTATGTTGGAGAAAGGTAATTGAAAAATAATTTGTATATTCCCAAAGTGCTGTATCAAAGCACATTAATAGAACGTTATGTGGAAGGAAAAAGTGTGGAAGAAAAAGGTGCACAAGCAGCAGGGATGACAGCAGCCTGGAGAGGATTGTCAGGTAAAGGCCATTCAAAAGTGTTGGGGACTTTCACAAGCAGTGGACTGAGGCTGGAGTCAGTGCATCAAGAGCCACCACACACAGACGGATCCTGGGCATGGGCTTCAAATGTCGTATTCCTCTTGTCAAGCCACTCCTGAACAACAAACAATGTCAGAAGCGTCTTACCTGGGCTAAAGAAAAACAGACCTAGTCTGTTGCTCAGTGGTCCAAAGTCCTCTTCTCTGATGAGAGCAAATGTTGCATCTCATTTGGAAACCAAGGACCCAGAGTATGGAGGAAGAATGAAGAGGAACACACTGCAAGATGCTTGAAGTCCAGTGTGAAGTTTCCACAGTCTGTGTTGATTTGGGAGCCATGTCATCTGCTGGTGTTGGCCCACTGTGCTTCATTAAGTCCAGGGTCAATGTAGCCGTCTACCAGGAGATTTTGGAGAACTTCATGCTTCCTTCCGCAGACGAGCTCTATGGGGATGGTGATATTATTTTCTAGCAGGACTTGGCACATGCCCACACTGCCAAAAGCACCAAAACTTGGTTCAATGACCATGGGATTACTGTGCTTGATTGGCCAGCAAACTCGCCTGACCTGAACCCCATAGAGAATCTATGGGGCATTGCCAAGAGAAAGAAGAGAGACATAAAACTGAACAATGCAGAAAAGCTGAAGGCTGCTATTGAAGTATCCTGGTCTTCCATAATAACTCAGCAGTGCCACAGGCTGATAGCTTCCATGCCACGCTGCATTGAGGCAGTATTTGCTGCAAAAGGGGCCCAAAACAAGTACTGAGTACATACAGTGTGCATGCTTATACTTTTCAGAGGTCTGATATTGTTCTATGTACAATCCTTGTTTTATTGATTGCATGTAATATTCTAATTTTCTGAGATTGTGGATTTGGGGTTTTCATGAGCTGTAAGCCATAATCATCACAATTATGACAAATCACGGCTTGAACTATCTTGCTTTGCATGTAATGAGTCTATCTCATATAATAGTTTCACCTTTTAAGTTGCATTAGTGAAATAAATTAACTTTTGCATGATATTCTAATTTTTCGATTTTCACCTGTATATTTTACCAAATGAAATGGCTTTAGCTAGCAGGGAAAGCAGACCTCCTTATGCTATGTGTCTAATTACAGGTCCTCCTTTTCTTTTTTTACTGTGGCTCAAAGGCCCTGCTTTTTAAAAGATTCTCCAGCTTGGAGAAAAATTGTATTTCAGACTTCACAGGGGATCAACTTACAGAATGCTCAAAAGAAAAAGGTCAGAACTCCCCAGCACTGCAAGCTCTCTCATTTATTTATTTATTTGAAAAAGAGACAAGCCCAGTGATTTGTATTTTATATTACCTTATGTTTAAAAAGAAAATATTGAAAGAAATGTAATAAACAGCAGGAATACAAAACATAAACAATATCATAGGTGATACATTGCACATTTCTCTCTAATTTTCAACTGGAAAATAAAACTAGGTTTTCGCTCAAAGATAATAGAATAATATAACAGTTATCCAGTGTTTCTGTCAGATAGCCAGAGTTTGTGAAGAATTTTTCATAATCTTCTGACTCTGGATAGTAAAGAGGGGATCTCCCCAATTTACCTTGAGGTTCCAATCAGTATCCAGGGCCCGATCCGATATGCAGCGTCGCCCGCAAAAGCCGGTGACGCCGAATTTTGCGCGGGTTTGGTATCCTATATACGGCGTAACCTAGAAGTTACGCTTGTATATTTCTGCCTTTGCCCGAAGTTTTTTGGGCCATAGACAGGTAAGGCCCACGCAGTTTGGTATCCAATATACAGCGTAAGGACTTACGTGGCGAAAATGGAGAAATCTTACTCCATTTTCACCTCGCCACAAAATGCAGCCGTTGTAAGCCTTACGCTGTCTATTGGAGCCCCGTAACTCCCTAAACTAGCTACGAAATAAAACCTAACGCATGCGCAATGTCTATCTACCTGTCAACCGCGAAATGCTAAATAAAACCTAACACCTAACGCATGCGCAATGTCTATCTACCTGTCAACCGCGATCCCCCGCCGCAATCCCTAATAAAGTATTTAACCCCTAAACCGCCGCTCCAGGACCCTGCCGCCACTTACATTAAATGTATAACCCCCTAATGTGATCCCTCTACACCGTCGCCACCTACATTACATACCCCCTAATGTGAGCCCCTTACACCGCCGCCATCTACATTACATACCCCCTAATGTGAGCCCCTTACACCGCCGCCATCTACATTACATACCCCCTAATGTGAGCCCCTTACACCGCCGCCATCTACATTACATACCCCCTAATGTGAGCTCCTTACACCGCTGCCATCTACATTACATACCCCCTAATGTGAGCCCCTTACACCGCCACCATCTACATTACATACCCCCTAATGTGAGCCCCTTACCCCGCCACCATCTACATTACATACCCCCTAATGTGAGCTCCTATCCCGCCGCCAGCTATATTAAAATTATTAACCCCTAATCTAATCCCCCTACCCCGCCGCCAGCTATATTAAATTATTAACCCCTAATCTAATCCCCCTAAAACGCCGCCAGCTATATTAAAATTATTAACCCCTAATCTATTCCCCCTACACTGCCGCCAGCTATATTAAAATTATTAACCCCTAATTTAATCCCCCTACACCGCCGCCAGCTATATTAAAATTATTAACCCCTAATTTAATCCCCCTATACCGCCGCCAGCTATATTAAATACATTAACCCCTAATCTAATTCCCCTAAAGTAATCACCTCTATTACCAGCCCTTAAAAGGGCCTTTTGCGTGACATTGCCCCAAAGTAACAGCTCTATTGCCAGCCCTTAAAAGGGCTTTTTGCGGGGCATTTCGCCAAAGTAATCAGCTCTTTTACCAGCCCTTAAAAGGGCTTTTGGCGGGCATTGTCACAAAGAAATAAGCTCTTTTGCCTATAATCTAAATCCCCCTATACCGCCGCCACCTATAATAAATGTATTACCCCCTAATCTAATCCCCCTACACCGCCGCCACCTATATTAAATAGATTAACCCCTAATCTAATCCCCCTACACCGCCGCTACCTATATTAAATAGATTAACCCCTAATCTAATCCCCCTACACCGCCGCCAGTTATATTAACTATATTAACCCTAATTATATTAAGGTTAATATAGTTAATATCGTTATTATATTATATATATATATATATATATATATATTAACTATATTAACCCTAATTATATTAGAGTTAATATAGTTAATATCGTTATTATATTATATATATATTAAGTATAATAACCCTATCTAACAACCCTAACTAAATTCTTATTAAAATAAATCTAATTAATATTAATATTATTAATTAAAATATTCCTGTTTAAATCTAAATACTTACCTATAAAATAAACCCTAAGATAGCTACAATGTAATTAATAATTACATTGTAGCTATTTTAGGGTTTATATTTATTTTACAGGTAACTTGGTATTTATTTTAACTAGGTACAATAGCTATTAAATAGTTCATAACTATTTAATAGCTACCTAGTTAAAATAATTACCAATTTACCTGTAAAATAAATCCTAACCTAAGTTACAAATACACCTACACTATCAATAAATTAAATAAACTACAAATATCTAAACTAAAATACAATTAAATACACTAAACTTAATTACAAAAAAACAAACACTAAATTACAAAAAAAAAAAGATTACAAGAATTTTAAGCTAATTACACCTATTCTAAGCCCCCTAATAAAATAACAAAGCCCCCCAAAATAAAAAAATGTCCCTACCCTAAACTAAATTACAAAAGTTAACAGCTCTATTACCAGCCCTTAAAAGGGCTTTTTGCGGGGCATGCCCCAAAGAAATCAGCTATTTTGCCTGTAAAAAACACACAATACCACCCCCCCAACATTGCAACCCACCACCCACATACCCCTACTCTAACTCAAACCCCCCTTAAATAAACCTAACACTAAGCCCCAGAAGATCTCCCTACCTTGAGTCGTCTTCACCCAGCCGGACCGAACTCTTCATCCAATCCGTGCGATGTCTTCATCCAAGCGGCAAAGAAGAAGTCTTCCATCCGGCGATGTCTTCATCCAAGGGGCAAAGAAGAAGTCTTCCATCCGGCGATGTCTTCATCCAAGCGGCAAAGAAGAGGTCCTCCATCGGGGCGAAGTTTTCTTCCAAGCGGCATCTTCAATCTTCTTTCTTCAGCCCTCCGACGCGGAACATCCATCTGGCCCGACGAATGAAGTTTCCTTTAAATGACGTCATCCAAGATGGCGTCCGTCGAATTCCGATTGGCTGATAGGATTCTATCAGCCAATCGGAATTAAGGTAAGAAAATCTGATTGACTGATTCAATCAGCCAATCACATTCAAGTTCAATCCCATTGGCTGATCCAATCAGCCAATCAGATTGAGCTTGCATTCTATTGGCTGATCGGAACAGCCAATAGAATGCGAGCTCAATCTGATTGGCTGATTGGATCAGCCAATCGAATTGAACTTGAATCTGATTGGATGATTGAATCAGACAATCAGATTTTCTTACCTTAATTCCGATTGGCTGATAGAAACCTATCAGCCAATCGGAATTTGATGGACGCTCCATCAGCCAATCGGAATTCAATGGACGCCATCTTGGATGATGTCATTTAAATGTAATGTAGATGGCGGTGGTGTAAGGGGCTCACATTAGGGGGTATGTAATGTAGATGGCGGCGGTGTAAGGGCTCACATTAGGGGGTATGTAATGTAGATGGCGGCGGTGTAAGGGGCTCACATTAGGGGGTATGTAATATAGGTGGCGACGGTGTAGGGGGATCACATTAGGGGGTTATACATTTAATGTAGGTGGCGGCGGGATCCTGGAGCGGCGGTTTAGGGGTTAAATACTTTATTAGGGATTGCGGCTGGGGATCTCGGTTGACAGGTAGATAGACATTGCGCATGCGTTAGGTTTTATTTTGTAGCTAGTTTAGGGAGTTACGGGGCTCCAATAGACAGCGTAAGGCTTACTACGGCTGCATTTTGTGGCGAGGTGAAAATGGAGTAAGATTTCTCCATTTTCGCCACGTAAGTCCTTGGATTGGATACCAAACTACGCGGGTTTGGTATACCTGTCTCACATTCTATTGGCTGTTCCGATCAGCAAATAAAATGCGAGCTCAATCTGATTGGCTGATTGGATTGAACTTGAATCTGATTGGCTGATTGAATCAGTCAATCAGATTTTCTTACCTTAATTCCGATTGGCTGATAGAATCCTATCAGCCAATCGAAATTCCATGGACGCTCCATCAGCCAATTGGAATTCGACGGACGCCATCTTGGATGACGTCATTTAAAGGAAACTTCATTCGTCGTTCAGTCGTCGGGCCAGATGTATGTTCCGCGTCGGAGGGCTGAAGAAAGAAGATTGAAGATGCCGCTTGGAAGAAAACTTCGCCCCGATGGAGGACCTCTTCTTTGCCGCTTGGATGAAGACATCGCCGGATGGAAGACTTCTTCTTTGCCGCTTGGATGAAGACATCGCCGGATGGAAGACTTCTTCTTTGCCGTTTGAATGAAGACATCGCCCGGATTGGATGAAGAGTTTGGCCCGGCTGGGTGAAGACGACTCAAGGTAGGGAGATCTTCTGGGGCTTAGTGTTAGGTTTATTTAAGGGGAGTTTGGGTTAGAGTAGGGGTATGTGGGTGGTGGGTTGTAATGTTGGGGGGTGGTATTGTGTGTTTTTTTTCAGGCAAAAGAGCCGATTTCTTTGGGGCATGCCCCGCAAAAAGCCCTTTTAAGGGCTGGTAATAGAGCTGTTAACTTTTGTAATTTAGTTTAGGGTAGGGAATTTTTTTTATTTTGGGGGGCTTTGTTATTTTATTAGGGGGCTTAGAATAGGTGTAATTAGCTTAAAATTCTTGTAATCTTTTTTATTTTTTGTAATTTAGTGTTTGTTTTTGTAATTTAGTTTAGTGTATTTAATTGTATTTTAGTTTAGATATTTGTAGTTTATTTAATTTATTGATAGTGTAGGTGTATTTGTAACTTAGGTTATGATTTATTTTACAGGTAAATTGGTAATTATCTTAACTAGGTAGCTATTAAATAGTTATGAACTATTTAATAGCTATTGTACCTAGTTAAAATAAATACCAAGTTACCTGTAAAATAAATATAAACCCTAAAATAGCTACAATGTAATTATTAATTACATTGTAGCTATCTTAGGGTTTATTTTATAGGTAAGTATTTAGATTTAAATAGGAATATTTTAAGTAATAATATTAATATTAATTAGATTTATTTTAATAAGAATTTAGTTAGGGGTGTTAGAGTTAGATAGGGTTATTATACTTAATATATATATATAATATAATAACGATATTAACTATATTAACCCTAATATAATTAGGGTTAATATATATATACTATAATAACGATATTAACTATATTAACCCTAATATAATTAGGGTTAATATAGTTAATATATATTATATAATAACGATATTAACTATATTAACCCTAATATAATTAGGGTTAATATAGTTAATATAGCTGGCGGTGGTGTAGGGGGATTAGATTAGGGGTTAATCTATTTAATATAGGTGGCGGCGGTGTAGGGGGATTAGATTAGGGGTTAATCTATTTAATATAGGTGGCAGCGGTGTAGGGGGATTAGATTAGGGGGTAATACATTTATTATAGGTGGCGGCGGTATAGGGGGATTTAGATTATAGGCAAAAACAGAATTTGTGCTTACCTGATAAATTACTTTCTCTTGTGGTGTATCCAGTCCACGGATTCATCCTTTACTTGTGTTATATTCTCCTTCCCTACAGGAAGTGGCAAAGAGAGCACACAGCAGAGCTGTCCATATAGCTCCCCCTCCAGCTCCACCCCCCAGTCATTCGACCAAAGGTTAGGAAGAAAAAGGAGAAACCATAGGGTACAGTGGTGACTGTAGTTTAAACAAAAAAATTGTTTTACCTGACTTAATTGCCAGGGCGGGCCATGGACTGGATACACCACAAGAGAAAGTAATTTATCAGGCAAGCATAAATTCTGTTTTCTCTTGTAAGGTGTATCCAGTCCACGGATTCATCCTTTACTTGTGGGATACCAATACCAAAGCTTTAGGACACGGATGAAGGGAGGGAACAAGACAGGTACCTTAAACGGAAGGCACCACTGCTTGCAAAACCTTTCTCCCAAAAATAGCCTCCGAAGAAGCAAAAGTATCGAATTTATAAAATTTGGAAAAAGTATGCAGTGAAGACCAAGTCGCTGCCTTACAAATCTGTTCAACAGAAGCCTCATTTTTAAAAGCCCATGTGGAAGCCACTGCTCTGGTAGAATTAGCAGTAATTGTTTCAGGAGGCTGCTGGCCAGCAGTCTCATAGGCCAAATGGATGATGCTTTTCAGCCAAAAGGAAAGAGAGGTAGCAGTTGCTTTCTGACCTCTCCTCTTACCAGAATAGATAAACAAGGAAGATGTTTGTCTGAAATCCTTAGTTGCTTGTAAATAGAACTTTAAAGCACGAACTACATCAAGATTGTGTAACAGACGTTCCTTCTTCGAAGAAGGATTAGGACACAGAGAAGGAACAACTATTTCCTGGTTAATATTCTTGTTAGAAACAACTTTAGGAAGAAAACCAGGCTTGGTACGCAAAACTACCTTATCTGCATGGAACACCAGGTAAGGTGAATCACACTGTAAGGCAGATAATTCTGAAACTCTTCGAGCAGAAGAGATAGCTACCAAAAACAAAACTTTCCAAGATAACAACTTAATATCTATGGAATGTAAAGGTTCAAATGGAACCCCTTCAAGAACTGAAAGAACTAGATTTAGACTCCATGGCGGAGCCACAGGTTTATAGACAGGCTTGATTCTGACTAAAGCCTGAGCAAATGCTTGAATGTCTGGTACCTCTGCCAGACGCTTGTGTAAAAGAATAGACAAAGCAGATATTTGTCCTTTTAAGGAACTAGCTGACAATCCTTTCTCCAATCCTTCTTGGAGAAAAGACAATATCCTGGGAATCCTAATCTTACTCCATTAGTAATCCTTGGATTCACACCAACAAAGATATTTCCGCCATATCTTATGGTAGATTTTCCTGGTGACAGGCTTTCTAGCCTGAATCAGAGTATCTATAACGGACTCAGAGAAACCACGCTTTGATAGAATTAAGCGTTCAATCTCCAAGCAGTCAGACGTAGAGAAACTAGATTTGGATGCTTGAACGGACCCTGTATTAGAAGATCCTGCCTCATTGGCAGTGTCCATGGTGGGACAGATGACATGTCCACTAGGTCTGCATACCAAGTCCTGCGTGGCCACGCAGGCGCTATCAGAATCACCGAAGCCTACTCCTGCTTGATTCTGGCAACCAGACGAGGGAGAAGGGGAAACGGTGAAAAAACATAAGCCAGATTGAAGGACCAAGGCGCTGCTAGAGCATCTATCAATACCGCCTTGGGGTCCCGGGACCTGGACCCGTAGAGAGGAAGTTTGGCGTTCTGACGGGACGCCATCAGATCCAACTCTGGAGTGCCCCATAGCTGAGTCAGCTGGGCAAATACCTCCGGGTGGAGTTCCCACTCCCCCGGGTGAAAAGTCTGACAACTTAGAAAATCTGCCTCCCAGTTGTCTACTCCTGGGATGTGAATTGCTGAGAGATGGCAGGAGTGATCCTCCGCCCACCTGATTATTTTAGTTACTTCCGTCATCGCTAGGGAACTCTTTGTTCCCCCCTGATGATTTACGTAAGCTACAGTCGTGATGTTGTCTGACTGAAATCTGATGAATTTGGCCGCAGCTAGTTGAGGCCATGCCTGAAGAGCGTTGAATATCGCCCTCAGTTCCAGAATGTTTATCGGGAGAAGCGTTTCTTCCCGAGACCATAAGCCCTGAGCTTTCAGGGAGTCCCAGACCGCACCCTAGCCTAACAGACTGGCGTCGGTCGTTACAATGATCCACTCTGGCTTGCGGAAACATATTCCCTGAGACAGGTGATCCTGAGACAACCACCAGAGAAGAGAATCTCTGGTCTCCTGGTCCAACTGAATTTGAGGAGACAAATCTGCATAATCCCCATACCACTGTTTGAGCATGCATAGTTGCAGTGGTCTGAGGTGTATCCGAGCAAAAGGGACTATGTCCATTGCTGCTACCATTAATCCGAACTCGGCAAGTAGTTAAGAGTTTTAACTTTCTGACCTCCGTCAGAAACATTTTCATTTCTACCGAGTCTATTAGAGTCCCTAGGAAGGGAACCCTTGTGAAAGGGGAAAGAGAACTCTTTTTTATGTTCACCTTCCACCCATGAGACCTCAGAAAGGCCAATACAATCTCCGTGTGAGACTTGGCTCTTTGGAAAGACGGCGCCTGAATTAAGATGTTGTCTAGGTAAGGCGCCACTGCTATGCCCCGCGGTCTTAGAACCGCCAGGAGGGACCCTAGCACCTTTGTGACAATTCTGGGAGCAGTGGCTAAGCCGAAGGGAAGAGCCACAAACTGGTAATGCTTGTCCAGAAAAGCGAACCTGAGAAACTGGTGATGATCTTTGTGGATAGGAATGTGTAGGTATGCATCCTTTAGATCCACGGTAGTCATATATTGATCTTCCTGGATCATTGGTAAGATTGTCCGAATGGTCTCCATTTTGAATGATGGGACTCTGAGGAATCTGTTTAGAATTTTTAGATCCAGGATGGGTCTGAAAGTTCCCTCTTTTTTAGGAACCACAAACAGGCTTGAGTAAAAACCCAACCCTTGTTCCGCAATTGGAACTGGGTGGATCACTCCCATTGTATGTAGATCTTCTACACAGCATAAAAACGCCTCTTTCTTTGTCTGATCTGTAGACAGATGAGAAATGTGGAACCTTCCCCTTGGAGGAGAGCCCTTGAATTCTAGAAGATATCCCTGGGATACAATATCTAATGCCCAAGGATCGTGTACATCTCTTGCCCAGGCCTGAGCGAAGAGAGAGAGTCTGCCCCCTACTAGATCCAGTCCCGGATCGGGGGCTACCCCTTCATGCTGTCTTGGTGGCAGCTGCAGGCTTTTTGGCCTGTTTACCCTTGTTCCAGCCCTGGTAAGGCTTCCAGGTTGCCTTGGGCTGTGAAGCGTTACCCTCTTGCTTTGCAGCCGGAGAGGATGAAGCGGGGCCGCTCCTGAAATTACGAAAGGAACGAAAATTAGCTTTGTTCTTTGTCTTAAAGGACTTGTCCTGAAGGAGAGCATGGCCTTTTCCCCCGGTGATTTCTGAAATAATCTCTTTCAATTCAGGCCCGAAGAGGGTCTTTCCTTTGAAAGGGATGTTCAAAAGCTTGGATTTAGACGACACATCGGCCGACCAGGACTTTAGCCATAGCGCCCTGCGCACCAAAATGGTGAAACCTGAATTTTTTGCCGCAAACTTAGCTATTTGGAAAGCGGCGTTAGTGATAAAAGAATTAGCTAGCTTTAGAGCCTTAATTCTATCCATAATTTGCTCATAAGAGGTCTCCGTCTGGAGTGAGTCTTCCAGCACCTCAAACCAGAAAGCAGCTGCAGTAGTTACAGGAATAATGCAGGCAATAGGTTGGAGAAGAAAACCTTGTTGAACAAAAATTTTCTTAAGTAAACCCTCTAACTTCTTATCCATAGGGTCTTTAAAAGCACAACTGTCTTCAATTGGTATGGTTGTGCGTTTAGCAAGTGAAGAAACAGCCCCCTCCACCTTAGGGACCGTCTGCCATGAGTCCCGCACGGGGTCAGATATGGGGAACATTTTCTTAAAAACAGGAGGGGGAACAAAGGGAACACCTGGTTTATCCCACTCCCTAGTAACGATATCCGCAATCCTCTTAGGGACCGGAAACGCATCAGTGTAAACAGGGACCTCTAGGTACTTGTCCATTTTACATAATTTCTCTGGGATCACCAAAGGGTCGCAGTCATCCAGAGTAGCTAATACCTCCCTGAACAAAACGTGGAGGTGTTATAGTTTAAATTTAAAAGCCAATGTATCTGAATCTGTCTGAGGAGGAACCCTTCCTGAATCAGAGACTTCTCCCTCAGACATCAAATCCCTCGCTCCCACTTCAGAGCGTTGTGAGGGTATATCGGATACGGTTACCAAAGCGTCAGAATGCTCATAATCTGTTCTTAAAACGGAGCTATCATGCTTTGCAGGTAACACGGGCAGTTTAGATAAGAAGGCTGTGAGAGAATTATCCATGACTGCCGCTAAGTCTTGTAATGTAAAAGGGTTAGACGCACTAAAGGTACTAGGCATCGCTTGAGCAGGCGTAACTGGTTGTGACACTTGGGGAGAGGTAGACGGGCTACCCTCGTTACCTTCAGTCTGAAAATCATCTTGGGCCACATTCTTAAGTGCAACAAGATGATCTTTAAAGTGTATAGACATATCAGTACAAGTGGGACACATTCTGAGAGGGGGTTCCCCCATGGCTTCTAAACACATTGAACAAGGATTTTCCTTGGTTTCAGACATGTTTAACAGACTAGTAGTATACACAAACAGGCTTGGAAATCACTTTAATCAAATAAAAAACACAATTTGAAAAAAACGTTACTGTGCCTTTAAGAGATAAAAAGAGCACACAATTTTGCAAAACAGTGAAAAATGCAGCAATCCTTTTGACATTTTCACAGTATGTACCTAAAGTAAGATTGCACCACTAGTATCAAAACGATTAACCCCTTAATGCCCAAACCGGAGCAGCCTAAAGCCAACACCCGGTTAAAATTACTACAGCACCTTGCCACAGCCTTGCTGTGGCCCTACCTGCCCTTAGGAATCAGATTTGGGGGAATATAGCTCCTTTTAGGCCCTCAAACAGCAGCAGGACCCTCCATATGAAGCAGCATGAACTTCTATGCAATTCTAACTGCGCATCTGAGGCGCGAAATTAGGCTCCTCCCACTCTATTCCGGAGCTGTGAGGCCTAAGAAATCACTCCTAAGTGAATAAAAATTAGCCATGTGGGTAATAACCCCAGAAAGAACCCAAAAGGACTTTCAAAGTGTCTTACAAACGATATTTTCCTTAGATAAACAATCAATTGCCCTGAATAAGTGTCAACCAGCATAATTAGCCCTGTTATGTAAGCATTCAATTCCTTACTAAGTCTGTGAACATAGCTTACCCTCCCCTCATGGGGATATTGTCAGTCTCTTCTAGCATTATCTCAGTCTTGTCTAGAAATAAATGACTGAACATACCTTATTGCAGACTACCCTGCAAACCGTTCCCCCTGAAGTTTTCTGGTACTCCTCAGTCCTGTGTGGGAACAGCAGTGGATTTTAGTTACAACATGCTAAAATCATTTTCCTCTCAGCAGAAATCTTCATCACTTTTCTGCTAGAGAGTAAATAGTACAAACCGGTACCATTTAAAATAACAAACTTTTGATTGAAGATAATAAAAACTACAATTCTAACACCACATTCACTTTACCCTCCCGAGAGAGACCCTAGTGCTTAGAGCCGGCAAAGAGAATGACTGGGAGGGTGGAGCTGGAGGGGGGAGCTATATGGACAGCTCTGCTGTGTGCTCTCTTTGCCACTTCCTGTAGGGAAGGAGAATATCACACAAGTAAAAGATGAATCCGTGGACTGGATACACCTTACAAGAGAAAGAGCTGATTTCTTTGTGACAATGCCCCGCCAAAAGCCCTTTTAAGGGCTGGTAAAAGAGCTGATTACTTTGGGGCAAAGTCCCGCAAAAAGCCCTTTTAAGGGCTGTCAATAGAGCTGTTTACTTTGGGGTAATGCCACGCATAAAGCCCTTTTCAGGGCTATTTGTAGGGTTAGACTTAGGTTTAGTGGTAGGGATAGTTTAGTATTTTAGGGATTAATTAATTTAATATAGGTGGCGGCGGTGTAGGGGGATTAGATTAGGGGTTAATTAATTTAATATAGGTGGCGGCGGTGTAGGGGGATTAAATTAGGGGTTAATAATTTAATATAGCTGGCGGCGGGGTAGGGGGATTAGATTAGGGGTTAATAATTTTAATATAGCTGGCGGCGGGGTAGGAGCTCACATTAGGGGGTAGGTAATATAGCTGGCGGCGGTATAGGGGCTCACATTAGGGGATAGTTAATGTAGCTGGTGGCGGTATAGGGGCTCACATTAGGGGGTAGTTAATGTAGCAGGCGGCGGGGTAGGAGCTCACATTAGGGGGTAGTTAATGTAGGTGGCGGGGTAGGAACTCACATTAGGGGGTAGTTAATGTAGGTGGCGGTGGGGTCCGGGAGCGGCGGTTTAGGGGTTAATAACTTTACTAGGTGGCGGCGGGGTCCGGGAGCGGCGGTTTAGGGGTTAATGCATTTATTATTAGGAGAGTGAGGGGGGATAGCGGATAGAGGGGTATACGTGTCGGGCTATGTTTGGGAGGCGTGTTAGACAGTACGGGTGATTTCATAACTTAGTCAGGTTTTGTAGGCGCCGGCAGTTTCTAAAGTGCCGTAAGTCACTGGCGACTCCAGAAATTTGTACTTACGCAGAATTCTGGACATCGCTGGTTTATCAGACTTACGGCACTTTAGCATCTGACGGCGCCGTATATGGGATAGCTCGAGTTGCGAGCTGAAACTATGGGCGGCGGGGGTTCCCTCGCTTGCGCCGCAAACTACGATCTATACCGGATTGCGCCCCCAGTGTCCCTTAGCGAATGGTGTACATTCGTCTTGTACAGAACCAGAAATAACAGTATGTGCAAAAAAATGAACACTATCGGAAAGAATGAGAAAAAAAAGGGGGAATAGACAGAGTAATTTGGTACTTATAAATAAAGTGTTTTTGTTGTTATACTTGTCTATTGTCTATTCATTTATAGGATTTAGGTAATTGTCGAATAGGTAGTCTACTTCTGAAAACAGAATTTATGCTTACCTGATAAATTACTTTCTCCAACGGTGTGTCCGGTCCACGGCGTCATCCTTACTTGTGGGAATATTCTCTTCCCCAACAGGAAATGGCAAAAAGGAAAGCAAAAGCTGTCCATATAGTCCCTCCTCGGGCTCCGCCCCCCAGTCATTCGACCGACGGTTAGGAGAAAAAAAGGAGAAACTATAGGGTGCCGTGGTGACTGTAGTGTATAGAGAAAGAAATTTTTCAAACCTGATTAAAAAACCAGGGCGGGCGGTGGACCGGACACACCGATGGAGAAAGTAATTTATCAGGTAAGCATAAATTCTGTTTTCTCCAACATTGGTGTGTCCGGTCCACGGCGTCATCCTTACTTGTGGGAACCAATACCAAAGCTTTAGGACACGGATGAAGGGAGGGAGCAAATCAGGTTACCTAAACAGAAGGCACCACGGCTTGCAAAACCTTTCTCCCAAAAACAGCCTCCGAAGAAGCAAAAGTATCAAATTTGTAAAATTTGGCAAAAGTGTGCAGAGAAGACCAAGTCGCTGCCTTACATATCTGATCAACAGAAGCCTCGTTCTTGAAGGCCCACGTGGAAGCCACAGCCCTAGTGGAGTGAGCTGTGACTCGTTCAGGAGGCTGCCGTCCGGCAGTCTCATAAGCCAATCGGATAATGCTTTTCAGCCAGAAAGAAAGAGAGGTAGCAGTAGCTTTTTGTCCTCTCCTCTTACCAGAGTAAACGACAAACAAAGATGAGGTTTGTCTAAAATCCTTTGTTGCTTCTAAATAGAACTTTAAAGCACGAACTACATCTAAATTGTGTAACAAGCGTTCCTTCTTAGAAACTGGTTTTGGGCACAGAGAAGGAACAACTATCTCCTGGTTAATATTCTTGTTGGAAACAACTTTTGGAAGAAAACCAGGCTTCGTACGTAAAACGACCTTATCTGAATGGAACACCAGATAGGGTGGATCACACTGCAAAGCAGAAACTCTTCAAGCAGAAGAAATAGCAACCAAAAACAGAACTTTCCAAGATAGTAACTTGATATCTATGGAATGTAAAGGTTCAAACGGAACCCCTTGAAGAACAGAAAAAACTAAATTTAGACTCCAAGGAGGAGTCATGGGTCTGTAAACAGGCTTGATTCTGACCAAAGCCTGTACAAAAGCTTGTACATCTGGCACAACTGCCAGTCGTTTGTGTAACAAAACAGATAAAGCAGAAATCTGTCCTTTTAGAGAACTCGCTGACAACCCTTTATCCAAACCCTCTTGGAGAAAGGAGAGAATCTTAGGAATTTTAATCTTACTCCAGGAGAATCCCTTGGATTCACACCAACAGATATATTTTTTCCATATTTTATGGTAAATCTTTCTAGTCACAGGTTTTCTGGCTTGTACCAGAGTATCTATCACTGAATTTGAAAACCCCCGCTTAGATAAAATCAAGCGTTCAATTTCCAAGCAGTCAGCTGCAGAGAAACTAGATTTGGATGTTCGAATGGACCTTGTACTAGAAGATCCTGTCTCAAAGGAAGCTTCCATGGTGGAGCCGATGACATATTCACCAGGTCTGCATACCAAGTCCTGCGTGGCCACGCAGGAGCTATCAGAATCACCGAGGCCTTCTCCTGTTTGATCCTGGCTACAAGCTTGGGAAGGAGAGGGAACGGTGGAAACACATAAGCTAGGTTGAACGACCAAGGCGCCACTAATGCATCCACTAGAGTCGCCTTGGGATCCCTGGATCTGGACCCGTAGCAAGGAACCTTGAAGTTCTGACAAGACGCCATCAGATCCATGTCTGGAATGCCCCATAATTGGGTTAACTGGGCAAAGACCTCCGGGTGGAGTTCCCACTCCCCCGGATGGAAAGTCTGACGACTCAGATAATCCGCCTCCCAGTTGTCTACTCCTGGGATGTGAATTGCAGATAGATGGCAGGAGTGATCCTCCACCCATTTGATGATCCTGGATACCTCTCTCATCGCCAAGGAACTCTTTGTTCCTCCCTGATGGTTGATGTAAGCTACAGTCGTCATGTTGTCTGACTGAAATCTTATGAATCCGGCCTTCGCTAGTTGAGGCCAAGCCCGGAGAGCATTGAATATCGCTCTCAGTTCCAGGATGTTTATCGGGAGAAGAGACTCTTCCCGAGACCATAGACCCTGAGCTTTCAGGGAATCCCAGACCGCGCCCCAGCCTAACAGACTGGCGTCGGTCGTGACAATAACCCACTCTTGTCTGCGGAAACTCATTCCCTGAGACAGGTGATCCTGAGTCAACCAGTAACGGAGTGAGTCTCTGGTTACCTGGTCTACTTGAATCTGTGGAGACAAGTCTGCATAGTCCCCATTCCACTGATTGAGCATGCACAGTTGTAATGGTCTTAGATGAATTTGAGCAAAAGGAACTATGTCCATTGCTGCAACCATCAATCCTACTACTTCCATGCACTGAGCTATGGAAGGCTGCAGAATAGAGTGAAGAACTTGGCAAGCGTTTAGAAGCTTTGACTTTCAGACTTCTGTCAGGAAGATCTTCATTTCTGAAGAATCTATTATTGTTCCCAAAAAGGGAACTCTTGTTGACGGGGACAGGGAACTCTTTTCTACGTTCACCTTCCACCCGTGAGATCTGAGAAAGGCTAGAACAATGTCTGTATGAGCCTTTGCCTTGGAAAGAGACAACGCTTGAATTAGAATGTCATCTAGATAAGGTGCCACTGCAATGCCCCTCGGTCTTAGAACCGCCAGAAGGGACCCTAGCACCTTTGTGAAAATTCTGGGAGCAGTGGCTAAACCAAACGGAAGAGCCACGAACTGGTAATGTTTGTCCAGAAAGGCGAACCTTAGGAACTGATGATGATCTTTGTGGATAGGAATATGTAGGTACGCATCCTTTAAATCCACGGTAGTCATATATTGACCCTCCTGGATTGTAGGTAAAATTGTTTGAATGGTTTCCATTTTGAACAATGGAATCTTTAAATCCAGAATTGGTCTGAAAGTTCCCTCTTTTTTGGGAACTACAAACAGGTTTGAGTAAAACCCCTGACCTTGTTCCACTGTTGGAACTGGGTGTATCACTCCCATCTTTAACAGGTCTTCTACACAATGTAAGAATGCCTGTCTCTTTATTTGGTCTGAAGATAAGCGAGACATGTGGAACCTTCCCCTTGGAGGAAGTTCCTTGAATTCTAGAAGATAACCCTGAGAGACTATTTCTAGTGCCCAGGGATCCGGAACATCTCTTTCCCAGGCCTGAGCAAAGAGAGAGAGTCTGCCCCTACTAGATCCGGTCCCGGATCGGGGGCTACCCCTTCATGCTGTCTTGGTAGCAGCAGCAGGCTTCTTGGCCTGTTTACCCTTGTTCCAGCCTTGCATTGGTTTCCAAGCTGGCTTAGCCTGGGAAGCGTTACCCTCTTGTCTAGAGGCTGCAGAGTTAGAAGCCGGTCCGTTCCTGAAATTACGAAAGGAACGAAAATTGGACTTATTCTTAGCCTTGAAAGGCCTATCCTGTGGGAGGGCATGGCCCTTCCCCCCAGTGATGTCTGAAATAATTTCTTTCAATTCTGGCCCAAAAACGGTCTTACCTTTGAAAGGGATATTAAGTAATTTTGTCTTGGAAGATACATCCGCCGACCAAGACTTTAGCCAGAGCGCTCTGCGCGCCACAATTGCAAACCCTGAATTTTTCGCCGCTAATCTCGCTAATTGCAAAGCGGCATCTAAAATAAAGGAATTAGCTAACTTAAGTGCGTGAATTCTGTCCATGACTTCCTCATATGGAGTCTCCTTATTGAGCGACTTTTCTAGTTCATCGAACCAGAAACACGCCGCCGTAGTGACAGGAATAATGCACGAAATAGGTTGGAGGAGGTATCCTTGCTGAACAAAAATCTTTTTAAGCAAACCCTCCAATTTTTTATCCATAGGATCTTTGAAAGCACAATTGTCCTCAATGGGAATAGTCGTGCGTTTGGCTAGCGTAGAAACTGCCCCCTCAACCTTAGGGACTGTTTGCCATGTGTCCTTCCTTGGGTCGACCATGGGGAACAATTTCTTAAATATAGGAGGTGGGACAAAAGGTATGCCTGGTTTCTCCCATTCCTTAGTCACTATGTCCGCCACCCTTTTAGGTATCGGAAAGGCATCAGGGTGCACCGGAACCTCTAGGAATTTGTCCATCTTGCACAATTTTTCTGGAATGACCAAAGAGTCACAATCATCCAGCGTAGTTAGTACCTCCTTAAGTAATGCACGGAGATGCTCTAACTTAAATTTAAACGTCACAACATCAGGTTCTGCCTGTTGAGAAATTCTTCCTGAATCAGAAAGTTCTCCCTCCGACAAACCCTCCCTCACTGCCACTTCTGACTGGTGTGAGGGTATGACAGATAAATTATCGTCAGCGCCTTCTTGCTCCACTGTATTTAAAACTGAGCAATCACGCTTTCTTTGAAATGCTGGCATTTTGGATAAAATATTAGCTATGGAGTTATCCATTACTGCCGTTAATTGTTGCATAGTAACAAGCATTGGCGCGCTAGATGTACTAGGGGTCGCCTGCGCGGGCATAACTGGTATTGACACAGAAGGAGAGGATGAAGAACTATCCCCACTACCTTCATTTGAGGAATCATCTTAGGCAACCTTACTAAATGTGACAGTACTGTCCTTACTTTGTCTGGACGCCATGGCACAATTATCACATACATTTGAAGGGGGGACCACCTTGGCCTCCATACATACAGAACATGATCTATCTGAAGGTACAGACATGTTAGACAGGCTTAAACAGGCTAATAATGCAAAAAAAAAGTTTTTAAACAAAACCGTTACTGTCTCTTTAAATGTTAAACAGAGCACACTTTATTTCTGAATGTGTGAAAAACTATGAAGGAAATATCCAATCTTTACCAAATTTTCACCACAGTGTGCTTTTAAAGTATTGCACCCCAATTTTCAAGCTTTTAACCCCTTAAATGAGGAAACCGGAGCCGTTTAATCAATTAGCAATTTTAACCCCACTACAGTCCCAGCAACAGCGTTTGCTGCGACTTCACCTGTCCTAGGGGGTTATACGATACCAAATCAAGCCTTCCAGGAACGTTTTCAATGATCACCAGACCCTCTCACATGCAGCTGCATGCACTGCATCCAAAAGAAACTGCGCAATTATGGCGCGAAAATGAGGCTCTGCCTACTATAGTGAAAGTCCCTTCCTGACTGGGAAGGTGTCTAAACAACTGCCTGGCGCCTAAAAACGTTTTCCCAACACTAAAAAGTTTGGAAATCACTTCAAACTTCATAAAAAACTTAAAAATAAAGCAATCGATTTAGCCCACAAGAGTGTCAACCAGTGTATAGCCCATAATAAGCCTTCATTCTGTTAAGAGTCTAAGAAAATGGCTTACCGATCCCCAAGAGGGAAAATGACAGTCTTCTAGCATTACACAGTCTTGTTAGAAAATGGACTAGTCATACCTTGAGCAGAAAAGTCTGCAAACTGTTCCCCCCAACTGAAGTTCTCTGGGCTCAACAGTCCTGCGTGGGAACAGCAATTGATTTTAGTTACTGCTGCTAAAATCATACTCCTCTTTTAAACAGAACTCTTCATCCCTTTCTGTTTTAGAGTAAATAGTACAAACCGGCACTATTTTAAAATAACAAACTCTTGATAGAAGAATAAAAAACTACAACTAAACACCACATACTCTTCACCATCTCCGTGGAGATGCTACTTGTTCAGAGCGGCAAAGAGAATGACTGGGGGGCGGAGCCCGAGGAGGGGCTATATAGACAGCTTTTGCTGTGCTCTTTGCCATTTCCTGTTGGGGAAGAGAATATTCCCACAAGTAAGGATGACGCCGTGGACCGGACACACCAATGTTGGAGAAAGCTAGTTTATTTAGGTCAGGAGCAGTGGGTTAGTAGTGTTCCCTTTTAAGATCCAGTAGAACCAAATTTTGTGTACTGAATCTCTATTGTCCATTACCCAAGCTGCTGATTCATACATAGTATAGGTTAGATTAATCTTGTTGATGATTTCTGGCCATGTGGTCGTCCCTGTTTTCCAGTATGTAGCTATGCAGGCCCTAGTTATAGTACATAATATCCTAATGAAGGTATTAATAGGTTTGTTATAGTGACTAATACGCTCATGTAGTAGTGCATGAGTGATGGTGAGTTTGATGTTGTTGTCTAATAGTGAACTAAGCAGCCTGGATAAGGTATCCCATAGTTCTCTAACTTTAACCCACCTCATTATATCCCCTGTAGCATTGTCTGTTACCTGTAGGAGTCATGTGGCACGGCTTGAGTGGGGTAAGGTACCATCGGAATGCAGTTTTTATGGTATTTTCTCTGAGATCCGCACTCAGAAGACCTTTATCAATTAGACTGAATGTTGTAGCCCATTCTAGTCTATATAAAGTTCTAAAGTAGTGTCCGTATCATTTTCCCTATTTTTTATAATATGGGTTTTAGTGTTAATATGTGCAGATTGAATAGCAAGATATATTCTGGAAATAGTGTGTTTTTGTATTTTATATTACTTTAAATTTGAGATTGAATCCTTTATCTTTTTATATTTTAATAAATTTAGATCTAGCAGTGATTTTACAAATTCTGATTATGTTTTGAAAGTTCCTGTGTCACTTTAACAAATTAGGATCTTACTCTGTATATTTCTGTGTATTTTTTACAAATTGCATTGCACTTTGTATTTTCTTAATTGTAAACTAAAACTGACATTTTCAAAAAGTAGGAGGGACAATGGAGTTCCCTGGGCTGAACAGGAGAGTTCCCAGAGTATGTCTGAAGCTCTCGCACAAGGCTGGTGAAACTTTTTAAGCATTTTAAACAAGCTGTACTCACTGTATTATCACGCCAGCTGTATTTAGGTGACGTTTGCTCAAGCTTAACAATACACTTATTTGAAAGGGACAGTCTACACCAGAATTTTTATAGTTTAGAAGAGAGATAATTCCTTTATTACCCATTCCCAAGTTTTGCATAACCAACACAGTTATAAAAATTTACTTTTTACCTCTGTGATTATCTTGTATCTAAGCCTCTGCAAACTGCCCCCTTATTTCAGTTCTTTGGACAGACATCCATTTTAGCCAATCAGAGCTGGCTCACTGGAACTCAACATGAGTGAGCACAGTGTTATCTATATGACACACATGAACTAAAACCCTCTAGTGGTGAAAAACTGTCAAAATGCTCTGAGAGAAGAGGCAGCCTTCAAGGGCTTAGAAATTAGCATATGAACATCCCAGGTTTAGCTTTCAAATAAGAATACCAAAAGAACAAAGCAAAATTGCTGATAAAAGTAAATTGGAAAATTGTTTAAAATGACATTCTCTATCTGAATCATGAAAGTTTATTATGGACTAGTCTGTCCCTTTAACTAACAGAAACATAATATATACTAAAATATAGACAAAGGCAAGTTAAATTGTAATGAACACATTTCAGTTTAATTTCTAATCAAAGCAAACTGAGCATTTATATCAGCCACAGGTGTTCTCCAGGGACCTTGTCTCTCCTATGTGACATTTTGCTTCCCAGAGAGCTTCATTAGTTTCTATGGAAGGCATATCTCATATCTCTCTGGGATTTACAGAATTTTCTAAGTAAAGGGGAAGAACCTAGGAGTTCAGTTCCTGTGAAGTCAACACTAAAATCTCTCACCAAACTAGATAATGTTATTTGGTCCATATAAAGTAATGAAGCTCTCTGGGAAAAGGAAGCAGACAGTTTTTCAATTTAAATAAAAGAAATCCAAACTGCAATGTAATTTGTAAAAGATGCACATAAATATAAAGGGCCCATTTAACAAAGTCCAGACAGACAATGTTTGCAGTGCTGGGGGATCATATCTGTCATATCCCGTACCACTAACAAAATGTCTCGAAAAAAAAGAAAGAAGCAGTCCAGCCACAACTTCCAGAATCATGTTGTATTTCATACTTACCTTTTCATGATTATAAGTTACAGCAATTTAATCTTTGTAAACTGTATTTCTCTTGGCAATCACATTGCTGTGAAAGTGATTTAAAGGGACATAATACTAATATGCTAAATCACTTTAACGTGATTCAGTATAACTGTAAAAAGCGGACATTAAATATCACTTGAACATCTCTATCTAAAAAGGGAAGATATTTTAACTCAAAATCTCTTCAGCTCACCAGAGTAAGTGTTCTGTGAACAGATATACTTCAGCTACTGTCCAGCTTCAAGTTGGGAAATTTTGTTAGCCTCTTTGTTAAAGCTTTTGAATCATAAAGCTTACTTGGAGGTGGGCGAGTCTCCTCCTAAATGGATTACTGCCCATTCTACCAGTTCAGTTGCTACTTCATGGGCTTTTAAGAATGAAGCCTCTTTTGATCAAATTTGCAAGGCAACAACTTGGTC
This sequence comes from Bombina bombina, assembly GCF_027579735.1. Taxonomy (NCBI): domain Eukaryota; kingdom Metazoa; phylum Chordata; class Amphibia; order Anura; family Bombinatoridae; genus Bombina; species Bombina bombina. The sequence continues at coordinate 808,507,370 of NC_069501.1, read as the reverse complement.
TTCCTTACATACTGTTCTCTAAATTCTACCATTTTATGTTTTTGCTTCTTCTGAAGCAGCTTTTGGTAGGAAAGTCCTTTAGGCAGCATACAATTTTAAACAACTTTCCAATTTAATTCTATTATCAAATTTTCTTCATTCTCTTGTTATCCATTGCTGAAGGGACAGCATTGCACTACTGACAGGAAGCTGAAAATATCTATTTAGCCAATCACAAGAGACAAATGTGTGCAGGCACCAATTAGCAGTAGCTCTCACTAGTGTATGATAAGTATGCATTCATTTTTAACAAGGGATACAAGAGAACGAAGCACATTTGAAAATAGAAGTGAATTTAAAAGTGTCTTAAAATGACATGCTCTATCTGAATCATGCAAGTTTATTTTTGACTTTCCTATCCCTTTAATATCTATGGAATGCATTGGGGGGTAGTTATCAAGCCGTCTACTTTTCTGGCTTCGCCGGCCCAATACGCCCGCCTAAGCTCGCCTATCTTCGCCGCCGCGGACCTGAAAAAATACGCCTAAGTTATCAAAAAAAGCTGTCAAAAAGCCGCGGGGCGATGAGCAGCGGACTGTGAGAGTTATCACTCATCCGATCTCGCTGCCCTTCGGCTTTTTCCCAGCTTTATTGCTAGCCTGTCACAAAGCACTCACACTAAACTGCACTGTTCTACCCCCTATACCGGCGCCCCCGGAGCCCCCCGCAACTCAATAAAGTTACTAACCCCTAAACCGCCGCTACTAGACCCTGACGCAACTCTGATAAATGTATTAACCCCTAAACCGCCGCTCCTAGACCCTGCCGCAACTCTTATAAATGTATTAACCCCTAAACCGCCGCTCCCGGACACCGCTGCCACCTACAGTATACCTAGTAACCCCTATCCTGCCCCCCCTACACCGTCGCCCTCTATTATAAAGTTATTAACCCCTATCCTGCTGATCCCGCACCTCTCCGCAACTAAATAAATAGTTTAACCCCTAAACCGCCGATCCATGAACCCGCCGCAACCTATATTAAACCTATTAACCCCTATCCTGCCCCCCCTACACCGTCGCCACCTATAATAAATTTATTAACCCCTAATCTGCCCCCCCTACACCGTCGCCACCTATAATAAATTTATTAACCCCTATCCTGCCCCCCACTACGCCGCCGCCGCCACTGTAATAAAATTATTAACCCCTAAACCTAAGTCTAACCCTAACCCTAACGCCCCCCTAACTTAAATATTAATTAAATAAATCTAAATAAATTAACTCTTATTAACTAAATGAATCCTATTTAAAACTAAATACTTACCTTTAAAATAAACCCTAATATAGCTACAATATAAATAATAATTATATTCTAGCTATCTTAGGATTTATAATTATTTTACAGGTAACTTTCAATTTATTTTAACCAAGTACAATAACTATTAAATAGTTATTAACTATTTAATAGCTTACCTAGCTAAAATAAAGAGAAATGTACCTGTGAAATAAATCCTAACCTAAGTTACAATTACACCTAACACTACACTATACTTTAATAAATTATTCCTATTTAAAAATAAATACTTACCTGTAAAATAAACCCTAAGATAGCTACAATATAATTAATAATTATATTATAGCTATCTTAGGATTTATATTTATTTTACAGGTAACTTTGTATTTATTTTAGCTAGTTAGAATAGTTATTAAATAGTTATTAACTATTTAATAACTACCTAGCTAAAAGAAATACAAAATTACCTGTAAAATAAATCCTAACCTAAGTTACAATTAAACCTAATACTACACTATCATTAAATTAACTAAATAAACTACCTACAAATAACTACAATTAAATACAATTACATAAACTAACTAAAGTACAAAAAATAAAAAAAGCTAAGTTACAAAAAATAAAAAAATAAGTAACAAACATGTTAAAAATATTACAACAATTTTAAGCTACTTACACCTAATCTAAGCCCCCTAATAAAATAACAAACCCCCCCAAAATAAAAAAATCCCTACCCTATTCTAAATTAAATAAATTTCAAAGCTCTTTTACCTTACCAGCCCTTAAAAGGGCCATTTGTGGGGGCATGCCCCAAAAAGTTCAGCTCTTTTGCCTGTAAAAGAAAAATACAACCCCCCCCAACATTAAAACCCACCACCCACATACCCCTAATCTAACCCAAACCCCCCTTACAAAAACCTAACACTAATCCCCTGAAGATCATCCTACCTTGAGTCGTCTTCACTCAGCCGAGCCACCGATGGAACTGAAGAGGACATCCGGAGCGGAAGAAGTTAATCCTCCAAGCGGCGCTGAAGAAATCTTCCATCCGATGAAGTCATCATCCAGGCGGCGCTGAAGAAGTCTTCGATCCGGCCGATGTCATCTTCAAAGAGGCGCTGAAGAGGTCTTCGAAGTCATCTTCCAAGCCGGGTCTTGAATCTTCCTTCCGCCGACGCGGAACCACCTTCTTCACCGATGGACTACGACGAATGACGGCTCCTTTAAGGGACGTCATCCAAGATGGCGTCCCCTCAATTCCGATTGGCTGATAGGATTCTATCAGCCAATCGGAATTAAGGTAGGAAAATCTGATTGGCTGATGGAATCAGCCAATCAGATTCAAGTTCAATCCGATTGGCTGATCCAATCAGCCAATCAGATTGAGCTCGCATTCTATTGGCTGATCGGAACAGCCAATAGAATGCGAGCTCAATCTGATTGGCTGATTCCATCAGCCAATCAGATATTTCCTACCTTAATTCCGATTGGCTGATAGAATCCTATCACCCAATCGGAATTGAGGGGACGCCATCTTGGATGACGTCCCTTAAAGGAGCCGTCATTCGTCGTAGTCCGTCGGTGAAGAAGGTGGTTCCGCGTCGGCGGAAGGAAGATTTAAGACCCGGCTTGGAAGATGACTTCGCCCGGATAGAAGACCTCTTCAGCGCCTCTTTGAAGATGACATCGGCCGGATCGAAGACTTCTTCAGCGCCGCCTGGATGATGACTTCATCGGATGGAAGATTTCTTCAGCGCCGCTTGGAGGATTAACTTCTTCCGCTCCGGATGTCCTCTTCAGTTCCATCGGTGGCTCGGCTGAGTGAAGACGACTCAAGGTAGGATGATCTTCAGGGGATTAGTGTTAGGTTTTTGTAAGGGGGGTTTGGGTTAGATTAGGGGTATGTGGGTGGTGGGTTTTAATGTTGGGGGGGGGTTGTATTTTTCTTTTACAGGCAAAAGAGCTGAACTTTTTGGGGCATGCCCCCACAAATGGCCCTTTTAAGGGCTGGTAAGGTAAAAGAGCTTTGAAATTTATTTAATTTAGAATAGGGTAGGGATTTTTTTTATTTTGGGGGGGTTTGTTATTTTATTAGGGGGCTTAGATTAGGTGTAAGTAGCTTAAAATTGTTGTAATATTTTTAACATGTTTGTAACTTATTTTTTTATTTTTTGTAACAGCTTTTTTTATTTTTTGTACTTTAGTTAGTTTATGTAATTGTATTTAATTGTAGTTATTTGTAGGTAGTTTATTTAATTAATTTAATGATAGTGTAGTATTAGGTTTAATTGTAATTTAGGTTAGGATTTATTTTACAGGTAATTTTGTATTTCTTTTAGCTAGGTAGTTATTAAATAGTTAATAACTATTTAATAACTATTCTAACTAGCTAAAATAAATACAAAGTTACCTGTAAAATAAATATAAATCCTAAGATAGCTATAATATAATTATTAATTATATTGTAGCTATCTTAGGGTTTATTTTACAGGTAAGTATTTATTTTTAAATAGGAATAATTTATTAAAGTATAGTGTAGTGTTAGGTGTAATTGTAACTTAGGTTAGGATTTATTTCACAGGTACATTTCTCTTTATTTTAGCTAGGTAAGCTATTAAATAGTTAATAACTATTTAATAGTTATTGTACATGGTTAAAATAAATTGAAAGTTACCTGTAAAATAAATATAAATCCTAAGATAGCTAGAATATAATTATTATTTATATTGTAGCTATATTAGGGTTTATTTTAAAGGTAAGTATTTAGTTTTAAATAGGATTCATTTAGTTAATAAGAGTTAATTTATTTAGATTTATTTAATTAATATTTAAGTTAGGGGGCGTTAGGGTTAGGGTTAGACTTAGGTTTAGGGGTTAATAATTTTATTACAGTGGCGGCGGCGTAGTGGGGGGCAGGATAGGGGTTAATAAATTTATTATAGGTGGCGACGGTGTAGGGGGGGCAGATTAGGGGTTAATAAATTTATTATAGGTGGCGACGGTGTAGGGGGGGCAGGATAGGGGTTAATACATTTAATATAGGTTGCGGCGGGTTCAGGGAGCGGCGGTTTAGGGGTTAATACATTTATTATAGTTGCGGTGGGCTCCGGGAGCGGCGGTTTAGGGGTTAATATGTATAGAGTAGCTTGCGGTGGGCTCCGGGAGCGGCGGTTTAGGGGGTAATAACTTTATTTAGTTGCGGCGGTGTAGGGGGGGTCAGATTAGCGGTGTTTAGACTCGGGGTACATGTTAGGGTGTTAGGTGTAGACAGCTCCCATAGGAATCAATGGGATGTCTGTCAGCAGCGAACTTGTACTTTCGCTATGGTCAGACTCCCATTGATTCCTATGGGATCCGCCGCCTCCAGGGGTGGCGGATTGAAAACCAGGTACGCTGGGCCGCAAAAGTGCCGAGCGTACCTGCTAGTTTTTTGATAACTAGCAAAAGTAGTGAGATTGTGCCTCACTTGTGTGCGGAACATCTGGAGTGACGTAAGAATCGATCTGTGTCGGACGGAGTCCGGCGGATCGATGCTTACGTCACAAAATTCTACTTTTGCCGGTCTCGAGCCTTTGATAACTAAGGCGTATCAGCCTCGCCACAAATACGCTGCGGAATTACAGCGTATTTGAGGTTGACGGCTTGATAACTAGGCCCCATTGGCTCAAACAGTGCCTGCTACAAAACTTTAAGAACAAGGTTAAGGCTCCATGGAGAAGCAACAGATTTAAACACAGGCCTGATTCTGACCAGGGCCTGACAAAAAGATTGAACATCTGGCACATCCGCCAGACGCTTATGTAAAAGAATAGATAATGCAGAAATCTGATCCTTCAGAGAACTGACTGACAACCCTTTCTCCAGACCTTCCTGGAGAAAGGAAAAAATCCTAGGAATCCTGACCCTACTCCAGGAGTAGCTTTTGGATTCACACCAATAAAGGTATTTACGCCATACATTATGGTCAATTTTACGAGTAACAGGCTTGCGAGCCTGCAGCATGGTTTCAATGACCGACTCAGAAAACCCACGCTTAGCCAGAACTAAACGTTCAATCTCCAACCAGTCAGCTTCAGAGAAACAAGATTTGGATGGAGGAATGGAACCTGAGTTAGAAGGTCCTTCCTCAGAGGCAACCTCCAAGAAAGCAGAGAAGACATCTTCACATACCAGATCCTGCGGGGCCATGCAGGGGCTATAAGAATTACTGACGCTCTCTCCTGTTTGATACGAGCAATGACTTATGGAAGGAGTGCAAACTGAGAAAACATATGCTAGACCGAACAACCAAGGAACCGCCAGAGCATCTATCAGAGCTTCCTGCGGATCTCTTGATCTTGAACCGTACCTTAGAAGCTTGGCGTTCTGACGAGACGCCATCAGATCCAATTCCAGCACCCCCTATTTGAGGGTTAACCTGGAGAACACCTCCGGATGGAGAGCCCACTCCCCGGGATGAAATGTCTGTCTGCTCAGGAAATCGGCTTCCCAGTTGTCCGCTCCTGGAATGTGGATGGCAGAGAGACAACAATTGTGAGCTTCTGCCAGTAACTCCGATTTCCTCCCTGGTGGTTGATGTAAGCCACTGAGGTGATGTTGTCCGACTGGAACCTGATAAACCGGGCTAAGGACAATTGAGGCCAAGTCATCAGAGCATTGTAAATCGCTCTCAACTCCAAGATGTTTATGGGGAGAGCAGACTCCTCCCGAATCCATAGTCCATGCACCTTTAACGAGACCCAGACTCCTCCCTAGCCTAGCAGGCTGGCGTCCATGGTCACAATCACCCAGGAAGGTCTCCAGAAGCATGTGCCCTTAGACAGATGCTCCTGAGAAAGCCACCACGGTAGAGAGTCTCTTGTCAATTGGTCTAAATCTATCCTCTGAGATAGATACGAATGGTTTCTGTTCCATTGTCTGAGCATGCATAATTGCAGAGCTCTCAAATGGAATTGAGCAAAGGGAATGATATCCAATTACCTCCATACATTGAGCCACTGATGGCCGAACAGTAGACTGTAGAGTGAGGCAATAGGAGAGAAATTTGGATTTTCTGACCTCTGTCAAAAAAATTTTCATAGATAGGGAATCTATTATGGTCCCTAAGAAAACCAGATTCCAGATTCACTTTCCATGAATGTAGAAAAGACAACAAGATCTCTGTATGAGAGTTTCCATTGACAGAGGCAAAGAGAATGACTGGGGATTATGGGAAGGGGAGTGACACTTAACAGCTTTGCCTCCTCCTGCTGGCCAGGAGTGATATTCCCACTAGTAATTGGAATGATGTAGTGGACTTTCCATATCTTAGGAAAGAAATAAACACCTAGATTACGAGTTTTGCGCTATAGAGGGTGCGAAATAAACGCAACAAAAGTTGCGTTATGTCACCCCCCATAGCGCTGCCATTACGAGTTTCTGAAAAGCCTCCTTGTGCATGCAATATGGTGGCGATAAGCTCCATACCGCACAAAAGTCAAGAGCTGAGAATACGTGCTTGTGCACGCTTTCCCCCATAGACATTAATGAGGAGAGCGTGTTAGAAAAAAACCTAACACCTGAAGTGCGGAATGGCGATCTCCGTAACGCAACCCCATTGATGTCTATGGGGAAAAAAAAGTTATGTTTAAACCTAACACACTAACATAAACCCCAAGTCTAAACACCCATAATCTGCTGCCCCAGACATAGCCGACACCGAAATAAAGTTATTAACCCCTAATTTGCCGCTCCCGACATCACTGCCACTAATAAAAGTTATAAACCCCTATTCCGCCGCTCCCCGACATCGCCGCCACTAATAAAAGTTATTAAGTCCTATTCCGCCGCTCCCCGACAACCCCGCCACTATAATAAATTTATTAACCCCTAAACCTCCGGACTGCTACATCACCGCCACTAAATAAATCTATTAACCCCTTAGCCAACAGCCCCTACATCGCAAAAAACTAAATTAAACTATTAACCACTAACCCTACATTATATTAAAATTACAATATCCATATGTTAAAATAAATAAAAACACCTGTGAAATAAAAAAAAAAACTAAGTTTAAACTAACAATAAACCTAACATAACTATTATATTAAACTATTATACTAAAATTAAAATAACTACCAATTGAAAAAACTAAATTACACATTAAAAATAACAACACTACTAAAAAAATGTAAGTCTAAAATTACAAAACATAAAAAATACTAAATTACAAAAAATAACAAACACTAAATTACGAAAAATAACAAACGAAATTGTCAAAAATAAAAACAATTACACCTAATTCCATAAAAATAAAAAGCTTCCCCCCAAAATAAAAAAAAAACCTTGCCCAAAAGAAATCAGCTCTTTTACCTGTAAAAAAATACAAAGTAAAACCCACCACCCAACCAATCCCCCAAAATAAAAAAACAGAATTTATGCTTACCTGATAAATTACTTTCTCCAACGGTGTGTCCGGTCCACGGCGTCATCCATAACTTGTGGGAATATTCTCTTCCCCAACAGGAAATGGCAAAGAGCACAGCAAAAGCTGTCCATATAGTCCCTCCCAGGCTCCGCCCACCCCAGTCATTCGACCGACGGACAGGAGAAAAAACAGGAGAAACCATAAGGTGCCGTGGTGACTGTAGTTAAAGAAAGAAATTCATCAAACCTGATTAAAAAACCAGGGCGGGCCGTGGACCGGACACACCGTTGGAGAAAGTAATTTATCAGGTAAGCATAAATTCTGTTTTCTCCAACATTGGTGTGTCCGGTCCACGGCGTCATCCATAACTTGTGGGAGCCAATACCAAAGCTTTAGGACACGGATGAAGGGAGGGAGCCAATCAGGTTACCTAAACAGAAGGCACCACGGCTTGCAAAACCTTTCTCCCAAAAATAGCCTCCGAAGAAGCAAAAGTATCAAATTTGTAGAATTTGGCAAAAGTGTGCAGGGAAGACCAAGTCGCTGCCTTACATATCTGATCAACAGAAGCCTCGTTCTTGAAGGCCCATGTTGAAGCCACAGCCCTAGTAGAGTGAGCTGTGATACGTTCAGGAGGCTGCCGTCCGGCAGTCTCGTAAGCCAATCGGATGATGCTTTTCAGCCAAAAGGAAAGAGAGGTAGCAGTAGCTTTTTGACCTCTCCTCTTGCCAGAATAAACGACAAACAGAGAAGACGTTTGTCTGAAATCCTTTGTCGCTTCTAAATAGAACTTTAAAGCACGAACTACATCTAAATTGTGTAACAAACGTTCCTTCTTTGAAGCTGGATTCGGACACAAAGAAGGCACAACTATTTCCTGGTTAATATTCTTGTTGGAAACAACCTTTGGAAGGAAACCAGGTTTAGTATGCAAAACAACCTTATCTGAATGGAACACCAGATAGGGCGGATTACACTGCAAAGCAGATAACTCAGAAACTCTTCTAGCAGAAGAAATAGCAACCAAAAACAGAACTTTCCAAGATAACATCTTGATATCTATGGAATGTAGAGGTTCAAACGGAAGCCCTTGAAGAACTGAAAGAACTAAATTCAGACTCCACGGAGGAGTCAAAGGTCTGTAAACAGGCTTGATCCTGACCAAAGCCTGAACAAAAGCTTGAACATCAGGCACAGCTGCCAGTCGTTTGTGTAACAAGACAGATAAAGCAGAAATCTGTCCCTTTAGAGAACTCGCTGATAATCCTTTATCCAAACCTTCTTGGAGAAAGGAAAGGATCCTAGGAATTTTGATCTTACTCCATGAGAATCCCTTGGATTCACACCAACAGATATATCTTTTCCATATTTTATGGTAAATTTTTCTAGTTACAGGTTTTCTGGCTTGTACCAGAGTATCTATTACAGAATCCGAAAACCCACGCTTAGATAAAATCAAGCGTTCAATTTCCAAGCCGTTAGCTGGAGGGAAACTAGATTTGGATGTTCGAATGGACCCTGTACTAGAAGATCCTGTCTCAAAGGTAGCTTCCATGGTGGAGCCGATGACATATTCACCAGGTCTGCATACCAAGTCCTGCGTGGCCACGCAGGAGCTATCAAGATCACTGAGGCCCTCTCCTGCTTGATCCTGGCTACCAGCCTGGGAATGAGAGGAAACGGTGGAAACACATAAGCTAGGTTGAAGGTCCAAGGCGCTACTAATGCATCCACTAGAGTCGCCTTGGGATCCCTGGATCTGGACCCGTAGCAAGGAACCTTGAAGTTCTGACGAGACGCCATCAGATCCATGTCTGGAATGCCCCATAATTGAGTCAACTGGGCAAATATCTCCGGGTGGAGTTCCCACTCCCCCGGATGGAATGTCTGACGACTCAGATAATCCGCCTCCCAGTTTTCCACTCCTGGGATGTGGATCACAGATAGGTGGCAGGAGTGATCCTCCGCCCATTTTATGATTTTGGTCACTTCTCTCATCGCCAGGGAACTCCTTGTTCCCCCCTGATGGTTGATGTAAGCAACAGTCGTCATGTTGTCTGATTGGAATCTTATGAATCTGGCCTTTGCTAGTTGAGGCCAAGCCCTGAGAGTATTGAATATCGCTCTCAGTTCCAGAATATTTATCGGGAGAAGAGACTCTTCCCGAGACCATAGCCCCTGAGCTTTCAGGGAGTCTCAGACCGCGCCCCAGCCCACTAGACTGGCGTCGGTCGTGACAATGACCCACTCTGGTCTGAGGAAGCTCATTCCCTGGGACAGGTGATCCTGGGTTAGCCACCAACAGAGTGAGTCTCTGGTCTTCTGATCTACTTGAATCACTGGAGACAAGTCTGTATAGTCCCAAATTCCACTGTTTCAGCATGCATAGTTGTAATGGTCTTAGATGAATTCGCGCAAAAGGAACTATGTCCATTGCTGCAACCATCAACCCTACTACTTCCATGCACTGAGCTATGGAAGGTCGTGGAACAGAGTGAAGAACTTGACAAGCGTTTAGAAGCTTCGACTTTCTGACATCTGTCAGGAAAATCTTCATTTCTAAAGAATCTATTATTATCCCCAAGAAAGGAACTCTTGTCGATGGAGACAGGGAACTTTTTTCTATGTTCACTTTCCATCCGTGAGATCTGAGAAAGGCCAGAAAGATGTCTGTGTGAGCCTTTGCCTTTGAAAGAGACGACGCTTGTATCAGAATGTCGTCCAAGTAAGGTGCCACTGCAATGCCCCTTGGTCTTAGAACCGCTAGAAGGGACCCGAGTACCTTTGTGAAAATCCTTGGAGCAGTGGCTAGCCCGAATGGGAGAGCCACAAACTGGTAATGTTTGTCCAGAAAGGCGAACCTTAGGAACTGATGATGATCTTTGTGACTACCGTGGATCCATTAGATCCACGGTAGTCATAAATTGACCCTCCTGGATTGTAGGTAAAATCGTTCGAATGGTTTCCATTTTAAACGATGGCACTCTGAGAAATTTGTTTAGGAACTTTAAATCCAGAATTGGTCTGAAAGTTCCCTCTTTTTTGGGAACCACAAACAGATTTGAGTAAAACCCCATTCCTTGTTCCACGGTTGGAAATGGGTGTATCACTCCCATTTTTAACAGGTCTTCTACACAATGTAAGAATGCCTGTCTCTTTATTTGGTTTGAGGATAAGTGAGACATATGGAACCTTCCCCTTGGGGGTAGTTCCTTGAATTCCAGAAGATAAACCTGAGAAACTATTTCTAGTGCCCAGGGATCCTGAACATCTCTTGCCCAAGCCTGAGCGAAGAGAGAGAGTCTGCCCCCTACTAGATCCGGTTCCGGATCGGGGGCTACTCCTTCATGCTGTCTTGTTAGCAGCAGCAGGTTTCTTGGCCTGCTTACCCTTGTTCCAGCCTTGCATCGGTTTCCAAGCTGGTTTGGTTTGCGAAGCATTACCCTCTTGTCTAGGGGCTGCAGAGTTGGAGGCCAGTCCGTTCCTGAAATTGCGATAGGAACGAAAATTAGACTTATTCTTGGCCTTGAAAGGCCTATCTTGTGGAAGGGCATGGCCCTTACCCCCAGTGATGTCTGAGATAATCTCTTTCAATTCTGGCCCAAAAAGAGTTTTACCCTTGAAAGGGATATTAAGCAATTTTGTCTTGGAAGATACATCCGCTGACCAAGACTTTAGCCAGAGCGCTCTGCGCGCCACAATTGCAAACCCAGAATTTTTCGCCACTAATCTAGCTAACTGCAAAGCGGCATCTAAAATAAAGGAATTAGCCAACTTAAGTGTGTGAACCCTGTCCATAACCTCCTCATACGGAGTCTCTCTACTGAGCGACTTTTCTAGTTCTTCGAACCAGAACCACGCTGCTGTAGTGACAGGAATAATGCATGAAATAGGTTGCAGGAGGTAACCTTGCTGTACAAAAATCTTTTTAAGCAAACCCTCCAATTTTTTATCCATAGGATCTTTGAAAGCACAATTATCCTCGATAGGAATAGTAGTGCGCTTGGCTAGTGTAGAAACTGCCCCCTCGACCTTAGGGACTGTCTGCCATAAGTCCTTTCTGGGGTCGACCATAGGAAATAATTTCTTAAATATAGGAGGGGGAACAAAAGGTATGCCGGGCTTCTCCCACTCCTTATTCACTATGTCCGCCACCCGCTTGGGTATAGGAAAAGCGTCGGGGTGCACCGGAACCTCTAGGAACTTGTCCATCTTGCATAATTTTTCTGGAATGACCAGGTTGTCACAATCATCCAGAGTAGATAGCACCTCCTTAAGCAGTGCGCGGAGATGCTCTAATTTAAATTTAAATGTCACAACATCAGTTTCTGCCTGTTGAGAAATTCTACCTGAATCTGAAATTTCCCCATCTGACAAGACCTCCCTCACGGCCCCTTCAGATTGGTGTGAGGGTATGACAGAGCAATTATCATCAGCGCCCTCCTGCTCTACAGTGTTTAAAACAGAGCAATCGCGCTTTCTCTGATATGTAGGCATTTTGGATAAAATATTTGCTATGGAGTTATCCATTACTGCCGTCAATTGTTGCATAGTAATAAGCATTGGCGCGCTAGAAGTACTAGGGGCCTCCTGCGTGGGCAAAACTGGTGTAGACACAGAAGGAGATGATGTAGAACTATGTCTACTCCCTTCATCTGATGAATCATCTTGGGCAACTCTACTATCTGTGGCAGTATTGTCCTTACTTTGTTTGGACGCTATGGCACAATTATCACACAATTTTGAAGGGGGAGACACATTGGCTTCCATACATACAGAACATAGCTTATCTGAAGGCACAGACATGTTAAACAGGCTTAAACTTGTCAATAAAGTACAAAAAACGTTTTTAAACAAAACCGTTACTGTCTCTTTAAATTTTAAACAGTGCACACTTTATTACTGAATATGTGAAAAACTATGAAGGAATTGTTCAAAATTAACCAAATTTTCACCACAGTGTCTTAAATCATTCAAAGCATTGAGACCTTTAACCCTTAAAATGAAGAAACCGGAGCCGGTTAAAGTTTTAACCCCTCTACAGTCCCAGCTACAGCCTTTGCTGCGACTTTACCAAACCCAGGGGGTATACGATACCAAATGAAGCCTTCTAGGAACCTTTTCAAATACTTTCAGACCCACACACATGCAGCTGCATGTCCTGCTCTCAAAAGAAACTGCACAGTAATGGCGCGAAAATGAGGCTCGGCCTACTACAGGGAAGGCCCTTCCTGACTGAAAAGGTGTCTAAACCAGTGCCTGACGTTAAAAAAACGTTCCCCAAAATTTATAAGTGTGAATATCAATATCAATCTTTATAAAAAGCCCAAATAAAGCAATCGATCTTGCCCATAAAAATGTCTACCAGTTTTATAGCCCACATTAAGCCCTTTATTCTGTTTGATTAAGAAAATGGCTTACCGGTCCCCATGAGGGGAATGACAGCCTTCCAGCATTGCACAGTCTTGTTAGAAAAATGGCTAGTCATACCTTAAGCAGAAAAGTCTGTTAACTGTTTCCCCCAACTGAAGTTATTTCATCTCAACAGTCCTATGTGGAAACAGCAAACGATTTTAGTTACTGCTGCTAAAATCATATTTCTCTCACAAACAGAACTCTTCATCTTTTTCTGTTTCAAAGTAAATAGTACATACCAGCACTATTTTAAAATAACAAACTCTTGATAGTAGAATAAAAAACTACAACTAATCACCACATACTCTTCACCATCTCCGTGGAGATGTTGCCTGTGCAACGGCAAAGAGAATGACTGGGGTGGGCGGAGCCTGGGAGGGACTATATGGACAGCTCTTTGCCATTTCCTGTTGGGGAAGAGAATATTCCCACAAGTTATGGATGACGCCGTGGACCGGACACACCAATGTTGGAGAAATCCTAACTAACAAAAACCTAAGCTACCCATTGCCCTGAAAAGTGCATTTGTATGGGCATAGGATGAGAGCTACTGAAATTAAAATTTAAAATTTATTTCAAGATAGGGATAATGTAATTTTAATTTAAAGTTAGGGGTGATAGGTTTAGGGGTTAATAGTTTAATTTATTAGTGGCAATGTGGGGGGCTGGTGGTTTAGGGGTAAATAGGTTTATTTAGTAGTGGCGATGGGGGGGGCTGGCAGTTTAGGGGTTAATAGGTTTAGTTAGAGGCGGCGAGCGTGTTGGGGAGCAGTGGAATAACTATTATAGTGGCGGGATGTGGGCGGCAGATTAGGGGTTAATAAGTTTTAAATAGTGCTTGCGATGCGAGAGGGCCTCGGTTTAGGGGTTAATAGGTAGTTTATGGGTGTTAGTGTACTTTGTAACACTTTAGTTCTGAGTTTTGTGAAACATTTTTGATAGACAAAATCCATAACTACTACTTTCAGATAGCGGAATGGATCGTGTCGGTATAGGGTGTAACGCAAGCATTTTAGACTTACCACACAACCTGTAATACCGGCGCTATGGAAATCCCACACAATAACGTTGGGATTGACGATGCGTTACAGGCTTAAATGCTTGCGGTACAGCTATACCGACACGACTCATAATGACTGCATTACTGTTTTTATGCTGAAATTGCCATTTTTTCAGAGTTAAAACCGTAACACACAACTTGTAATCTTGGTGATAGTGTTTTAAGTGCTGAAATAAGTTGTCCCATTACAAGGAGAGCACTTCTCAAAAACTGGTGAACACAAACTTTCACACATGGTGCCCATTGTGGTGTCTTCCTTTAAAAAACATAATTTATGCTTACCTGATAAATTCCTTTCTTCTGTAGTGTGATCAGTCCACGGGTCATCATTACTTCTGGGATATTACTCCTCCCCAACAGGAAGTGCAAGAGGATTCACCCAGCAGAGCTGCATATAGCTCCTCCCCTCTACGTCACTCCCAGTCATTCGACCAAGGACCAACGAGAAAGGAGAAGCCAAGGGTGTAGTGGTGACTAGAGTATAATTTAAAAAATATTTACCTGCCTTAAAAAAACAGGGCGGGCCGTGGACTGATCACACTACAGAAGAAAGGAATTTATCAGGTAAGCATAAATTATGTTTTCTTCTGTTAAGTGTGATCAGTCCACGGGTCATCATTACTTCTGGGATACCAATACCAAAGCAAAAGTACACGGATGACGGGAGGGATAGGCAGGCTCTTTATACAGAAGGAACCACTGCCTGAAGAACCTTTCTCCCAAAAATAGCCTCCGAGGAAGCAAAAGTGTCAAATTTGTAAAATTTGGAAAAAGTATGAAGCGAAGACCAAGTTGCAGCCTTGCAAATCTGTTCAACAGAGGCCTCATTCTTGAAGGCCCAAGTGGAAGCCACAGCTCTAGTAGAATGAGCTGTAATTCTTTCAGGAGGCTGCTGTCCAGCAGTCTCATAAGCTAAACGTATTATGCTACGAAGCCAAAAGGAAAGAGAGGTAGCAGAAGCCTTTTGACCTCTCCTCTGACCAGAGTAAACGACAAACAGAGAAGACGTTTGTCAAAATTCCTTAGTTGCCTGTAAGTAAAATTTTAGGGCACGAACTACGTCCAGATTGTGCAGTAGACGTTCCTTCTTCGAAGAAGGATTTGGACACAAAGAAGGAACAACAATCTCTTGATTGATATTCCTGTTAGTGACTACCTTAGGTAAGAACCCAGGTTTAGTACGCAGAACTACCTTATCCGAATGAAAAATCAAATAAGGAGAATCACAATGTAAGGCTGATAACTCAGAGACTCTTCGAGCCGAGGAAATAGCCATTAAAAATAGAACTTTCCAAGATAACAACTTTATATCAATGGAATGAAGGGGTTCAAACGGAACGCCCTGTAAAACGTTAAGAACAAGGTTTAAGCTCCATGGCGGAGCAACAGTTTTAAACACAGGCTTAATCCTGGCCAAAGCCTGACAAAAAGCCTGAACGTCTGGAACTTCTGACAGACGTTTGTGTAACAGAATGGACAGAGCTGAGATCTGTCCCTTTAATGAACTAGCAGATAAACCCTTTTCTAAACCTTCTTGTAGAAAAGACAATATCCTAGGAATCCTAACCTTACTCCAAGAGTAACCTTTGGATTCACACCAATATAGGTATTTACGCCATATCTTATGGTAAATCCTTCTGGTAATAGGCTTCCTAGCCTGTATTAAGGTATCAATAACTGACTCAGAAAACCCACGTCTTGATAAAATCAAGCGTTCAATTTCCAAGCAGTCAGCTTCAGAGAAGTTAGATTTTGATGTTTGAAAGGACCCTGTATCAGGAGATCCTGTTTCAGAGGGAGAGACCAAGGTGGACAGGATGACATGTCCACCAGGTCTGCATACCAAGTCCTGCGTGGCCATGCAGGTGCTATTAGAATCACTGATGCTCTCTCCTGTTTGATTCTAGCAATCAATCGAGGAAGCATCGGGAAGGGTGGAAACACGTAAGCCATCCTGAAGTCCCAAGGTGCTGTCAGGGCATCTATCAGGACTGCTCCTGGATCCCTGGATCTGGACCCGTAACGAGGAAGCTTGGCGTTCTGTCGAGACGCCATGAGATCTATCTCTGGTTTGCCCCAACGTCGAAGTATTTGGGCAAAGACCTCCGGATGAAGCTCCCACTCCCCCGGATGAAAAGTCTGACGACTTAAGAAATCCGCCTCCCAGTTCTCCACTCCCGGAATGTGGATTGCTGACAGGTGGCAAGAGTGAGACTCTGCCCAGCGAATTATCTTTGATACTTCCATCATTGCTAGGGAGCTTCTTGTCCCTCCCTGATGGTTGATGTAAGCTACCGTCGTGATGTTGTCCGACTGAAACCTGATGAACCCCCGAGTTGTCAACTGGGGCCAAGCCAGGAGGGCATTGAGAACTGCTCTCAATTCCAGAATGTTTATTGGCAGGAGACTCTCCTCCTGACTCCATTGTCCCTGAGCTTTCAGAGAATTCCAGACGGCACCCCAACCTAGAAGGCTGGCGTCTGTTGTTACAATTGTCCAGTCTGGTCTGCTGAATGGCATCCCCCTGGACAGATGTGGCCGAGAAAGCCACCATAGAAGAGAATTTCTGGTCTCTTGATCCAGATTCAGAGAAGGGGACAAATCTGAGTAATCCCCATTCCACTGACTTAGCATGCACAGTTGCAGTGGTCTGAGGTGTAAGCGAGCAAAGGGAACTATGTCCATTGCCGCTACCATTAAGCCGATTACCTCCATGCATTGAGCCACTGACGGGTGTTGAATGGAATGAAGGGTGCGGCAAGCACTTTGAAGTCTTGTTAACCTGTCCTCTGTCAGGTAAATCTTCATTTCTACAGAATCTATAAGAGTCCCCAGGAAGGGAACTCTTGTGAGTGGAACGAGTGAACTTTTCTTTTCGTTCACCTTCCATCCATGTGACCTTAGAAAAGCCAGTACTAACTCTGTATGAGACTTGGCAGTTTGAAAGCTTGAAGCTTGTATCAGAATGTCGTCTAGGTACGGAGCTACCGAGATTCCCCGCGGTCTTAGTACCGCCAGAAGAGCACCCAGAACCTTTGTGAAGATTCTTGGAGCTGTAGCCAATCCGAATGGAAGAGCTACAAACTGGTAATGCCTGTCTAGGAAGGCAAACCTTAGATACCGGTAATGATCTTTGTGAATCGGTATGTGAAGGTAAGCATCCTTTAAATCCACTGTGGTCATGTACTGACCCTTTTGGATCATGGGTAAAATTGTCCGAATAGTCTCCATTTTGAACGATGGAACTCTTAGGAATTTGTTTAGGATCTTTAAATCCAGGATTGGTCTGAAAGTTCCCTCTTTTTTGGGAACCACAAACAGATTTGAGTAAAACCCTTGTCCCTGTTCCGACCGTGGAACTGGATGGATTACTCCCATTAACAAAAGTTCTTGTACGCAGCGTAGAAACGCCTCTTTCTTTGTTTGGGTTGTTGACAACCTTGACAGATGAAATCTCTCTCTTGGAGGAGAGTATTTGAAGTCCAGAAGGTATCCCTGAGATATTATCTCTAGCGCCCAGGGGTCCTGGACGTCTCTTGCCCAAGCCTGGGCGAAGAGAGAAAGTCTGCCCCCCACTAGATCCGATCCCGGATCGGGGGCCCTCAATTCATGCTGTTTTAGGGGCAGCAGCAGGTTTCCTGGCCTGCTTGCCCTTGTTCCAAGACTGGTTAGGTCTCCAGCTTTGTCTGTAGCGAGCAACAGATCCTTCTTGTTTTGGAGCAGTGGAAGTTGATGCTGCTCCTGCTTTGAAATTCCGAAAGGAACGAAAATTAGACTGTCTAGCCTTAGGTTTGGCTCTGTCTTGAGGCAGGGCGTGGCCCTTACCTCCTGTAATGTCAGCGATAATTTCTTTCAAACCGGGCCCAAATAAGGTCTGCCCTTTGAAAGGTATATTAAGTAATTTGGACTTAGAAGTTACATCAGCTGACCAGGATTTTAGCCACAGTGCTCTGCGCGCCTGAATGGCGAATCCGGAATTCTTAGCCGTAAGTTTAGTTAAATGTACTACGGCTTCCGAAATGAATGAATTAGCTAGCTTAAGGATTCTAAGCCTGTCCGTAATGTCGTCCAGAGTAGCTGAACTAAGGTTGTCTTCCAGAGACTCAATCCAGAATGCCGCTGCAGCCGTGACCGGCGCAATGCATGCAAGGGGTTGCAATATAAAACCTTGTTGAACAAACATTTTCTTAAGGTAACCCTCTAACTTTTTATCCATTGGATCTGAAAAGGCACAGCTATCCTCCACCGGGATAGTGGTACGATTAGCTAAAGTAGAAACTGCTCCCTCCACCTTAGGGACCGTTTGCCATAAGTCCCGTGTGGTGGTGTCTATTGGAAACATCTTTCTAAATATCGGAGGGGGTGAGAACGGCACACCGGGTCTATCCCACTCCTTAGTAATAATTTCAGTTAGTCTCTTAGGTATAGGAAAAACGTCAGTACTTGTTGGTACAGCAAAATATTTATCCAACCTACACATTTTCTCTGGTATTGCAACTGTGTTACAATCATTCAGAGCCGCTAACACCTCCCCTAGTAATACACGGAGGTTTTCCAGCTTAAATTTAAAATTTGAAATATCTGAATCCAATCTGTTTGGATCAGAACCGTCAGCCGCAGAATGAAGCTCTCCGTCCTCATGTTCTGCAAGTTGTGACGCAGTATCTGACATGGCCCTAGCATTATCAGCGCACTCTGTTCTCACCCCAGAGTGATCACGCTTGCCTCTTAGCTCTGGTAATTTAGCCAAAACCTCAGTCATAACAGTAGCCATATCTTGTAATGTTATTTGTAATGGCCGCCCAGATGTACTGGGCGCCACAATATCGCGCACCTCCCGAGCGGGAGATGCAGGTACTGTCACGTGAGGCGAGTTAGTCGGCATAACTCTCCCCTCGTTGTTTGGTGAAATTTGTTCAATTTGTACAGATTGACTTTTATTTAAAGTAGCATCAATACAGTTAGTACATAAATTTCTATTGGGCTCCACTTTGGCGTTAGCACAAATAGTACAGGTCTCATCCTCTGAATCAGACATGTTTAACACACTAGCAACTAAACTTGCAACTTGGAAATATTATTCAAGTAAAATACAATGAAAAACGTACTGTGCCTAAGAAGCACAGAAAGATATATGACAGTTGAAATCAATAAACTGAAAAGGTTACAGCATCAAACTTTGTAAAAACAAAACACAATTTTAGCAAAGGCTTGTTCCCATTAGCAAAGAATAACTAACCCTGATGGCATAAAAAAGTTAAAGAATAAACGTTTTTTTTATCACAGTCAACTACAATCTCACAGCTCTGTTGTGAAGATTACTTCCCTCAAACAAGCTTTGAAGACCCCTGAGTTCTGTAAGATGAACCGGAACATGCAGGAAAAAACAATGAGCTTCTGACTGAAATTTTTGATGCGTAGCAAAAGCGCCAAAAAAGGCCCCTCCCCCTCCCACACAACAGTGAGAGAGATCAGAAAACTGTCAGAATTAGATCAAGCAACTGCCAAGTGGAAAAATAGTGCCCAAACATTTTATTCACCCAGTACCTCAGAAAATGAAAACGATTTTACATTCCAGCAAAAACGTTTAACATAAATTAAGAGTTATTAAAAAGCCTGTTGCTTGCAAATAGGCTAAAGTCTTATATACACAGTGTAATTCCAGTGAAGTACCATTCCCCAGAATACTCAAATGTAAAATATACATACATGATATTATATTGGTATGGCAGGATTTTCTCATCAATTCCATTGTCAGAAAATAAAAGCTGCTACATACCTCTTTGCAGATTAATCTGCCTGCTGTCCCCTGATCTGAAGTTTACCTCTCCTCAGATGGCCGAGAAACAGCAATATGATCTTAACTACTCCGGCTAAAATCATAGAAAAAACTCTGGTAGATTCTTCTTCAAATTCTACCAGAGAAGGAATAACACACTCCGGTGCTATTAAAAATAACAAACTTTTGAGTGAAGAAATAAAACTAAATAAAATCACCATAGTCCTCTCACACATCCTATCTAGTCGTTGGGTGCAAGAGAATGACTGGGAGTGACGTAGAGGGGAGGAGCTATATGCAGCTCTGCTGGGTGAATCCTCTTGCACTTCCTGTTGGGGAGGAGTAATATCCCAGAAGTAATGATGACCCGTGGACTGATCACACTTAACAGAAGAAAAAATTACCACCCTCAACCAAAGTTTAAACTGGTACAATACTTGGATGAACTGGAAAACAGAATGGTATTGTGTCATGATAGTTTTTTTTATTTGGGGTCTTTTGATCGCTATACTAATGTGTAATGAAGACGAGGAGAATGAGCAAATTCAAGAGTAGTTATATAAAGCCATATAACAAGGAAGGCAAGCAGCAAGCAGTAAGGAGAACATAGTTATAACAGCAGAACTCCTCTAGTATTCATGACAGGCAATTTAAACAAATGGTCAGCATATGAATGGTATAGCACATACTGCTGCTATCCTTGTGATTATGATGTCGTCTGGCATCTTATTTCAACATGATAATGCTTGTCCACATAATGCAATCACTATCCTGGAACAACTATACCCAGGTAATGGGCAGCACAATTCTAGAATTTGTACCAGATAGAGCATGTGTGCAATATGGTCAAACGCCAACTATATGCCCACCAGAATCCAACATAGTTTATAACTTACCTGTAAGACTAGGTGCAGAGAACATGATAGATAGTGCTGCTCTAAAGCACATTACAACGCATTATCATGATTAATCACATAACGGATTGTCAACATCAGTGGTATACCACATACTGACTAAATATTATTTTTTACACTTCTGCAATTAATACTGCCAGCAATGTTGGATACATTATAGCTTTGTCAATATCAGCTGTGGATATATAGTCATTTTTGCATAAGTTAAAGGGGCACGAAAGTTAAATTAAACTTTCATGAGTTAGATAGACCATACCAAGTTTTAAACAACATTTCCAATTTACTTCTATTATAAAAAACAGTAAATGGTAGTTACCTTTGTTTAATCACAGGTATAAATGTGCAGAAGGTGGTTGATGAGAGAGTAGGGCCAAAGGCAAGCTAAAGGTCAGAAGTCAGGAGGTATTCAGTGATCAAGCAACATCACACATGGAGATTTCAGAATAGTCAGTAGCCACAGTTCCTTCCACATATCCCACAGCCAGGAAGCAACTTAGCAAGGGGTCAAGCATAAATCATAATTGAGAAGTCAGTCCAAGGGGGGCAAAAAATCAAGAAAACTGGTATTATATAAGAATAATAATCAATCACTGAGTACTAGTTTTACAAAAACATAATTTATGCTTACCAAATAAATTCCTTTCCTTCTGGATAGGAGGAGTCCCAAGGCTTCATTCCCATACTGTTGGGAAATACAACACCTGTAGCCTTCTGCCCCTTACGCTTCCCCCGAATAGACAACAAACAAAGAGGAAGATTGTCTAAACTCCTTAGTAGCCTGAAGATAGAACTTCAAGGCGTGAACCACATTCAAATTGTGAAGTAATAGTTCCTTGGTTGAAGAAAGGATTAGGACGCCATGAGATCTATCTCCGGCGTCCCCCACTTTCTGCATATCTCTGCAAACACCTCAGGATGGAGAGACCCCTTCCCTGGATGGAAGGATTGCCTGCTGAAAAAATCTGCCTCCCAGTTGTCTACACCCGGAATGTGGATTGCTAAAAACCAACAGCTGTGGGCCTCCGCCCACTCCAGAATCTGAGATACTTCCTTCATCGCCATAAGAACTTCTCGTTTCCCCCTGATGGTTGATGTAAGCCCCTGAGGTTATATTGTCTTATTGGAATCTGATAAACTGGGACGAACCTAGAAGTGGCCAAGCCTTAAAGGCCTTGAAAATTGCCCGTAGTTCCCAAAATATTGTTTGGGAGGGAGGAATCCTACTGATGTCCACAACCCCTGTTGCCTTCCTGGCACCCTAAACAGCTCCCCATCCAGATAGGCTTGTGTCCGTAGTCACAATCTCCCAGGATGGTCTTAAGAAGCATGTCCCATCGGGACAGATAATCTGGACAGAGCCACAAAGTGAGCGATTCTTCTCAACCTGCTGTCTAATACAATCTGTTGAGACAGATCTGAATGATTGCTGTTCCACTGCCTCAGCATGCACAGTTGTAAAGGTCCTGAGACGGAACCTTGCAAAAGGAATGAAAGTCCATGCAGGACATCATGAGACCAATCACCTCATATACTGAGCCACAGAAGCACTCAAGGAGGTCCGGAGGCAAGACATGCCGAAGTTAGTTTGCAACGTCTCTGGTCTGTTAGAAATATCCTCATGGATATGAGTCTATTATAGTACCCAGGAATTCCACCCTGGTACTTGGCATAAGAGAACTCTTTTCCAAGTTTATCTTCCATACACGTGGTCGAAGAAGACTGAGAAGGGACTCCGAGAATTTTTCCGCAAGACGAAAGGATGGTGCTTGCACCAGAATATCATCCAAGTATGGGGCTACTGCAATACCCTGAGTTCTGGCAACGGCTAGAAGAGCCCCCAGAACCTTCATAAAGATTCTTGGAGCAGTAGCTAGGCCAAACGGAAGGGCAATGAACTAGAAGTGCATGGTCCAGGAATGCAAACCTCAGGAACTGAAAGTGTTCCCTTGGATTGGAACATGAAGGTAAGCGTCCTTCAGATCTATAGTGGTCATAAAGTGGCCTTCCTGAATTAAAGGAAGGGACACTGAGAAATTTATTTAAGCACTTTAGGTCCAGAATTGGGCGGAAAGTTCCCTCCTTCTTTGGGGCCACAAAAATGTTTGAATAAAACCCAAAACCTCTTTCTTCGATTGGCACCGGGACAACAACTCCTAAGGAGGATAGATCCCGAATGCACTCTAGAAAGGCATCCCTCTTTTCTGGTCTGGTAGAGAGATTGGAGAGAAGTAATCTGCCCCTTGGCAGATGACATTGTCCAGGACTGAGCCGGCTTCCAAGTACTCTTGGGTGCTCGGGCTTGGAGGAGGATTGTTGTCATTCGGATTTGTCAGAACGAAAGGAACGAAAATTAGAAGATTGTTGTCCCTTAGACTTGTTCTTCTTATCTTGCGTTAAGAAGGCACCTTTGCCTCCAGTAATCATAGAAATAATGGAGTCCAGGCCTGAACCAAATAAAATCTTTCACTTGAAGGGAAGAGAAAGGAGTCTGGACTTAGAAGTCATATCCGCAGACCAAGACATCAACCAGAGCGGCCTGTGGGCTAGGACCACAAAACCAGAGATCTTTGTATTTAGGCGAATAATTTGCATTTTTGCATCACAGATAAAAGAATTAGCAATTCTCAGAGGAGAGACTCCACCTCAATCAGTTCTGACAAAGAGTCACACCAGTAGGTAGCCGCACCGGCAACTGCAGCCACCGGTTAAAACAAAAATCCTCAAGAGGTAAAGTAGTACGTTTAGCAAACGTAGAGATAGCACCATCCACCTTTGGAATGGAACCCCACAAATCCAGTTGAGAGTCCGGGACCAGGAACAACTTTTTAAAAGTAGACGAGGGGGAAAAGGAAGAACCAATTTTTTTCCCATTCGTTCTTAATAATGTTTGCCATCTTAACTGGCACAGGAAAAGTCAAAGGAACTTTCCTGTCTTCGTATACTCTGTCTAATTTAGGTATCATAGGTTCTAGTGCGCACTCTGGAACCTTTAACGTAGACAGAATCTCCTTTTATAAAAAAACGCAAGTGCTCAACTTTAAATCTAAAGGACGGTTCCTCTAGACGCTAAGGACTCCGACCCAGAAAGTTCACCCTCTGAAGCTACAGAGGTTAATTTATCATCGGATAACTGGGACATAAAAGCTAAATCCGATAAATATTTAGATGACTCTGGGTCAGGAGAGCTATGTTTAACCTTTCTCTTGTGTTTGTTAGAGCGAGGTAATGCACTGAGGGCCCACAGACACCACTGTTTGTAACTGCGTGGCAAAGTTCGCAGGAAGAAGGCCCCCTCCGGATGGAGGATAGGAACTACATGTGAAGTGTAGTAATTGTGACATATCCCAGCCTGATATCACTGTCCCTTTAAGACTGCCTTCCCTGCTTCTGACAATCATGCTGGTTTGGGCAGTATTTTCATTCAACTTACCTGCCTAATTAATCATTCATGCACCTGATTCCCTCTGCCTCTTTTTAAGTCTTCTCAGGCCTAATGTGCATTGCATTAACTTTGAAGTTGTGTTCCTGAACAACAGAGGTCTGTGACTGTTCCTGCATGGATTCTACCAACTTATTCAAGCTACAGTCTTTCATTTAATCACAAGTATCCAAATAATTCCATTTTGTTTCCGGGACACTGCTACTTAACAAACTCTGAACTTTATTACAAGTATGCATTTGGTTATCATCACTCTCTAATTACTACAACAGCATCTTACTCAGAACTTTATAACTATTCACTGCTACAAGTTGTCATAGCTGAAATATCCTCCATATATGTTAATATATTCAGAACTCTGCATCTATTTGTTCAGTTAAAAGCTTTCATGTGATTCTCCATTATATGCACAAGCAGCAATCAATGCCTTAAACTTGCAACTTGTCTATCACCTGTGCTGCTCTGCTTATTACTGACATACAGCTCTATATAATATTATGTACTGTGAACCTGCAACAAACCTTAGTTTCCATCTATGAGTCAATCTTCTACCAGTTTACTCTGAAGCCTGAACATTCCACATTG
Organism: Bombina bombina; assembly: GCF_027579735.1. NCBI lineage: Eukaryota > Metazoa > Chordata > Amphibia > Anura > Bombinatoridae > Bombina > Bombina bombina. The sequence continues at coordinate 808,482,497 of NC_069501.1, read as the reverse complement.
CTATATTTTTCTCTCATGTAATCCTACAGCTACTCCTATTAATTAACTATAAGTCACAGTGAAGCCAGAATAAATTGTATACATATGTTGCACACTCCATGAATTCTACAATAACTTCTAGCAACTATGAATCACAGAATATCATCTATCCACATCCAGGATACTCTCCCCGGGTCAGGGGTCGGTGTCTACAAATCCCTACCACTGCCCTGAGGGTCTGTGTCCTGAGCGCATGTACACCGGAACATGACAGTAATGTAGCAAGGGTAATAATCTCACGGGACGCCAAGTCCTGAGAGGTAGACGGCTCAGAGGGACTAAGAGCCTTAGCAGGCTTGTCTCCCTTCTTAGACTTTATAACGGTGTTAAGGCATGTGAAACATAATTGAGTGGGCGGGAAAACCATGGCCTCCTCACAAAATAAACAGGTATGATTTAGTACAGAAGGAGTACCTTCTAACATGTCAGAGTCCTCCATAGCTCAGGTTATACCCACAAATGGACACAAATAAAAATGTTTTTTATCATAGAAAACTGCACCTTTATACTTCCCAATGGCTGGGCCACTCACCACCTCCTAGACCCAGACAGTAAACAGAGGAAACGCTCTCCTTATCTTCAAGTCTCAGCCGGAATGGAGGAAATTAACATAGACCACACCCGGTCACATGGAGTGCAAGACAGTACTTCCCCTGTTATTACAAGTACAGCAAGTAATAGGAGCTGTGCAACACTTTCAAAAACGAAAGTGAAACTTAAAAGTGAAATCTGTTTGTTCTAGCCAAAAATACACAGTCTTTCAGACCAGGAAAAAAATCACACAAAGCAGCATGTAAATAATTAATACACTGATGAATTAACCCCAACTGTTCCATAAACCCCCTTCAGAGGATATTAACCCTGGATTCTATTAAGGTATAAAGGAGCCACACTGTGACCCTGTTATAGTGTTTTATGTGTAAAAATTTAAACAATCTTACCTCCAGGATCCATGCTGTGGAACAGAACACAGCCTCTCAAGTGTGACAGTCTTATAGCAGCACTCCTGACATGGACTTGAGTGAGAGAAAGCAGGCAGTGAAAATCGTCAACGCTAATTGCTTAAGAGCTGTTAGCAGTAGTCTGGATGGTTTCACAGAAAAACTTTCCCTGCATCTCCAGACTCTAACTTTCAGCAACACTATCACTGAGAGGTTGACATGACTACTTAAAACTCCAGTCCTATCTCGAAGGGTAGATACCCTTTTTCAGGACTCTCCCAATCTTCTGACATTTCTCTGCCACCTACTAACGTGACGAAAGGCAAATAAAGACTGGGGTAATGAGGAAGTGGGTGGGATATTTAAGCCTTTGGCTGGGGTGTCTTTGCCTCCTCCTGGTGGTCAGGTGTTGTATTTCCCAACAGTAAGGAATGAAACTGTGGACTCTCCCTATCTTAGGAAGGAAAAACGTATATAGATTCCTGTAACAAACTTGGTATAATTCACGGTATATGCACTATAAACTGCGTCATCTGCATAGCCAACCTCAATAATTGCAAAATATTTGGCATCTCCACTGGAATGACCAATATTTTTAATGGACATTGAATCCTGCTTCAAACTCCAACGTGCGCCTTTTTCAGCATAAACTGGGGACTAAGTAAACAGGCCTCTGCGCCATCTTGGGCATACCTTGATAAACAGATGGGGCATATCTGATTACCTTTGACAAACTTTCAAACCAGGGAGTAACCTTCTTCCTATCTCTGGACCTGTTCTTAGCCATAGTCAAAGTAAGGGGGGATTTGGGGTGTGACACATAGGGCTCAGGAGCATGTATGTGTTCTGAGCAACATAAAACAAAAGTGCTTGTAACAAAGTTTCAAACAATGTTATACAGATATTGCTGCAAACACTGCTACCAAATTGTACTCAAGACACATGCACATCAAGTAGGATCAAGTAAATTTGATAATAGAAGTAAATTTAAAAGTCTTTATCACACTCTATCTGAATCAGGAAAGTTTAATTTTGACTTTAAAGTTCCTTTAAAGGGAAATGTAAAATTGACATTTTCTGTCATGCATATTAAATATCAGCAAGTAAAAATGTTAAAGATGCATAGGCCATAAAACCATATGTTAAAGCTGTTTAAACTGACATTGAAATGAACAAGAAATACTTCCTTCTGCACAATCATCCTTAGGGACAACTTCCACAGCTCTGTTGGTGAAAAAGGGCAAACCTCCATCAACATGAAACACAATTTTGTTTTAGGCAGGACAGGATATACTGTATATATTTAAATAAATAAATATATACACACATGCATATATATCTATATATATATATATATATATATATATATATTTATATATATATATATATATATATATACACACACAAAAGCATTTTGAAAATATATTTTTTATAATAACATTTTGCAGATGCTGCCTTATTGCTAGTCTCAATTATACCATTTAGCCGTAATATACAGTAACAGATTCAGAAGAGTTCTATTATATAATACAAAACATTTGATTCATTTTCTTTCCAGTTACCTTTTAAACAGAAGTTCGCCAGCTGCTGCGGCCAGAGGTCTGTATGATGCATACACAAACTGGTACAAGGAATCACAGTCCTCTGCTGTAAACAAATCTTCACAATGCCTGGATGAAAAAAGACAGTTGTCATTATGTTAAGTGTAATCAGCTGTAACTGAAGAAAGCAAACACAAACAAGTAGCTTAATTGTGTATTGATACAACAAGAGATTCTTCAGTTTGTAAAAAACACTGATGCATCTGAGCACTGGCTGGATAAAATTGGCCACAGTATAGGTTATTTGATTCCTTTTTAACTACAATAGGCAGAACAACATTTAGGACTAGATTACAAGTGGAGAGCAAAAACACATTAGCGCTATTGAGCGCTAACACCACTCAAGTTAAATCAACAAAACTCCTATTCTTGCGTTAACTCCCTTTCCCTGTAGACGTATATAGGGAATGCTACAAAAGTCTGTTCTGGCTTTAACTAGTCCACTAACTCGAAGGTGTGCTAGGTCAAGTGCGGTAAACCCGGTGCGCTAAGAAAATTTTAAAATAGCATTGCTCTTAACTTTGAGCCCCTCTAAGTCCAACACCTTGTCATTTACCATATCCATTTAAAACACTTTTTAGACTTTTATTTCAATAATTAACTTATCTTATTGTATATCTAACGTGTAAATATATATGTGTAACACTTTATTATAATATGTTTTGCATGTGTTTTGTTATACTTTTATTGTAGCCCTAACACTTTAGTTCTGGTCTCAAGTTGCGCTACTTTTTTTTAGCACTGCTATATAACTTACAAATCGTAATACAAGCAATGTTTAGTACAGCTTCGTTATCCATTAAAAGTATAGGGCTCACTAAAAGGGATACCGGCTACACTAAACATTGTCTGGTGATTCTTGTTTACCATGAACTTGTAATACAAGATTGCATGCTAATCTTAGAGTGGTCCTGTGCTCCACTTGTAATCAAAGCCTTAATTTGATTTAAAGACCTGATAACTCAAAGGAACATATTTACCAATGTGCAAGCGGCATTTATCATTGCACCAGCAGTTCTTGTAAACTTCTGGTGCAATGCCTCCCACTGCAGATTTGCGGCCAATCGGACGCTAGCAGGGGGTGTCAACCCGATCGTATACAAACGGGTTGATTTCTGTCTGCCGCCTCAGACTGCTTCATAACTTTTGTTTCAGGCAAGCCTGAAGCCTCGCCAGAAACAAGGGGCATCAAGCTCCATACGGAGTTTGATAAATAATGTATGCTCTGAACTGTGTTAAAGTTAATTTACAAGACAAACCATTTGTGGCAAAACTGATTGGAACAGCCAATATAATGCAAGCTCAATCCTATTGGCTGATTGGATCAGCCAATAGGATTTTTTCAACCTTAATTCCGATTGGCTGATAGAATTCTACCAGCCAATCGGAATCTAAGGGACGCCATCTTGGATGACGTCAGTTAAAGGAACCTTCATTCGTCGGGAGTCGTTGGAAGAAGAGGATGCTCCGCGCCGGATGTTTTGAAGATGGACCTGCTCTGCGCCGGATGGATGAAGATGCCGTCTGGATGAAGACTTCTGCACGTCTGGAGGACCACTTCTCTCTGCTTGGATGAAGACTTCTTCCGCTCTCTACAAAAGTTTAGCAGCCTTCCTAAAACTTGGAGGAGCCGGTGACAGCAGTGGTATAAATGGGGCTGATGGGCACTAGTTATAGCACTGACAATCCTCCAACTTTGAAAATACTGCAAGATTTCAGTGACAAACAAAAAAGTGAGGGGGCGCCCTATTTACATAAACTAAAACAATGTGATAAATATAGACCAATAATGGCTAAGAATAATTTTTCTTGATGTGTCAGGAGTTATAGATAAAAATATAATAGTATAATAAATAAGTGAATATATAAATGATATTAATTAATGGTAATATCAAATGTGGATAAACAATCACAAACTAGTCACAATGGTGAGATCAATACTCAGCGTCTGTATGCATATACATATATATATACACACATACATACACCCATGCAATTAACCACAATAGTAAACAATATGTATCTTAATAGCAAATGTGTAATGAAAATAATAACAATAGATAATTGAAATAAATAACAATGGTTAAATAAATATTATGGTGTATCAAAAAGCCTTAGGTAAAGAGGCAATATAGTTGCATTAAAGTCTCTGGAGAGGAATATAGGCAGCTATCTGTGAAGATCCAGGCCAGGATCCAGGAAACAGCAATCTAAAAAAAGAAAAAACAGAAGCGCCACATGGCCCAATATTGTTTGGTCCAAAATTGTAGATCTTAAGATAGACAAACAGACTCACATTTAGGAGAGCACCTCAGTTAGTGCTAATAGGGGCAGTCTGGGATCTATTCGGTCACCCAGAAGACCAACTTCCAGCACAGGAACTGAACTCTATATGGACAGAGAAGAGACACAAGTGCCTATATGGCCTAGTATTGTCGGTGCAAGTAAACAAAGCCAGATATTAATAGGAGTGGTACTCACAATGTATCAAGCACCTCTTTTGATGCTAAGGGAGCATGGAGGGATCAATATGGTCACCCAACAGACTTATGGCAGGGTATCCAGGAGAGAGATGATGGTTCCCAGGATGGTCAAAGTAATAAATGTCCTCAGATAAGGCAGGTGGAGAAAATTCCAAATAAGAGAGAGCAGCAAGTGTTCAAATTCCAGCAGCAGCTTCACAGGAAGTAAATGGGAGGGGAATAAAGAGCAGTTCAATCTAGCTGCAGACTCTGGAATTTTCTCCACCTGCCTTATCTGAGGACATTTATTACTTTGACCATCCTGGGAACCATCATCTCTCTCCTGGATACCCTGCCATAAGTCTGTTGGGTGACCATATTGATCCCTCCATGCTCCCTTAGCATCAAAAGAGGTGCTTGATACATTGTGAGTACCACTCCTATTAATATCTGGCTTTGTTTACTTGCACCGACAATACTAGGCCATATAGGCACTTGTGTCTCTTCTCTGTCTATATAGAGTTCAGTTCCTGTGCTGGAAGTTGGTCTTCTGGGTGACCGAATAGATCCCAGACTGCCCCTATTAGCACTAACTGAGGTGCTCTCCTAAATGTGAGTCTGTTTGTCTATCTTAAGATCTACAATTTTGGACCAAACAATATTGGGCCATGTGGCGCTTCTGTTTTTTCTTTTTTTAAGATTTCAGTGCACTATCTACTCCTGCACAATGTCTGATGATGACATCAGTACTCACATCAATGTATAGGCACCCATCATCATTTTACAGCGTGTTCTGTTTTTTTACATCATCATAATACGGTGTGGCATATATGTTATTAGTGCAGGTTTATTAGTGTATAAATTTACATTATTATCACTATAAAGAGACACTTGTCTTTTATTAAAATGTATCAAGATGCATTCACAGCTTATCAGAACTTACAGTTCAGACTTGCAAGAGTGAGTCTACAACTACACAACTAAGAAGTAGGTCATGCTGTTATGCTAGGTGGCAGAGATATATCCCCTCACTTGTTCAGGGTGATTGACAGGCCCTGCTCTAACGCAAGTGGTTACCCAAGAGCAAAGGAAGGATTGAACAACAGAGCTCTTCTGAATTCTTACATTTTGCCAAGAGGCAGTTGCAGGTGGATAGGTTGTGTGCTTGAGAACTTGTCTGTCTGCAGCTCTCATATTTCACATGCTAGTATCAGTCTAGCCATATGGGTGAAAGAGAAAATAGATCATCCTGCCTCCAGGTGTGTGTGTGTCTTTATAAATTGTCACCATTATGCAGAGCCAGCACTTTGCTATGTTAAGCCATGCAGAAATAAACCATTATAGCTATTCTATTTAAAATAAATCAGAATAACAGTCAAGAATTTGATGTGATAACGGGAATTTATTTTCTCTGTCATTATAGATAAAATAGTTATGTAAAACTACTTTACACCTCACTAGAAAATTTTAAGATTCAGCAATGGCAGGGTATATTATTTCTTCGGGGAGGGGATCGGCAAAATGTATCTTTGCCTGTGCATAGAAAAATCTTAGCACCGGCCCTGCCTGGAAGCAATTCTCATTTTGTTTTGTTGTTAGTTTCAGGTCTCAAATATCTTTTTACTTTTGAACAACGCAACAATACCACATGTACCGAAAGTTGAATCTTTGTTTTAAACGTCACATTACTGAACACACTCTTAGCAAGTATGTGTATGTCTGAAAAAAGCCAAGATTTATCAAAAGCTATAATTTTGTCCTAAATTTTATTTTTGTTAAATCTGGTGAACACGGACTACATTTCATTTTTATAATAACATGTTAACCCTCATGTCCTAGGTGAAAAAGTTGGCATGTACTGGTTCATCACAATACAGTCATTATAATCATTTTCAAGCTGGGCATTACTTATCTGATTAGGGGTTCCAGGCATTGTTTCTCTGTCTAGTCTATACCTAAATGGAAAGTTTTGTTGTTGATTATTTCTAATATGAACATGACTGCCCAATTTATTCCTTCAAAATATTTTCCACCCCCCACCAAAAAAAAATGCTACACTTTTAATTATGGTATCTCAAAAATAAATATGGGTACAATATAAGAATATAACTAAGTAGCCAATCGTACACTCTGAATGCCTTACGGCTAGATTATGAGTTGTGCGTTAAGGTAAAAAAGCAGCGTTAAGAGATCCTAACGCTGCTTTTTTACGCCCGCTGCTATTACGAGTCTTGAAGGTTTAGGGTCACCGCACACTTCTTTGGCCTTACCGCAAAACCACTTACGTAAACTTTGTAAAGTCTTTTTTCTATGGGACTTCCATAGCGCCGGTATTACGAGTCTGTCCTAGGAGGCCAAAAAGTGAGCGGTACACCCTACCCTGTAAAGATCCCTAACGCATTCAGTAGTTAAGAGTTTTATGGTACAACGCCGTAACATAAAACTCATAACTAAATTGCTAAAAAGTACACTTACACCCATAAACTACCTATTAACCCCAAAACCGAGGCCGTCCCGCATCACAAACACTAAAATTAAATTTTTAACCCCTAATCTGCCACTCCGGACACCGCCGCCACCTACATTATATTTATGAACCCCTAATCTGCTGCCCCCATTATCGCCGACACCTACATTATATTTATTAACCCCTAATCTGCCGCCCCCAATGTCGCCGCCACTATACTAAATGTATTAACCCCTAAACCTAAGTCTAACCCTAACCCAAACACTCCCTAACCTAAATATAATTTAAATAAATCTAAATAAAATTACTATCATTAACTACATTATTCCTATTTAAAACTAAATACTTACCTATAAAATAAACCCTAAGCTAGCTACAATATAACTAATAGTTACATTGTAGCTAGCTTAGGGTTTATTTTTATTTTACAAGCAAGTTTGTATTTATTTTAACTAGGTACAATAGTTATAAGTTATTAACTATTTAATAACTACCTAGCTAAAATAAATACAAAAGTACCTGTAAAATAAAACCTAACCTAAGTTACAATAACACCTAAAACTACACTATAATTAAATAAATTTACTAAATTAAATACAATTACCTAAATTAAATTAGCTAAAGTACAAAAAAAACCCCACTAAATTACAGAAAATAATAAACAAATTACAAATATTTAAACTAATTACACCTAATCTAATAGCCCTATCAAAATTAAAAAAAGCCCCCCAAAATAAAATAAAACCCTAGCCTAAACTAAACTACCAATATCCCTTAAAAGGGACTTTTGCGGGGCATTGCCCCAAAGTAATCAGCTCTTTTACCTGTAAAAAAAAATACAAACAACCCCCCCAACAGTAAAACCCACCACCCACACAACAAACCCCCCCAAATAAAATCCTAACTAAAAAACCTAAGCTCCCCATTGCCCTGAAAAGGGCATTTGGATGGGCATTGCCCTTAATAGGGTAGTTAGCTCTTTTGCAGGCCCAAACCCTAACCTAAAAATAAAACCCACCCAATACACCCTTAAAAAAAACTAACACTAAACCCCTGAAGATCGACTTACAGTTCTGAAGATCGGACATCCATCCTCAAGGAAGCAACAGAAGTCTTCATCCAACCGGGCCGAAGTCCTCAACGAAGCCGGGAGAAGTCTTCATCCAGACGGCATCTTCTATCTTCATCCACCCGACGCGGAGTGGGTCCATCTTCAAGACATCCGACGCGGAGAATCCTCTTCATCCGACGACTACCCGACAAATGAAGGTTCCTTTAAGTGATGTCATCCAAGATGGTGTCCCTTAGATTCCGATTGGCTGATAGAATTCTATCAGCCAATCGGAATTAAGATAGAAAAAATACTATTGGCTGATGCAATCAGCCAATAGGATTGAACTTCAATCCTATTGGCTGATCCAATCAGCCAATAGGATTGAGCTTGCATTCTATTGGCTGATTGGAACAGCCAATAGAATGCCACCTCATTCTTATTGGCTGATTGCATCAGCCAATAGGATTTTTTCTACCTTAATTCCAATTGGCTGATAGAATTCTATCAGCCAATCGGAATCTAAGGGACGCCATTTTGGATGACGTCACTTAAAGGAACCTTCATTAGTCAGGTAGTCGTCGGATGAAGAGGATGCTCCGCGTCGGATGTCTTGAAGATGGACCCGCTCCACGTCGGATGGATGAAGATAGAAGATGCCGTCTGGATGAAGACTTCTGCCTGTCTGGAGGACCATTTCGCCCGGCTTGGATGAAGACTTCTCCCGGTTTCATGAGGACTTTTGGCCCGGTTGGATGAAGACTTCTGCCGCTTCCTTGAGGATGGATGTCCGATCTTCAGAAGTGTAAGTTGATCTTCAGGGGGTTAGTGTTAGGTTTTTTTAAGGGTGTATTGGGTGGGTTTTATTTTTAGGTTAGGGCTTGGGCCTGCAAAAGAGCTAACTGCCCTTTTAAGGGCAATGCCCATCCAAATGCCCTTTTCAGGGCAATGGGGAGCTTAGGTTGTTTTAGATAGTATTTTATTTGGGAGGTTGTTTGTGTGGGTGGTGGGTTTTACTGTTGGGGGGGTTGTTTGTATTTTTTTTTTACAGGTAAAAGAGCTGATTACTTTGGGGCAATGCCCTGCAAAAGGCCCTTTTATGGGCTATTGGTAGTTTAATTTAGGCTAGGGTTTTTTTTTTTATTTTGGGGGGGCTTTTTTATATTGATAGGGATATTAGATTAGGTGTAATTAGTTTAAAAATTTGTAATTTGTTTATTATTTTCTGTATTTTAGTGTTTGTTTGTTTTTTGTACTTTAGCTAATTTAATTTAGGTAATTGTATTTAATTTAGTACATTTATTTAATTATAGTGTAGTGTTAGGTGTTATTGTAATTTAGGTTAGGTTTTATTTTACAGGTACTTTTGTATTTATTTTAGCTAGGTAGTTATTAAATAGTTAATAACTATTTAAAGTGAAGGTAAAGTTTTCCCGATTACATTAGCTAATTATACTTTTTACCCAAAATAAATAGTACTTTAATTCATGATTTTTTCTAATTCTAAGTATAAAGTGAGTTTTATAGCTGTAAACTTACTTGCTTTCGAGTAGAAAATTCAACCCGTCATAATTTTTTTTTTTCTCTGCAGGTCACGTTTTTATTTCTGCCTATTGAAATCCTGGCCGTTAGGCGGCTGTCAAATTACGTCATCCCCCTAAGGGATGATCTGCGCAGGCGTTTAGCCTTGGTTTTTGCTGTACAAGATTACCGCATGCGCATTGCTTAGTAGACAATGCTGTGCGCATGCGCAGATCATTTGGATCCTCCTGAACGCTCTTTTGAGACACGTATAGAGCGGGTGGGACCGCTCTATACGTCACTGTCACTAAGATCAGGAAATTAATGTGGGGAGGAGTTTTTAACATAACGGTATGTTAAAAATGCACAATATTATTTGGCAATTAAATAAGGAATTGTAAAAAAAAAGTTAGCGATCTTAATATTTGAACTATGAAGACTTTGTTACTGTTTACTAGTAGGTAAGACTTTACCTTCACTTTAATAACTATTGTACCTAGTTAAAATAAATACAAACTTGCCTGTAAAATAAAACTAAAACCTAAGATAGCTACAATGTAACTATTAGTTATATTGTAGCTATCTTAGGGTTTATTTTATAGGTAAGTATTTAGTTTTAAATAGACTTATTTAAATAATATTAATGTTAGGGAGTGTTAGGGTTAGACTTAGGTTTAGGGGTTAATACATTGAGTATAGTGGCAGCGACGTTGGGGGCGGCAGATTAGGGGTTAATAAATGTAGGTAGGTGGTGGCGATGTTAGGGACGGCAGATTAGGGGTTAATAATATTTAACTAATGTTTGCGAGACGGGAGTGTGGCGGTTTAGGAGTTAATATGTTTATTATAGTGGTGGCGACGTTGGGGCGACAGATTAGGGGTTAATAAGTGTAGGTAGGTGTCAGCGCCGTTGGGGCGGCAGATTAGGGGTTAATAAATATAATGAAGGTGGAGGCAATGTTGGGGTAACAGATTAGGGGTTCATAAGTATAATGTAGGTGGTGGCGGTGTCTGAAGCGGCAGATTAGGGGTTAATAAATATAATGCAAGTGTCGGCGATGTCGGGGGCGGAAGATTAGGGGTTAATAAGTGTAAGATTAGGGGTGTTTAGACTCAGGGTTCATGTTAGGGTGTTAGGTGTAGACATCAATTGTATTTCCCCATAGGAATTAATGGGGCTACGTTACTGAGTTTTACGCTACTTTTTTGCAGGTGTTAGACTTTTTCTCAGCTGGCTCTCCCTGTTGATTCCTATGGGGAAATCGTGCACGAGCACGTATGACCAGCTCACCGCTGACTTAAGCAGTGCTGGTATTGGAGTGCGGTAATGAGCAAAATTTTGCTCAACGCTCACTTCTTGTCTTTTAACGACGGGTTTGTAAAAACTCGTAATACCAGCGCTGCAGGTAAGTGAGTGGTGAGAGAAAACTGCTCGTTAGCACCGCATAGCCTCTAACGCAAAACTTGTAATCTAGCCGTTAGTTATCACAAAAGCATTTAGGGCAAAATACTGTATTGTGTTGCTAGTTACTTAGGCAGACAATGGTTGATTTTCAGATTAATTGCCTTAAAATTGCTATTTCCAACCAATATAATTATTTAAAAAAATATTTAACACACACTCTGTGTACATATAATAGATCATGGATACTTTAGAATCACATATCTCAAAACTTGGCATAAAATTAGTACAGTATTCCATTACTGTAATAGAACATAACAGAGTAGATGCTGCCACCTTGTGGTAAATACCAAAACTGCACCCTGTATTGCCATAAGATAAAGGACCTGCTATGTTTTGAAATTCAAAGAAAATTATTGTTATTATGCAGAGTTATTACTTGCAAAACACTATGATGAATTCTAGAGAAATACAGAGACACACAGGCCTAGATTTGGAGTTTGGCGGTAGCCGTGAAAACCAGCGTTAGAGGCTCCTAACGCTGGTTTTAGGCTACCGCCGGTATTTGGAGTCACTCAAAATAGGGTCTAACGCTCACTTTTCAGCCGCGACTTTTCCATACCGCAGATCCCCTTACGTCAATTGCGTATCCTATCTTTTCAATGGGATCTTTCTAACTCCGGTATTTAGAGTCGTGTCTGAAGTGAGCGTTAGACATCTAACGACAAAACTCCAGCCGCAGGAAAAAAGTCAGTAGTTAAGAGCTTTCTGGGCTAACGCCGGTTTATAAAGCTCTTAACTACTGTACTCTAAAGTACACTAACACCAATAAACTACCTATGCACCCCTAAACCGAGGCCCCCCCCACATCGCCGCCACTCGAATAATTTTTTTTAACCCCTAATCTGCCGACCGCCACCTACGTTATCCTTATGTACCCCTAATCTGCTGCCCCTAACACCGCCGACCCCTGTATTATATTTATTAACCCCTAACCTGCCCCCCACAACGTCGCCTCCACCTACCTACACTTATTAACCCCTAATCTGCCGACCGAAAAGCGCCGCCACCTACGTTATCCTTATGTACCCCTAATCTGCTGCCCCTAACACCGCCGACCCCTATATTATATTTATTAACCCCTAATCTGCCCCCCTCAACGTCGCCTCCACCTGCCTACACTTATTAACCTCTAATCTGCCGAGCGGACCGCACCGCTACTATAATAAAGTTATTAACCCCTAATCCGCCTCACTAACCCTATAATAAATAGTATTAACCCCTAATCTGCCCTCCCTAACATCGCCGACACCTAACTTTAATTATTAACCCCTAATCTGCCGACCGGAGCTCACCGCTATTCTAATAAATGGATTAACCCCTAAAGCTAAGTCTAACCCTAACACTAACACCCCCCTAAATTAAATATAATTTAAATCTAACGGAATTAATTATCTCTTATTAAATAAATTATTCCTATTTAAAGCTAAATACTTACCTGTAAAATAAATCCTAATATAGCTACAATATAAATTATAATTATATAATAGCTATTTTAGGATTTATATTTATTTTACAGGTAACTTTGTATTTATTTTAACCAGGTACAATAGCTATTAAATAGTTAAGAACTATTTAATAGCTAAAATAGTTAAAATAATTACAAATTTACCTGTAAAAGAAATCCTAACCTAAGTTACAATTAAACCTAACACTATACTATCAATAAATTAATTAAATAAACTACCTACAATTACCTACAATTAACCTAACACTACACTATCAATAAATTAATTAAATACAATTGCTACAAATAAATACAATTAAATAAACTTGCTAAAGTACAAAAAATAAAAAAGAACTAAGTTACAAAAAATAAAAAAATATTTACAAACATAAGAAAAATATTACAACAATTTTAAACTAATTACACCTACTCTAAGCCCCCTAATAAAATAACAAAGCCCCCCAAAATAAAAAAAAATGCCCTACCCTATTCTAAATAACTAAAGTTCAAAGCTCTTTTACCTTACCAGCCCTGAACAGGGCCCTTTGCGGGGCATGCCCCAAGAAGTTCAGCTCTTTTGCCTGTAAAAGAAAAAATACAATACCCAAGCCCACCAACATTACAAACCACCACCCACATACCCCTAATCTAACCCAAACCCCCCTTAAATAAACCTAACACTAAGCCCCTGAAGATCTTCCTACCTTATCTTCACCATACCAGGTTCACCGATCCGTCCTGAAGAGCTCCTCCGATGTCCTGATCCAAGCCCAAGCGGGGGGCTGAAGAGGTCCATCAGATCCGGCTGAAGTCTTCCTCCAAGCGGGAGCTGAAGAGGTCCATGATCCGGATGAAGTCTTCTATCAACGGCATCTTCAATCTTCTTTCTTCCGGATCCATCTTGCAGACCTCCGACGCGGAACATCCTGCTGGGCCGACGGACTAAAGACGAATGACGGTTCCTTTAAGGGACGTCATCCAAGATGGCGTCCCTCGAATTCCGAATTCCGAGGTAGGAATATTCTGATTGGCTGATGGAATCAGCCAATCAGATTCAAGTTCAATCCGATTGGCTGATTCAATCAGCCAATCAGATTGAGCTCGCAATCTATTGGCTGTTCCGATCAGCCAATAGAATGCGAGCTCAATCTGATTGGCTGATTGGATCAGCCAATCGGATTGAACTTGATTCTGATTGGCTGATTCCATCAGCCAATCAGAATATTCCTACCTTAATTCCGATTGGCTGATAGAATCCTATCAGCCAATCGGAATTCGAGGGACGCCATCTTGGATGACGTCCCTTAAAGGAACCGTCATTCGTCTTTAGTCCGTCGGCCCAGCAGGATGTTCCGCGTCGGAGGTCTGCAAGATGGATCCGGAAGAAAGAAGATTGAAGATGCCGTTGATAGAAGACTTCATCCGGATCATGGACCTCTTCAGCTCCCGCTTGGAGGAAGACTTCAGCCGGATCATGGACCTCTTCAGCCCCCCGCTTGGGCTTGGATCAGGACATTGGAGGAGCTCTTCAGGACGGATCGGTGAACCTGGTATGGTGAAGATAAGGTAGGAAGATCTTCAGGGGCTTAGTGTTAGGTTTATTTAAGGGGGGTTTGGGTTAGATTAGGGGTATGTGGGTGGTGGGTTGTAATGTTGGTGGGCTTGGGTATTGTATTTTTTCTTTTACAGGCAAAAGAGCTGAACTTCTTGGGGCATGCCCCGCAAAGGGCCCTGTTCAGGGCTGGTAAGGTAAAAGAGCTTTGAACTTTAGTTATTTAGAATAGGGTAGGGCATTTTTTTTTATTTTGGGGGGCTTTGTTATTTTATTAGGGGGCTTAGAGTAGGTGTAATTAGTTTAAAATTGTTGTAATATTTTTCTTATGTTTGTAAATATTTTTTTATTTTTTGTAACTTAGTTCTTTTTTATTTTTTGTACTTTAGCAAGTTTATTTAATTGTATTTATTTGTAGCAATTGTATTTAATTAATTTATTGATAGTGTAGTGTTAGGTTAATTGTAGGTAATTGTAGGTAGTTTATTTAATTAATTTATTCATAGTATAGTGTTAGGTTTAATTTTAACTTAGGTTAGGATTTCTTTTACAGGTAAATTTGTAATTATTTTAACTATTTTAGCTATTAAATAGTTCTTAACTATTTAATAGCTATTGTACCTGGTTAAAATAAATACAAAGTTACCTGTAAAATAAATATTAATCCTAAAATAGCTATAATATAATTATAATTTATATTGTAGCTATATTAGGATTTATTTTACAGGTAAGTATTTAGCTTTAAATAGGAATAATTTATTTAATAAGAGATAATTAATTTCGTTAGATTTAAATTATATTTAACTTAGGGGGGTGTTAGTGTTAGGGTTAGACTTAGCTTTAGGGGTTAATACATTTATTAGAATAGCGGTGAGCTCCGGTCGGCAGATTAGGGGTTAATAATTGAAGTTAGGTGTCGGCGATGTTAGGGAGGGCAGATTAGGGGTTAATACTATTTATGATAGGGTTAGTGAGGCGGATTAGGGGTTAATAACTTTATTATAGTAGCGCTCAGGTCCGGTCGGCAGATTAGGGGTTAATAAGTGTAGGCAGGTGGAGGCGACGTTGGGGGGGGCAGATTAGGGGTTAATAAATATAATATAGGGGTCGGCGGTGTTAGGGCAGCAGATTAGGGGTACATAGGGATAATGTAAGTAGCGGCGGTTTACGGAGCGGCAGATTAGGGATTAAAAATAATATGCAGGTGTCAGCGATAGCGGGGGCGGCAGAATAGGGGTTAATAAGTGTAATGCTAGGGGTGTTTAGACTCGGGGTACATGTTAGGGTGTTAGGTGCAGACGTAGAAGTGTTTCCCCATAGCAAACAATGGGGCTGCGTTAGGAGCTGAACTCGGCTTTTTTGCAGGTGTTAGGTTTTTTTTCAGCTCAAACAGCCCCATTGTTTCCTATGGGGGAATCGTGCACGAGCACGTTTTTGAGGCTGGCCGCGTCCGTAAGCAACTCTGGTATCGAGAGTTGAAGCTGCATTAAAAATGCTCTACGCTCCTTTTTTGGAGCCTAACGCAGCCTTTATGTGGACTCTCGATACCAGAGTTATTTTTATGGTGCGGCCAGAAAAAAGCCGGCGTTAGTTTTTCGGGTCGTTACCGACAAAACTCCAAATCTAGCCGTTAAAATGCAACTATAATCTCTTACAAGTAAGATTCCAAAAGATAAAAAAACACAATAAATTATTTGTAAGTATTATCAACAGTGCATATAAATTATATATATTGCTATCCCTGAACACAACTGTTTACATTGGTGATAGTACAACCAGTGCATTGTACACCATCACCTACCACCAAATGAGCTATTCTAATCAAGGCTTTCAGCCAAGCCATACAGCAATAGTAGCCAAAATGCACAAAACATGTAGATGAAGGTTGAAAAGATTTTGTCATCTCAAAAAAATAATAATTCAATACCCTAACAACAACAAAGCCGTGAAGGTATATCTCCTTATCTCACTTAGTATCTGGGCAAAGAGAAGGAACCACAATCTCATAATTAACTGTATATCTGAAGAGACTGCCTTAGTCAGAAAGTAACATTCCATTCTCAAAACTGGCTTATCTTTACAAAAGATAATCAAAATATGGCTTGAACGCTAAAGCCAAACACTCCAAAACTTTTCTAGATGAAGAAATTACAAAACAAAAAAAAATATAATTGTCTTAACCATCCTGGAAGATATCCATAAATCTAGGAACTTTAAGACTTCCAGCAGTATCCTCTTTCATGGCACAAAACCAAATAGGTACACCATACCTTGTGGTAGGTTCAGCTACTAACAAGGAATCAAGGTATCAATCACCTTGTCAGATAAAATCAGACGTTCAAGTACCAAGCTGTCAAAACTAGAAACTGCAGGTCTTGACCCAGAGACAACAGCCAGTGAGAGCAAGCTGGCATCAGGTTGGCATATCATGTCCTCAGTGACCATGCCAGTGCATTTAGGATCAACAACCGCCTTTGAAGTATTATGGTCATAATCATAATAAGGCAACATTACAAATTGGTCAAAGATGCACAATAAACTTATTAAACCAAGGAAAATACCAAAGCACTAACTAGAGCTGCCTTAAAATCTTTGGTCCTGCGGCAGTTATGGGAAAGATTGTTGTTCGGATGAGAGGTCGCCCGAATGAAGAGCACACTCTCCTGATTCTAGATGTTGGCTAATGAGAAAGTCTGCCTACCAATTACCTTAAAAAGGCTGCCAAAAGTTTATCCTGCTCGCTGCCTAGCACGGACACATAAGTGCTTTAAACAAGCAAACTCTTTGTTATATTTATACACCAACCTAAGCAAGCCCAGCAATGTATCCATATACATTCATTAAGGCCTACAGGCCATAAATGCTCCAAAAATTTAGTGAACACCCTGTAGCCAGACCAAATGTAGAAGCCAGAAACTTATAGTTACAGTCCAGGATGGGAAACTTTGGAAACCAGACATGATCCAGATTAATGGAAATATGCAGGTAGGTATCTTTCAAGCCTACTGTGGACATGAATTGTCCTTTCTAAACAAGCAAGAGAATGGTTCTGATATTTGAAATCTTAAAAGAAAAAACCCTTAGAGACTTGGTTAAAGCTTTGATATCCAGAATGGGGAAAAGGGTCTACTCCTCCTTTGGAACTATGAACAGACTAAAATGAAATAACTGTCCCTTCTCCCCGAGAGGAACTGAGGCAATAATATTATTAATTTCAATTTCTGCCACACAAGCAAGCAGAGCCTTGGCATGAATAGAGTTTCAAGAGGTCTGACAAATCAAAAAACAAATCAACAGACTCCAGAACCCGCGCTTGGGTCCCACTTAGGTGGACTATTTCCACCAGCGTCCCCCCCCCCATCCCTGATCCCCTTCTATACCCTCCACGCTCCCTACTGACCTTACCTTATCCCTAACCCTTGTGTGACCATAGTTTGTAAATGGCACCCCTTAGATTTCTGACATTGAATGTAAGAGGCCTTAACACCTTTGGTATAGGAAGCCTACTATCTAGAACGTTACATTCCCATAAGGCCGATGTGGCCTTCCTCCAGGACACACACCTATTAGGAGACTCTTCCCCGAGCCCATCACTCTGGGACTACCCTGTTGTAAAGGCTGCCTCCTACTCTTAGAAGGCTAGAGGCGTAGCTATTTTGGTTAACAAAGGAGTGGCTTTTGAGTCTCTTCAAGAGATTAAAGATCCACAAGCGAGGTATTTTATTCTGGTATGCAACCTGGACCATGTCACCTACACCCTAGTATCTATATATCTGCCCAACACCCTCCAACCCAGATACCTAAAGAAAATATTACGTAAAGTAGATCAAGTTAAGCAAGGCAGGGTGATTCTGGCAGGTGACCTGAACATGGTGTGGGATGGTGGCCTTGACAGAAAGACGAATTAATCTAAAAAGAGTCCCTCTAGTTCTGAGACAATAAGCCGTAGATTTCGGGAACTTATGTCTCAGTTTAACTTTTTCGATGTCTGGAGATCTCTCCACCCTCTAGACAGAGACTTTACCCACTACTCTATACCCCACTCTACACACTCCAGACTCGATTATTTGTTTTGTCACCCAGACTCTCTAGACCTTATACTCTCCACAAACATCTGTGCGTGCCCATGGTCAGACCATGACATGGTTCTAATGGACCTGGAATCACAAAACACTTCCAGACCAAGACCTAACTGGAAGCTCCCCCACACTCTCCTGTCCGATATCCCCTTTAGGGAGGAACTCCGGAAAGAAATAAACTTTACTCTGCAAACTAATGACACCCCTGGGATCCGGGAAGATATCATGTGGGGGGCCTTTAAGGCCACCACTAGAGGTCTCTTTATTCGAAAACAGGCCCACTTGAGGAAACAGACAGGCCTCCCCTTATCCCAGGCCCACCATAAACTTAGGGGACTTGAATCACAACGATGTACTGCAACTAAAAAGGAAAAGGAAATTTAGTGGTGTATATAGGCTTAATACGTTGTTACAAACGTTGCTGGATCTAGCTTTTAGGACCAGAGCTTGCAAACACTTTCTCAGCAAAGTCCTAGATAGCTCTATTGCGGATCAAAATAGCCTTTGCTAAAGCGTAAAAGAATATATAGTAAATTCCGGGGAAAGACATATAATCCCTCTGACTTGTGGATACAAAGTCAGTATAACACTTAGCACAGCACAACAGCAACAGTTCTCGTATATACTTCAAGCTCAGCAGGTATGCACTCACCACTTCGGTCCTCTGATATGGATCCACTGAAAGCCGATATCCGATATCCCTCTTTCTCTGTCTCACAGAAGCAGCGTCTTTGCAGAGGCGGTGATCCGTTTCCTCATGCAGGCTGCTTGTGGCGTACCACGTGACGAGGGATCAGCCTATCCTAGAGCAGCCAGGGTCCTTCCTCGATGACGATTCAGATGGACGTTGCAGATGGGCGTATCAATCATGCCAGGCAGTAAAACAGTAGATGTGTGTGTAACTTGCCAGTAAGAAAACACACAAATTGGCTGCCAGATCCAATAATCAATGTGTGAAACACAGTATCAACATACTATAAGCAGACGTATGAAATCCCAGATCTGATGTTGGGGGTGCATACCGCGTAGAGAGCTTAGAAGTGTAGCAAATTAGGAGAAATAATCCATAGAAGGCAGGTAGTGAGCTTCGTATATAAAGGAGTGGAATCCCCACATTCCACTATAAAAGCAAAAAAATTATTCCAAATCGAAGCAGCAGTTAAAAATAGCAAATCCTTTATTCCTTTAAAAACAATGCAAAGGGCAAGCAGCAACATGGAAGGGATTCAAGCAAAAGAACCGGTTTCGGTCATATCGACCGTAATCATAGAAACTTCTAACACTAACATCGAGGTGGAGATTAGAAATTTGAGGAGACACATATGTAATCTAGAATACATTAAGACCCAAAATAATCTATTTAGGCTGAAGCAGCTATTTTACTCTAAGGGTAACAAAGCAGATACACTCTTGGCTAATAAATTAAGACACCGTACCAGTGTCGCTCGTATTCACGAGATTAAGCAAGGCTCTCAGTCCTTTAAACTTCCATCACAAATAGGCCAGCAGTTTAGCAAATACTACTCAGCTCTATATAATATCCAAAATGATGCCCCATTCCAGGCAACCACGTCAGAGGCTATAGGTCCTTTCTTACGCTCCTTAAAATTACCTACCTTAGATGAGACCAACATTGACAGCGTAGATGGCCTTATTATGCCTCAAGAGGTTAAATTTGTTATCAAGAACCTGAAATCCCTCAAAGCCCCTGGGCCTGATGGTTTTACTGCGATCTTCTATAAAACATACTTACGGGAGATTGTTCCCATCCTGACCAGATTTTTCAACCTGGCTATGGAGGAGGGTAAATTTTGTGGTGAGTTCCTCGAGGCCTCCATCATTACTAGTCTCAAGCCCAACAAGGACCCAACCCTTTGTACTAGTTACAGGCCCATCTCTTTGATTAATACCGATGTTAAAATTTATGCGAAAATCCTGGCCAATAGGCTCGCGAAACTTCTCCCTAAGCTTATCAATCCTGACCAGGTAGGCTTTATACCTGGAAGGGAAGGACCCGACATTACGAGGAGACTCCTTAACATTCTCCTTGAAGCTAAAAGACTTAACAAACCAATAGCCGTGCTCTCGCTTGACGCTGAGAAAGCGTTTGATCGGGTTCGGTGGAAATTCCTATGGGAAGTACTGGCGACCTTCCGTTTCCCGACTCACATCATTCAAGCGGTGCGGACCTTATACTCGGTCCCCACGGCCTCTGTTAGGGGTCTGGGGTTCCATTCTTCTCCCTTCTCTATCTCAAATGGCACCCGGCAGGGATGCCCCCTTTCACCCATTCTATTCGCGCTGGCCATAGAACCCCTAGCAGCCGCCACTAGAGCTGATAGAGAAATATCTGGAGTTACCCTTCATGGAACAGTTCACAAAGTGGCTCTGTTCGCAGATGATACTACCATATTCTCTGCAAACCCCTTAGGAGAGTTCCCTAAGCTCTTATACTTATTAGACGCCTTCAATGGCCTATGTTTCTATAGACTAAATCAAACCAAATCGTAACTCTATACGCAAGGCTTCTCAGAATGCGTTACCAACTCCCTACGAGACAAATACAATTTTGTCGTTAACAATGCACATGTCTCCCACTTAGGAGTTAAAGGGCCATAATACCCAAATGTTTAAACACTTGAAAGTGATGCAGTATAGCTGTTAAATGCTGACTAGAAAATATCTCCTGAACATCTCTATCTAAAAAAGAAAGATATTTTACCTCAAAAGTTCCCCAGTAGCCACATCCCATTGTAAAGGATTTCTAAGCAGCATTTTAGTGTGTCTGTCCTGGGACATCTTAGGGGATGAGCCTCGTGAACTCTCATATTATTTTACCAATCAGGTAAAGGAAGCTTACTATGAAATCCCATGAGAGTTAAGTCAAATCTCATGAGATCACAGTAAGAGTTCATGACCTCAGCACTGCTGATGCTGATTGGCTGCTGTTCATTTCTTCATTTTTTTTTTATTTTTACCTGCAGCTGGGAGCAGGTGAAGTATAACTTTTTACACAGAACTTACTCTTCTGAGCTGAGGAGATTGTGAGGTAAAATATCTTCCTTTTTTACATAGAGATGCTCAGGTGATATTTTTCTGTCAGCTTTTCACAGTTATACTGCATCAGTTTCAAGTGATTTAGCATATGAGTATTATGTCCCTTTAAGCTGTCTAACTCCATTCCCAACCTAATAACAGATAATTATAAGCCCCTCTTAACCGAATTGCTTGCGTTGACTACGCAGTGGAATTATCAATGCATCTCTTGGCTGGGTCGGGTAACAGCCCTCAAAATGAGCTATCTCCCAAAACTAACCTATGTCATGCAAAGCCTCCCTATCAGAGTGCCTAGATCCCTACTTACTCAGTTTCAAGGCGCATGCACCAAATACATATGGCAGAATAAACCTCAGCGAGTGGCTCATAAACTTCTACAGTACCCCAGAATGCATGGTGGGGTGGCCTCCCCATCTATATCCAGATACTATGAGGCTGCCATGCTTACACACATTACCCAATGGGGCGTAAAGGACTCCGATAGTAGATGGAGATCGATCGAACAGGCCTCCCTGCCTTTCGACCTCTTCCTGAGGGATTTGATTTGGACCCCCCACACTGTCGAAGATCCTTAGGGATAGAGAACCTGATAATCGGTGAATGCCTAGCTATTTGGGAGCAACTAAGACATTATCCCCATGTGGCTCCCCACCCATCCCCCTTCACTACATTCACTGGCCTCCTCTCTGGCCTTCCTGACTCACACCCATCGGTTTGGTTGAGACTCAGCGTTCTGAGAGTAGCAGACCTTTGGCCCTCGCTCAATTGCGATTCTTTTGTTTCTTTTGACCAAATAGGCAGTTTGTCGCCTCCTCCGCCCTATATGCGCTTTGAATATGTAAGGGTCCTCAGCTTTCTGTCTAGTTGTGGTTTTAAACCATCCCTTTCTCGGCCATTAACCACCTGGGAAGCCAGATGGCAACAGGGTCTGAGGCTGGGAAAGCCGCTATCTTTCCATTACTCTATCATGGAGGGAGCAACCCCTAGAGACAAAGCATCGCATATTACTAAATGGGAACAGAAACTCGAGTTCACTGCCTCCGCTAAAGAATGGCACCATACACTACTTCTCACAAATAAAACTCTTCACTGTGTCACTATGCACGAGAACTACATCAAATTGCTCACACAATGGTACTTCGTGCCCGCTAGATTAGCTGCAATCTTCCCTGAGGCTTCTCCCATTTGTTGGAGGGGCTGTAGCATGGTAGGAGACATGACGCACATTTGGTGGTCCTGCCCCAAGCTGAGACCCATCTGGAGCAAGTGCTTTTCACAGCTATCGAATATGGGTATATCTCTCCCCAGAATCCCAGAAGTTGCCTTACTCCATGAAGGTACTAGCAAACTCCCCAGGCACTATGCGTCATTAAGTATCTACCTTCTTTCAGATGTTAAGCTTAATATTGCCAAAGCTTGGAAGAGAACTAACCCCCCATCTTGGTCCGACATTACTCAAACCATGGCCTATATCTACACCATGGAAAAGACTATTTATTACTCCAAGGGAAGAGTAGACTTATTTGAACTAATTTGGGCTGAATGGAAGAATAGGTTTGACACAACATGGCTGCCTAGTTTTGAGACTTAAGACATTATATCCTCCCCCAGTAGTTTCGGTGCACATCCCACACCTACTCAGCTTTGGTAAGGTCCACAGCAGGTTTATAGACTTTGTCCAGGTCCTGTTCCCCTACCCCCCCCCTTCCCATGGATGACCCCCTTTCCCCCCCCCCCTTCACTCACTTCAGATTCAAGTGAAGTATGTTTGTATGATTATTTAACGCACATACTGTGCTTCCTTAAGTGTCCATTATTTATGTTATGTCATTGAAAATGTACGCTTTGGTCGTACTAATGTTAAGGTTAGTTAAAATTTAACACTTTATTTAACATATATACAAAGACAGACAATTTACTTAAATTGGATCACTCTGTAGAAACAAACAATCATAAATTGTTTCTATATCTTATCATTCCAAGTGACCCAACTGTAACATCATAAAACCAAACCTAAACCAAAAGGTAAAGGTAAAATATAAGGGCTACGTGCTCTAGAGAGTACTATAGTGGTGAAGTTTGTATTGAGTAGGTTTCAAGTTTGAGTCATACAGTGCTCACACAGGCTATGCGCTCAAAGGCGTCCTCCTACCTGCGTACTGCTGAGATTTAACTCAGTCAGCCGATTTCTAGCTGATCCCTATCAATCAATATCACAACATTCGTACAGTCTCAGTGTATCTGTCAGGATTTGGATAAAGCTAAAGTTGCTAGGTTTATGAGGTATATATATATGTATTAGCGATTTCCGTTCAAAGTGCTTATCATCACTACTTGAACTAGTTCTGAAAAATATATATAGGCACCATAAGCCCTTTTATCAAATCAGATTATTACCCTTAGATCGCTATATATATATTTGTAAAAGTAAACACTTTTGAAGCGGCAACAATAGTAGCCAAACAGATTATTCGTAACTTGGTTTCTAACACCACGCTAGAGTTCCAGAGCACGCCCACCGACGCATTTCGTCACTTGTACGTGACTTCGTCAGGGCCCTGACGAAGTCACGTACAAGTGACGAAACGCGTCGGTGGGCGTGCTCTGGAACTCTAGCGTGGTGTTAGAAACCAAGTTACGAATAATCTGTTTGGCTACTATTGTTGCCGCTTCAAAAGTGTTTACTTTTACAAATATATATATATAGCGATCTAAGGGTAATAATCTGATTTGATAAAAGGGCTTATGGTGCCTATATATATTTTTCAGAACTAGTTCAAGTAGTGATGATAAGCACTTTGAACGGAAATCGCTAATACATATATATATACCTCATAAACCTAGCAACTTTAGCTTTATCCAAATCCTGACAGATACACTGAGACTGTACGAATGTTGTGATATTGATTGATAGGGATCAGCTAGAAATCGGCTGACTGAGTTAAATCTCAGCAGTACGCAGGTAGGAGGACGCCTTTGAGCGCATAGCCTGTGTGAGCACTGTATGACTCAAACTTGAAACCTACTCAATACAAACTTCACCACTATAGTACTCTCTAGAGCACGTAGCCCTTATATTTTACCTTTACCTTTTGGTTTAGGTTTGGTTTTATGATGTTACAGTTGGGTCACTTGGAATGATAAGATATAGAAACAATTTATGATTGTTTGTTTCTACAGAGTGATCCAATTTAAGTAAATTGTCTGTCTTTGTATATATGTTAAATAAAGTGTTAAATTTTAACTAACCTTATCTAATCCAATAGTGCCTAATTCAGCACTTAGCTTAAATGCTACAAATCCTTGAATTCTTTCCCTAACCAACCTTGTCGTACTAATGTTGTAATGTTTATTATATTTGAAAACCCAATAAAACCTATAAAATAAAAAAAAATAAAAAAAAAAATCAAGAAAATAAATCAAAATCTCTGAATAACACAAAATCTTGCAGTAAAGTGTATTTCACGGTCCTGGGGGAGTCACCCACATGTATAAATGCAATGTCAGACAAGTTTCCAACACAAATAAATGTGTAATACGTAACAAGATAATTCTCAGATGTTCGCCACCAGTAGAAATCAATTACTGTAATTTCACCAATGTGTGCTCACATACTGCTAGATTACGAGTTTTGCGGTAAGCTTAAAAAGCAGCGTTAACAGGTCCTAATGCTGCTTTTTAACGCCCGCTGGTATTACGAGTCTTGCAGGTTTAGGGGCACCGCATACTTCTTTGGCCTTAACGCAAATCTACTTACGTAAATTTTGTAAAGTCTTTTTCAATGGAACTTGCATAGCGCCGGTATGTCCTCGGAGGCCAAAAAGTGAGCAGTACACCCTCTACCTCCAAGAATCCTAACACATTTTAAAGTTAGTAGTTATGAGTTTTACACTACAAAGCTGTAGCATAAAACTCATAACTAAAGTGCTAAAAAGTACACTAACACCCATAAACTACCTATTAACCCCTAAACCGAGGTCCTCCCACATCGCAAACAATAAAATAAAAATATTAACCCCTAATCTGCCGCTCCGGATATCGCCGCCACTATAATAAACATATTAACCCCTAAACCGCCGCACTCCTGCCTCGCAAACACTAGTTAAATATTATTAACCCCTAATCTGCCCCCTAACATTGCCGCCACCTACCTACATTTATTAACCCCTAATCTGCCGTCCCCAACGTCGCCACCCCTAAACCTAAGTCTAACCCTAACACCCCCTAACTTAATATAAATTGGTGTAATTAAAATAAATATAAATAAAACCTTCAATTATTACCTAAATAATTCCTATTTAAAACTAAATACTTACCTATAAAATAAACCCTAAACTAGCTACAATATAACTAATAGTTACATTGTAGCTAGCTTAGGGTTTATTTTTACTGTATTTTACAGGCAAGTTTGTATTTATTTTAACTAGGTAGAATAGTTATTAAATAGTTATTAACTATTTAATAACTACCTAGCTAAAATAAATACAAATTTACCTGTAAAATAAAACCTAACCTAAGTAACACTAACACCTAACCCTACAATTAAATAAATTACCTAAATTAAATACAATTAAATAAATTAAATAATATTAGCTAAATTACAAAAAAAACAGAATTTATGCTTACCTGATAAATTACTTTCTCCAACGGTGTGTCCGGTCCACGGCGTCATCCTTACTTGTGGGAACCAATACCAAAGCTTTAGGACACGGATGAAGGGAGGGAGCAAATCAGGTTACCTAAACGGAAGGCACCACGGCTTGCAAAACCTTTCTCCCAAAAATAGCCTCTGAAGAAGCAAAAGTATCAAATTTGTAAAATTTGGCAAAAGTGTGCAGTGAAGACCAAGTCGCTGCCTTACATATCTGATCAACAGAAGCCTCGTTCTTGAAGGCCCATGTGGAAGCCACAGCCCTAGTGGAGTGAGCTGTGATTCTTTCAGGAGGCTGCCGTCCGGCAGTCTCGTAAGCCAATCGGATGATGCTTTTAAGCCAAAAGGAAAGAGAGGTAGAAGTTGCTTTTTGACCTCTCCTTTTACCAGAATAGACGACAAACAGAGAAGATGTTTGTCTGAAATCTTTTGTAGCTTCTAAATAAAATTTTAGAGCACGGACTACGTCCAAATTGTGTAACAAACGTTCCTTCTTTGAAACTGGATTCGGACACAAAGAAGGTACAACTATCTCCTGGTTAATATTTTTGTTAGAAACAACCTTTGGAAGGAAACCAGGCTTAGTACGCAAAACCACCTTATCTGCATGGAACACCAGATAGGGCGGAGAACAATGCAGAGCAGATAACTCTGAAACTCTTCTAGCAGAAGAAATAGCAACCAAAAACAAAACTTTCCAAGATAACAACTTAATATCTATGGAATGTAGAGGTTCAAACGGAACCCCTTGAAGAACTGAAAGAACTAGATTTAAACTCCAGGGAGGAGTCAAAGGTCTGTAAACAGGCTTGATCCTGACCAGAGCCTGAACAAAAGCTTGAACATCTGGCATAGCTGCCAATCGTTTGTGTAGTAAGACAGATAAAGCAGAAATCTGTCCCTTTAGAGAACTCACAGATAATCCTTTATCCAAACCTTCTTGTAGAAAGGAAAGAATCTTAGGAATTTTTACCTTATTCTAAGGGAATCCCTTGGATTCACACCAGCAGATATATCTTTTCCATATTTTATGGTAAATCTTTCTAGTTACCGGTTTTCTGGCCTGAACCAGAGTATCAATCACCGAATCTGAAAACCCACGCTTTGATAGAATCAAGCGTTCAATCTCCAAGCCGTCAGCTGGAGGGAGACCAGATTTGGATGTTCGAATGGACCCTGAACAAGAAGGTCCTGTCTCAAAGGTAGCTTCCATGGAGGAACCAATGACATATTCACCAGGTCTGCATACCAAGTCCTGCGTGGCCACGCAGGAGCTATCAAGATCACCGAGACCCTCTCCTTTTTGATCCTGGCTACCAGCCTGGGAATGATAGGAAACGGTGGGAACACATAAGCTAGGTTGAAGGTGCATCCACTAGAGTCGCCTTGGGATCCCTGGATCTGGACCCGTAGCAAGGAACCTTGAAGTTCTGACGAGACGCCATCAGATCCATGTCTGGAATGCCCCATAATTGAGTCAACTGGGCAAAAATCTCCGGGTGGAGTTCCCACTCCCCCGGATGGAATGTCTGACGACTCAGATAATCCGCTTCCCAGTTTTCCACACCTGGGATGTGGATCGCAGATAGATGGCAGGAGTGATTCTCCGCCCATTGTATTATTTTGGTTACTTCTTTCATCGCCAGGGAACGCCTTGTTCCCCCCTGATGATTGATATACGCAACAGTCGTCATGTTGTCTGATTGGGATCTTATGAATCTGGCCTTTGCAAGCTGAGGCCAAGCCCTGAGAGCATTGAATATCGCTCTTAGTTCCAGAATGTTTATCGGGAGAAGAGACTCTTCCCGAGACCATAGTCCCTGAGCTTTCAGGGATTCCCAGACCGCACCCCAGCCCACTAGACTGGCGTCGGTCGTGACAATGATCCACTCTGGTCTGCGGAAGCTCATTCCCTGGGATAGGTGGTCCAGGGATATCCACCAACGGAGTGAATCTCTGGTCTTCTGATCTACTTGAATCACTGGAGACAAGTCTGTATAGTCCCCATTCCACTGTTTCAGCATTCACAGTTGTAATGGTCTTAGATGAATTCGCGCAAAAGGAACTATGTCCATTGCTGCAACCATCAACCCTACTACTTCCATGCACTGCGCTATGGAAGGACGTGGAACAGATGAAGAACTTGACAAGCGCTTAGAAGTTTTGACTTTCTGACATCTGACTGAAAGATCCTCATTTCTAAGGAATCTATTATTGTTCCCAGGAAGAGAACTCTTGTTGACGGAGACAGAGAACTTTTTTCTATGTTCACCTTCCATCCGTGAGATCTGAGATAGGCCAGAACGATGTCTGTATGAGCCTTTGCTTTTGAAAGGGACGACGCTTGTATTAGAATGTCGTACAAGTATGGTACTACTGCAATGCCCCTGGGTCTTAGAACCGCTAGAAGGGACCCGAGTACCTTTGTGAAAATCCTTGGAGCAGTGGCTAATCCGAATGGGAGGGCCACAAACTGGTAATGTTTGTCCAGAAAGGCGAACCTTAGGAACTGATGATGTTCTTTGTGGATAGGAATATGTAGGTACGCATCCTTTAGATCCACGGTAGTCATAAATTGACCTTCCTGGATAGTGGGTAGAATCGTTCGAATGGTTTCCATTTTGAACGATGGTACCCTGAGAAATTTGTTTAGGATCTTTAAATCCAGAATTGGTCTGAAGGTTCCCTCTTTTTTGGGAACTACGAACAGATTTGAGTAAAATCCCATTCCTTGTTCCGTCATTGGAATTGGGTGTATCACTCCCATCTTTAGCAGGTCTTCTACACAATGTAAGAACGCCTGTCTCTTTATTTGGTTTGAGGATAAGTGAGACATGTGGAACCGTCCCCTTGGGGGTAGTTCCTTGAATTCTAGAAGATAACCCTGAGAAACTATTTCTAGCGTCCAGGGATCCTGAACATCTCTTGCCCAAGCCTGAGCAAAGAGAGAGAGTCTGCCCCCCACTAGATCCGGTCCCGGATCGGGGGCTACTCCTTCATGCTGTTTTGTTAGCGGTAGCAGGCTTCTTGGTCTGCTTACCCTTGTTCCAGCCTTGCATCAGTTTCCAGGCTGGTTTGGACTGTGAGGCATTACCCTCTTGCTTAGAGGATGCAGAATTAGAGGCCGGTCCGTTCCTGAAATTACGAAAGGAACGAAAATTAGACTTATTCTTGGCCTTGAAAGGCCTATCTTGTGGGAGGGCGTGGCCCTTTCCCCCAGTGATGTCTGAGATAATCTCTTTCAATTCTGGTCCAAAGAGAGTTTTACCCTTGAAGGGGATGATAAGCAATTTTGTCTTGGATGATACATCCGCTGACCAAGACTTTAGCCAAAGCGCTCTGCGCGCCACAATTGCAAACCCTGAATTTTTCGCCGCTAATCTAGCTAATTGCAAAGCGGCATCTAAAATAAAAGCGTTAGCCAACTTAAGTGCGTGAACTCTGTCCATAACCTCCTCATATGGAGTCTCTCTACTGAGCGACTTTTCTAGTTCCTCGAACCAGAACCACGCTGCTGTAGTGACAGGAACAATGCACAAAATGGGTTGAAGAAGGTAACCTTGCTGTACAAAAATCTTTTTAAGCAAACCTTCCAATTTTTTATCCATAGGATCTTTGAAAGCACAACTATCTTCGATAGGAATAGTAGTGCGCTTGTTTAGAGTAGAAACTGCCCCCTCGAACCTTAGGGACTGTCTGCCATAAGTCCTTTCTGGGGTCGACCATAGGAAATAATTTCTTAAATATAGGAGGGGGAACAAAAGGTATGTCGGGCTTCTCCCACTCCTTATTCACTATGTCCGCCACCCGCTTGGGTATAGGAAAAGCGTCGGGGTGCACCGGAACCTCTAGGAACTTGTCCATCTTGCATAATTTTTCTGGAATGACCAAGTTGTCACAATCATCCAGAGTAGATAACACCTCCTTAAGCAGTGCGCGGAGATGTTCTAATTTAAATTTAAATGTCACAACATCAGTTTCTGCCTGTTGAGAAATTTTTTCTAAATCTGAAATTTCCCCATCTGACAAAACCTCCCTCATGGCCCCTTCAGATTGGTGTGAGGGTATGACAGAACAATTATCATCAGCGCCCTCCTGCTCTTCAGTGTTTAAAACAGAGCAATCGCGCTTTCTCTGATATGCAGGCATTTTGGATAAAATATTTGCTATGGAGTTATCCATTACAGCTGTCAATTGTTGCATGGTAATAAGCATTGGCGCGCTAGAAGTACTAGGGGCCTCCTGCGTTGGCAAAACTGGCGTAGACACAGAAGGAGATGATGTAGAACCATGTCTACTCCCTTCACTTGAGGAATCATCTTGGGCAATTTCATTATTTGTGGCAGTACTGTCCTTACTTTGTTTGGACGCTATGGCACAATTATCACACAATTTTGAAGGGGGAGACACATTGGCTTTCATACATATAGAACATAGCTTATCTGAAGGCACAGACATGTTAAACAGGCTTAAACTTGTCAATAAAGCACAAAAACCGTTTTAAAACAAAACCGTTACTGTCTCTTTAAATTTTAAACAGAGCACACTTTATTACTGAATATGTGAAAATATATGAAGGAATTGTTCAAAATTTACCAAAATTTCACCACATTGTCTTAAAGCATTAAAAGTATTGCACACCAATTTTCAGAGCTTTAACCCTTAAAATAACGAAACCGGAGCCGGTTACAGATTTAACCCCTATACAGTCTCAGCTACAGCCTTTGCTGTGACTTTACCAAGCCCAGAGGGGAATACGATACCAAATGACGCCTTCTAGGAACTTTTCCAACTACTCTCAGGTCCTCACACATGCATCTGCATGTCTTGCACTCAAAAACAACTGCGCAGTAATGGCGCGAAAATGAGGCTCAGCCTACAACTGGGAAGGCCCTTCCTGACTGGAAAAGGTGTCTAACATAGTGCCTGACGTTAAAAAACGTTCCCCAAGTTTATAAGTGTGAATTATCAGCATAAACATGTATAAAATGTCCAAATAAAGCAATCGATTTAGCCCATAAAAGTGTTTACCAGTTTTATAGACCATATTAAGCCCTTTATTCTGTTTGAGACTAAGAAAATTGCTTACCGGTCCCCATGAGGGGAAATGACAGCCTTCCAGCATTACACAGTCTTGTTAGAAATATGGCTAGTCATACTTTAAGCAGAAAAGTCTGCTAACTGTTTCCCCCAACTGAAGTTACTTCATCTCAACAGTCCTATGTGGAAACAGCAATCGATTTTAGTTACTGTCTGCTAAAATCATCTTCCTCTCACAAACAGAAATCTTCATCTTTTTCTGTTTCAGAGTAAATAGTACATACCAGCACTATTTTAAAATAACAAACTCTTGATAGTAGAATAAAAAAACTACAACTAAACACCACATACTCTTAACCATCTCCGTGGAGATGTTGCCTGTGCAACGGCAAAGAGAATGACTGGGGTGGGCGGAGCCTAGGAGGGACTATATGGCCAGCTCTGCTGGGACTCTTTGCCATTTCCTGTTGGGGAAGAGATATTCCCACAAGTAAGGATGACACCGTGGACCGGACACACCAATGTTGGAGAAATTACAGAAAATAAAAAGCAAATTACAAGATCTTTAAACTAATTACACCTAATCTAATAGCCCTATCAAAATAAAGTCCCCCCCCCCCAAATAAAAAAAAAAACCCTATCCTAAACTAAACTATCAATAGCCCTTAAAGGGGGTCCATTGCCCCAAAGAAATCAGCTCTTTTACTTGTAAAAAAAATACAACCCCCCCAACAGTAAAACCCACCACCCACACAACCAACCCCCCAAATAAAACCCTAACTAAAATAACCTAAGCTCCCCATTGCCCTGAAAAAAGGGCATTTGGATGGGCATTGCCCTTAAAATGGCATTTAGCTCTATTGCTGCCCAAAGCCCTAACCTAAAAATAAAACCCACCCAATACACCCTTAAAAAATCCTAACACTAACCCCCGAAGATTCACTTACTGGGAGAAGTCTTCATCCAAGCGGCAAGATGTCCTCAACAAAGCCGGCAGATGTGGTCCTCCAGAGGGGCAGAAGTGGTCCTCCAGATGGGCAGAAGTCTTCATACAGACGGCATCTTCAATCTTCATCCATCCGGCGCGGAGCGGGTCCATATTCAAGACATCCGATACGGAGCATCCTCTTCTTTCGATGGACTAACGACGAATGAAGGTTCCTTTAAATGACGTCATCAAAGATGGTGTCCCTTAGATTCCGATTGGCTGATAGAATTCTATCAGCCAATCGGAATTAAGGTTGAAAAAATCCTATTAATCCTACTGGCTGATCCAATCAGCGAATAGGATTGAGTTTGCATTCTATTGGATGTTCCAATCAGCCAATAGGATTGAAGTTCAATCCTATTGGTTGATTGCATGAGCCAATAGGATTTTTTCTACCTTAATTCCGATTGGATGATAGAATTCTATAAAGGAACCTTCATTTGTCGTTAGCCCATCAGAAGAAAAGGATGCTCCGTGTCGGATGTCTTGAAGATGGACCCGCTCCACACCGGATGGATGAAGACAGAAGATGCCATTTGGATCAAGACTTCTGCCCATCTGGAGGACCACTTCTGCCCGTCTGGAGGACCACTTCTGCCGGCTTCGTTGAGGGCATCTTGCCACTTGGATGAAGACTTCTCCCGGTAAGTGAATCTTCGGGGATTAGAGTTAGGATTTTTTAATGGTGTATTGGGTGGGTTTTATTTTTAGGTTAGGGCTTTGGGCAGCAATAGAGCTAAAAACCCTTTTAAGGGCAATGCCCATCCAAATGCCCTTTTCAGGGCAATAGGGAGATTAGGTTTTTTTAGTTAGGGTTTTATTTGGGGGGTTGGTTGTGTGGGTGGTGGGTTTTACTGTTGGGGGGTGGGTTGTTTGTATTTTTTTTTTACAGGTAAAAGAGCTGATTTCTTTGGGGCAATGCCCCGCAAAAACAAAATTTATGCTTACCTGATAAATTGATTTCTTCTATGGTAAGACGAGTCCACGGATTCATCCTTTACTTGTGGGATATTATCCTACCCTACAGGAAGTGGCAAAGAGCACCACAGCAGAGCTGTCTATATAGCTCCTCCCTTAGCTCCACCCCCCAGTCATTCGACCAAAGGTACAGGAAGAAAAAGGAGAAACTACAAGGTGCAGAGGTGACTTAGTTTAACTCAAAAAAATATAATCTGTTGTAAAATGACAGGGCGAGCCGTGGACTCGTTTTACCATAGAAGAAATCAATTTATCAGGTAAGCATAAATTTAGTTTTCTTCTATATAGGTAAGAAGAGTCCACGGATTCATCCTTTACTTGTGGGGTATAATACAAAAGCTACAGGACACGGATGAAAGGGAGGGACAAGACAGATGGTTAAACAGAAGGCACCACTGCTTGAAGAACTTTTCTCCCGAAAATAGCCTACGAAGAAGCAAAGGTATCAAATTTGTAAAATTTGGAAAAGGTATGAAGCGAAGACCAAGTCGCAGCCTTACAAATCTGTTCAACAGAAGCATCATTTTTAAAAGCCCATGTGGAAGCCACCGCTCTAGTAGAGTGAGCTGTAATTCTTTCAGGAGGCTGCTGTCCAGCAGTCTCGCATGCCAAACGGATGATGTTTTTCAGCCAAAAGGCAAGAAAGGTAGCCGTAGCTTTTTGACCTCTACGTTTACCAGAATAGACAACAAAAAAAGAAGATGTTTGACGGAAATCTTTGGTCGCTTGCAAGTAAAACTTTAAAGCACGAACCACGTCCAAGATGTGCAACAGATGCTCCTTCTTAGAGGAAGGATTAGGACACAGAGAAGGAACAACAATTTCCTGATTAATATTCTTATTAGTAACAACCTTAGGAAGGAATCCAGGTTTGGTACGCAAAACCACCTTATCAGCATGGAAAACAAGATAAGGCGAGTCGCATTGCAATGCAGATAGTTCAGAAACTCTTCGAGCCGAAGAGATAGCAACTAAAAAAAGAACTTTCCAAGATAGAAGCTTAATATCTATGGAATGCATAGGTTCAAATGGAACCCCTTGAAGAACTTTAAGAACTAAATTCAAACTCCATGGCGGAGCAACAGGTTTAAACACAGGCTTGATTCTAACTAAAGCCTGACAGAACGACTGAACGTCTGGACCGTCTGCCAGACGTTTGTGCAGTAGAATTGATAAAGCAGATATCTGTCCCTTTAAGGAACTAGCTGATAACCCCTTCTCTAATCCTTCTTGGAGAAAAGGACAAAATCCTAGGAATCCGGATCTTACTCCATGAGTAGCCTTTGGATTTGCACCAATAAAGATATTTACGCCATATCTTATGATAAATTTTCCTGGTGACAGGCTTTCGAGCCTGAATCAAGGTATCTATGACCGACTCAGAGAACCCCCGCTTGGATAAGATCAAGCGTTCAATTTCCAAGCAGTCAGTCGCAGAGAAACAAGATTTGGATGCTGGAACAGACCTTGAATCAGAAGGTCCTGTCTCAGTGGCAGAGTCCATTGTGGAAGAGATGACATGTCCACCAGGTCTGCATACCACGTCCTGTGTGGCCACGCAGGTGCTATCAAAATCACTGAAGCTCTCTCCTGTTTGATTCTGGCAATCAAACGAGGAAGGATAGGAAATGGTGGAAACACATAAGCCAGGTTGAACGACCAGGGTACTGCTAGAGCATCTATCAGTACTGCCTGAGGATCCCTTGACCTGGACCCGTATCGAGGAAGTTTGGCATTATGACGAGACGCCATCAGATCCAATTCTGGTGTGCCCCATTGATGAATCAATCGTGCAAACACCTCCGGATGGAGTTCCCACTCCCCCGGATGAAAAGTCTGACGACTTAGAAAATCCGCTTCCCAGTTCTCCACTCCTGGGATATAGATTGCTGATAGATGGCAAGAGTGAGTCTCTGCCCATTGAATTATTTTGGTAACCTCTATCATCGTTAGAGAACTCTTTGTTCCCCCCTGATGATTGATATATGCTACAGTCGTGATATTGTCCGACTGGAATCTTATGAATCAGGCCGACGCCAGCTGAGGCCATGCCTGAAGCGCGTTGAATATCACTCTCAGTTCTAGAATATTTATCAGGAGGAGAGCCTCCTCCTGAGTCCACAATCCCTGTGTTTTCAGGGAATTCCAGACTGCACCCCAGCCCAATAGGCTGGCGTCTGTCGTCACTATGACCCACGCTGGCCTGCGGAAACACATTCCCTTGGACAGATGATCCTGTGACAACCACCAAAGAAGAGTCTCTGGTCTCTTGATCCAGATTTATCTGAGGAGATAAATCTGCATAATCCACATTCCACTGTTTGAGCATGCAAAGTTGCAGTGGTCTGAGATGCAAGCGAGCAAACGGGACTATGTCCATTGCCGCTACCATTAAACCGATTACCTCTCTACACTGAGCCACTGACGGCCGAGGAATGGAATGAAGCTCAACAGATGGATAAAATCTTTGATTTCCTGAACTCCGTCAGAAAAATTTTCATGTCCACCGAATCTATCAGAGTTCCCAGGAATGGAACTCTTGTGAGAGGGATAAGTGAACTCTTTTTTACGTTCACCTTCCACCCGTGAGATCTTAGAAAAGCCAACATGATGTCCGTGTGAGACTTGGCTAGTTGGTAAGTTGACGCCTGGATTAAGATATAGTCCAGATAAGGCGCCACTGCTATGCCTCGCGGCCTTAGA
The DNA here is from genome assembly GCF_027579735.1 of Bombina bombina. Classification (NCBI taxonomy): domain Eukaryota; kingdom Metazoa; phylum Chordata; class Amphibia; order Anura; family Bombinatoridae; genus Bombina; species Bombina bombina. Next base: position 808,446,458 of record NC_069501.1, on the reverse strand, counting down.
ACCGCCAGAAGGGACCCTAGCACCTTTGTGAAAATTCTGCGAGCCGTGGCCAACCCGAAGGGAAGAGCCACAAACTTGTCCAGAAAGGCGAACCTGAGAAACTGGTGATGATCTTTGTGGATAGGAATGTGTAGATACGCATCCTTTAAGTCCACTGTAGTCATATATTGACCCTCCTGGATCATTGGCAAAATAGTCAGAATGGTCTTCTACACAGCGTAAGAACACCTCTCTTTTTGTCTGGTTTACAGACAATTGAGAAAGATGGAATCTCCCCCTTGGGGGAGAATCTTTGAAATCCAGAAGATACCCCTGGGTTACTATTTCTAGTAAGGTCTGAGGTTGTCATGTTCCTTGTTCAGAGGAGAATTGCCTGGTATTTCGGGGCTGGACTGACCTTACTTGGCAGGATCAGACTGATATACTTCAGGAAAGTTTTCTTCTGTGAAAAGCACACTGGTCTAAAAGAGGCTGCTTGCGGGTGGTAAATCGCCATAGAACAAGCCACTGAGCTGTTGTTTGTTCCTGGTAGAGCGCTTCTCTCTTTGTATGCTTACTATTTCTAAAGCCCAGGAGTCCTAAACATCTCTTGCCCAAGCCTGAGCCAAGAGAGAAAGTCTCCCCCTACTAGATCCTGTCCCGGATCGGGGGCTACCCCTTCATGCTGTCTTGGTGGCAGCAGCGGGCTTCTTGGCCTGTTTACCCTTGTTCCAAGTCTGGTTAGGTCTCCAGATTGACTTGGATTGAGCAAGATTCCCCTCCTGCTTTGCGGCCGGGGAAGAGGGACCACCTTTGAAGTTTCAAAAGGAACGAAAATTATTTTGTTTGGTCCTCATCTTATTCGTCTTATCCTGAGGAAGGGCATGGCCTTTCCCTCCAGTGATGTCTGAAATTATATCTTTCAGTTCAGGCCCGAATAGGGTCTTACCCTTGAAAGGAATGGCTAAAAGCTTAGCTTTTGATGACACATCAGCAGACCAGGACTTAAGCCATAACGCTCTGCGCGCTAAAATGGCAAAACCTGAATTCTTTGCCGCTAATTTAGCCAATTGAAAAGTGGCATCTGTAATAAAAGAATTAGCTACCTCGAGAGCCCTAATTCTATCCAGGATATCCTCTAATGGAGTCTCAACCTGAAGAGCCTCTTCCAGAGCCTCGAACCAAAAGGACGCTGCAGTAGTTACAGGAACAATGCACGCTATAGGTTGGAGAAGAAAACCTTGATGAACAAATATTTTCTTCAGGAGACCCTCTAATTTTTTATCCATAGGATCTTTGAAAGCACAACTGTCCTCAATAGGTATAGTTGTGCGCTTAGCCAGGGTAGAAATAGCTCCCTCCACCTTAGGGACCGTGGGAAACATTTTCTTAAAAGTAGGAGGGGGAGCGAACAGAATACCTGGTCTATCCCACTCCTTAGTAACAATTTCCGAAATCCTCTTAAAAAACATCAGTGTAGGCAGGAACCTCTAGGAATATGTCCATTTTACACAATTTCTCTGGAACTACAATACGGTCACAATCATCCAGAGTCGCTAAAACCTCCCTGAGCAATAAGGTGTTCTAGTTTAAATTTTAAAGCCGTCATATCTGAATCTGTCTGAGGGAACATATTTTCAGAAATCTCTCCCTCAGCCAGCAAATCCCTCACTTCAGAACATTGTGAGGGTACATCAGATATAGCTAATAAAGCGTCAGAGGGCTCAGCGTTTGTTCTCACACCAGACCTACTGCGCTTCCCCTGCAACCCCGGCAGCTTAGATAAAACCTCAGTGAGGGTAGTATTCATAACTGCGGCCATATATTGCAGGGAAAGAATTAGACGCACTCGAAGTACTTGGCGTCATTTTTGCGAGCATTAACGGTTTTCACACTTGGGGAGAATTAGATGGCATAACCTGATTCTCTTCTGACTGAGAATCATCCTGCGACATACTTTTAGTAGCTAAAATATGTTCTTTACAATTTATTGACCTTTCAGTGCATGAGGGACACATTCTAAGTGGAGGTTCCACAATGGCTTCTAAACATATTGAACATTGACTTTCCTCAATGTCAGACATGTTGAACAGGCTAGTAATGACTACAAACAAGCATGAAAACACTTTATTTATTAAAAAAATAACAATCTTAAAAAACGGTATTGTGCCTTTAAGAGAAAAAAAGCATACACGTTCTGCAAAACAGTTTAAACATGCACCAAATTTTTCAAAATGTTGTATGTAGACCCACTATAGGTAGTTAAGATTGCACCACAATTTTTTTTTAACAATTAACCCCTTAATGTCCAAACCGGATCGAAAATAGGCCCACATCCGGAAAAAGACCCATCAGCACCTTGCCACAGCCCTGCTGTGGCCCTACCTGCCCTCAGGGATCGAAAGTGTGTGGTAAAAGCTTTGATTTGGCCCAAAACATACACCAGGGCCCTCAGGAGTTAGAGTTTGCTGCTTGCTGACAAACTAACTGCGCATCTGAGGCGCAAAAATAGGCCCCGTCCATCTCACTCGATGTTCCTGAGCCTCAAAGAACCGCACCAGAGCGGTTACAACTAGCCATGTGGGTTCCAAGACCCAAAAGTTAAGCCATGTGTGCCCTAATAAAGTTGCCCAAAATGGTTATTGCCATCCAAAAAACGTTTGCTCACAAACATTTTACATTCAGTGTCAACCATCTATGTAATTGGCCACATAAGCAACCTAAGTAATGCCCCTCTTTTAGCTCTAGGAATACTGCTTACCCTTACCCTCCTAGGTATAATGTCAGCCTTTGTGAAATACACAGTCTCTCCAGAAAATATATGACTGAACATACCTCATTGCTGCATAGCATGAAACCGTTCCTCACACTGAAGTTTCCTGTACTCCTCAGCTTCTGTGGGAACAGCAAATGGACCTTAGTTACAAATGCTAAGATCATCATCCTCCAGGCAGCAGTCTTCATCCATCTGCTGCCTGAGAGTAAATAGGTACCATTTAAAAATAACAAACTCTTGATTGAAGAAATAAAAAACTAATATTTTATCACCTCTTTTACTTTACCCTTCCTAGTACTTAGAGTAGGCAAAGAGAATGACTGGGGGGTGGAGCTAAGGGAGGAGCTATATAGACAGCTCTGCTGTGGTGCTCTTTGCCACTTCCTGTAGGGAAGGATAATATCCCACAAGTAAAGGATGAGTCCATGGACTCGTCGTACCTATATAGAAGAAAGGCCCTTTTAAGGGCTATTGATAGTTTAGTTTAGGCTAGGTTTTTTTTTTATTTTGGGTGTTTATTTTTTTATTTTGATAGGGCTATTAGATTAGGTGTAATTAGTTTAAAGATCTTGTAATTTGTTTTTTATTTTAGCTAATTTTGTTTAATTTATTTAATTGAATTTAATTTAGGTAATTTATTTAATTGTAGGGTTAGGTTAGGTGTTAGTGTAACTTAGGTTAGGTTTCATTTTACAGGTAAATTTGTATTTATTTTAGCTAGGTAGTTACTAAATAGTTAATAACTATTTAATAACTATTCTACCTAGTTAAAATAAATACAAACTTACCTGTAAAATAAAAATAAACCCTAAGCTAGCTACAATGTAACTATTAGTTATATTGCAGCTATCTTAGGGTTTATTTTATTGGTAAGTATTTAGTTTTAAATAGGAATAATTTAGTTAATGATAGGAATTTTATTTAGATTTATTTAAATTATATTTAAGTTAGGGGGTGTTACGGTTAGACTTAGGTTTAGGGGTTAATAAATTTAGAATAGTGGCAACGACGGGGCGGCAAATTAGGGGTTAATAATATTATGTAGGTTGAGGCGACATTGGGGGAGGGAGATTAGGGGTTAATAAATATAATGTAGGTGGTGGTGATGTCCTGAGCGGCAGATTAGGGGTTAATAAGTATAATGTAGGTGTCAGCGATGTCAGGGGCGAAAGATAAGGGGTTAATAAGTGTAAGATTAGTGGTGTTTAGACTTGGGGTTCATGTTAGGGTGTTAGGTGTAAACATAACTTTAGTTTCCCCATAGGAATCAATGGGGCTGCATTACTGAGTTTTACACTGCTTTTCTGCAGGTGTTAGACTTTTTCTCAGCTGGCTCTCCCCATTGATGTCTATGGGGAAATCGTGCATGAGCACGTACAACCAGCTCACCGCTGACTTAAGCAGCGCTAGTATTGGAGTGTGGTATGGAGCTCAATTTTTTTCTATGCTCACTTCTTGCCTTTTAACACTGGGTTTGTAAAAACCCGTAATACCAGCGCTGCAGGTAAGAGTGGTGAGAAAAACATAATGTATGCTTACCTGATAAATTTATTTCTCTTGTAGTGTATCCAGTCCACGGATCATCCATTACTTATGGGATATTCTCCTTCCCAACAGGAAGTTGCAAGAGGATCACCCACAGCAGAGCTGCTATATAGCTCCTCCCCTAACTGTCATATCCAGTCATTCGACCGAAAACAAACAGAGAAAGGAGAAACCATAGGGTGCAGTGGTGAATGTAGTTTAATTAAAATTTAGACCTGCCTTAAAAGGACAGGGCGGGCCGTGGACTGGATACACTACAAGAGAAATAAATTTATCAGGTAAGCATAAATTATGTTTTCTCTTGTTAAGTGTATCCAGTCCACGGATCATCCATTACTTATGGGATACCAATACCAAAGCTAAAGTACACGGATGATGGGAGGGACAAGGCAGGATTAAGCGGAAGGAACCACTGCCTGAAGAACCTTTCTCCCAAAAACAGCCTCCGAAGAAGCAAAAGTATCAAATTTGTAAAATTTGGAAAAAGTGTGAAGCGAAGACCAAGTCGCGGCCTTGCAAATCTGTTCAACAGAGGCCTCATTTTTAAAGGCCCAGGTGGAAGCCACAGCTCTAGTGGAATGAGCTGTAAATCCTTTCAGGGGGCTGCTGTCCAGCAGTCTCATAGGCTAGGCGTATTATGCTCCGAAGCCAAAAGGAAAGAGAGGTTGCCGAAGGTTTTTGACCTCTCCTCTGTCCAGAGTAAACGACAAACAGGGTAGATGTTTGACGAAAATCTTTAGTAGCTTGTAAGTAAAACTTCAAGGCACGGACTACGTCCAGATTATGTAAAAGACGTTCCATCTTTGAAGAAGGATTAGGACACAATGATGGAACAACAATCTCTTGATTGATATTCTTGTTAGAAACCACCTTAGGTAAAAACCCAGGTTTGGTACGCAGGACTACCTTATCTGCATGAAAAATCAGATAAGGAGAATCACATTGTAAGGCAGATAGCTCAGAGACTCTCCGAGCCGAGGAAATAGCCATCAAAAACTGAACTTTCCAAGATAAAAGTTTAATATCAATGGAATGAAGGGGTTCAAACTGAACTCCTTGAAGAACTTTAAGAACCAAGTTTAAGCTCAACGCGGGAGCAACAGGTTTAAACACAGGCTTAATTCTAACCAAAGCCTGGCAAAATGCCTGGACGTCTGGAACCTCTGCCAGACACTTGTGCAAAAGAATAGACAGCAGAAATCTGTCCCTTTAAGGAACTAGCTGATAATCCTTTGTCCAAGCCCTCTTGGAGAAAAGACAATATTCTAGGAATCCTAACCTTACTCCATGAGTAATTCTTGGATTCACACCAAAAAAGATATTTACTCCATATCTTGTAGTAGATTTTCCTGGTAACAGGCTTTCGTGCCTGTATTAAAGTATCAATGACTGACTCGGAGAAGCCACGCTTTGATAGAATCAAGCGTTCAATCTCCATGCAGTCAGTCTCAGAGAAATTAGATTTGGATGATTGAAAGGACCTTGTATCAGAAGGTCCTGTCTTAGAGGCAGAGTCCATGGTGGAAAGGATGACATGTCCAATAGGTCTGCATACCAAGTCCTGCGTGGCCACGCAGGTGCTATCAGAATCACCAATACTCTCTCCTGTTTGATTTTGGCAATCAGTCGAGGGAGCAGAGGAAATGGTGGAAACACATAAGCCAGGTTGAAGAACCAAGGCGCTGCTAGAGCATCTATCAGCGTCGCTTCTGGGTCCCTGGACCTGGATCCGTAACAAGGAAGCTTGGCGTTCTGGCGAGACGTCATGAGATCCAACTCTGGTTTGCCGCTACAATGAATCAACTGAGCAAACACCTCCGGATGGAGTTCCCACTCCCCCGGATGGAAAGTCTGACGACTTAGAAAATCAGCCTCCCAGTTCTCCACGCCTGGGATATGGATTGCTGACAGGTGGCAAGAGTGGTACTCTGCCCAGCGAATTATTTTTGAGACTTGGGAACTCCTGGTTCCCCCTTGATAGTTGATGTAAGCCACAGTCGTGATGTTGTCCGACTGAAATCTGATGAACCTCAGTGTTGCTAACTGAGGCCAAGCCAAAAGAGCATTGAATATCCCTCTTAACTCCAGAATATTTATTGGAAGGAGTTTCTCCTCCTGAGTCCACGATCCCTGTGCCTTCAGGGAGTTCCAGACTGCACCCCAACCTAGAAGGCTGGCATCTGTTGTTACAATTGTCCAATCTGGCCTGCGAAAGGTCATACCCTTGGACAGGTGTACCCGAGACAACCACCAGAGAAGAGAATCTCCGGTCTCTTGATCCAGATTTAGCAGAGGGGACAAATCTGTGTAATCCCCATTCCACTGACTCAGCATGCATAATTGCAGCGGTCTGAGATGAAGGCGCGCAAATGGCACTATGTCCATTGCCGCTACCATTAAGCCGATTACCTCCATACACTGAGCTACCGAAGGCCGCGGAATGGAGTGAAGAACACGGCAAGCATTTAGAAGTTTTGATAACCTGGACTCCGTCAGGTAAATTTTAATTTCTACAGAATCTATAAGAGTCCCTAAGAAGGAGACTCTTGTGAGTGGGGATAGAGAACTCTTTTCCTCGTTCACCTTCCACCCGTGCGACCTCAGAAATGCCAGAACTATCTCTGTATGAGACTTGGCAATTTGAAAGCTTGACGCCTGTATCAGGATGTCGTCTAGATACGGAGCCACCGCTATGCCTCGCGGTCTTAGAACCGCCAGAAGTGAGCCCAGAACCTTTGTAAAGATTCTCTGGGCTGTAGCCAACACGAAAGGAAGAGCTACAAATTGGTAATGCCTGTCTAGAAAGGCAAACCTTAGAAACCGATGATGATCTTTGTGAATCGGTATGTGAAGGTAGGCATCCTTTAAGTCCACTGTGGTCATGTACTGACCTTCTTGGATCATGGGTAGGATGGTCCAAATAGTTTCCATTTTGAAAGATGGAACTCTGAGGAATTTGTTTAAGATCTTTAGATCCAAAATTGGTCTGAAGGTTCCCTCTTTTTTGGGAACCACAAACAGATTCGAATAAAAACCCTGTCCTTGTTCCGTCCGCGGAACTGGATGGATCACTCCCATAACTAGGAGGTCTTGCACACAGCGTAGGAATGCCTCTTTCTTTATCTGATTTGCAGATAGCCTTGAAAGATGAAATCTCCCTTGTGGAGGGGAAGCTTTGAAGTCCAGAAGATATCCCTGAGATATGATCTCCAACGCCCAGGGATCCCGAACATCTCTTGCCCACGCCTGGGCGAAGAGAGAAAGTCTGCCCCCTACTAGATCCGTCGCCGGATAGGGGGCCGTTCCTTCATGCTGTCTTAGAGGCAGCAGCAGGCTTTCTGGCCTGCTTGCCTTTGTTCCAGGACTGGTTAGATTTCCAGGCCTGCTTAGATTGAGCAAAAGTTCCCTCTTGTTTTGAAGCGGAGGAAGTTGATGCTGCACCTGCCTTGAAATTTCGAAAGGCGTGAAAATTAGACTGTTTGGCCTTTGCTTTGGCCCTGTCCTGAGGAAGGGTGTGACCCTTACCTCCAGTAATGTCAGCAATAATTTCCTTCAAACCAGGCCCGAATAAGGTCTGCCCCTTGAAAGGAATGTTGAGTAATTTAGACTTCGAAGTCACGTCAGCTGACCAGGATTTAAGCCATAGCGCCCTACGCGCTTGGATGGCGAATCCGGAATTCTTAGCCGTTAGTTTAGTCAAATGAACAATGGCATCAGAAACAAATGAGTTAGCTAGCTTAAGTGTTCTAAGCTTGTCAATAATTTCAGTCAATGGAGCTGTATGGATGTTCTCTTCCAGGGCCTCAAACCAGAATGCCGCCGCCGCGGCCGTGACAGGCGCAATGCATGCAAGGGGCTGAAAAATAAAACCTTGTTGAATAAACATTTTCTTAAGGTAACCCTCCAATTTTTTATCCATTGGATCTGAAAAAGCACAACTGTCCTCAACCGGGATAGTAGTACGCTTTGCTAAGGTAGAAACTGCTCCCTCCACCTTAGGGACCGTCTGCCATAAGTCCCGTGTAGTGGCGTCTATTGGAAACATTTTTCTAAATATAGGAGGTGGGGAAAAAGGCACACCCGGTCTATCCCACTCCTTGCTAATAATTTCTGTAAGCCTTTTAGGTATAGGAAAAACATCAGTACACACCGGTACTGCATAGTATTTATCCAGCCTACACAATTTCTCTGGTACTGCAACTGTGTTACAGTCATTCAGAGCAGCTAATACCTCCCCAAGCAAGACACGGAGGTTCTCAAGCTTAAATTTAAAATTAGAAATCTCTGAATCAGGTTTCCCCGAATCAGAGATGTCACCCACAGACTGAAGCTCTCCGTCCTCATGATCTGCATATTGTGACGCAGTATCAGACATGGCTCTTACAGCATTTGCGCGCTCTGTATTTCTCCTAACCCCAGAGCAATCGGGCTTGCCTCTTAATTCAGGCAACCTGGATAATACCTCTGACAGGGTATTATTCATGATTGCAGCCATGTCCTGCAAGGTAATCGCTATGGGCGTCCCTGATGTAATTGGCGCCATATTAGCGTGCATCCCCTGAGCGGGAGGCGAAGGGTCTGACACGTGGGGAGAGTTAGTCGGCATAACTTCCCCCTCGTCAGAATCTTCTGGTGATATTTCTTTTATAGTTAAAGACTGATCTTTACTGTTTAAGGTGAAATCAATACATTTAGTACACATTCTCCTATGGGGCTCCACCATGGCTTTCAAACATAATGAACAAGTAGTTTCCTCTGTGTCAGACATGTTTAAACAGGCTATCAATGAGACTAGCAAGGTTGGAAAACACTTTAAACAAGTTTACAAGCAATATAAAAAACGTTACTGCACCTTTAAGAAACACAAATTTTGTCAAAATTTGAAATAACAGTGAAAAAAGGCAGTTACACTAACGAAATTTTTACAGTGTATGTAACAAGTTAGCAGAGCATTGCACCCACTTGCAAATGGATGATTAACCCCTTAATACCCAAAATGGAATAATAAAAGACAAAAACGTTTTTTGTTTTTTTGTTGTTTTTTTTTCAAACAGTCACAACAACTGCCACAGCTCTACTGTGGCTTTTTACCTCCCTCAAAAATGACTTTGAAGCCTTTTGAGCCCTCCAGAGATGTCCTGGATCATGCAGAGGGAAACTGAATGTCTCTGTCAGTATTTTTATCTGCACAGAAAAGCACTAAAAAAGGCCCCTCCCACTCATATTACAACAGTGGAAAGCCTAAGGAAACTGTTACTAGGCAAAATTCAAGCCAGCCATGTGGAAAAAAACTAGGCCCCAATAAGTTTTATCACCAAATACATATAAAAACGATTAAACATGCCAGCAAACGTTTTATATTACATTTTTATAAGAGTATGCATCTCTATTAATAAGCCTGATACCAGTAGCTATCACTGCATTTAAGGCTTTACTTACATTATTTTCTAGCAAATTCCATCCCTAGAAAAATATTAACTGCACATACCTTATTGCAGGAAAACCTGCACGCCATTCCCTCTCTGAAGTTACCTCACTCCTCAGAATATGTGAGAACAGCCATGGATCTTAGTTACTTTTGCTAAGATCATAGAAATCACAGCCAGATTCTTCTTCTAAATACTGCCTGAGATAAACAGTACACTCCGGCACCATTTAAAAATAACAAACTTTTGATTGAAGAATAAACTAAGTATAAAACACCACACTCCTCTTACGACCTCCATCTTGGTTGAGGCTTGCAAGAGAATGACTGGTTATGACAGTTAGGGGAGGAGCTATATAGCAGCTCTGCTGTGGGTGATCCTCTTGCAACTTCCTGTTGGGAAGGAGAATATCCCATAAGTAATGGATGATCCGTGGACTGGATACACTTAACAAGAGAAAAACTGCACGTTAGCACCGCACCCCTCAAAACGCAAGACTCGTAATCTAGCCGATAGTGTATTGAATTATATTTTCTCCATGGGCAAACATCCGAGTACAAATCCGACTATGCTCTCACCAAGGAGGCATCCGAAGCCAACTCTCCCCGATCCGCAATGGAATCCCCTGCCAACACTTGCTGATCGGTCACATGACCACCATATTCAATGCAGTAAAAGAAACATAGCTATCACACTGAGCTCCAAGCTGTATAGTAACAGCAAAATGAACAGGAGCAGAGCCCAAACAGTGTGATAAAGTTAAAATCCAAACTTTATTAAAGTGATGTATCAATAATAAAAATTAATCATCAGACCGCCAGTGACAGCCATAGAATAAAGGTTAATCAAAATAAAGGCTAATCAAAGAACAATCCCGAGGGCTTCTGGAAAAAAAGTTCATGATGTATCCCTTTGAAACTAACTTAAAACACAATTCAGCTTAAAATAGTGACTAGGTAGCCAAATGGTTAGAGAAAGCTCCCAACCCTCCTACAGATCTTGCACAGCACTGGAAACTGCATTAAAGATGGCCACCAGATAAGAAAGGAAGGGGGCTAACACATCATGCATTTCACATTTTCAAAGTGCCTTTCCCTTCTAGCAATGTCCCTGAGGCCCACAAACCCCAAAAAAACACCAGAACTCAGTTCATAGGACATGAGACTGGAGACATTTATTGAAACAGTTTTAAATTTGATTAAGTTGGGTTGTTTTTTGTTTTCTTTTATCATTACCATAACCCAAATGTCTGAAAATAAGTACATCTTGAAATGCTGATAAAAGTTCTCCTTCTGGAAAGGCCTGGGTAGGTATAATTTCTTGCCAACTTTCACCAGGATTATGAGTTTTGCGTTATGGTGCAGTATGGCTATACCGCTAAAAAATTGGCCAACAAGCGTGGAATGGACGGCAACACAAATTACAAGTATAGCTATACCGCAAGCATTTTAGCCTTAAAGCAACCCTCCATTTGGCACTCAAAAAATGACGTGTGAGTGCGGGATTTTCTATAGCGCCGTATTACAGGTTGTGCAGTCCGGCTAAAATGCTTGCATTACCGACACGAGCCATTCCGCGATATGAGACCAGTAGTTATGGATTTTGCAAAACAAAAATATTTCACAAAACTCATAACTAAAATGTTACAAAGTACACTAACAGCCATAAACTACCTATTAACCCCTAAACCGAAACCCCCCGCATCGCAAATACTATATTAAATTTATTAACTCTTAATCTGCCACCCACCCACCCACAACGCCAACACTAAAATTAAGCTATTAACCCCTAAACCGCCGCCCCCCCACATTGCCAACACTATAATAAAGTATTAACCCCTATACCTCCAGCCCCACACATTGTAACTAATAAACAAAACCTATTAACCTCTAAACCACCAGACCCCCACATCATAACTAACAAACTATTAACCCCTAAACCGCCAACCCTCCACATTAAATTAATCCCTAAACCGCCGACCCTCCACATCCTAAATTAAACTATTAACCCCCTAATAAACTAAAATAAATAAAAACTTACCTGTGAAATAAAAAAAAAAATTTTTATAAAATAAAAAAACTACCAATTAAAAATACTAAATTACATGATTAAAAAAACCTACACTAAGAAAAAATAAAAAACCTAAATTACAAATTTAGATAAATTCAATACTAGGAAAACATTTTAAAAATCGAACAGTTAGATTACGAGTTTTGCGTTATGGTAAAAAAAAGCAGCGTTATCAGGTTATAACGCTGCTTTTTCACTACCGCTGCTATTACGAGTCTTGCAGGTTTAGGGGCACGGCACACTTTTTTGGCCATAACGCAAATCAACTTACGCAAATTGCATAAAGTCTTTTTTCAATGGGATTTTTATAGCGCCGATATAACAAGCTTTTCCTGGTAGGCCAAAAAGTGAGCTGTACACCCTATACCGTCAAGATTCGTAACGCATTCTAAAGTCAGTAGTTATGAGTTTTACGCTACAAAGCTGTAGCATAAAACTCATAACTAAAGTGTTAAAAAGTACACTAACACCCATAAACTACCTATTAACCCCTAAACCGAGGCCCTTCCGCATCGCAAACACTAAAATAAAATTATTAACCCCTAATCTGCCGATCCGGACATCGCCGCCACTATAATAAACATATTAACCCCTCAACCGCCATACTCCCGCATTGCAAACACTAGTTAAATAGTATTAAGCCCTAATCTGCCATCCCTAATATCGCCGCCACCTACCTACATTTATTAACCCCTAATCTGTCGCCCCCAACGTCGCCGCCACTATACTAAAGTTATTAACCCCTAACCCTAACTTAAATATAATTAAATTAAATCTAAATCAAACCTACTATTAATAACTAAATAATACCTATTTAAAACTAAATACCTATAAAATAAACCCTAAGCTAACTACAATATAACTAATAGTTACATTGTAGCTAGCTTAGGGTTTATTTTTATTTTACAGGCAAGTTTATATTTATTTTAACTAGGTAGAATAGTTACTAAATCATTATTAACTATTTAATAACAACCTAGCTAAAATAAATACAAATTTACCTGTAAAATAAACGTAACCTGTCTTACACTAACACCTAACCTTACACTACAATTAAATAAATTACCTAAATTAAATACAATTAACTAAATTAAATACAATTACCTAAATTACAACAAAAAAAACCCCCACTAAATTACACAAAATAAAAACAAATGACAAGATATTTAAACTAATTACACCTAATCTAATAGCCCTATCAAACCCCCCCCCCCCCCAAAAAAAAAAAAACCTAGCCTAAATTAAACTACCAATAGCCCTTAAAAGGGCCTTTTGCGGGGCATTGCCCCAAAGAAATCAGCTCTTTTACCTGTAAAAAAAAAAAATACAAACAACCCCCCAACAGTAAAACCCACCACCCACACAACCAACCCCCCCCCCAAATAAAACCCTAACTAAAAAAAAACTAAGCTCCCCATTGCCCTGAAAAGGGCATTTGGATGGGTATTGCCCTTAAAAGGGCATTTAGCTCTATTGCTGCTCAAACCCTAAGCTAAAAATAAACCCCACCCAATAAACCCTTAAAAAAAACAAAATTTATGCTTACCTGATAAATTTATTTATCTTGTGGTGTATCCAGTCCACGGGTTCATCCATTACTTGTGGGATATTCTCCTTCCCAACAGGAAGTTGCAAGAGGACACCCACAGCAGAGCTGTCTATATAGCTCCTCACCTAACTGCCACCCCCAGTCATTCGACCGAAGACAAGCAGGAAAAAAGGAGAAACTATAGGGTGCAGTGGTGACTGTAGTTTAAAAATAAAAAACACCTGCCTTAAAATGACATGGCGGGCCGTGGACTGGATACACCACAAGAGAAATAAATTTATCAGGTAAGCATAAATTTTGATTTCTCTTGTAAAGGTGTATCCAGTCCACGGGTTCATCCATTACTTGTGGGATACCAATACCAAAGCTTTAGGACACGGATGAAGGGAGGGACAAGGCAGGAACTTAAATGGAAGGCACCACTGCCTGCAATACCTTTCTCCCAAAAATAGCCTCCGAGGAAGCAAAAGTATCAAATTTGTAGAATTTAGAAAAAGTATGAAGCGAAGACCAAGTCGCCGCCTTACAAATCTGTTCAACAGAGGCCTCATTTTTAAAAGCCCATGTGGAAGCTACTACTCTAGTAGAATGAGCTGTAATTCTTTCAGGAGGCTGCTGACCAGCAGTCTCATAAGCTAAGCGGATTAAGCTTCTTAGCCAAAACGAAAGAGAAGTCCTTCGTAGCTTGTAAATAAAACTTTAAAGCACGAACCACATCAAGATTGTGTAATAGACGTTGCTTCTTTGAAGAAGGATTAGGACATAATGAAGGAACAACAATCTCCTGATTAATATTCTTATTAGATACCACCTTAGGAAGAAACCCAGGTCTGGTACGTAAAAACTACCTTATCTGCATGGAAAATCAGATAAGGGGAATCACACTGTAAACAGATAACTCAGAAACTCTTCGAGCCGAGGAGATAGCTACTAAAAACAGAACTTTCCAAGATAAAAGTTTAATATCTATGGAATGCAAAGGTTCAAACGGAACCCATTGAAGAACTTTAAGAACTAAATTTAAACTCCATGGCGGAGCGACAGGTTTAAACACAGGCTTGATTCTAACCAAAGCCTGACAAAACGCCTGAACGTCTGGAACCCCAGCCAGACGTTTGTGCAAAAGAATAGACAGAGCAGAAATCTGTCCGTTTAAGGAACTAGCTGACAATCCCTTCTCCAATCCTTCTTGGAGAAAGGATAATATCCTAGGAATCCTGACCTTACTCCATGAGTAGCCCTTGGATTCACACCAATGAAGATATTTACACCATATCTTATGATAGATTTCCCTGGTGACAGGCTTTCGAGCCTGAATTAAGGTATCAATGACCGACTCGGAAAAACCACGCTTTGATAAAATCAAGCGTTCAATCTCCAAGCAGTCAGACGCAGAGAAATTAGATTTGGATGTTTGAAGGGACCTTGAAGTAGAAGGTCCTGCCTCAGCGGCAGAGACCATGGTGGAAAGGCTGACATGTCCACCAGATCTGCATACCAAGTCCTGCGTGGCCACGCAGGAACTATCAAAATCACTGAAGCTCTCTCCTGCTTGATCTTGGCAATCTGACGAGGGAGCAGAGGAAATGGTGGAAACACATAAGCCAGGCTGAAGGACCAGGGCGCTGCTAGAGCATCTATCAGCGCTGCCTGGGGATCCCTAGACCTGGACCCGTAACAAGGAAGCTTGGCGTTCTGACGAGACGCCATGAGATCCAGTTCTGGTTTGCCCCATAGTTGAATCAGCTGGGCAAATACCTCCCACTCCCCCGGATGAAAAGTCTGCCGACTTAGAAAACCAGCCTCCCAGTTCTCTACTCCTGGGATATGGATAGCTGAGAGATGGCAAGAGTGAACCTCTGCCCATAGAATTATCTTTGAAACCTCCAACATTGCCAGGGGGCTCCTTGTACCCACCTGATGGTTGATATAGGCTACAGTCGTGATGTTGTCCGACTGAAATCTGATTAACCTGACCGCAGCTAGCTGAGGCCAAGCCTGAAGAGCACTGAATATCGCTCTTAGTTCCAGAATGTTTATCGGAAGGAGGGCTTCCTCCTGAGTCCACGAACCCTGAGCCTTCAGGGAGTTCCAGACTGCACCCCAGCCCAGAAGACTGGCATCTGTCGTCACTATAGTCCATTCTGGCCTGTGGAAACTCATTCCCCTGGACAGATGGACCAGAGATAGCCACCAGAGAAGAGAATCCCTGGTCTCTTGATCCAGATTTAACCGAGGAGACAAATCTGTGTAGTCCCCATTCCACTGATTGAGCATGCAAAGTTGCAGTGGTCTGAGATGGAGGCGGGCAAACGGAACTATGTCCATTGCCGCTACCATTAGGCCGATTACTTCCATACACTGAGCCACTGACGGCCGAGAAGTGGAATGAAGAGCACGGCAGGAAGTTAGAAGTTTTGACAACCTGACCTCTGTCAGAAAAATTTTCATTTCTACTGAATCTATCAGAGTTCCTAGGAAGGAAACTCTTGTGAGAGGGGAGAGAGAACTTTTTTCTTCGTTCACCTTCCACCCGTGAGACCTCAGGAATGCCAGAACAATGTCCGTATGGGACTTGGCGATTTGAAAAGTCGACAACTGTATCAGAATGTCGTCTAGGTAAGGAGCCACCGCTATGCCTCGTGGCCTTAGAACCACCAGTAGGGACCCTAGAACCTTCGTAAAGATTCTTGGTGCCGTGGCTAACCCGAAGGGAAGAGCCACAAACTGGTAATGCCTGTCTAGGAAGGCGAACCTGAGGAACTGATGATGATCTCTGTGTATCGGAATGTGGAGATAAGCATCCTTTAAGTCCACGGTAGTCATATATTGACCCTCCTGGATCATAGGTAGGATGGTTCGAATAGTCTCCATCTTGAAGGATGGGACCCTGAGAAATTTGTTTAGGATCTTGAGGTCCAAGATTGGTCTGAAAGTTCCCTCTTTTTTGGGAACTATAAACAGATTTGAATAGAAGCCCTGCCCCTGTTCCTCCCTTGGAACTGGGTAGATCACTCCCATAACCAATAGGTCTTGAACGCAACGTAAGAATGCCTCTCTCTTTATCTGGTTTGCAGATAATTGTGAGAGATGAAATCTCCCCTTTGGAGATGAAGCTTTGAAGTCCAGAAGATATCCCTGGGAAACAATCTCCAGAGCCCAGGGCTCCTGGACGTCTCTTGCCCAAGCCTGGGCGAAGAGAGAAAGTCTGCCCCCAACTAGATCCGGTCCCAGATCGGGGGCTACTCCTTCATGCTGTCTTAGAGGCAGCTGCAGGTTTTTTGGCCTGCTTCCCCTTGTTGCCTGGTTAGGTCTCCAGACTGGTTTGGACTGGGCAAAATTTCCCTCTTGTTTTGCATTAGAGGAAGTTGAAGCTGCGCCACTCTTGAAGTTTCTAAAGGAACGAAAATTAGGCTGTTTGGTCCTTAATTTGTTGGACCTATCCTGAGGAAGGGCATGACCTTTTCCTCCAGTAATATCAGAAATGATCTCCTTCAGTCCAGGCCCGAATAGGGTCTGCCCTTTGAAGGGGATGTTGAGAAGCTTAGACTTTGAAGTAACGTCAGCTGACCAGGATTTAAGCCATAGCGCCCTACGCGCCTGAATGGCAAAACCTGAATTCTTAGCCGTTAGCTTGGTTAAATGAAAAACTGCGTCAGAAATAAAGGAATTAGCTAACTTAAGAGCTTTAATCCTGTCTAGAATATCGTCTAACGGGGTCTCCACCTGTAGAGCCTCCTCAAGAGACTCGAACCAGAAAGCCGCTGCAGCAGTGACTGGGGCAATGCATGCAAGAGGCTGGAGAATAAAACCTTGTTGTATAAAGATTTTCTTAAGGAAACCCTCTAATTTTTTATCCATTGGATCTAGGAAAGCACAACTGTCCTCGACGGGGATAGTTGTACGCTTAGCTAGGGTAGAGACTGCTCCCTCCACCTTAGGGACCGTCTGCCACGAGTCCCATGTTGCGGCATCTATGGGAAACATCTTTTTAAAAGAGGAGACGAGAGAACGGTACACCTGGTCTATCCCATTCCTTAGTAATAATTTCTGAAAACCTCTTAGGGACTGGAAAAACGTCAGTGTAAACAGGCACTGCAAAGTATTTGTCCATTTTACACAATTTCTCTGGGACTACAATGGGGTCACAGTTATCCAGAGTCGCTAAAACCTCCTTGAGCAACAAGCGGAGGTGTTCAAGCTTAAATTTAAACGCTGTCATTTCAGAGTCAGACTGAAGTAACGCCTTCCCTGAATCAGAAATGTCACCCACAGATAGAAGCTCTCCTGCTTCGGCTTCTGCATATTGTGAGGGAATATCGGACATAGCTACTAAAGCGTCAGAAAGCTCTGTATTTGTTCTAGCCCCAGAGCTGTCTCACTTTCCTTGTAACCCTGGCAGTTTGGACAATACCTCTGTGAGGGTATGATTCATAACTGCCGCCATGTCTTGTAAGGTAAACGCATTGGACACGCCAGATGTACTTTGGCGTCACTTGAGCGGGCGATATAGGTTCTGACACATGGGGAGAGCTAGGTGGTTTAACCTCCCTTTTGTCAGTCTGAGAAACCTCTGGTGATAAATCTTTAAAAGCCATAATATGGTCTTTATAACTTATAGAAATATCAGTACATTTGGTACACATTCTAAGAGGGGGTTCCACAATGGCTTCTAAACATAATGAACAAGGAGTTTCCTCTATGTCAGACATGTTTAACAGACTAGTAATGAGACCAGCAAGCTTGGAAAACACTTTAATAAATGTGAAACAGCAATTAAACAAAAACGGTACTGTGCCTTTAAGAGAAAAAAACTACCACATAAACTGCAAAACAGTGTTAAAAAGTAGTAAACTCTACGAAATTTATACAGTGTGTATAAGGGACTAAAGTAGCATTGCACCCACTTGCAAATGGATGATTAACCCCTTAGGCCCCAAACCGGATTTGAAAAACGTTAAAACCGTTAATAAACAGTCAAACACACTGCCACAGCTCTGCTGTGGCTCCTACCTGCCCTTAAACACGATTTTTGCAGGAAAAAAACCCTCTATAGTGGTCCTAAATGCCAGAGGACTCCTTTAGGGGAGCTGGATGTCTCAGTCTGAATATCAACTGCGCATTTAGAGCGCGAAAATAGGCCGCTCCCACCATGCACTCGATGTCAGAGGGCCTTAAAAAAGTACTCCTAGGAGTAATCTGACTAGCCATGTGGAAAACTAGGCCCCAAATAAAGATTTATCACCCTCAGAGAAAAAACTTTTCTTCTATAAACCATGCAAACGTTTTGACACTAAGTAATAAGAGTATTAACATGAATATTACCCTTTTTGTAAGCATGATCCCAGTTGTTGTTAAATCACTGCATCAGGCTTACCTCAAATATATAAGGCTCTGTCAGCATTTTCTAGACCTTATCATCTCTCTAGAAATAAATATACTGAACATACCTCAAAGCAGGTAATCTGCAAACCGTTCCCCAACTGAAGTTTTCTTTCCATACTCTTCAGTTATGTGTGAGAACAGCAATGGACCTTAGTTACAAACCACTAAGATCATCAACCTCCAGGCAGATTCTTCTTCCAATTTCTGCCTGAGAGTAAAACAGTACAACGCTGGTACCGTTTAAAAATAACAAACTCTTGATTGAAGGTAAAAACTACACTAAGTCACCACATCTCTCATACACTTCCTATCTTGTCGAGAGTTGCAAGAGAATGACTGGGGGTGGCAGTTAGGGGAGGAGCTATATAGACAGCTCTGCTGTGGGTGTCCTCTTACAACTTCCTGTTGGGAAAGAGAATATCCCACAAGTAATGGATGAACCCGTGGACTGGATACACCTTTACAAGAGAAAAACTAAACCTAACCCACGAATATCCACTTACAGTTATTATTATTATTATTTATTATTATCGGTTATTTGTAGAGCGCCAACAGATTCCGCAGCCGACATCCATCCTCAACGAAGCCGGGAGAAGTCCTCAACGAAGCCAGGAGAAGTCTTCATCCAAGCCGGCAGAAGTGGTCCTCCAGACGGGCAGAAGTCTTCATCCAGACGGCATCTTCTATCTTCATCCATCCGGCGCTGAGCGGCTCCATCTTCAAGTCATCCGGCGCGGAGCATCCTCTTCTTACGACGACTCCCGACGAATGAAGGTTCCTTTAAATGACGTCATCCCTTAGATTCCGATTGGTTGATATAATTCAAAATCAGCCAATCATCGGGTGTGTGGGTGGTGGGTTTTAATATTGGGGGGGGGTATTGTATTTTTTTTACAGGTAAAAGAGCCGATTACTTTGGGGCAATGCCCCACAAAAGGCCCTTTTAAGGGCTATTTGTAATTTAGTATAGGGTAGGGATTTTTATTATTTTGGGGGGCTTTTTTTATTTTATTAGGGGGATTAGATTAGGTGTAATTAATTTAAAAATTTGTAATTTCTTTTTTTTCCCTGTAATTTAGTGTTTGTTGTTTTTAGTAATTTAGTTTATTTAATTTAATTGTAATTAATTGTAGGTATTTTATGTAATTAATTTAATGATAGTGTAGTGTTAGGTGTTAGTGTAACTTAGGTTAGGTTTTATTTTACAGGTAAATTTGTACTTATTTTAGCTAGGTAGTTATTAAATAGTTAATAACTATTTAATAACTATTGTACCTAGTTAAAATAAATACAAAGTTGCCTGTAAAATAAAAATAAATCCTGAGATAGCTACAATGTAACTATTAGTTATATTGTAGCTATCTTAGGCCTAGATTTAGAGTTTGGCGTTAGCCGTGAAAACCAGCGTTAGAGGCTCCTAACGCTGGTTTTAGGCTACCGCCGGTATTTGGAGTCACTCAAAATAGGGTCTAACGCTCACTTTTCAGCCGCGACTTTTCCATACCGCAGATCCCCTTACGTCAATTGCGTATCCTATCTTTTCAATGGGATTTCTCTAACTCCGGTATTTAGAGTCGTTTCTGAAGTGAGCGTTAGACATCTAACGACAAAACTCCAGCCGCAGGAAAAAAGTCAGTAGTTAAGAGCTTTCTGGGCTAACGCCGGTTTATAAAGCTCTTAACTACTGTGCTCTAAAGTACACTAACACCCATAAACTACCTATGTACCCCTAAACCGAGGTCCCCCCACATCGCCGACACTCGAAAAAAAAATTTTTAACCCCTAATCTGCCGACCGCCACCTACGTTATCCTTATGTACCCCTAATCTGCTGCCCCTAACACCGCCGACCCCTGTATTATATTTATTAACCCCTAATCTGCCCCCCTCAACGTCGCCTCCACCTGCCTACACTTATTAACCCCTAATCTGCCGACCGCAAAGCACCGCCACCTACGTTATCCTTATGTACCCCTAATCTGCTGCCCCTAACACCGCCGACCCCTATATTATATTTATTAACCCCTAATCTGCCCCCCTCAACGTCGCCTCCACCTGCCTACACTTATTAACCCCTAATCTGCCGACCGCAAAGCGCCGCCACCTACGTTATCCTTATGTACCCTAATCTGCTGCCCCTAACACCGCCGACCCCTATATTATATTTATTAACCCCTAATCTGCCCCCCACAACATCGCCTCCACCTGCCTACACTTATTAACCCCTAATCTGCCGACCGGACCTGAGCGCTACTATAATAAAGTTATTAACCCCTAATCCGCCTCACTAACCCTATCATAAATAGTATTAACCCCTAATCTGCCCTCCCTAACATCGCCGACACCTAACTTCAATTATTAACCCCTAATCTGCCGACCGAATCTCGCCGCTATTCTAATAAATGTATTAACCCCTAAAGCTAAGTCTAACCCTAACACTAACACCCCCCTAAGTTAAATATAATTTAAATCTAATGAAATTAATTAACTCTTATTATATAAATTATTCCTATTTAAAGCTAAATACTTCCCTGTAAAATAAATCCTAATATAGCTACAATATAAATTATAATTATATTAGAGCTATTTTAGGATTTATATTTATTTTACAGGTAACTTTGTATTTATTTTAACCAGGTACAATAGCTATTAAATAGTTAAGAACTATTTAATAGCTAAAATAGTTAAAATAATTACAAATTTACCTGTAAAAGAAATTGTAACCTAAGTTACAAATAAACCTAACACTAGACTATCAATAAATTAATTAAATAAACTACCTACAATTACCTACAATTAACCTAACACTACACTATCAATAAATTAATTAAATACAATTGCTACAAATAAATACAATTAAATAAACTAGCTAAAGTACAAAAAATAAAAAAGAACTAAGTTACAAAAAATAAAAAAATATTTACAAACATAAGAAAAATATTACAACAATTTTAAACTAATTACACCTACTCTAAGCCCCCTAATAAAATAACAAAGCCCCCCAAAATAAAAAAATGCCCTACCCTATTCTAAATTACTAAAGTTCAAAGCTCTTTTACCTTACCAGCCCTGAACAGGGCCCTTTGTGGGGCATGCCCCAAGAAATTCAGCTCTTTTGCCTTTAAAAAAAAACATACAATACCCCCCCCCAACATTACAACCCACCACCCACATACCCCTAATCTAACCCAAACCCCCCTTAAATAAACCTAACACTAAGCCCCTGAAGATCATCCTACCTTGTCTTCACCATACCAGGTTCACCGATCGGTCCAGAAGAGCTCCTCCGATGTCCTGATCCAAGCCCAAGCGGGGGGCTGAAGAGGTCCATGATCCGGCTGAAGTCTTCATCCAAGCGGGCCAGAAGAGGTCTTCCATCCGACTGAAGTCTTCATCCAAGCGGCATCCATCCGGAGCGAAGCGGCAGCATCCTGAAGACCTCCACCGCGGAACATCCATCCTGGCCGACGACTGAACGACGAATGACGGTTCCTTTAAATGACGTCATCCAAGATGGCGTCCCTCGAATTCCGATTGGCTGATAGGATTCTATCAGCCAATCGGAATTAAGGTAGGAATATTCTGATTGGCTGATGGAATCAGCCAATCAGAATCAAGTTCAATCCGATTGGCTGATCCAATCAGCCAATCAGATTGAGCTCGCATTCTATTGGCTGATCGGAACAGCCAATAGAATGCAAGCTCAATCTGATTGGCTGATCGGATCAGCCAATCGGATTGAACTTGATTCTGATTGGCTGATTCCATCAGCCAATCAGAATATTCCTACCTTAATTCCGATTGGCTGATAGAATCCTATCAGCCAATCGGAATTCGAGGGACGCCATCTTGGGTGACGTCATTTAAAGGAACCATCATTCGTCGTTCAGTCGTCGGCCAGGATGGATGTTCCGCGGTGGAGGTCTTCAGGATGCTGCCGCTTCACTCCGGATGGATGCCGCTTGGATGAAGACTTCAATCGGATGGAAGACCTCTTCTGGCCCGCTTGGATGAAGACTTCAGCCGGATCATGGACCTCTTCAGCCCCCCGCTTGGGCTTGGATCAGGACATCGGAGGAGCTCTTCTGGACCGATCGGTGAACCTGGTATGGTGAAGACAAGGTAGGCTTAGTGTTAGATTAGGGGTATGTGGGTGGTGGTTTGTAATGTTGGTGGGCTTGGGTATTGTATTTTTTCTTTTACAGGCAAAAGAGCTGAATTTCTTGGGGCATGCCCCGCAAAGGGCCCTGTTCAGGGCTGGTAAGGTAAAAGAGCTTTGAACTTTAGTAATTTAGAATAGGGTAGGGCATTTTTTTATTTTGGGGGGCTTTGTTATTTTATTAGGGGGCTTAGAGTAGGTGTAATTAGTTTAAAATTGTTGTAATATTTTTCTTATGTTTGTAAATATTTTTTTATTTTTTGTAACTTAGTTCTTTTTTATTTTTTGTACTTTAGCTAGTTTATTTAATTGTATTTATTTGTAGTAATTGTATTTAATTAATTTATTGATAGTGTAGTGTTAGGTTAATTGTAGGTAATTGTAGGTAGTTTATTTAATTAATTTATTGATAGTCTAGTGTTAGGTTTATTTGTAACTTAGGTTAGGATTTCTTTTACAGGTAAATTTGTAATTATTTTAACTATTTTAGCTATTAAATAGTTCTTAACTATTTAATAGCTATTGTACCTGGTTAAAATAAATACAAAGTTACCTGTAAAATAAATATAAATCCTAAAATAGCTCTAATATAATTATAATTTATATTGTAGCTATATTAGGATTTATTTTACAGGTAAGTATTTAGCTTTAAATAGGAATAATTTATTTAATAAGAGTTAATTAATTTCGTTAGATTTAAATTATATTTAACTTAGGGGGGGTGTTAGTATTAGGGTTAGACTTAGCTTTAGGGGTTAATACATTTATTAGAATAGCGGCGAGATTCGGTCGGCAGATTAGGGGTTAATAATTGAAGTTAGGTGTCGGCGATGTTAGGGAGGGCAGATTAGGGGTTAATACTATTTATGATAGGGTTAGTGAGGCGGGTTAGGGGTTAATAACTTTATTATAGTAGCGCTCAGGTCCGGTCGGCAGATTAGGGGTTAATAAGTGTAGGCAGGTGGAGGCGACGTTGTGGGGGGCAGATTAGGGGTTAATAAATATAATATAGGGGTCGGCGGTGTTAGGGGCAGCAGATTAGGGGTACATAGGGATAATGTAAGTAGCGGCGGTTTACGGAGCGGCAGATTAGGGGTTAATAATAATATGCAGGGGTCAGCGATAGCGGGGGCGGCATATTAGGGGTTAATAAGTGTAAGGTTAGGGGTGTTTAGACTCGGGGTACATGTTAGAGTGTTAAGTGCAGACGTCGGAAGGGTTACCGCATAGCAAACAATGGGGCTGCGTTAGTAGCTGAACGCGGCTTTTTTGCAGGTGTTTGGTTTTTTTTCAGCTCAAACAGCCCCATTGTTTCCTATGGGGGAATCGTGCACGAGCACGTTTTTGAGGCTGGCCGCGTCCGTAAGCAACTCTGGTATCGAGAGTTGAAGCTGCGTTAAACATGCTCTACGCTCCTTTTTTGGAGCCTAACGCAGCCTTTATGTGGACTCTCGATACCAGAGTTATTTTTATGGTGCGGCCAGAAAAAAGCCGGCGTTAGTTTTTCGGGTCGTTACCGACAAAACTCCAAATCTAGGCCTTAGGGTTTATTTTACAGGTAAGTATTTAGTTTTAAATATGAATTATTTATTTAAACTATATTTAAGTTAGGGGGGTGTTAGATTAGGGTTAGACTTAGGTTTAGGGGTTAATAAATTTATTATAGTGGTGGCGACGTTGGCGGCTGCAGATTAGGGGTTAATAAATTTAATATAGTTGCGGCGACATGGGGGGACAGATTAGGGGTTAGTAAATATAATGTAGGGTTCGGCGATGTTGGGGGCAGTAGATTAGGGATTCATAGGTATAATGTAGGTGGCGGCGGTGTCCGGAGCGGCAGATTAGGGGTTAATAATATAATGCAGGTGGCTACGATGTCGGGGACGGCAGATTAGGGGTTAATAAGTGTAAGATTAGGGGTGTTTAGACTCGGGGTTCATGTTAGGGTGTTCGGTGCAGACGTAAAAAGTATTTCCCCATAGGAAACAATGGGACTGCGTTAGGAGCTGAACGCTGCTTTTTTGCAGGTGTTAGTTTTTTTTTCAGCCAGCTCTGCCCCATTGTTTCCTATGGGGAAATCGTGCACAAG
Source organism: Bombina bombina (assembly GCF_027579735.1). NCBI lineage: Eukaryota > Metazoa > Chordata > Amphibia > Anura > Bombinatoridae > Bombina > Bombina bombina. The sequence goes on along the minus strand of NC_069501.1, from coordinate 808,421,481 downwards.
CCCGTTACACCAGCTTACCACTGACTTAAGCAACGCTGGTATTGAGGTGAGATGTGGAGCAAAATTTTGCTCAACGCTCCCTTTTCTGAGGCTAACGCCGGCTTGCAGAAAACTCGTAATACCAGCGTTGTCTTAAGTGAGCGGTGAGAAAAAAAGGAGCGTTAGCACCGCACACCATTACTGACAAAAACTCGTAATCTAGCTGTTTAGAAATGATTTCCATTTTAAAGCTGTGAAAATTGAGCCAAATATATATAGACATAAACATTAATGCCACAGCTCAGAACAGAAATGTTCTGGTTAACCAAAACTGTGATAAGATATTCAAAACTCAAATATTCCCTTGGTAAGGCTATAGTTGATTGTCTGCAACCTGAATATAATATATTGATGGGTCTTAAAATATCTTGGACATTTTTACATTTGTTAGGCTTTTATAAATCTGAAATATTCAGTGAAAATGAAAAAAATATATATTTACTGTGACATATGCACAAGGAGCTTCATAGCTTGCACAGATACATCATTAACTTTGTCCAATGTCATCGATACAATACGATCCTGAAAGAAAAAAAACATCAGTCCTCAGTGAGTGTCTGAATATTATATGAGTACTTCTGTCTGGTCAAGAAATGGAAAGCTAAATTAAATTTTAAACAATTATTAAACATTATAGTGGAATATTGTTAGTACTCATGGGTGTCTGGAGGGGGGGACGGGGGGACAAGAGGGTGAAATTAAATTAAGGGTGAAAATATAAGCAGACTGGGCCCTTGTATAAGGCCCTTGTATGTGTATGTATTTGCAATATGACCCTGGGGATGTCTCCCTAATGTGATGGGGGAAATAGACATGGACTCCTTGCCCAATGCACTTAGAGGGATATGGCTGCTCCTCACTGATGAGGCCCAGTGAAGGCTGAAACGATTATCAAGGATTGTCATGCTCCTTCAGAAGAGGATTGCCTGTTTTTTTTATGGCTGGACTGACCTTGTTAGGCGGGATCAGACTGATATACTCCAGGAAAGTTCTCCTTGGTGAAAAGCACAACTGGCCTACAAGAGGCTGCTCCCAGGAGGCAACTCACCATAGAACAAGCTATTGAGCTGTTGTAAGCTCCCAGTAGAGTGCTTTTTTTCTGTATATAGTTTACATTTAAACAAAAAATTTTGAACAAGGATACAGCAAAACCCCAATGATCATGGCAATCAGGGCAGAAAGCTGGATCATTTAGGGTAGAATATTCCAAGTTTGCTTTGGAAACAAAATGCTACTTAATTCTAGGCATTTAAAGCTATAAGGGGGCATACAAATGTAAAAAAACATAATTTATGCTTACCTAATAAATGTATTTCTCTTGTGGTGTATCCAGTCCACGGATCATCCATTACTTGTGGGATATTCTCCTTCCCAACAGGAAGTTGCAAGAGGACACCCACAGCAGAGCTGTCTATATAGCTCCTCCCCTAACTGCCATATCCAGTCATTCGACCGAAGACAAGCAAGAGAAAGGAGAAACCATAGGGTGCAGTGGTGACTGTAGTTTAAAGTTAAAAAAATACCTGCCTTAAAATGACAGGGCGGGCCAGGGACTGGAAACACCACAAGAGAAATAAATTTATCAGGTAAGCATAAATTATGTTTTCTCTTGTAAGGTGTATCCAGTCCACGGATCATCCATTACTTGTGGGATACCAATACCAAAGCTAAAGTACACGGATGAAGGGAGGGACAAGGCAGGTACTTAAACGGAAGGTACCACTGCCTGTAAAACCTTTCTCCCAAAAATAGCCTCCGAAGCAAAAGTATCAAATTTATAAAATTTTGAAAAGGTATGAAGCGAAGACCAAGTCGCCGCCTTGCAAATCTGTTCAACAGAAGCCTCATTTTTAAAGGCCCATGTGGAAGCCACAGCTCTAGTAGAATGAGCTGTAATCCTTTCAGGAGGCTGCTGGCCAGCAGTCTCATAAGCTAAGCGTATTATACTCCTTAGCCGAAAAGAAAGAGAAGTTGCCGAAGCCTTTTGGCCTCTCCTCTGTCCAGAGTAGACAACAAACAAAGCACAAACCACGTCAAGATTGTGTAATAGACGTTCCTTCTTCGAAGAAGGATTAGGACACAAAGACGGAACCACAATCTCCTGATTGATATTCTTATTAGATACCACCTTAGGTAAAAACCCAGGTTTGGTACGCAAAACTCCCTTATCTGCATGGAAAATCAGATAAGGGGAATCACATTGTAAGGCAGATAACTCGGAAACTCTACGAGCCGAGGAAATAGCTACCAAAAATAGAACTTTCCAAGATAAAAGTTTGATATCTATGGAATGAAGAGGTTCAAACGGAATCCCCTGAAGAACTTTAAGATCCAAATTTAAACTCCATGGCGGAGCAACAGGTTTAAACACAGGCTTGATTCTAACTAAAGCCTGACAAAATGCCTGAACGTCTGGAACATCCGCCAGACGCTTGTGCAAAAGAATGGACAGAGCAGAAATCTGTCCCTTTAAGGAACTAGCTGACAATCCTTTTCCCAATCCTTCTTGGAGAAAAGATAATATCCTGGGAATCCTGACTCTACTCCATGAGTAACCCTTGGATTCACACCAAAAAAGATATTTACGCCATATCTTATGATAGATCTTCCTGGTGACAGGCTTTCGAGCCTGAATCAAGGTATCAATGACTGACTCGGAGAAGCCACGCTTTGATAAAATCAAGCGTTCAATCTCCAGGCAGTCAGTCTCAGAGAAATTAGATTTGGATGGTTGAAAGGACCCTGAAGTAGAAGGTCCTGCCTCAGCTGCAGAGTCCATGGTGGAAAGGATGACATGCCCACCAGGTCTGCATACCAAGTCCTGCATTGCCACGCAGGCGCTATCAAAATCACTGATGATCTCTCCTGCTTGATTTTGGCAATCAGACGGGGAAGCAGAGGAAATGGTGGAAACACATAAGCCAGGTTGAAAGACCAAGGTGCTGCTAGAGCATCTATCAACGTCGCCTTGGGATCCCTGGACCTGGATCTGTAACAAGGAAGCTTGGCATTCTGGCGAGACGCCATGAGATCCAGTTCTGGTTTGCCCCAACGATGAATCATTTGCGCAAACACCTCCGGATGGAGTTCCCACTCCCCTGGATGAAAAGTCTGACGACTTAGAAAATCCGCCTCCCAGTTCTCCACACCTGGGATATGGATAGCTGATAGGTGGCAAGAGTGAATCTCTGCCCAGTGAATTATCTTTGAGACTTCTAACATCGCTAGGGAACTCCTTGTTCCCCCTTGATGGTTGATGTAAGCCACAGTCGTGATGTTGTCCGACTGAAATCTGATTAACCTCATTGTCGCTAGCTGAGGCCAAGCCTGAAGAGCATTGAATATCGCTCTTTGTTCCAGAATGTTTATTGGAAGGAGTGTCTCCTCCTGAGTCCACGATCCCTGAGCCTTCAGGGAGTTCCAGACTGCCCCCAGCCTAGAAGGCTGGCATCTGTCGTTACAATTGTCCAATCTGGCCTGCGAAAGGTCATTCCTTTGGACAGATGGACCCGAGATAGCCACCAGAGAAGAGAATCCCTGGTCTCTTGATCCAGATTTAGTAGAGGGGACAAATCTGTGTAATCCCCATTCCACTGACTGAGCATGCATAGTTGCAGCGGTTTGAGATGTAGGCGTGCAAACGGCACTATGTCCATTGCCGCTACCATTAAGCCGATTACTTCCATACACTGAGCCACTGAAGGGCGAGAAGTGGAATAAAGAACCCGGCAGGAATTTAGAAGTTTTGATAACCTGGACTCTGTCAGGTAAATCTTCATTTCTACAGAATCTAATAGAGTTCCCAGAAAGGAAACTCTTGTGAGAGGGGATAGAGAACTCTTTTCTTCATTCACCATCAACCCATGCAACCTCAGAAATGCCAGAACTATGTCCGTATGAGACTTGGCAATTTGGAAATCAGAATGTCGTCCAAATAAGGGGCTACTGCTATGCCCCGCGGTCTTAGGACCGCCAGAAGTGACCCCAGAACCTTCGTAAAGATTCTTAGGGCTGTAGCTAACCCAAAGGGAAGAGCTACAAACTGGTAATGCCTGTTCAGGAAGGCGAACCTGAGAAACCGATGATGATCTTTGTGTATTGGAATGTGAAGATACGCATCCTTTAAATCCACTGTAGTCATGTATTGACCCTCCTGGATCATAGGTAGGATGGTACGAATAGTCTCCATCTTGAATGATGGAACTCTGAGGAATTTGTTTAAAATCTTGAGATCTAAAATTGGTCTGAAGGTTCCCTCTTTTTTGGGAACCACAAACAGATTTGAATAGAATCATTGTCCCTGTTCCTCCTTTGGAACTGGGTGGATCACTCCCATAACTAGGAGGTCTTGAACACAGTGTAAAAATGCCTCTCTCTTTATCTGGTTTGCAGATAATTGTGAAAGGTGAAATCTCCCTTTTGGAGGAGAAGCTTTGAAGTCCAGAAGATATCCCTGGGATACAATTTCCAACGCCCAGGGATCCTGGACATCTCTTGCCCAAGCCTGAGCGAAGAGCGAAAGTCTGCCCCCTACTCGATCCGTTACCGGATCGGGAGCCAATCCTTCATGCTGTCTTAGAGGCAGCAGCAGGCTTTTTGGCCTGCTTACCTTTGTTCCAGGTCTGGTTAGGTCTCCTGACCTGATTGGACTGGGCAAAGTTCCCTCTTGTTTTGCATTAGAGGAAGTTGATGCCGCACTCGCCTTGAAGTTTCGAAAGGCACGAAAATTAGTCTGTTTGGCCCTTGATTTGGACCTATCTTGAGGAAGGGCATGACCTTTTCCTCCAGTGATATCAGAAATGATCTCCTTCAAACCAGGCCCGAATAGGGTTTGCCCCTTGAAGGGAATGTTAAGCAGCTTAGACTTTGAAGTGACGTCAGCCGACCATGATTTAAGCCATAGCGCCCTGCGTGCCTGAATAGCAAAACCAGAATTTTTAGCCGTTAGTTTAGTCAAATGAACAATGGCATCAGAAACAAAAGAATTGGCTAGCTTAAGTGCTCTAAGCTTGTCAAGTATGTCATCCAATGGAGTCTCTACCTGTAAAGCCTCTTCCAGAGACTCAAACCAGAAAGCCGCAGCAGCATTGACTGGGGCAATGCATGCAAGGGGCTGTAGAATAAAACCTTGTTGAATAAACATTTTCTTAAGGTAACCCTCTAACTTTTTATCCATTGGATCTGAGAAAGCACAACTGTCCTCGAAAGGGATAGTAGTACGCTTAGCTAGGGTAGAAACTGCTCCCTCCACCTTAGGTACTGTCTGCCATAAGTCCCGTGTGGTTGCATCTATCGGAAACATTTTCTTAAAAATAGGAGGGGGAGAGAATGGCACACCTGGTCTATCCCATTCCTTATTAATAATTTCTGTAAACCTTTTAGGTATTGGAAAAACATCAGTGCACACTGGCACTGCATAGTATTTGTCCAATCTACACAATTTTTCTGGCACTGCAATTGTATCACAGTCATTCAGAGCAGCTAAAACCTCCCTGAGCAATACGCGGAGGTGTTCAAGCTTAAATGTTGACATATCAGAATCAGGTTGAATCCTCTTCCCTGAGTTAGAAACATCACCCACAGAAAGAAGCTCTCCTTCCTCAGCTTCTGCATATTGTGAGGGAGTATCAGACATAGCTACAAAAGCATCAGTATGCTCTGTATTTCTTCTAACTCCAGAGCTATCTCGCTTTCCTCGAAACCCAGGTAGTCTGGATAATACCGCTAACAGTGTATTATCCATGACTGCCGCCAGTAAACGCTATGGGCGCCCTAGATGTACTTGGCGCCATTTGAGCGTGAATCCCTTGAGCGGGAGTCAAAGGGTCTGACACGTGGGGCGAATTAGTCGGCATAACTTCCCCCTCGTCAGATTCCTCTGGTGATAAATTTTTTAAAGACAGAATATGGTCTTTATTACTTAAAGTGAAATCAGTACATTTGGTACACATTCTAAGAGGGGGTTCCACCATGGCTTCTAAACATAATGAACAAGGAGTTTCCTCTATGTCAGACATGTTTAAACAGACTAGCAATGAGACCAGCAAGCTTGGAAAACACTTTAAATCAAGTTAACAAGCAAAAAATAAAAACGGTACTGTGCCTTTAAGAAAGATAAAAAAAGTCATAATTTGAAAAAACAGTGAAAAAAAGCAGTAAATTAAACGAAATTTTTACAGTGTGTATAATAGGCTAACAGAGCATTGCACCCACTTGCAAATGGATGATTAACCCCTTAGTTAAAAAAACTGATCAAAAAAACGATATAGACGTTTTTAACAGTCACAACAAACTGCCACAGCCTGCTGTGGCCCTACCTTCCCAAACAAACGACTTTGGAAATCCTAAGAGCCCTTTAGAGAGGTCCTATAGAATTCAGGGGACTCCTGGAGGAAAGCTGGATGTCTCAGTCTGTAAAAGTTACTGCGCAATAAAGCGCTAAATTAGGCCCCTCCCACTCATGTCTAAGCAGTGGAAAGCCTAAGGAAACTGTTTCTAGGCAAATTTAAGCCAGCCATGTGGAAAAAAACTAGGCCCCAATAAAGTTTTATCACCAAAGCATATATAAAAACGTTTAAACATGCCAGCAAACGTATTATATTGAAATTCTATAAGAGTATTACCTCTGCAAGTAAGCAAGATACCAGTCGCTATTAAATCACTGTATTCAGGCTTACCTTACATAAATCTGGTATCAGCAGCATTTTCTAGCATTTACATCTCTAGAAAAAAAATGTAACTGCACATACCTCATAGCAGGATAACCTGCACGCCATTCCCCAGCTGAAGTTACCTCTCTCTTCAGTTATGTGTGAGAACAGCAATGGATCTTAGTTACAACCTGCTAAGATCATAGGCAGATTCTTCTTCTTTTTCTGCCTGGGACAAAAATAGTACAACTCCGGTACCATTTAAAATAACAAACTTTTGATTGAAGTAAAACACAACTACGTTACACCACTTCTCTCTTACTACTTCCATGCTTGTCGAGAGTTGCAAGAGAATGACTGGATATGGCAGTTAGGGGAGGAGCTATATAGACAGCTCTGCTGTGGGTGTCCTCTTGCAACTTCCTGTTGGGAAGGAGAATATCCCACAAGTAATGGATGATCCGTGGACTGGATACACCTTACAAGAGAAATAATCATTTCAATTTTAAACAAAGTATCTTCTTTCACTATGGCATAGTTAACATGTAAAGCGCAAAAATATTCAGGCTACTAAGCACTAACTACGCTAAAGTGAAATCAATAGAGCTCCTATTGTTGCACTAGTATTACAAGCTGAAAGTCAAATGTTAGTGCATAATCAAAAATAAGCAAAAAACTCAGGCATGCTAAAATCCCCATAGATTTATGGGGCATGCTACAAAAACAGAAATTATACTTACTGATACATTTCTTTCTTTCAGAATGAGGAGAGTCCATGGGTGTCCATAACATGTGGGATATACTTCCTGCCAGCAGGTAGATGGTCAAGAACCCTCACAAGAGCTTTCAATCCCTCCCAACTGTACTGCTCCTGAGTTAACATATAGCCGAGCAGAGGGGAGAGGAGGAAAAAAATGGAAACACTGAAAGCAGGGTTAAGAAGTGCAAATAAGAACAGTTGCCCTTAGATTCTAGAAAAATAGGGCGTGCCCCACGGACTCTCCTCATTTAGAAAGAAAGATATTTATTGGTAAGTATGAATTCTGTTTTCTTTTGTATAAAGAGGAGAGTTCATGTGTGTCCATAACATGTGGGATAGAATACCAAAGCTAGGAGTCCATGTTAAGGACGGGTAGGACAAATAAAGGGCAATTCCTATTTGCCGGACACTGCGGCTTGAAGGACTTTCCTGCCAAAAGCAACTTCTGAAGAAGCATAATCATAAAAATGGTAACATTTGGAAAAGGTATGTAGACAAGACCAAGTTGCCGCTTTGCAAATCTGTTCCAAGGAAGCCTCATTTTTTAAGGCCCAAGAAGTAGATACAGATCTAGTGGAATGTGCAGTAACTAGTTTTGGAGGTGATCTTCCCACAATCAAATAAGCTTTACTAATTGTCTGTTTCAGACATGAAGCTAAAGTCACAGCAGAGGCATTTAGACCCTTTCTATTACCAGAAAATTTGACAAATAAGCTAGAGGTTTGTCTAGCATCTTTAGTAGACTGAAGATAATATTTCAAGGCTCTTACTACACAAAAACATAATTTATGTAAGAACTTACCTGATAAATTCATTTCTTTCATATTAGCAAGAGTCCATGAGCTAGTGACGTATGGGCTATACATTCCTACCAGGAGGGGCAAAGTTTCCCAAACCTCAAAATGCCTATAAATACACCCCTCACCACACCCACAAATCAGTTTAACGCATAGCCAAGAAGTGGGGTGATAAGACAAAAGTGCGAAAGCATAAAAAATAAGGAATTGGAATAATTGTGCTTTATACAAAAAAATCATAACCACCACAAAAAAGGGTGGGCCTCATGGACTCTTGCTAATATGAAAGAAATGAATTTATCAGGTAAGTTCTTACATAAATTATGTTTTCTTTCATGTAATTAGCAAGAGTCCATGAGCTAGTGACGTATGGGATAATGAATACCCAAGATGTGGATCTTCCACGCAAAGAGTCACTAGAGAGGGAGGGATAAAATAAAGACAGCCAATTCCGCTAAAAATAATCCACACCCAAAATAAAGTTTAAATCTTATAATGAAAAAAACTGAAATTATAAGCAGAAGAATCAAACTGAAACAGCTGCCTGAAGTACTTTTCTACCAAAAACTGCTTCAGAAGAAGAAAACACATCAAAATGGTAGAATTTAGTAAAAGTATGCAAAGAAGACCAAGTTGCTGCTTTGCAAATCTGATCAACCGAAGCTTCATTCCTAAACGCCCAGGAAGTAGAAACTGACCTAGTAGAATGAGCTGTAATCCTTTGAGGCAGAGTTTTACCCGACTCGACATAAGCATGATGAATCAAAGACTTTAACCAAAACGCCAAAGAAATGGCAGAGGCCTTCTGACCTTTCCTAGAACCGGAAAAGATAACAAATAGACTAGAAGTCTTTCGGAAATTTTTAGTAGCTTCAACATAATTGTAAGGCTGGACCTTTAAGGAACTCAATTTACAGATATTAAAGGAGAAACTTTATTAAGTAGTCAGCTTTGTAAATAAACAGGAGTATTATGCAATATCTCTTTAAGGAAACCAGAACAGTATATAAAGAAAAATAGTTTTGTTCCACCACAGAATTCAATTACTCAATATAATAAAGTAATCACAGATTTAGTGGTGAGTATAATATAGAATGATTTTGAATTAAATAACCCAATAGAACTTATCTGGTTATAGAGAAGCTGGACAATCAAGAGTTAATACAAGTATGTTATAATAGAGAAAAGAATCAAGGTTGAATAACTAGTTCAGATTAACTATTCCCTGTTATATATATTAGAATTTGTACAGGATAACTGATTAATCTTGATGGGGTTTTGTAGTGTAAAGTTAATGAAGCTCTTACAGTTCAAGTACCTTAATTCAGTGAACTGGGAGTTAGGAATCCATTCCTGTCTGTAAGTGAGAGAGATCAGCTTGAGCTGCTGCAGATCGTCAAACCGGAAGTAACTGCAATCATGTGGTAAAGGCTTCTGGGAAATGTAGTCCAGACTGAAAACGAAAGGATTAGAAGGTAAACAGCTTTTAACAACTTGTAGATGTTTTACCTTTGAAAATGAGCAGTAAATGCCAGGTATTTGAACTACACTTTGTAGTGTTGGAATGAGTGTCAAAATTTAGTTGAGTCCGGTTTAAATTATCCAGCTGTAAATAGTGAAATGTCCGTGGTAGAGATGAGATCCTTCTCATGTGTTAGGAAGTGTGGCTTGGTTCTCAGGTGTTCACAGTGGGAACAATTAGAATAACTAAGCAATGCTGCTTAGTTGCTTAGGCAATTTAAAGGGGGAGTAACCAATAAGATTTGTAGGCAGTTAAAGATACAGGATCCCTTACAGTACCCCCCCTTCAAGGGAGCTGTTCCACAGCTACAGGACGAGGTCTATCCGGGTGCCGGCGATGGAAGACAGAAATCAGCCGGGGGGCATTGATATTTGCAGCCGGTTCCCAAGAGTCATCATCCGATGAAAAATTCTTCCAGCGAACCAGGTACTGTAAGGACCCATGACGTAATCGTGAATCTAGAATGCTTTGAACCTCAAACTCATTGGGATCAGGTAGAATTGAGGGAGGTGGAAGGAGAACATCTTTAACTCTTTGTGCCGTATAAGGCTTTAAAAGAGAGACGTGAAACGTAGGGTGGATTCGAAGGCTAGCCGGGAGGTCAAGAGTGACAGCATTCTGATTTACAACCTTACTGATACGGAAAGGTCCAAGGAAGAGACTTGCCAATTTTTTGCTTGGAATTTGTAGCTTCAAGTTCTTTGTTGACAGCCAAACTTTATCTCCAATGGAGTAAAGTGGAGGTTCCCTCCTACGTAGATCATAATGTTTCTTTTGTACAGATTGTGCTTGTTTGATGTTCTCATGGAGGAAGTTAAAGTTGTCAATTAGAGAATTGTGTAGATCATCAACGAGGGGAAAATTGAGATCATCAGTAGAATCCAATAGGAATTTCGGATGATACCCATAATTGGCATAGAATGGAGAGACCTTTGTAGAAGCATTGACAGAATTGTTATATGCGAATTCTGCCATAGATAAGAAGTCTAACCAGTCGTTTTGATGATAGGAACAGAAACAGCGTATGTATTGCTCTAACCACTGGTTAACTCGCTCTGCCTGGCCATTAGTTTGTGGGTGGAATGAGGTGGTGAATCTATGGTCAATCTGAGTAAGTTCACACAATTTTGACCAAAATTGAGAGGTAAATTGGGTTCCTCGGTCTGTTGTGAGGATGGATGGAATACCATGAAGTTTAACTATGTTATTAAGGAATAATTTGGCTGTTTCAGATGAGGTAGGAAGCTTGTGAAACGGTAGAAAATGAGCCATCTTTGTGAAAATGTCCACAATAACGAATATAGTGGTCTGATTCTTAGATGGAGGTAAATCTACGATGAAATCCATCGATAAGTGTTGCCACGGTTTTGTGGGTATTGGTAAGGACATGAGTAGACCGTATGGGGGTTTTCTTTCGGGTTTGGAAACGCAACATGTCATACAAGTTTGGATATATTGATGTACAGTATCTCTCATCTTCGGCCACCAAAAAGTCCTTTTGAGTAGTTCTAAGGTACGTTGGGTACCAGGGTGTCCTGAAAGGGGTGAATCGTGGTACATCTGTAGAAGTGTTGATCTCAATGTAGTAGGTATGTACATTTTTCCTTCATGATAATAAATTCCTGAACTCATCTTGAGATCAGGATGAACTTGAGTTGTGTCTTCTCTGGTATGTTTTTTTATCTCAGAAAGTAATGTATTGGTGAGGCCAATGAATCGGTCTTTGGGTATGATATCTGAAGGTATATCAAGTCTGTCAGGTTTTTCGGGCAATCTGGAGAGAGCATCAGCCTTCCCATTTTTGTTAGCGGGTCTGTAGATAATATTAAAGGAAAAACGAGAAAAATAAAGGCTCCAACGGACTTGTCTAGAGGATAGTGTTTTGTTGTTTTGTAGGAATTGTAAATTCTTATGATCAGTGTAAATTTTAATTGGATAAGTTGTGCCTTCTAAAAGATGTCTCCAGTATTCTAATGATTGTTTGATCGCTAAAAGTTCGTTCTCTCCGATTGGATAGTTTCTTTCAGCTGGTGACATTACTTTTGAATAGAATGAGATAGGATGAATGGGACTGTTATGATTTTCTTGTTGAGACAAAACAGCTCCAATCGCAAAATCTGAGGAATCGACCTCTAATATGTAGCAGTGGGAAGGGTTTGGATATTTCAATATAGGAGCGGTAGTGAAGAGAGTTTTTAGCTTACAAAAAGCGGTTTCTGCCTCTGTTGTCCAATGGAAAGGAATTGAAACACTGGTTAATCTTGTTAATGGTCTTGCAATCCTGGAGAAGTTTTTTATGAATTTTCTGTAATAATTCGAAAAACCAAGGAATCTTTGAAGGTCTTTTCTGGTTTTTGGTGTCTCCCATGTGGAAACTGCTTCCACTTTTTCTTTTTGCATTTCAATACCGGTAGGTGATATCTCGTAACCAAGGAAAGTTACTCTGTCAGTGTGAAATAGACATTTTTCTGGTTTGGCGTAGAGTTTATGCTTGCGCAACCTCAGGAGAACCTCTTTTACATGTCTGATGTGATCATCATAAGACTGGGAATAAATTAAAATGTCATCAAGATAAATAACAACGGTAGTGTCTAGTAAGTCGTGGAATACTTCATTTATAAAGTGCTGAAATGTGGCAGGTGCATTGCACAATCCAAAAGGCATAACCAGGTACTCGTATAACCCGTACCTGGTTCTAAATGCAGTGAGCCACTCATGACCCTCTTTGATTCTGATGAGGTTATACGCACCGCGTAAGTCCAATTTGGTGTAAATTTTGGCTTCGGATAACCTCTCGATGAGCTCCGGTATCAGCGGTAGAGGATAACGGTTTTTAATTGTAACCTTATTAAGTTGTCTGTAATCTATGATGGGTCTGATAGTGGAATCTTTATTTCGGATGAAAAATATGCCGGCTCCTGCAGGGGAGGTTGATGGTCTGATGAATCCTTTTCTAAGGTTCTCTTCTAGATATGACTTAAGATGTTTGATTTCAGGCTGGCTTAGTGGGTACAAGTGACCAAAAGGAATTGCTGCCCCAGGTTGTAGATCAATTGGACAGTCATACGGTCTGTGGGGAGGAAGATTCTCGGCTTCAGTTTTGCTAAAAACATCTAGAAAGTCAGAATATTCAGGGGGTAAGGTTTCCAATGTTAATTTTGTCTCTAATGGATCTGAATGTAAAACCAATTTATTGTTAGAACAGTATTCTGAACAGTACTGTGAGTTAAAATCAATTTTAAAGGGTAACCATTGAATATGTGGGTTATGTAACTGTAACCAATTAATGCCCAGAACAATTTTGTAGTTTGGTGAAGGTAAGACATCAAAAGATAACAATTCAGTATGACCTAGAACTGACATGCGTATTGGTATGGTGTGATGAGTTATGGGACCAGTTGTTATGGGTGAACCATCAATCACACGGACACAAATTGGTTTGCTTTTACGAATAAGGGGTATTTTATTAATTTTAACAATTTGTAAATCAACAAAATTGCCGTAGGCTCCGGAGTCTATTATTCCATCAACCGTCAGTTGCTTTTGGTCCCACTGTAGGAAAAGAGGTAAAATGAGAAAAGTGGGATTGTTTGTTATAGGCATTGATGTACAAGAAAAACCAAACTTACTTCTTTTGTTCTTTAGAAGTATAGGGCAGTCCTGTACAGTGTGCAAAGGATTTGCACAATACATACATAAGGATTTTACTCGTCTACGGAGTCTTTCCTCTGGTGTTAATGGACCGCGAGCTATTCCAATCTCCATAGGTTGTTCAGTAGGTTTTATGGATGGAGTAGCCTCATGGGTAGAATAAAGCTTAGGACGGGAATCGGTACTGTACCGTTCGGCACGCCTTTCACGCAATCTGCGGTCTAGTAGGGTGGCTGTTCTCATTAAGGCATCCAGGGTTTTCGGTAGTTCTACTCTGGCAAGCTCATCCTTTAAACTGTCAGCCAATCCAAGTCTGAATTGGTTTCGGAGAGCTACTTGGCTCCATTGAGAATCGGATGCGTACAACTTGAAATCAGCCACGTAATCCTCAACAGGCCTTTTGCCTTGCTTCAAACTTCTCATTGAGGATTCAGCTGTGAGTTGTACATCCTTGTCTTGATACAAATCATCAAGGGCTTCAAAAAATTCATCAAGTGACCCCAGGAGGGGATCCTCAGATTCGCATAAATTATCTGCCCATGAACGGGGTTCACCTTTTAGAAAGGATATAACACTTAAAACTTTTACCCTCTCTGTTGGGTAGGTTCTAGGTTTTAATTGGAAGAGAAGATTGCAGGAGTTTTTAAATTGCCGATAAAGTTTTCGGTTACCTGTGAATGGTTCTGGTAACATAACTTGTGGCTTAGGGCTGGTGTCATGTGATGGCGATCTGAGTGATATAGAATCCCTTATTATAGATCTTAGGGATTGATTTTCAATCTGAACGTCGTGGACAGCTTGTGTTAACTGATCCACTTTCTGTGAAAGATTATACACAATTTGGGGTATATCTGTTGGTTCCATTTTTTTTTTAAGGGCTTAGTTATTATGTAAGGCTGGACCTTTAAGGAACTCAATTTACAGATATTAAAGGAGAAACTTTATTAAGTAGTCAGCTTTGTAAATAAACAGGAGTATTATGCAATATCTCTTTAAGGAAACCAGAACAGTATATAAAGAAAAATAGTTTTGTTCCACCACAGAATTCAATTACTCAATATAATAAAGTAATCACAGATTTAGTGGTGAGTATAATATAGAATGATTTTGAATTAAATAACCCAATAGAACTTATCTGGTTATAGAGAAGCTGGACAATCAAGAGTTAATACAAGTATGTTATAATAGAGAAAAGAATCAAGGTTGAATAACTAGTTCAGATTAACTATTCCCTGTTATATATATTAGAATTTGTACAGGATAACTGATTAATCTTGATGGGGTTTTGTAGTGTAAAGTTAATGAAGCTCTTACAGTTCAAGTACCTTAATTCAGTGAACTGGGAGTTAGGAATCCATTCCTGTCTGTAAGTGAGAGAGATCAGCTTGAGCTGCTGCAGATCGTCAAACCGGAAGTAACTGCAATCATGTGGTAAAGGCTTCTGGGAAATGTAGTCCAGACTGAAAACGAAAGGATTAGAAGGTAAACAGCTTTTAACAACTTGTAGATGTTTTACCTTTGAAAATGAGCAGTAAATGCCAGGTATTTGAACTACACTTTGTAGTGTTGGAATGAGTGTCAAAATTTAGTTGAGTCCGGTTTAAATTATCCAGCTGTAAATAGTGAAATGTCCGTGGTAGAGATGAGATCCTTCTCATGTGTTAGGAAGTGTGGCTTGGTTCTCAGGTGTTCACAGTGGGAACAATTAGAATAACTAAGCAATGCTGCTTAGTTGCTTAGGCAATTTAAAGGGGGAGTAACCAATAAGATTTGTAGGCAGTTAAAGATACAGGATCCCTTACAATAATATTTCAAAGCTCTAACTACATCCAAAGAATGCAACAATCTTTCCTTAGAATTCTTAGGATTAGGACACAATGAAGGAACCACAATTTCTCTACTAATGTTGTTAGAATTCACAACCTTAGGAAAAAATTTAAAAGAAGTTCGCAACACCGCCTTATCCTGATGAAAAATCAGAAAAGGAGACTCACAAGAAAGAGCAGATAAATCAGAAACTCTTCTAGCAGAAGAGATGGCCAAAAGAAACAAAACTTTCCAAGAAAGTAATTTAATGTCCAGCGAATGCATAGGTTCAAACGGAGGAGCTTGAAGAGCCCCCAGAACCAAATTCAAACTCCAAGGAGGAGAAATTGACTTAATGACAGGCTTTATACGAACCAAAGCTTGTACAAAACAATGAATATCAGGAAGATTAGCAATCTTTCTGTGAAAAAGAACAGAAAGAGCAGAGATTTGTCCTTTCAAGGAACTTGCAGACAAACCTTTATCCAAACAATCCTGAAGAAACTGTAAAATTCTAGGAATTCTAAAAGAATGCCAAGAAAAATGATGAGAAAAACACCAAGAAATGTAAATCTTCCAGACTCGATAATATATCTTCCTAGATACAGATTTACGAGCCTGTAATATAGTATTAATCAAAGAGTCAGAGAAACCTCTATGACTGAGAATGAAGCGTTCAATCTCGATACCTTCAAATTTAAGGATTTGAGATCCTGATGGAAAAAAGGACCTTGTGATAGAAGGTCTGGTCTTAACGGAAGAGTCCACGGTTGGCAAGAGGCCATCCGGACAAGATCTGCATACCAAAACCTGTGAGACCATGCTGGAGCCACCAGCAGAACAAACGAGCACTCCTTAGAATCTTGGAAGAAGAACTAGAGGCGGAAAGATATAGGCAGGATGATACTTCCAAGGAAGTGACAATGCATCCACTGCCTCCGCCTGAGGATCCCTGGATCTGGACAGATACCTGGGAAGCTTCTTGTTTAGATGAGAAGCCATCAGATCTATTTCTGGAAGTCCCCACATTTGAACAATCTGAAGAAATACCTCTGGGTGAAGAGACCATTCGCCCGGATGTAACGTTTGGCGACTGAGATAATCCGCATCCCAATTGTCTATACCTGGGATATGAACCGCAGAAATTAGACAGGAGCTGGATTCCGCCCATTCCAAAATTCGAGATACTTCTTTCATAGCCAGAGGACTGTGAGTCCCTCCTTGATGATTGACATATGCCAAAGTTGTGACATTGTCCGTCTGAAAACAAATGAACGACTCTCTCTTTAGAAAAGGCCATGACTGAAGAGCTCTGAAAATCGCACGGAGTTCCAAAATATTGATTGGTAATCTCACCACAGGAGGCAAAGTTTGAAAAACTGATTTGTGGGTGTGGTGAGGGGTGTATTTATAGGCATTTTGAGGTTTGGGAAACTTTGCCCCTCCTGGTAGGAATGTATATCCCATACGTCACTAGCTCATGGACTCTTGCTAATTACATGAAAGAAACAATTTTATGGTTAATGTTTTCAGAAGATACAATCTTCAGAAGAAAATCATATGTGGTTCTAAGAACTGCTTTATCCTGGTGAAAAAAAAAACAAAAAAGGGGGGATCAGAAGAAAGAGCTGAGAGTTCATAAGCACGTCAAGTTGAAGAGATGGCTATAAGAAAGAACTTTCCAAGACAACAATTCTAGGTCCAAATTATGCATAGGTTCAAATGGAGGATCTTGAAAAACAGATAAACACAGATTAAGATCCCAAGGAGGATCCCAAGGAGGAGAAATAGGCCTAATAACAGGGTGAATTCTCACCAAGGCCTGAACAATAGTTTGAACATTAGGTAACTTAGCCAACTTTTTATGAAACAAAATGGACAAGGCAGAGATTTGACCCTTAAATGAGCTAGCTGATAAACCTTTCTCTAGACCATCCTGGAGAAATTGAAATCTAGGAATTCTATATTATTAGCAAGAGAGACCTTTTGAAGAACACCAGAGAAAATAAGATTTCCAAATTTTACAGAATCTGAGATTACAGAATCTGAGAAGCCTCTACTCTTGAGGACTAGGCGTTCAACCTCCACCACATCAAATTCAGAGATCAAAGGTCCTGAAGATAAAAGGGAACTTGGTACAGCATATCTTTCCTGAGAGGAAGAGTCAAAAGAGGGGAGGATGACATCTGGATGAGATCTGCTTACCAAGTTCTGCGTTCATGCCAGAGCTATGAGAATTACTTACACTAGTTCCTGTTTGATTTTTGCAATGATTCTCAGAAAAACAAATGGGAGAAATAGATAGACCAGATGAAAGTTCCAAGGATAAACTAGAGCATCGATAATTTGAGCTTTTGGATCTCTTGACCTTGCGCAATAAACCGGAAGTTTGTAGTTCAGCTTGGATGTCATAAGGTCTATTTCTGGAAGATCCCCTTTTGAGGACTAGCAGATCAAACACGCCCAGATGAAGAGACCATGCTCCTGGATGTCCTGACTGACGACTTAAGAAATCTGCTTCCCAGTTCTTCACTACTGGAATGTAAACAACAGACAGCATGCAGTGGTTTTCTCTGCCCGAGACAAAATGGGAGAAATGTCTTGCATGGCAAAGGGAAGTCAGAGTCCCTCCCTGATGATTGATGTAAGCTACAGCTGTGATGTTGTCTGAATGAAAACGACTTAATTTTTCCTGACTGAGAAGGAGCCAAGAGTGAAGAGCCTGAAGTTCTAGAACATTGATTTGTAACCTCGACTCCTGAGGACACCACACTCCCTGCACCCTCTGGGACTCCCAAACAGCTCCCAAACCTGTTAGATTTGCATCTGTAGTGACACTGTATAAGTAGGCTGGAGAAAGAAGGCCCCAAGGGTAAATAAAAACTGTCCCTCCACCATGAGAGAGTATTTTCTACTCTAGATGAAAGTAATCCTTAGACCACTGATGAAGCATGGATAGCTATAGGGGACTAAGATAAAAATGAGCAAAAGGTACTGCGTCTGACCCACTACCATAAGACCTACTACTTCCATGCACTGTGCTACAGATGGGGAATGAGCTATCTATAGAGACCACCATCCTTTTTGCAGTTTGTGTTTTTGAGTTTCCATGAGAAACAAACACATTTGAACAGAGTCTATTATTAATCCCAGAAAGACTACTCTTGTAGCTGGGTCCATGATCCTGAAGTTTCATCCATTACCCCACTGGGTATGAGAGGATGAAAGAGAAAAGGACAGGGCCTGGATTAGGATGTAGTCCAAATAAGAATCAATGGAGATCCCCTGTGTTCTGATCACTGCCTACAGAGCCCCTAAAACCTTTGTAAAGATGTGAGGGGCAGAGGCTAAACCAAAGGTTAGAGCCACAAACTGGCAATGCTTGCTGAGAAAAGCAAACCTTAGAAAACTGGAAATGGTCCTTGTGAATTGGGATGTGTAGATAAGTATCCTTCAAATCTATGGTTGTCATAAATTCACCCTCTTGTACCAGGGGCAAAATGGTTTGAATTGTCTCCATTTTGACAGAAGGAACTCAGACAAATTTGTACAGGGACTTTAAATCCAGAATAGGACGATATGAGTTCTACTTTTTAGGAACAATAAAAAAACCTCTTCCCTGTTGAGAGACTAGGACTGGTTGAATTACTACCGAATTCTCTAAATCCTGAACACTCTTTTGGAACGTGAGACAGATGAAACTGTTCCCAGGGAGGAATGGTGCGAAATCCTATGAGGTAACCCTGGGAAATAATGTTGAGAACCCAGGGATCCTGAACTGATCTACGCCAGGTTTTCTGAAATCGTTTCAATCTGCCCCTACCAGAGAATTCACTGGAAAGGGGGCCGTCCCTTCATGTTAACTTCTGAATAGAGATAGATTAATTGGACTGTTTACTCTTGGACTAGAAGGATTCTGGTTTCCAGGAAGTTTTGGAGAAGTCAGTCCTTTGTTTGGAAGAGGATGAAATCAATTAGTTTGTTTAAATCTTCCATTACACATCTTGTCCTGAGGAAGGAAACCTCCTTTACCTCCAGTAACAGTCTTAATGATAGAGTCTAATGCTGATCCAAAAAGCAATTTACCCTCAAAGGGAATTTACAAAAGTCTATTCTTAGAGACCAAATCAGCAGTCCAGGATTTCAGCCATAAAACTCTCCTTAACGGGATAGCAAAGGACATATTTTTGACATAAATTTTAATCATGTCAAAAACTGCATCAAAAATAAAATCATTATACATATTAAATACTTTAATGCAGCTACGGACATCTTCAGATGACTGTTCAGGGCAGCATCTGAGAAAGAGAATCACGCCAAAAAGAAGCTGCAGCGGCTACACAAATGGCTGCAATTATGGTCTAAGTTGCAGAGCTGGTTGAGAACATTTTCTTAGTAAAGACTCTGACTCAGTCCATTGGATCCTTAAACGAGGAACTATCTCCCATGGGAAATACATTTTTCTAGAGTTGAAATAGCTCTGTCTACTTCAGGAACCACCTCCTAGACTGATAGATTATTTTCTGCAAGAGGATACATTTTTTAGAATCTGATAAAAGGAATGACAGTTTTTTTCCATTCCTTAGCAATATAATACGTCACCGAGTCTGGAACTTCAAACGCCTGTGGAGCCTTTAGCGGGGCTTTAAAAACCTGGTTTAACTTATTTACAGGTCATCTGCAGAGATTTCACCCTCAGAGGAATCAGAAAAGAACTCTTCAGTGTCAGAGGACTGTAAAGCAGGAGGTAACAGAGCTAAATGCTCAGTTCCCTGAGAGTGACAGGGAGTATGAGACAAATTTGCACATTCACGTATGTGCTTCCTTGGTCTGGGAATTGCAGCTATCAGCTCTGTCATAGTCTTTTCAAAAGTATTTTTTAACACAGGTAAAAAATCAGAGTTATTCCCTTGAGTCATATAGATAAACATAGGTGCTAGATGTCTGCAAGGCAAACTGACCTAACTTGGATCGTAGAACAGCCTTATCAGCATGGAAAGCCAGATAAGGTGGGACGCATTGCAAGGCAGCAATCACAGATACTCTGTGCGCAGAAGCAATAGCCAATAGAAAAGGAACCTTCCAAGACAACAATTTATTCTCTACTTCATGCATAGGCTCCAACGGAGCCCGTTGCAAAACTTTAAGAACAAGATTTAAACTCCAAAGAGGAGCATTAGATCTAAACAGGTCTGAACCTAGCAGAGCCTTAACAAGACTGCACATCTGAAGATTCAGCGAAAACTGTCCCCTCAGGGGACTTGCAGAAAAGCCCTTCTCTAGTTCATCCTGGAGAACTGAATAAGAAGGTCCTACACAACTTAAGATAGATGCGACGAGCAACCAGATTACGAGCTTGAATGAGAGTAAAAACAACTCTCTCAGAAAACCCTCTCTTGGCTAGGACTAAGCGGTCAATCTCCACGCAGCCTCAGAAAATCTAGACATTGATGAACAAAGAGACCTTGGTCAGCAGACCCCTTGCGACAAGGTAACTTCCACGGAGGAGATGATGACATCCCCACTAGACCCGCAAACCATATCATTGCGGCCAAGACGGAGCAATCAGAGTCACTGACGCCTGCTTGATTCGAGCCACTACACTAGGAAGTAGTGGTAACGGCCGGCAAGACAAATTAGATTGATCCTCCAAGGCGCCGCTAATGCATCTGTTAGCTCCGCATGAGGATCCCTGTACCTCGACCCATATCTGGGTAGCTTGGTATTGAGACTTCATAAGATCCTCCTCTTGCAAATCTCTGCAAACACCCAGGATGGAGAAACCATTCCCCCAGATGAAAGCATTGTCTGCTGAGGAAAACCGCTTCCCAGTTGTGCACACCCGGAATGTGGATCACTGACAGCGAACAAACGTGGGTCTCAGCCCACTCCAAAATCCAAGATACTTCCCTCATAGCTAGGGAGCATCTTGTTCCCCCCTGATGGTAGATGTAAGCCACAGAGGTTATATTGTCTGATTGGAATCTGATAAACTGGGACAAATCCAGCAGATGCCAAGCCTTCAGAGCATTGTATACTGCCTGAAGATCCAAAATGAGATCGGGAAGGAGATTTCCTCCAAAAACCCTGTGCCTCCTTGGCACCCCAAACAGCTCCCCATCCTGACAGACTCGCAACCGTAGTCACAATCACCCAGGATGATCTTAAGACAGATGTCCCTCAGCACAAGTGATCCAGACAAAAACACCAAGAGAGCGGTTCTCTTGATCGGACGTCCAGAGAAATCTGTTGAGACAGATCCGATGATCACCGTTTCACTGCCTCAGCATGCGCAGTTGCAACAGTCTGAGGTGAAACCTGGCAAAGGAATGATGTCCATGCTGGACACCATGAGACTAATCCCCCCCATACACAAGCCACAGATGGCCTTAAGGAGGTCTGGAAAGCAAGACATGTTGAAGCTAGCTTGCAACGTCTCTGGTTCATTAGAATATCCATTCTAATATAATACTCATGAATTCTATCCTGGTACTTGATACAAGAGAACTCTCTCTATTTATCTTCCATACATGGGATCGAAGAAGACAGGAGAGATTCCGAATAGTCCACTCTTCTAAACATTTCTTGGAGCCATAGCTAGATCAAACAGAAGTGCAATAAACTGGAAGTGCTGGTCCAGGAACGCAAACCTTAGGAAATGGAAATGGTCCTTGAGAATTGGTACGTGAAGGGAGCATCCTTCAGATCTATCGTGGTCATGAACTGCCCTTCTCAAACGAGAGGAAGAATGGACCTATTGTCTCCATCTTAAACGAGGGGACATTTAAAAACTTGTTTAACCACTTTAGGTCCAGAATCGGACGGAAAGTTCCCTCCTTCTTCGGGACCACGAAAAAGTTTGAACAGTATCCCAAACCTCTCACTGCATTAGGCACTGGGACAATAACTCCGAAGAGGACAGATCCCGTACTCACCCCAGAAAGGCTCTCCTCCTTTCTGGTCAGGAAGACAGGAGAGAAAGGAGGAATCTGCCCTTGGATGTCTGAAACTTGAAACCTATCTTGTAACCCTGTTCTATGACCTCCAGGACCCATGGAATTCTTTACATCCCTGACCCAAGTGACTAAAAAGAGCGACAGACTGCCCCCTACACGATCCAGAAGAGGACTGGGGACCGCCCATTCATGCCGACTTAGACTCGGTGGGCTTCTTGCTCTGCTTGGATTTATTCCCGGACTGAGCCGGCGTCCAAGAGCTCTTGTTTTGCTCTGGCCTAGCGAAGGACTGCTGACATGGGCTTTATCAGAACGAAAAGAGCGAAAATTGTCCCTTAGACTAGTTCATATTCTCTTGTGGTAGGAGGGCACCCTTGCTCCCTGTGACCGTGGAAATAATTGAGTCCAGGCCTGGACCAAACAAAATTATTCCCTAAAAGAGGAGGGAAAGAAGTCTAGTCTTAGAAGTCGTATCCGCAGACCATGACTTCAGCCAGAGCCTGATGGTCCTGAACAGAAAAAGCTGAAGCCTTATCATTCAGACGAATAATCTGCATATTAGCATCACAGATAAAAGAATTAGCAACCTCAATGCCTTAATTCTTTCCTGAAGAACGTCGAGGGGACCCTCCCCCTCGATCAAATCCGGTAAGGAGTCGCACCAATAGGTAACTGCTCCTGCAACCGCAGCAACTACCTCCACCGGTTGAAAAACAAATATCCCGTATGTTGAAACATCTTTCTTAACCGAGTTTCCATCTTTTATCCATGGGCTCCTAAAACGTAGAGCTATCCTTAAACGGGATAGTAGTACGTTTAGCAAAGGCAAAGATAGTGCCATCCCTTCTAGGGATGGAACCTCACAACTCCATAAGGAGTCCAGGACCGGGAATAATTTGTTAAAGGGAGAAGTGGGGAAAAAGGAATCCAATCCTGTCCCATTCATTCTTAATAATGCTCGCCATCTTACAGGAGCAGGGAAGGATAAGGAACCACCCTGTTCTCAAACTCTATCCAATTTTGAAATCAAAGGTTTATCAGACAATTTGGCCTCTGGAACCTCTGAATTCACCAAAAACTTCCTTTAGAAGAAAGCGCAAATTCCTAAAACTAAAGTCTGGTTCCTCCAGCCGGAGGTTTAGAGACAGCAGACTCCAACCCAGAATGTTCATACTCTGAAGTCTCAGAAAGAACTTCATCCTCGGATAACCCAATCAGTTAAATCAATAAATTATCTGATTTACTCTGGCAAGGGGTACAATATATAACGTTTTGCTTGCGCTTGGCAGGGCGAGGTAAAGCATTAAAGGCCGCAGACACCACCGTCTGAACTGCGCGGTAACGTCTGGTGAAAAAAAGCCCCCTCCAGATGGAGGCTCGGCAATGCTATGGGAAACTGCATGTGTAGAGAGAGAAGAATGTAGGGTACGCACCTCACTGGACAACAACTCTTCAGAGGTGGATGGCTCAGTGGTATCAAACATGTTTGATATTATCACATTATCAAGGCATATGGAACATAATTGATT
This sequence comes from Bombina bombina, assembly GCF_027579735.1. NCBI lineage: Eukaryota > Metazoa > Chordata > Amphibia > Anura > Bombinatoridae > Bombina > Bombina bombina. Next base: position 808,397,771 of record NC_069501.1, on the reverse strand, counting down.
CTATACAGATAAAAGGAGTCACACTGAGACCCCGTCTTCTTGCGTTATCATACATGTATAAAAAATGAAACAATCTTACCAGAATCTATGCTGTGGAACAGTAACACAGCCCTTCAAGTGTAACAGATAGTAGCGTCACTTCTGACATGAACTTGAGAGAAGAAATCAGGCAGCGAAACTCGTCAACGTTGATTGCTTATGGAGCTGTTAATATGAGTCGGGATGGTTGCACAGAAAGACTCTCCCTGCATCTCCGGACTCTAACTTTCATTCATGCTCTCACTGAGGCTGACAGAAATAATTAAAACTCCAGTCCCATCCTGAAGAGTACTACCCTCCATTAAAGACTACTCCGAAATCTTCTGACACTTCTCTGGCAACCTCCTGTGACGAAAGGCAAAGAATGACTGGGGTTATGAGGAAGTGGGGAATGTATTTGAGCCTTTTGCTGGGGTGTCTTTGCCTCCGCCTGGTGGCCAGGTTCAGTATTTCCCACAAGTAAAGAATGCAGCTGTGGACTCTTCCCATATTAAGAAGGGAAAAAGGCTCTATTTCTGTTTAAATGTAGTGATGGCAAAAATGCTAAAAATGCTCTGGTCTTTTAGGGAAGTTTTTGTCTGAAATGCCCAGTCCTTAAGGGGTTAAACAATAACAATTTTGGTGTAGACTGTCCCTTTAAATATTTCTCAGAAACATGTTTATGTATGAATTTCAAAAGCTATCCTTACAAAAAAAAGGCATATCAATATTTATACCTCTGCTTGGTGCTCCTAGGTACCTCTGCCTAGATCATTATGTCAAGGAGGAATATAAGGGATAGCAGCAGGGTCCATGTATCTTTTTTTTTTCTTTCTTTTTTATTATATGTAAAGAACAGTAAATACATAGAAATCAAATTACAAGAAAATCAAATTACATATCTTGCGCCACGCAGGGCCCAACCTATTGTATGGTACAGATAAACAAAAACAAGAGAAAAAAAAAACATTGTATAGATTTTATCTGAAAATCCACAGTTTAAGATGTATCAATGTAAAACAAATAACATCAAATATAAACCTATTGGGTCCTTTCTCTTTCTTATCTGCTCTTTACATACCTATTTTCCTTTTTTCCTTTATTTTCAAAAGATAACTTAATCATCATAATACAAAATAATCTTCAAAACTTAAAAATCACAAACACACAAACAACAAACAAACAAACAAAAAAAAAAATCCCCGTACTTTGGTCCTACTCCCCCTCCCCTCTATCTCTACCCCGCACTCCCCTCATGGCCGCTCAATCCAGGTATGTGGGAAAACATTTAATAGCGTCAATTCCGCAAAACTCACTGAAGTTAAAAATGGGGACAGAATCACTCTCTGAAATGCAACCGGGAAAGACAAAATAACAGGAGACCATTTCCAGAGAAACTTCTTAATTCTAATCTCAGATACATCATATAAATGATGTGATTCAAAAAGAATTTGATTTTGAAGGGTTTTAAAAATCATAGAAAGTCCAGGTACATACCTGGCTTTCCAGTTTTTAAGAATACAGAATCTTACTGCCAGAATAATTATATTAAGGCTATTTACAGTATTACTATTGAAAACATCTTTTAGCTGAAATAAAAAAATAATATCCTCGGCTGCAAGGGCAATTGTAACTTTATATGATTTATTGAACCAGTAAATAATTTTGAGCCATAGTTGTTTAACTTTAGGGCAAGACCAGAACATATGAAATATATCTGCTCTGGTATGTGCACAATATGGACATACATTAACCCCAAAGGCATAAATCTTCATTAATTTCCAGGGAGAGAGATAAAAATTATTAATCAATTTCATATGTGATTCATTCCAAGCCACCGGTACTTTACATTTGCGTATTAACTCAAAGCTCTGCTTAATTATTTCATGATCTACCGAGGGAATCAATGGTGCCCAAATTTGCAAATATTATCCTTAATTATCAGACTTTGTTTATTCAGCATAATGTCGTACATCAAAGAAATTGAGGAGTCACCTGAATTAAATTTTTGTATACCCAGCTTAATATCTGACCAGGCCACAAAAGATAGAGCATACCAATTCTGCTCTGAAATAAAGTGACGGATTTGAAAATAAGCAAATAGACTTGTTCTAGGTATTCCAAATTTACTAAAAATCTCCTCCGCATCTAATATTTGATGATTTTCATCTAGTAATTGTCTTACATAACAAAGTCCTTTATTAGCCCAATCTTTGAATGCTCTTTGATATAAACCCAGCAAAAAACTTGGATTATTTAATATAGGTAGAAACTCTGATACAGAATAATCTAGATCTAAAATTCTACAAAATCTTTGCCAGGCCTGAACTATATTCTTGAAGGACATGAGGCAACTCACATTCTGCGGTAATTTCTGCACTTGCATATGTAAAAGGGCTTTTACCGAAAACGGGGTGATTAGGAAAGATTCCAAATCTATAGATGATACTAAGCTAGATCCCGAAAGCCAATCTATTGCTATTTTAACCATAGCCGCCAAATTATACAGTTTAAGATCAGGAAGAGCAAGTCCTGCTGCCCCAGTATTTTGCATTAATTTCTTAAGAGCAATTCGAGGCTTCTTATTATTCCATATGAATTTAGAAAAAAGTGCATTAATTAATTTCAAATCTTTATATGGTATAAATAGCGGCAAGTTCTGCAACGGGTAGAGCAGACGTGGAAAAATGATAGTCTTAACAAGATTGACGCGAGCTGTTAATGGCAATGGAAATGTCATCCATAGCCGAAGGTCTTTTTCAATCTTTTCAAGTAGGGGCCCAAAATTATCTTTGTACCAAAGAGTAGGGTTTTTATGCAACACTAAACCAAGATATTTAATGGCCTCAACTCGTTTAAATGGAACCGTATGGGTTATTTTTATATTATTAAGCCACATCAATTCACTTTTTTCAAAATGTATCTTGTATCCAGAAAAAGAGCTAAACATCGTCAAGATTTGCAGTATCTCTGGTATAGCCTGTTGCGTATTAACCAGGAATAATAAGACATCATCAGCATATAATAGAGTTTTAAGATAGTGGGTACCAAACGAAACTCCTAATAGCACTTCCCTAAATCGTATAGCCAGAGGTTCTAGCGCAATATTAAAGAGCACTGGGGACAAGGGGCACCCTTGTCTGGTACCGCGTTGTAGCACAATTTTAGGAGAGACCGACCCATTAATAAGTATGTAAGATATTGGGTTGTAATATACTCTATGTATAAACCAAAGAAATTCACCATTGAATCCAAACTGCTCTAATGCCTTAAACAGATAATCCCATACAATCGAGTCAAACGCTTTAGCTGCGTCTAAAGACAAAATAGCTAAATCTTGCCAAAGTGGCTCCCTCTTACCCTTATCTACATTCCCTGCGTAATCCAAAAGGTTAATTAATTTGCGAATATTTTTTGTTGGATTTCTAGACACCATAAATCCGGATTGATCTGGATGAATAATTTGGTGCAAACAAAGAGATAATCTGGACACTATGATCGTCATTAGTATTTTATAGTCTATGTTTAAAACCGAGATAGGTCTATAAGAGGCCGGATCTTCAGAATTTTTACCTTTCTTTAGGATAAGAGAAATGTTTGCAGCCAGAAAATAAGTTGAAATTGGATTTTTTGTACAATAATAGAAGTTAAAGAGTTTTTCTAAGAAAATTAGTATATCTTCACCAATACATCTATAATAGAAGTTAAAGAGTTTTTCTAAGAAAATGAGTATATCTTCACCAAACTTTCATTCATGCTCTCACTGAGGCTGACAGAAATAATTAAAACTCCAGTCCCATCCTGAAGAGTACTACCCTCCATTAAAGACTACTCCGAAATCTTCTGACACTTCTCTGGCAACCTCCTGTGACGAAAGGCAAAGAATGACTGGGGTTATGAGGAAGTGGGGAATGTATTTGAGCCTTTTGCTGGGGTGTCTTTGCCTCCGCCTGGTGGCCAGGTTCAGTATTTCCCACAAGTAAAGAATGCAGCTGTGGACTCTTCCCATATTAAGAAGGGAAAAAGGCTCTATTTCTGTTTAAATGTAGTGATGGCAAAAATGCTAAAAATGCTCTGGTCTTTTAGGGAAGTTTTTGTCTGAAATGCCCAGTCCTTAAGGGGTTAAACAATAACAATTTTGGTGTAGACTGTCCCTTTAAATATTTCTCAGAAACATGTTTATGTATGAATTTCAAAAGCTATCCTTACAAAAAAAAGGCATATCAATATTTATACCTCTGCTTGGTGCTCCTAGGTACCTCTGCCTAGATCATTATGTCAAGGAGGAATATAAGGGATAGCAGCAGGGTCCATGTATCTTTTTTTTTTCTTTCTTTTTTATTATATGTAAAGAACAGTAAATACATAGAAATCAAATTACAAGAAAATCAAATTACATATCTTGCGCCACGCAGGGCCCAACCTATTGTATGGTACAGATAAACAAAAACAAGAGAAAAAAAAAACATTGTATAGATTTTATCTGAAAATCCACAGTTTAAGATGTATCAATGTAAAACAAATAACATCAAATATAAACCTATTGGGTCCTTTCTCTTTCTTATCTGCTCTTTACATACCTATTTTCCTTTTTTCCTTTATTTTCAAAAGATAACTTAATCATCATAATACAAAATAATCTTCAAAACTTAAAAATCACAAACACACAAACAACAAACAAACAAACAAAAAAAAAAATCCCCGTACTTTGGTCCTACTCCCCCTCCCCTCTATCTCTACCCCGCACTCCCCTCATGGCCGCTCAATCCAGGTATGTGGGAAAACATTTAATAGCGTCAATTCCGCAAAACTCACTGAAGTTAAAAATGGGGACAGAATCACTCTCTGAAATGCAACCGGGAAAGACAAAATAACAGGAGACCATTTCCAGAGAAACTTCTTAATTCTAATCTCAGATACATCATATAAATGATGTGATTCAAAAAGAATTTGATTTTGAAGGGTTTTAAAAATCATAGAAAGTCCAGGTACATACCTGGCTTTCCAGTTTTTAAGAATACAGAATCTTACTGCCAGAATAATTATATTAAGGCTATTTACAGTATTACTATTGAAAACATCTTTTAGCTGAAATAAAAAAATAATATCCTCGGCTGCAAGGGCAATTGTAACTTTATATGATTTATTGAACCAGTAAATAATTTTGAGCCATAGTTGTTTAACTTTAGGGCAAGACCAGAACATATGAAATATATCTGCTCTGGTATGTGCACAATATGGACATACATTAACCCCAAAGGCATAAATCTTCATTAATTTCCAGGGAGAGAGATAAAAATTATTAATCAATTTCATATGTGATTCATTCCAAGCCACCGGTACTTTACATTTGCGTATTAACTCAAAGCTCTGCTTAATTATTTCATGATCTACCGAGGGAATCAATGGTGCCCAAATTTGCAAATATTATCCTTAATTATCAGACTTTGTTTATTCAGCATAATGTCGTACATCAAAGAAATTGAGGAGTCACCTGAATTAAATTTTTGTATACCCAGCTTAATATCTGACCAGGCCACAAAAGATAGAGCATACCAATTCTGCTCTGAAATAAAGTGACGGATTTGAAAATAAGCAAATAGACTTGTTCTAGGTATTCCAAATTTACTAAAAATCTCCTCCGCATCTAATATTTGATGATTTTCATCTAGTAATTGTCTTACATAACAAAGTCCTTTATTAGCCCAATCTTTGAATGCTCTTTGATATAAACCCAGCAAAAAACTTGGATTATTTAATATAGGTAGAAACTCTGATACAGAATAATCTAGATCTAAAATTCTACAAAATCTTTGCCAGGCCTGAACTATATTCTTGAAGGACATGAGGCAACTCACATTCTGCGGTAATTTCTGCACTTGCATATGTAAAAGGGCTTTTACCGAAAACGGGGTGATTAGGAAAGATTCCAAATCTATAGATGATACTAAGCTAGATCCCGAAAGCCAATCTATTGCTATTTTAACCATAGCCGCCAAATTATACAGTTTAAGATCAGGAATGGCAAGTCCTGCTGCCCCAGTATTTTGCATTAATTTCTTAAGAGCAATTCGAGGCTTCTTATTATTCCATATGAATTTAGAAAAAAGTGCATTAATTAATTTCAAATCTTTATATGGTATAAATAGCGGCAAGTTCTGCAACGGGTAGAGCAGACGTGGAAAAATGATAGTCTTAACAAGATTGACGCGAGCTGTTAATGGCAATGGAAATGTCATCCATAGCCGAAGGTCTTTTTCAATCTTTTCAAGTAGGGGCCCAAAATTATCTTTGTACCAAAGAGTAGGGTTTTTATGCAACACTAAACCAAGATATTTAATGGCCTCAACTCGTTTAAATGGAACCGTATGGGTTATTTTTATATTATTAAGCCACATCAATTCACTTTTTTCAAAATGTATCTTGTATCCAGAAAAAGAGCTAAACATCGTCAAGATTTGCAGTATCTCTGGTATAGCCTGTTGCGTATTAACCAGGAATAATAAGACATCATCAGCATATAATAGAGTTTTAAGATAGTGGGTACCAAACGAAACTCCTAATAGCACTTCCCTAAATCGTATAGCCAGAGGTTCTAGCGCAATATTAAAGAGCACTGGGGACAAGGGGCACCCTTGTCTGGTACCGCGTTGTAGCACAATTACTATACTCAATATACTCTATGTATAAACCAAAGAAATTCACCATTGAATCCAAACTGCTCTAATGCCTTAAACAGATAATCCCATACAATCGAGTCAAACGCTTTAGCTGCGTCTAAAGACAAAATAGCTAAATCTTGCCAAAGTGGCTCCCTCTTACCCTTATCTACATTCCCTGCGTAATCCAAAAGGTTAATTAATTTGCGAATATTTTTTGTTGGATTTCTAGACACCATAAATCCGGATTGATCTGGATGAATAATTTGGTGCAAACAAAGAGATAATCTGGACACTATGATCGTCATTAGTATTTTATAGTCTATGTTTAAAACCGAGATAGGTCTATAAGAGGCCGGATCTTCAGAATTTTTACCTTTCTTTAGGATAAGAGAAATGTTTGCAGCCAGAAAATAAGTTGAAATTGGATTTTTTGTACAATAATAGAAGTTAAAGAGTTTTTCTAAGAAAATGAGTATATCTTCACCAATACATCTATAATATTCAGCGGGGAAACCGTCTGGGCCTGCAGCTTTGTTTAACTTTAAATTATCTATAGCGCTTCTGATTTCTTCTATAGAAATCGGCACATTAATTTCGTTTAGATCCTCAAAAGATATTTTAGGTACTACTACTGTATTCCAAAAAAGATCTTGATTCACATTATCAGTTTCTATCGCTGAATACAGCTGTTGGTAATAGTTAAAAAAAGTTTCTAAAATCTCTTTGGATTCTGTTGATCTACCTTTAGTTGTTCGAATAGCAAGAATAAGATTTTTTCTTTTTCTAGTTTTGGTAAGTCTGGCCAGATATTTAGCTGAGCAACCATATAAACCTCTAAAATGGAGATTTATTTTTGCTTCCTCTTCTATTGATTTATACGCCTCCCATAAAATTTCCGGTTTGTTAAGATACTCTATATTCTCCATATAATATCGCTGCCAGGATCCTTTCAAATAACTAACAAATTTAGCATTGGTATAGAGGTAGCGAGGGAAGACAAAACCAGGTATTTTTACCCTTTCCTTATTACCTATTGGGAAGAATAGTGAAATAATTGCATGATCTGAAATTATAATATCTCCCACCTCTACCTCTAATTCCCAAACAGATAATATTTCAGAGATTAAAAAAAAATCTATTCTAGAAAATGTACCGTGAGCCATAGACTCACATGAAAATACTAATTTATCTGGATTTTTTAATCGCCATATATCTACTAATTTTAGCTGGGTACAAAATTGTTTTAAAAATTTTGCATTTCTTTCCTGGGCCGATCTATTCTTATCAGAGAATCTGTCCAATACTGGACAAAGGGTTGCGTTGAAATCTCCTCCTAATATTAGATTTCCAGTGGAAAAAGGGAATAATTTGATTTTTATTTTTTCCCAAAAATCCCTGGAGAATTTATTTGGGGCATAAATATTACATATCACTAATTTTATATTTTTTAGCTGGATTTGTAACAAAATATATCTGGCGGCCGGGTCTATTTCTAACTTAACAATCTTATAATCTAGATCTTTATGTAGTAAAATAGCTAACCCACATTTTCTACTGGGCCCTGAGGTAGAAATTACTTTGCCCACCCATTTAATCTTCAATTTTGCTGCTTCAAACTCCTTAAGGTGGGTCTCCTGCAACAAGGCTATATCTGGTTTATGTGACGCTAGGGTTTTAATGACAAGTTTGCGCTTAATGGGGGAGGTTATCCCCCCCCACATTCCACGATAATATTTTAATTCCCTCATCCATCTAATATCATGCGGGGTATAAATCAAGGATTATCGGCCTAGAGACAATATAAAATATACAGTATAAAGGAGAGGCCTTCCATATTTGACACCCTAGGTAGGGAAGGGAGGTGAGAGCGGGCCAAACGGGGAGAAAAGAAAAAAAATAAAAAAAAATAAGAAAAAACCCTCAAACACACACAGCCGATCAAAATAAAAACAGAGAAAACAAATTGCTATACTATCTACTGAGGACAACATATCGTCCTGCTGCATGTAGATTCAACAAGGGGTCAACTTTCTTCCTGTCTATCCTATTCAGCTAGACCATATCACTTCTCGAGAGTCTCTATATATTTCTTTACCTCCGTGACCTCTTCAAAGGAACACCTGGCACCTTCAGCATCAACTATAATACGTGCAGGATACACCATACGTGCTTTTAATCCTCTATTTATTAGTTGTGTGCAAAAGGGAGCCATCGCTCTCCTCTTAGAAGAGGTCTCAGAGGAAAAGTCCTGGAATAATAATACTCTGCTGTTTGCAAAAAGAGGGGGCTCAGATGTTTTAAAACGCCTCATCAATTCCACTTTATCTTGATACTTTAAGAGTTTAAACAGACAAACTCTATTTTTCAATGCTCCATCTGGCAATGTTTTTCTCTGACCTAATCTGTGCGCCCGTTCAATCGAAAGTGGTAACATATGTGAAGGCATCCCTACTGCTAAGGGTAATGTAGTGGAGGTAAATTTTAATAGATATTCGTACTCTACTAGTTCCGGGAGACCAACTATTCTAATATTGTTACACCTGGAGCGATCCTCCAGATCCTCCAGGCGCAACTGCATGTTTTTAATTTTAGATTCCTGTTTCTGTGACATCTCAGAAAGTATATGTGTCTGGTCTTCTATATCTGAAATTCTTGTCTCTGCCTCAGTTAATCTAACTGAAAACTGTCTTACCTCCGCTGATAGAGAGGAGATTTCAGAGGAAATAGTCCCTAGTTCTTTTTTAATAAGTTCAAATTGGGGGGAGAAAATGTCTGAGATTTTAGATATTAATTCCTGTGTACCTAAAGTGGTTTTGCTAGGCTCCATTGAGCAGTCTAAACTAGTATCGGTTACTTTAATGTTTTTTTTGTCCTTTACTTTCGCCGGCATTATGAACTCAATTTCACCTGAGTGATATACTTTTCCATAAAAATGTGAAAATTCAAACACTACTACGCTGGCCTGTCTAGGCCTGACTGAACTACCAGTGAAATTAAACAAATATATACAATCCGTGTGCAATCTAATCTTGTCCCCTTCCCTGTTGCTACCCAGGAATGGTGCAGATAAAAACGTGAAAAAAAAAAAAAAAAAAAAGTGAAACAACAAAAAGAGCCAGCAAATGAGACTTCACACACCTAACTAGTTAGATAGCAATTCTACACATCTTCTCGTTCCCTAATCTCCCCTTCCTCCCTATACAAAATAAACGATTAAATATGTCCCACAAGAAAAAAATAGAGCACTTAGCCTAATACCTCTTTGCAGAGAAAATTCTCTAGAACAATCATAGTTTCTTACAAAATTACTACACACACAATATATACAATATACTCATAGTAATTAACTGGTCATTATCAAAACAATTCTGGTTTCTTATTTTTATATTATATATGTCAGAAAATTATATCAGCTATCTATATACTCTCATAGCCTCAGATTATATTAAGTAGCTATAATTGCGTTCATCTGCACATAGCCTCTAGAGAATAAACAGATAAAAAAGGAAGAAAAAAAAAAAATAACAGAATAATTTGCTTAACCTTTGAAACAACCTGTAGTTATATAAACAAAGTTACAACAAATAAAATGACTAATCCATGCATATATGAAAAAAAAAAAAAAAAAAGAAAAATATTAGAACAAAAGAGAGCACAAAAATCTGTAAATAAGAAAAAAGTTCTTGGATTCAAATTCGTTACTGCCTTATCTGAAACAGAGAACAAACTCGTCTTAGGCCTTCTGAGATGAAACTATAGCAACTTTTTAACATGCTCTTTCAGCTATAACGAGCGGCCGTATAATCAGCATAGTTCTTTTGTATTAGCCTTATGAGTCAATAGTTCATTAAATTCCTAGCAAGCAGTAACAAGATATAATCTGGCTTCTTTCAGGGTATGCTTCTTTTAGCCAAAATTCCGGGCAACTCCACCACTACAGCAGTTAACCTCTATAGGCTGTATAGTCCCCTTTAACTAAATGGAGCTCCGTAAAAGCTTGAGTAGAACAGTACCTTTACAGCCAATACCCGCAGATCTTTTTTGTCGACCCGCTTATTCAATGCAGTAGTCAGCAAAGCAGTAGGACTCTTACGTGTCTGGAGTCGGTGATATGATGTCCTGCTGTGTATTGGCGCCTCTCCACACACCTCCGGCTCTCATTGGTTGTCTCTGTGGGCTTGTCTTTATCCTACTCCCTGATTGGAAGAGGGAGTCTAGCAAGATCCAACTGTTACGATCACTTCCACAGATCGAGAGAACTGCCCTCACCGGGACGAAGAGCTGAAACGAGAGCCAAGCCCGAGGGGATACAGCAATCCCACAGCGGGCCGGGACTCACTCGTACCACAGAAGTGCTGGAAACAGGTTTTTTTCTTTCTTGTCTCTTTGCGCACTGTCTTGCGGTGTTTACAGGGTATGATACCCGATGGACAGCTGTGTCTCGTTAACAGGTTTTGGCTTCGCTGATAGCTGACAAACGAGACAGTCAATATGTTTATAGCATCTACCCCTGCTGGAGTATTAACATAACAGGTTCTGGTATAGCAACGTTGCGGCTCTGTCCTACGAGCCGATTCAACACTGGCGAATAATTCTGCAAACGGGCCCCGTTGTCATGGCCCTTCTCTCTAGGGTGAAACCGCACCAACAACGAGAGAATATACTGCAGGTGGGAATGACTGAACAGGCTGTATGTGCAGGGTCCATGTATCTAATTCAGGTCTAATTTTGGCATGTAACTGGTATAAGTGGGCTGTAGTAGCCATGCGTCTGACATAATGTCATAAAAGTAGGCATCAGTTTTAAGAGTTATTTCAAACAACCTTTTATATAAAAAAACAGCAATAGGGAAAATATATTAAAGCAAATAAAGAAAAATGGACATATACAAAAAAGTTTACTAATGGCTACATACATTTTTTTAAGGTGATTAAACCCCCTGGGTTTCTTATATATTAGGGATTAACAAACCTGTTCCACATTACCACAGATATAATTATGTTCAGGGCATTTTATTACCCCACCACCACCACCACATGAATCAATTCTGCAGATGCCGATGTTAGTACTGGGAATTATGCATTACATGAACATAAAAGAACACTAATTAAAAGGGCATTACAGCATTCTATTAATGCACTTTTGATTGAACACTTTTCCTTTTATCCCTGCATAGTTAAAATCAATTCTGAACCAGCAATGACCTTTGCTTTGGGGAGCCATGTACTGTCAGGCATGAGGGTTTGATAGGGTGCAATGTACATCCTGTATTTAGTTAATGAAGTGTTTATGGTACCAGGAAGTGTAATATATAGTTTTATTCTTTATAGAGAACACATTCAATGTCGGGACAGGGGTTTGTCATACAGGGGGCAGGGCATATAAGGACGGGAATAAGGTGCTGGGCTGAGGGGCCCCAGAAATTTATCTTGCCCAGGGTCCTACAAAGAATTGATTTCTAATAATGGAACACATTTTATAGAATGCTAATGAATACATAGTTGTAAAATCTGGCAAAGAGCATCAAAATAAATTCTTAAAGATAAAATATTTAGGATGACCACTAATAATGTTTTACCTTAAACCGGGTTGTAAAGAGATCCATTTTGGAAACAAAATCCTTTTTGTCATAGAGTCCTTGAAGAGCTATGAGACTTTTAAGACGTACCTCGGGGACCTAAAAGACAGGGTGAGAAACCATTCTGTAATACATGAAAAAGATAGATAGATAGATAGATATCCTCTATTTCCAAACATAGAAGGTGGGAATGGTATTTCAAATGATGGGTCACATGCTGCATATGGTCCAGGTGATTACTAAAGATATGTTCAAACCCCTGGCTTGCTGTTGCCGTCAGGGGTCAGCTTCTTCCCTTCTTAACCCTTCACATACTTAACCCCTTGACATTCAGACATCCCTTATTTTCTTTGCCAGAGAGTACTGTGAAAATATATTGGCTTTTAAGAAAAGCTCAATTATATATATATATATATATATATATACATATATGTGTGTGTGTGTGTGTGTGGGTGGGTGTTTGTGTGTGTATGTGTATATATATATATATATATTTATTTTTATATATATATATATATATATATATATATATATATATTTATATATATATATATCATATATATATAAAATTAATATACCGGTGTAGTGTAAAAAAAAAGAACAGCACAAATATAATTTATGGTATCCTGTAGATGAAGATGATTCACTAACATTAAAAGAGTAAAATGTGTGGCTCATCATTTTTCAGGATAGTTGTAAGAATATGAACAGATCTGTTGATCTTTATTTTACTTTAAAGCCAAAATTCAAGTAAAGTACTTCAAATGCTTATAACTTTTGAACTGATGAAAGTAGTTGACCGAAATATGGAAAACTGTGTTTTGTAAATTTGAAGGTAATAAGCTGAGTTTTTCTAAAATGTTTTTAATATGTGAAAAATCATGTTTTTTAATAGTGCCAAGACTATGCTACAGCGGAACCTCAGTGATCATGGCAGACAGCTGGATCTTTTGGTTAAATTATCCCTAGCTTAGTATGAAAGAAATGTTTACTCCAGACATATTTAATACTGTAAGAGGACATAAAACAGAATTTATACTTACCGATAAATTCCTTTCTTTCGGGATGAGGAGAGTCCATAGGTGTCCATAACATGTGGCAAATTTTTCCTGCCACTAGTAGGAGGTCAAGAACCCTTACAAGAGCTTTAATCCCTCCTACCTCCTCTCCCCACTCAGTTTACATATAGTTGAGCAAAGGAGAGAGATAGAAAAGGTAGGAAAGACAGAAAACAGGGTTAAGAGGTGAAAATAAGAACTATCACCCATCTAGTAAAAATGCGGGCAGATCCTAAGAACTCTCCTCATCCCGAAAGAAAGAAATTTATCAGTAAGTACAAAGTCTGTTTTCTTTCGTAAGATGAGTATAGTCCATAGGTGTAAAAAACATGTGGAATACAATACCGAAGCTGAGAAACCATGTTAAGGACGGGTGGGACAAAATAATGGCAGTTCATATTTGCCGGATACTGCGGCCTGAAGGACTTTCCTGCCAAAAGCAGCTTCGGCAGAAGCTTAAATATCAAAATGGTAAAATTAAGAAATGGTATGAAGAGAAAATAAAGTTGCCGCCTTGCAAATCTGTTCCAAGGAGGCGTCATTTTTTAAGGCACGTGAAGTAGATATATATCTAGTAGAATGAACAGTTACTCTTTTTGGAGGTGGTTTTTCCGAAACCAGGTAAGCCTTACAAATAGTCTGTTTTAGCCATAATGCCAAGGACACTGCTGTAGACTTTGATGCTTTCTGGGACCTGAAAAGAAAGTGTACAAACTAGCTAGAAGCCTGTCAAAAGTCTTAAGTAGCCTTAAGATAGAGTTTTAAGGGTCTAACTACATTCAACTTGTGAAGTAGGCATTTCTTAGGGTTAGACGGATATAAGCACAGTGAAGGAACAATTTCCTGATTAATATTTTTTGAAAAAACTAACTTCGGTAGAAATTAATATTTAGTCTGAAGGACCCCTTTATCTTGATAAAAAATTGAGAGGGCTTGATCAGAAGACAGGTCAAAAATGGCTAGAAGAGAACCTTCCATGACAATAACTTTAGGTCCAAGGAGTGCATAGGTTCAAAGGCAGGACCTTGCAGAACAGAAAGAACCAGATTCCAAGTAGGAGAAATGGGTCTAATAGCATGGCAAATTCTCACCAAGGCATGGACAAAAGTTTTAACATCAGGTAATTTGGACAGTTTTTGTGAAACAAAACGGATAAAGACAAAATCTGACCCTTTAAAGAACTAGCTGATAAGACCTTATCTAGCCCATCTTGAAGGAACTGAAAACTTCTAGAAGAACACCAAAGAAAGTAAGCTTTCCAAATCTTAATTAAAAAATTAATGATACATTTTCTGCGTGACAGATTTTCTATCTTGCAGTAAAGTAGAGATAACAGAATCTGAGAAATCTCTGTTTTTGAGAACTATTAGTTCAGCCCCCACGCCATCAAATTCAGAGATTTAAGATCCAGTTGATACAAGGGTCCTTGACACAGTAGATGTTTCCTTAGGGGTAAAGCCCATGAAGGAAGAGATGACAGCTGTATTAGGTCCGCATAACAAGTTCTGCGGGGCCACAGAAGACAATACCTGTTTAATTCCTGCAATTACTCCTGGAAGAAGAACAAACGGAAGAAATAGATGGGCCAGACAAAAGTTCCAAGGGCAGACTAGGGGATCTATCATGTGAGCTCTTGGATCACTTGACCTGGTGCAATGAACCGGAAGTTTGCGGTTCAATTTGGACGCCATGAGATCTCACATTCTGTCTTGGGCAGAGGAAAACCACTGCACCCTATTGCTCATTAACATTTCGTAACTGATAAATTGGGAAGCAGATTACCTAATTGAACACGTCCTGATAAAGAGACCATTCCCCTGGCTGGACGGACTGACAACTTAGATAATTCTGCTTCCCAATTGATCAGTTACGGAATGTTAATGAGCAATAGGGTGCAGTGGTTTTCCTCTGCCCAAGACAGAATGTGAGATACCTCTTGCATAGCTAAGGGACTTTGCGTCATGACTAATGTACACCACAGATATTACGTTGTCTGACTGGAACAAATTAATTTCTCCTGTTTGGGAAGGGGACAAGATTGAAGGGCCCAAAGAATCACACAAAGTCCTAGGATGTTTATAGGTAACCTCGCCTCCAGAGTGGATCATACTTCCTGTGCCCTTCGAGACTCCCAAACAGTGCACCAACCCATCAGACGCATCCTTAGTGACTACGGTCCAGATAGGTTAAAGAAAAGAACCTCCAAGGGTCAAATAGGGACTTTTCCTCTACCATCAGAGAGATTGTTTAACTGAAGAAATTAGCTCTATCTGCTGTTCCAGATGGAAACAATCCTTTGACCACTGTTGAAGGATGGACAATTGTAGAGGACGGAGAGAAAAGCGAGCAAAAACAGACATGGGCACAAATTGTCTGACAGGATTATCGCTTATGAATTGGAGATATGGGACACAATTAGTACCTCACTGGTTAAATTTGGTCCACTGGAACAGTTTTGTATAATAAACAGGGACAATGAACTGCAGAAAGTTCTTGGGCTGCAGTATGTTCCCTAGGGGTCCCTTCTAATGGGTCAGTCAAATCAACTGGAAGTACAGACATGACTGCAAAATAATAAGCAAGACTGTAGGTTGTTGGAAATAAAGATATATTCAAAACTTTATAGTATCAGTGTATTTGCACAAAATACAACAAACAGCCTAAAATAAAAACCTCAGATCCCCAGAAGACAGAGAAAAAGGTAAAACAATTTACCTCAGAATTTTTTTTTCTATTACCCACCCCCTCAGCAGCTCCTATAAGGATACTCACCCACCTCCTGGGCATATAAATGGTTAAAACTGGACCCAGATAGCTTGTAAGGTCTGGAGACAGACTCAGAGTAAATTTTCAACCACTTGGAGATCCAGTGAAGGAGAGAGAAAGGGTGCCAAAGGCGAGTGGAGCCTAAGGGGCATATTTATCAAGCTCCGAAAGGAGCTTGATGCCCCGGCAGTTATGAAGCAGTGGTCACAAAGGCCGCTGCTCCATAACCTCTGAGCAGGCGGACAGACATCGCCGGAAATCAACCCGATCGAGTACGATTGGGTTGATTGACGCCCCCCTGCTGGCGGCCTATTGGCCGCGAGTCTGCAGGGGGTGGCATTGCACCTGCAGCTCTTGTGAGCTGCTGGTGCAATGCTGAATTCGGCAAGCGTATTGCTCGCCGTATTCAGCGAGGTCTGGCGGACCTGATCCGCAGTGTCGGATTAGGTCCGCCAGACCTTGATAAATATGGGCCAATGTCTGGAACGATGTGTAGGCTAAGGCCTGTGAGAAAAAACAATAAAACACACCATAAACATATTTTATTAAATACACCCCTTTGATCCTCCTTGTGTCCCCAACCCTAAAGACATCCATCATGAGCTGAACCAGTTACTGCATAAGGCAATTTGTGGTTTTCTAAAAGAAACGGTGTAGCTTTTTTGTTTTGTGAGGAAAAATAGTAAACTCAGGACTAAAATAGACGGAGGGCTGCTAAGGGGTAATAAGGCATTAAAAATAGTGAGTTTGACACTGAATTCCATCATTAATGGTGTTAAACTCATAAGTAAAGCACTATGTGTAAAGGCTGGGAACCCCCAACTATGTAGTACCTTTAAAAACTTAAATTATGCTTACCTGATATATTTATTTTCTTCAGATGGAAAGAGTCCACAGCTGCATTCATTACTTTTGGGAATTAAGAACCTGGCCACCAGGAGGAGGCAAAGACACCCCAGCCAAAGGCTTAAATACTCCTCCCACTTCCCTCGTCCCCCAGTCATTCTGCAGAGGAACAAGGAACAGTAGAAGAAATATCAGGGTGAAAAGGTGCTAGAAGAACAAAAATAACAGACGCCCCACAGAAAAAATACGGGCGGGGAGCTGTGGACTCTTTCCATTTGAAGAAAAGAAAATTATCAGGTAAGCATAATTTAAGTTTTTCTTCATAAATGGAAAGAGTCCACAGCTGTATTCATTACTTTTGGGAAAACAATTCCCAAGCTATAGAGGACAGTCCCCCTTAAGGGACTTAAGCAGGGCCGGCTCAACCATGGGACCAAGTGGGTCCAAGGGACCCAGGCAGCACTTGACAAGGGGCAGCACTTCTGTGACTTAGTCAGTCACTGTCAGACCCAGACTATTATGCAGAAAGACACAGAATCGGTAAGGGGTGACATTAAAAGGTGGGACAAGTACACCTCTGCCCTAACGTCCTTCCCACTTATTGCACAATTGTGCATAAAAATTGGTTGCATGCAGGTAGGCAGGCTTAGTAAGGACAGCGGCCAGGCTAGTAGATTGATATGCTAATAATTAATGTTACTACTGGGGGGGGGCATCATTGCATTCTGGGACCCAGGTAGCACCATTTCTTGAGCCGGCCCTGGACTCAAGGCGCTGTTCATTTTATCAACCTCGAAAGGAAGAAAGTCTGAGTGGACCTCGTCGGTCTACTCAGCTAGCATAAGGAACTCCAGAAAAAAAACCTAAAAAGGGCACAACGAATCCTAAATAAAAACACACTAACATTATTCCCACTTTTGCAGTTCCCACCAACTGTTTCTCACCCTCCTACACATTTAGATTGTAAGTTACCACGGGAACAGGGCTCCCAATTTCCCCTGCATTTGTTTGTTAAATTTTGTCTGGTGTCTCATATTGTACTGTCCTTTTATCTTTGTTACCCATGCAGTGCAGAATCTGTTGGCGCTTTATAAATAAAGAATAATAATAATAAATTATATACCTGTGAGTCCCATTGCACACTTTCTAGAATTGATTTGTTTTTAATTTTGGATACTTTGTTTAAGCTTGAAACGAAAAAATATATATATGATATAGTAATATCAGACCATGCTATTATCGCTCTTGAGGTTCACCTGAATATCGCATATCTGGAACATAATTTAAACTTTTCTTTCCTGAAATATCTTATTAATAACCTATGATTTAAAATTGTGTTAAAACTATGGAGAGATTTTTTGTTTTTTACAATAGGAATTAATATAATAAAGTTGAGATTTTTTGGGAAGCTGCTAAAGACTCTTTATAAGGTGAAATAAAAGCATATTCAATAAGATGGTGGCAAAAGATCAAAGCTTGAGAAATAAAGCTTTCAAACCAAGTTAAAAACATGTTTGAAATGTATATCCAAAACCTTGGGAAAGCTACTTGGAAGAAATATAATACGGCTAGAACGGAAAGAGAGCTTTTTTTAAAACATAAGACTATCCAGGAAGATTTGCTTTTTTAATAGCTATCAAGGTAAATCTGCAAAATACTTGGGTAGACAAGCTAAAAATAGGAAGCAAAATAGCATAAGTATGGCAATTAGGATGGGAGGTAACAGATATACCAATCCACATGATATTAGACAGGCTTTTTTTTCAATTATTTTCAGGCAATTTATACAACTAAGGGTATAGATCTAGTGATAGGTGTAACAAAATTGTTACACCTAAAATATCTGCAGTAGAATTGCAGCTTTTAAAAAAGCTCATATCTCAAGAGGAAGTTACCTTAGCGATAGACAAAATGCTAGTTTCAATAAAGTTGTGGGGCCAGATCAAGTACCAGCAGAATTTTACAAACTACTGTGGGATAAGATTAATATCACTTTAACTAAGTTATTTTATCAATACTTTTATGAAAATAAGATGGACTCTAGCTACTTTACAGCTTCTAAGGTTACATTAAAGCGAAGGTAAACTTCATCATTAAGTAAAAGATGGGGACTTTCATTCATGAAAGGTTTTGTAAACATTTAGGGATAGATAACAAGTGGAACGCTAATTTATTGCGCCTGTAAACGGGCACATTTTTGTACGTATATATTTAAAATTGCAGCCCAGGGGGGGCGGAGCCAGCTACTAAAGAGACTGGTCGCATTTGTGAAGAGCTCCAGGCTCAAATTTGATTTAAAGAAGATTTATATACCCACAAATACCCCATGTTGCATTAAAAGAGGACCCCTAGTGTACTGGAACTTAAGAGATCAAGCAGATATTCTTGGTGCTGTGATTTTGACGGAGATATGACCAGGATGGGGGTCTTAGATGCATGGGAGTCCAAGATGAGTCGGCTCCTTCATGAACACTTCTGCAACCTAACGCAGGCATTATCTGAGGCTTTTACAGACCTGACATTGGACAACAATGCCCATATACAAATGGACACTATACATACAGATTTTTGCTATGGAAAGACCAAGTCTATTGTATAAAGTTGCGGCCATGCGGAAACATTTATCACCCAGAGCGGGTGTGGCCATATTGGTTCCTGTATACAAATGAAAGATTCAGCCCATAACAGGAATGAAATGTTGCACTGTACACAGTGTTACCCCAGGATTGAAGGGGAACAGAGTAACCCTGGCAAGAAAGGTACCTCACGGGTTAAAGAGTGGGCCTTCACCTCTTATGATCATTTTAGGGGTAAGACAACTGTGGCGACAAAGCGCTGATCATGTCAGTGACGAAGAACAACCCTCTGAGAATAATGGCCTCAATCTCTGTACATCTGTGATTTTCTACTCACCCATGGAACTGGTAGGAGATTGCGACCCTTTGTTGCTGCCCCAATGCCGTTTAACCCTACAATTGTTATCTGTGCTGAGCCAGTTATATATAAATCTCTCTCCCGTGTAGATCCTAGTGAGCATCTACACCCAGCACTTAAGACCCATCTGGCCATCGGCTTTAAACGGACGATTACATTCCCAACCACTCAGAGAACCCTGCTATGTGGATTTATCGAATTTAAGATGGGACCCTGGAGGTTTACCTATAGTGCACATGTTGGAGAACTGGTGGCTTCCCCTAGACACAGGACTGGGATAATCAATGTACAGTACATGGCTACACACTCTGACTTTTTCCAAATGTAGACTTTTGAGGTGAATTGGGTAAACCCTGTTTACATAGGGCAGAATGCATAGATACCTAGTTTCACTGTGCCTTAAATCTCTAAGTATTCCTGTTGATTTTATTAAGTAATTTGTATTCTCAGTCTGCATTGGTAGCGCTGGCTGTCTCTTTTAATATTATATCTATATACCTGCCTGTACATGTATAGATCAAATGTGCTTCTTTTAAACTGTTAAACATATGAAACCTAATCATCTCTAGCATTTCATATGGTTGCTTACTTTTTACCTAAAGGTAGATGCATTTTAATTGTTTCTCTTATATAATTGCACCTTTTTGCAGCAATGCTTTATGGATGGTAAATTATTAATCTTGTATATGCAATTTTGAGACATTTTTTATTTTTCTATTTCTATTACGTTCCGCCATATTTTCTATGGGTTTTAGCTTGTGCCAGATAAATCCCAATAGCTCTTATAAAATGTATTCAATGTGTCCTACCGACCAAAGTTACTAAATTGTGGAAAGTTTCTGTTCATTTATAAGATTAAACACTAATATGAAAAAAGAGAGATAATTGCACCAAAATAAGATCCAATTCAAAGACCAGGATAAACAGCAAAACACTATATAATAACAGAAATGAAAAACTACAATAAATCAAAAAATATGTGTAGTTTATTAATAACAAATTTCAGTAAAAAACACTGCTAAACAAAACATGCCTATGTAAATTTCAAATGAAAAAATATACAACAGCAAGAATACAGAGCATACCAACACCCCCACATAAACACACAAGGGACAGACAGACAATACACATGGGCCCCACTTATAACTCTGAACTAAACCTAAGCCGGCAAATGAAAGTTCATAGCAACAAACTTTATCCTGATGTAAATGAGATGAAAAATGACATGACAGCAGGCCAAAGCAATGGATGGATAACTGATGATGGTAGCTGATGCAATGAATGTAAACAGTTCATAGATGAGTAGATGGATAGGATGATTGGTAATGAAAATGATCATACAGTCAAAGACTTAGGTAAAGTTGCAGGTATATAGTACAAAAAGCAGAACAAATGCCAGTATATCAGAAGCATAAAGGTGGAGAGGTGTGGTGGGCATAATTCAAATAATAGTTCAAATATACATGCCAGTTGGGGGCGAGTATGTAGCCAGATAGCTACAGCACATGAAAGGCAGTAAAATAATACTCCAAGCCCCTGATGTTGATCACTCATGCGATCCTCCCGGTCATACTTACGACCGCACCTCACCAACTACCACCAATTCTCTGACCGGCAAAGATAGCAAGTCAATCGTACTGGAGTTTGTTGCTCTGCATACCAGTAGTAGGGGTATCCCACGGCAAAACACGCTGCTCACCGACGCGTCCTATTGCGCGTTTCACTCCCGATCTGCAGCAGGGAGCTTCTTCCGGGTTGTGACGTCACGTCATAGCGTCTCTTTTTATTGGTAGACAAGCTTTGAATCCAATACATAACTGACTATGCCTTAAAGCGGCCACCTTGTTAATCCAAAGTTCACAACTCTTAAAAGGGAATCGCCATAGATGAATTACAAAGGCATAGCATTGAGATGACAGTATAAACCTGCCAAAACATACAAAACGAACAAACAAAAACACAAGGACAAAAACAATAATAACTAAAAAATAATAAAATGAAAGAATAAAAAATAAAACTTATAATATGTAAATCTATTAGTAATAATTAACTATACTAGAAGACAATATCGATTTAGACATTGCATGAAGTGATTGGTTAGTACGCTAGATGATAATAAGTAAGAAATAAATCTAAATTACACATATATCAAATAATATTGTAAGTAAATGATAAATACATTTATTTTAATCAAACTAAATGAATATCTTAAATTTGAACCGCCACATCTTAGTCGTGTGTGAGGAGCTGGGCCGACCACACTGGGTGGCATCAAGTCCCAGAGAGCTTGGAGGAAGACAAGACTGGTACATAGACTATACCATAGTAAGGATATGAAGGATTACATTTACCTAGAGTATGAATCTGAAGGGTACATAAACCCAATAAGTCGATTTTTAAGATAGAAAATGAGTCTTAAAGTGAATGTCAATTTTTACCTTTTGTGTTATCTAGTTTTGTAGTCATTACTGATATTAAGTGTACCGCCGCTATAAATTTATAATAAAAAGTGTATTTTATTGTTTATTTTATATCTTGCATCTCGCTCATTCGCTTACCCGCTCCTCCCACTCATTGCTTCCTCATTTTCAACCAAATTACGTAAACAGCGGTCCCACCCGCTGTTTACGTATAGGCACTGCGCGCTCCCGTGACAATTTTACATTGTCAATTATAGGCACCAAAGACGAACGCATGCGCGATAAGGACATATTACATAATGAGAAGAGGGTGGGTCCCCCCCTGGTTAGAGCCGTTATTGGCTATTGAGACATCAATCAAAAAGATGAGCAACAGAGCGCGAATGCCGGGCGGAGGACGGTTTAGCCGCAAATTGGTATAAATTTAGGGAAAATAAAGGTATACATTTAGAAAATTTAAAATTGATGAATGAAACTCAGGTTTTTTATTGGTATTTGACAGACTGCTGTTTAGAACGAAGGCTGAGTTTACATTCACTTTAAGGGTACATAAACCTAATAGGTCTATTTTTTAGGGAGAAAGGATACAAATTCCAATTTTTCGTTTAGTCCACTAGGGGACAGGGTTTTTAGATGGTAAATCTACCGTGCCTCCTTTTGGAGGAGGATAGTGTCAATATCCCCACCTCTTCTATGTGGGTTCACCTTTTCAATTCCTATAAACTCCAAACCATCCAGTTTAGAGTCATGGTATTTAGCAAAATGTCTTGCAATGGGACTGTCAACATCTACATTCTTAATATCATCGCAATGTTCATAAATCCTTGTTCTAAATTCCCTATAGGTTTTACCTACATAGAAGCAGGGACAACTGCAAGATAGAAGATAGATAATGCCCGTACTAGAAGATCTAATCTGATATTTTCTCTGTGTGCTGGTCTCAAAACTTTTTGTTCTTTTCACAAAAGAGCAGGCTACACAATGACCACAAGGAGAGCATCCTACTATACTTTGTGAATGACTTACTAGCCAGTTTTGAGGTGTTGCTTTGACAAATTCACTCTTGACCAATAGGTCCTTAAGATTATTCGCTCTCCGTGTGGTCATAGACGGAAAATCTTCAATACAGTCAGACAAGTCCTCGTCCTGGGCCAGCAAATACCAATTATTTTTGAGAATCATTTTCAATTTGTCCCAATGGGAATTATACTTGGTTATAAACCGTACTTTGCTGTCCACAGGGAGTTGGACCCTCTGACTGTAGAGAAGATTAGATCTTTCCTGCATCAATGCCCGATGCCTTGCTTTTTTCAATGTCCTTTTCGAATAGCCCCTTAGCAGAAATCTTTCCATCATCTCTGAGGCTTGTCTGTTAAATGTACAAATATCAGAACATGTCCTACGTAACCGTAAGAATTGTCCATAAGGAATACTGTTTTTTAAATTCGTAGGATGATGGCTACTACCTAGTAGAATACTATTTGATGCAGTAGGTTTTCTGTATACTTCTGTGTGAATCTGATTGCCTTTTTTACTTATAAGCAAATCCAGAAAACTGATACTAGAATAACTACTGGTATATGTCAGAAAGATGTTAAACTCATTTTTATTAAGTATTCCTACAAATTCCTGTAGTTCATCCACAGTACCTTCCCACAATATAAGTATATCATCCACGTACCGAATCCATAGGGTCACATGTGCCTCCACCCATGCCGCCAGATCTCCAAACACAACCTACTTACCAGGTTGCTAGCACTTTACTTTATTTTATTTTATATAAATTTGGTACCACCTCTTCATTTGTTTGTTTAGTTTGTAATTAATTTTTACTCTGTAATAAGAGTTTATATACTCACAGAGTTTCTTGAAGAGGTACCTCTGTATTTAAGGAATTTTTCCTACTACTTGTACTTTACGGTTGATTATTTGTATTTGTGCTGACCAGTTCTTCTTGTGGTGGGGAGTTGGTGCTGTGATCATATTTGGTATGGCATTTAAGTTATCAGATGAGCAGTGGAGGACAGACATTTCTGAGGCATTTACTATACCAGAGGGAACCCAAATTGAGGGTGAGGAAGACGTTATCAATGATGTGGTTTCAGCTTTTAAAAGCTACAAGAAAAAATTAAGTAAACAAGTTAAAATAAAATGGGAACACCAAAGTCTCTCTAATTACCTAAAACTTGAGATAATCCCAAAAGGATTACGGATCAGGTTAGATCCAGGAATTAATGTTAGAGGTATAGACGCAAATACTGAATTCCTTTCTAAATGGAATGAGATTCTAACAAAATGCTCATTAGAACTAATAGCTCTTATGATTGCTGAGGATGAAAAAAAGCTGGATCAATGTAAGAAAGAGGTTGAAAAAATATATGATTGTGTAATGAAATATGAAAGTGATTCTTCCTTTGAAAAATTAAATAAAGAGGCTCAAAAATTTATTGAAATATTGCAAGGTGAACTCAAAAGTAGAAAAAGACGAAAGTTAATAAGAGATCAGGAAGACTACCGCAGAGATAGGGTTTATATCTATAGAAACAGGTCTTACACAAGAAATTACGACGACTCAGGGACTGATAATTCTGATTTTGATTCTGATAGTGATAAACCTACTCAGTCTGTCAATAATAGTGAACAGATCCCTTTAGGGGAAGGAATAGAAGAGGAGGGAGGATTAACTTCGCATCAGAAATTCCAAAGAAACAGAAGAGGGGGAGGTGGGAACGTACAACCAAACAACAGACGGTATCACATGATAACGCGCAACCGCTTACGGTACAACTGAGTGAAACTAATAATAAGAACTCTCTCCTTGGTGACCACCCCTCAGAAAATATGAATATTGTTAACTTGTCAAAATTTAATCTTAAACTTCACCATATTAAATTGTTACAAAAAACGATTGAGTTTTTGTCCAAGTGCCAAATTAGATATATTTGAAGTGACAAAAGATCTTCACTTGTTTGCACGCAAATTAGCACTTCATAAAATAATGAAACCTAGGACGACAATTGACCTAACAGATAGGAAAGAAAGAGAAGCTATTAACACACTTGAACAATTGTTAACAGATCAAAATGACACTGTAAGGACCGAGATAAAACCTAAGACGGGCCTCAAGAAGAAATCCACGTATATGCCTAGCTTTTCAACTATTCCTAGCATTGCTACGTTTGTAAAAAATGTATCTGTGGAGTTGGAACAGATCCAACTCACTGGAATAATTAATAATAATCTCACTTGTGCAGAACGCCTTGCTCTTGATGATCTGATAAAGCACAATGAGCTGGTGATAAAGCCGGCTGATAAAGGCGGAAATGTAGTCATTCTTGATCAAGCATATTACATTGAAGAGGCCAATAGACAATTGGGGGATACCGAACAGTATCAAAATGTATCTCATGACACTTTTTAAAATCTAACAATAAATTATTGTTTATGCTCAATGATGCAAGAAGAAATAATCTCATAACAAGTCAGGAGCAGGGCTTTCTATACAGTGATAAACCAAAGGTGCCTGTATTCTATTGGATACCGAAGCTGCACAAATCAGCATCCAAACCCCCTGGACGCCCAATCATATCGGGCATAGGGGGTCCTCCTGAAGGCATCAGCCAATACATGGATTCCTTTTTGAAGCCCTTCTTACCTGAGCTGAGGACTTTTACTCAGGATTCAATTGATGCAATCAGGAAAATTGATGGCATTGTAATCTCAGAATCTACACTTTTGGTGTCTTTAGATGTGGAATCATTATATTCCTCAATCCCTCATGATATAGGGATAAAAGCAAGTGAGAGCTTTTTGAGAACAAGGGGTAATGACTTTGGCACACATACCAAATTTGTTATCCAACCTCTGGATTTTGTACTTAAAAACAATATATTCATGTTCAATGGGAAATATTACAAGCAACTAAGAGGTACCGCCATGGGAGCCACATGTGCCCCCACCTATGCATGCCTACACCTGGGATTTTGGGAGAACCAGGTTAAGTTTGGAGATCTGACGGCATGGGTGGAGGCACATGTGACCCTATGGATTCGGTATGTGGATGATATACTTATATTGTGGGAAGGTACTGTGGATGAACTACAGGAATTTGTAGGAATACTTAATAAAAATGAGTTTAACATCTTTCTGACATATACCAGTAGTTATTCTAGTATCAGTTTTCTGGATTTGCTTATAAGTAAAAAAGGCAATCAGATTCACACAGAAGTATACAGAAAACCTACTGCATCAAATAGTATTCTACTAGGTAGTAGCCATCATCCTACGAATTTAAAAAACAGTATTCCTTATGGACAATTCTTACGGTTACGTAGGACATGTTCTGATATTTGTACATTTAACAGACAAGCCTCAGAGATGATGGAAAGATTTCTGCTAAGGGGCTATTCGAAAAGGACATTGAAAAAAGCAAGGCATCGGGCATTGATGCAGGAAAGATCTAATCTTCTCTACAGTCAGAGGGTCCAACTCCCTGTGGACAGAAAAGTACGGTTTATAACCAAGTATAATTCCCATTGGGACAAATTGAAAATGATTCTCAAAAATAATTGGTATTTGCTGGCCCAGGACGAGGACTTGTCTGACTGTATTGAAGATTTTCCGTCTATGACCACACGGAGAGCGAATAATCTTAAGGACCTATTGGTCAAGAGTGAATTTGTCAAAGCAACACCTCAAAACTGGCTAGTAAGTCATTCACAAAGTATAGTAGGATGCTCTCCTTGTGGTCATTGTGTAGCCTTCTCTTTTGTGAAAAGAACAAAAAGTTTTGAGATCAGCACACAGAGAAAATATCAGATTAGATATTTTATTAATTGCTCTAGTACGGGCATTATCTATCTTCTATCTTGCAGTTGTCCCTGCTTCTATGTAGGTAAAACCTATAGGTAATTTAGAACAAGGATTTACGAACATCGCGATGATATTAAGAATGTAGATGATGACAGTCCAATTGCAAGACATTTTGCTAAATACCATGACTCTAAACTGGATGGTTTGGAGTTTATAGGAATTGAAAAGGTGAACCCACATAGAAGAGGTGGGGATATTGACACTATCCTCCTCCAAAAGGAGGCACGGTGGATTTACCATCTAAAAACCCTGTCCCCTAGTGGACTAAACGAAAAATTGGAATTTGTATCCTTTCTCCCTAAAAAATAGACCTATTAGGTTTATGTACCCTTAAGACTCATTTTCTATCTTAAAAATCGACTTATTGGGTTTATGTACCCTTCAGATTCATACTCTATCTAGGTAAATGTAATCCTTCATATCCTTACTATGGTATAGTCTATGTACCAGTCTTGTCTTCTTCCAAGCTCTCTGGGACTTGATGCCACCCGGTGTGGCCGGCCCAGCTCCTCACACACGACTAAGATGTGGCGGTTCAAATTTAAGATATTAATTTAGTTTGATTAAAATAAATGTATTTATCATTTACTTACAATATTATTTGATATATGTGTAATTTAGATTTATTTCTTACTTATTATCATATAGCGTACTAACCAATCACTTCATGTAATGTCTAAATCGATATTGTCTTCTAGTATAGTTAATTATTACTAATAGATTTACATATTATAAGTTTTATTTTTTATTCTTTCATTTTATTATTTTTTAGTTATCATTGTTTTTGTCCTTGTGTTTTTGTTTGTTCGTTTTGTATGTATTGGTAGGTTTATACTGTCATCTCAATGCTATGCCTTTGTAATTCATCTATGGCGATTCCCTTTTAAGAGTTGTGAACTTTGGATTAACAAGGTGGCCGCTTTAAGGCATATACTCATAATGTAATAAGATAGATCTGTTCTTTCACCTCCGAGATATAAGGGGTTAAATGCAAAAATCTCTCTGGGCGTATTGTTGTTTTAAATGACATGTCCTTTTAACCAATGGTGTTGTTTCTAACTTTGTATATAAAGCACACCTGTGGCTGGCATAGTATGCTATGATTACGGCTTTGCCGAAACGCGTAAGCCTGCCAGCCAGAGGTATCCCATCTCTGTCCTTTTTTGATTGACTATGTCCTAATTTTAAATAACCATAATAAAGGTTATGTTTTATATATGCTAGCGCTCCATGTCTTTCTTTGTGGTGGATTTCCTTGCCCTGAGAGCGCTAGTGTACCTGCATTATATGCTGCAAATTATCCCCAGAGCATATGCTGAATACCACTACGCTGAACACTGAGCACAGAACGCTGAGATACCAGTGGAGCCCCATTATTGGTCCGTATAGAGAGGCGCAACAAAAGGCAGCCTGAGGATTGGAGGACACTGAGTGGAGACGTCTAGAGGGATGACGCACGTGGTACCTGTTTAGCTATCCGGT
Organism: Bombina bombina; assembly: GCF_027579735.1. Classification (NCBI taxonomy): domain Eukaryota; kingdom Metazoa; phylum Chordata; class Amphibia; order Anura; family Bombinatoridae; genus Bombina; species Bombina bombina. The sequence continues at coordinate 808,369,135 of NC_069501.1, read as the reverse complement.
TGGAGGATTATCCGTTGTAACTTGGACACGCCCCCTGGTGGGCGCGGAAGCACGGTGCCTCTGGAAAAGTGCCGGGTAGCGGTGGATGAGATACGGAGATACAGATCAAGAAAAAGGTGTATATGACGCCGGCTCTGCTTGGAAAGGACCCTGCTGTAAGTTTAAAGCTCCCCGGGTGGAAGACAGCAGAGGTGAGACTGTATCTTTCTGATTATCTCTACTACATAAGATTGAAATGTACATTTGCTCTGGGTACACTGCAGTTTTGGTTTCCTGCGGTGCATGAAGGAAAAAAGTTTTTCTTTGCAACATTTATTTTGTTCTTGTTTTTGTAACTGATCCTCTCATTTGCTTTTGGTATTGCGCTTTAAGGCATAGTCAGTTATGTATTGGATTCAAAGCTTGTCAACCAATAAAAAGAGACGCTATGACATGACACGTCACAACCCGGAAGAAGCTCCCTGCTGCAGATCGGGAGTGAAACGCTCAGTAGGACGCGTCGGTGAGCAGCGTGTTTTGCCGTGGGATACCCCTACTACTGGTATGCAGAGCAACAAACTCCAGCACGATTGACTTGCTATCTTTGCCGGTCAGAGAATTGGTGGTAGTCGGTGAGGTGCGGTCGTAAGTATGACCGGGAGGATCGCATGAGTGATCAACATCAGGGGCTTGGAGTATTATTTTACTGCCTGTCATGTGCTGTAGCTCTCTGGCTACATTCTCGCCCCCAACTGGAATGTATATTTGAACTATTATTTGAATTATGCCCGCCAAACCTCTCCACCTTTATGCTTCTGATATACTGGCATTTGTTCTGCTTTTTGTACTATATACCTGCAACTTTACCTAAGTCTTTGACTGTATGATCATTTTCATTACCAATCATCCTATCCATCTACTCATCTATGAACTGTTTACATTCATTGCATCAGCTACCATCATCAGTTATCCATCCATTGCTTTGGCCTGCTGTCATGTCATTTTTCATCTCATTTACATCAGGATTAAGTTTGTTGCTATGAACTTTCATTTGCCGGCTTAGGTTTAGTTCAGTTATAAGTGGGGCCCATGTGTATTGTCTGTCTGTCCCTTGTGTGTTTATGTGGGGGTGTTGGTATGCTCTGTATTCTTGCTGTTGTATATTTTTTCATTTGAAATTTACATAGGCATGTTTTGTTTAGCAGTGTTTTTTACTGAAATTTGTTATTAATAAATTGCACATATTTTTTGATTTATTGTAGTATTTCTATTATTATATAGTGTTTTGCTGTTTATCCTGGTCTTTGAATTGCATCTTATTTTTGTGCAATTCTCTCTCTCTCTTTTTCATATTAGTGTTTAATTCTACTTACCAGGTTGCTAGCACTTTACTTTATTTTATTTTATATAAATTTGGTACCACCTCTTCATTTGTTTGTTTCATTTATAAGATTATTCTGTTCTTTTGTTTTACTCACAGGTTTAAAAGTTGGGGATTGATGTGGCCATTATATATTTTTAAACATGCCTACATTAATCTATTATATAATATATAGGGACATATAAATATATGCTTCATTTGCCTTCAATACAGCCCAATTAGTCCAACCTGCATACCAAAAGTTATTTTTTTCTTTACAAATGAATACATTCTATTTCGGTTGGCACTATGGTAATCCTGGCTCGACTTAAGTTGGCGGCCGTGACCACAGGCAAAATCTTGAGTCATTTATCATTCTACACTCTATTGAATTTAAATTAGGAATAGGGCAATTGCTATATAGCCAGCTTGTCATATCTATATGTGTGTCACATGGGTAGCTTTAGAAGTTTTGCGAGCTGCCTATACTCCATTATTTTTTCATTCTGCCTCAACTGTACTGGTTGTCTCCCTGTTTGAGACCATTTAACTTGAAGGCCACATAGTTAGATTATAGAGTAAATTGAGAGACAAAACACCCAGATATCATACCTGATATTGTTAATGGTCCCAGCTGTGACCCCCCCCCCCCCCATACCTTTACCTCACTATTGGACTTTCACATCCAAAATTATCCATTGTTAAGTGAGCTGTTCACTGTAATTATGTTTATTCTTATTAAATATGCTATTCCTATGGGTCCCCTGTGATCCCATTACTAAATATTATGTCAAGGCACTAAATTGCTTGATATAGATTATAAATTTAGCTTATATAAATTAGTAATTGCTAGGTTATTACACTAGATCTCAGATAACTAGATATATAAAGATATGGTGCATAGTATTATGATCTGATACCTTATTTTGAACAGTGCATATGAAAAATGCAGGCTCCTCATTGCACTATAACTAATAATAAAACTCTCATCCTGCAATTACTGGGTAAACTTTGGATACAATTAACATTTGCTTTACCAGCTTATAACATTTAAATTATATTATTCTCCGCCCCGCCCCGCCCCCTATTTACAGTTCTCTGACTGCATCTTTTAGTCATCAGAGACTTATGCTTTTAAACCCACTACTTTAATAAATAATATTTTTTTTAACATGAGCTACTATAATAATGGGTTATTGTGCTATATTGTTGCTAGAATGATTTCCCTACAGCTATACTTCCTTATAATGTGGTCAGTTGTAACTTTGGTAGAGATGGGGTGTCGCTGGGATCTGGCGGCAACCCAAGGGCCCTAAGGGGAATCAGGTTCACAGTATTCCCTACTAGACCATGGCCTTTAATACTATTTTTATGAAAGTTTATTCTACACAAATATATATGCTGATCATATAGTTACTGGTCATATGCCTCTTTTCAACTTATCTCAGTTTTGCGTCTTTTTGATATTAGATGTATTACAATTGGTCTTTTCTTTCTTCTTATTTTTCATATGCAGGTGTTGACCAACTCTGCTAACAAAATGGTCAATAATACTATATTTTGACTTACCTCTACTTATAATAACTGTAGGAATTTATTTTATTATTTTTTTACTATAATTCATATGCAACCCTTTTCTGTATGCTCATCTAAAAGAAATATGTTTAGATCGTGGCTTTAACTAATTATGGGAGAGATACAGTTAAATTTATGGGGGGGGGGGGAAAGGGGAAAAAGGTTTAGTATTTTTTTTCATGATTGTTATCAAGAGCAAATCAGGACACTGTACAGTACATTAGCATTTCAATTGTACAAGTTTTATTATTTGTGTGTTTCACAAACATGCAAATCTGCATCTTTTAACTTTATTTGTGATGTAACAGATACAATTGAGCTTTTTTGTTAATGCAACTGCTATGATCTTACTTTTTATGGATTCGTATGCCAAATGTATTATTGCTTATGTACTGTATAACATACTAAACCACAATAAAAATTATTTAAAAAAAAAAATTGCAGCCCATCGCTGCGCTACTTAGGTCGCATTTGCATTGCACCTAACTCGCAATACCAGCGCATATTAGCGTGTGTTTGTATTACTCAGTTGAGAGAAAATATCGATTTAACGTAATCAATATTTTGCGATCACCTCGTAATCTGGCCCTTAATTTTTTTAATACTTACAGTTTCGTGTTTTCATATATTACCCTGTGTTTCCGCACGTAATGGATACTCTATTTCTTACTTCACTTACGATTCAGGCTCTAGCCAATCGTATCGGGCCCCCTTTGACATCCAGCAAGTAAATAATAACGCCCCTGGTTTTGGATGCCAAAGGGGGCACGATACAATTGGCTATAGCCTGAATCATCAACAAAGTAAGAAATAGAGTATCCGTTACGGCGGAGGAACGGTGAAATATATGAAAACATGGAAGGGTAATTATTAAAAAAATTAAGCATTTACAAAGCCTTTCATGAATTAAAGTCCCCATCTTTTACTTTATGATTACAAATATTCGGCGAGATTACGAGTCTTGCGTTAGCCTTAAAAAGCAGCGTTGACAGGTACAGGTGTACCGCTCACTTTTTTGGTCAGACTCGAAAATACCGCAAATCCACTTACGTCAATTGCGTATCCTATATTTTCAATGGGATTTGCCTAACGTCGGTATTACGAGTCTTCCAAAAAGTGAGCGGTACAGCCTCTCCTGTCAAGACTGATACCACATTTAAAAGTCAGCAGTTAAGAGTTTGATGGGCTAACGCTGTAATATAAAACTCTTAACTAAAGTGCTAAAAAGTAATCTTCCGCCCCCAACATCGCCGCCACTATATTAAATTTATTAACCCCTAAATCTAAGTCTATCCCTAACACTAACACCCCCATAACTTAAATATAATTTAAATACATCTATCTTCATCCATCCGGCATGGAGCGGATCCATCTTCAAGACATCCGACGCGGAGCATCCTCTTCAAACAAAATCCAACTGAAGAATGAAGGTTCCTTTAAATGACGTCATCCAAGATGGCGTCCCTTGAATTCCGATTGGCTGATAAAATTATATCAGCCTATCGGAATTAAGGTAGAAAAAAATCCTATTGGCTGATGCAATCAGCCAATAGGTTTGAGCTTGCATTCTATTGGCTGATCCAATCAGCCAATAGAATGCAAGCTCAATCCTATTGGCTGATTGGATCAGCCAATAGGATTGAACTTCAATCCTATTGGTTGATTGCATCAGCCAATAGGATTTTTTTCTACCTTAATTCCGATTGGCTGATAGAATTCTATCAGCCAATCGGAATTCAAGGGACGCCATCTTGGATGACGTCATTTAAAGGAAGCTTAATTCTTCAGTTGGACTTCGTTTGAAGAGGATGCTCCGCGTCGGATGTCTTGAAGATGGAGCCGCTCCGTGCCGGATGGATGAAGATAGAAGATGCCGTCTGGATGAAGACTTCTGCCCATCTGGAGGACCTCTTCTGGCCGGCTTCGATGAAGACTTCTGCCCGTCTGGAGGACCACTTAGCCCGGCTTCATTGAGGACTTTGGCCCGGCAGGGTGAAGACTTCTCAAGGTAGGGTGATCTTCAAGGGGTTAGTGTTAGGTTTTGTTAAGGGGGATTGGGTGGGTTTTAGAGTAGGGTTGGGTGTGTGGGTGGTGGGTTTTAATATTGGGGGGTATTGTATTTTTTATTACAGGAAATAGAGCTGATTACTTTGGGGCGATGCCCAGCAAAAGGCCCTTTTAAGGGCTATTTTTAATTTAGTATTGGGTAGGGCTTTTTATTATTTTGGGGGGCTTTTTTATTTTATTAGGGGGATTAGATTAGGTGTAATTAGTTTTAAAAACTTGCATTTATTTTATTATTTTCTGTAATTTAGTTGTTTTTTTCCGTACTTTATATAATTTATTTCAATTGTATTTAATTGTAGTTAGTTTAGGTTATTAATTTAATTATAGTGTAGTGTTAGGTGTAATTGTAACTTAGGTTAGGATTTATTTTATAGGTAAATTTGAATTTATTTTAACTAGGTAGCTATTAAATAGTGAATAACTATTTAATAACTATTGTACCTAGTTAAAATAAATGCAAACTTGCCTGTAAAATAAAAATAAACCATAAGATAGCTACAATGTAACTATTAGTTATATTGTAGCTAGTTTAGGGTTTATTTTATAGGTAAGTATTTAGTTTTAAATAGGAATAATTTAGTTAATGATAGTTATTTTATTTAGATTTATTTAAATTATATTTAAGTTAGGGGGGTGTTAGTGTTAGACTTAGATTTAGGGGTTAATAAATTTAATATAGTGGCGGCGACATTGGGGGTGGCAGATTAGGGGTTAATAAATATAATGTAGGGTTCGGCGATGTTGGGGGCAGCAGATTAGGGGTTCATAAGTATAATGTAGGTGGCGGCGATGTTGGGGGCAGCAGATTAGGGGTTAATACATATAATGTAGGTGGCGGCGGTGTCAGGAGAGGCAGATTAGGGGTTAATAATATAATGCAGGTGTCGGCGATGTCGGAGGCGGCGGATTAGGGGGTAATAAGTGTAATATTAGGGGTGTTTAGACTCGGGGTTCATGTTAGGGTGTTAGGTGTAGACATAAAAAGTATTTCACCATAGGAATCAATGGGGCTGCGTTAGGAGCTTTACGCTGCTTTTTTGCAGGTGTTAGGTTTTTTTTCACCCGGCTCTCCCCCATTGATTCCTATTAGGAAATCGTGCACGAGCACGTTTTACCTGTTCACCGCTGACTTAAGCAGCACTGGTATTGAGGTGAGATGTGGAGCTAAATTTTGCTCTACGCTCACTTTTTTGCGGCTAACGCCGGGTTTCTAAAAACCCGTAATACCAGCGTTACTGTAAGTGAGCGGTGAGGGGGAAATGCTCGTTAGCAACGCACTAGGCGAGTGTAACTACAAACAAAAAAAGTTTACGATTACTTTAATTCTTAAAAAAGATAAATGTCCAGAGGAACCAGGCTCATATAGGCCAATTTCTTTATTAAATATAGATTATAAGTTCTTTACAGCAATAGTAGCTTCTAGACTTAAGAATTGTTTATCCGAATTGATAAATGGTGATCAAACGGGATTATGGCAGGTAGAAATCCAGTTAGAAATATCTGGATGGTATTGCTGCTGCTAGATTATTTCTGGAACAAGGAGACAAAGAAATCACATTAGAAAATAGATATTGCACTGCTCACTATTGATGCAGAGAAAATTTTCGATTCCATCATATGGGATCACCAGCAATAGATAAATTCAGTTTGAAGGGCCATTTTAATACTTTTATTCGACATACTGTATATATAAAAACTCTTTCTCCCATATTTTGGTCAATGGAGACTTAATATAATACTATCCCAGAAAACAAGACAAGGATACCCTCTATCCCCCTTGTTATTTAATATGGCGATAGAATCTGGCAATTCTTTTGAGACAGGAACTAAAGGTGATCCTATTAGGGATGTAGATAATATACTCTCACTATATGCATATGATTTGTTTTTATTCTTGAGTGACACTAAAAATAGTATACCTCATTTTCTCTATCTTTCTACAACCTTTAGCTCTTTTTCTGGTTATAAAATCAATTCGGACAACTCTGAGCTACTTTGGATTTGTATATACACATATAAACACTTAAATATATGTATGTAAGCATTTATATATACAGTATATTTATAGTGATTACACAGTCCCCATAGAGTGTATATTTTTTTCTGGACAATTAGGAATTAACTAAAGAGTGTATAAATTGGATAGGTGCTGGAAACAGGCATTGTATATGATTACAGCTTATGCCGAAATGCGCCAGTCACTGACGGCAGGCTCTGGGTTTTTAATTTGTCTCCCTCCGTTTATATTTTTAATGGAATATTAATAATAAAGGACATTTTATCTTTATTCATCCACTGCTGACGTTACCTTTTCTGTTCTGTAAGTTTTATACTTCAATAAAGAAAAGTATATAAAAACCATAGCTAGCATGATATTTTGCTAATGACAAGAGTTTATGAATTGAAATTTGAGGTTATCAGGTTTAGAAGCAATTTAATTCAGTTCTTTATACAAAAGATAGTTAATATGTGGAATAACCACCAAGCAGAATGGACAAATACAGTTAAGGAATTAAAGATCAATATGGATATGAATAACACTATTCTAATGGACCACACTTTTAAAAAAAAAAAAATGTATTGCATTCCCTGGGTTTCTTCTACAACAGGGATTGACAAACAAACTTGCCACTACTGTTGCACGTTACCAGAGGTATAATTTTGTTGAGGGCATTGAATTGTTTTGCTCCCTCCACCCCCTGGAGAATTTCTGCAGGCGCCCATGCCTCCATCTCATCACTGTACAGGTGTGTACTTTGGGTAGGTGATCAATATTACAATAATTATCACAAGAAAATTAGAGGGGGCGTGATCGATCATTTTAGACAAACTTCTCTTTGACATGAGGGGACTCATAAAATTCTAATTAAATCAGAGTAATAAATAGGGGTGCTATATAAAGCCCCATACCCCCTAGTGGGGCAGGTTATCAGGTTTTTTTTAGTATTTTTATAATCTTTTATTGAGGGCATTGCCTTGTCTAAAGAAAAGTCTCAACTATCATGTTCAAAAACTTAGATTATGAATCAAGAGTTTAATCTCTGGGCCATTATATTAATAAGCCTGAGATGAAAGAAAAAGAAAAATACTGGCTCAAATAAAGACCAAAAAGAAAAAACTGAACATTCAGTTTAGTACTACATAACCATCATCAAGCTGAAGAAAGGACAATTACTAATTAGCACAAGTGATAGATGATAAATGTGACCCTGAGGGGTACAACAGATGAAGAAATAGAAAGGAAGGCTAGATGAAATACTAAATAGCTGTAGAAACCATCAGAAATTGAGATTAAATATCTCTGGTTCTGGCAAAGCATCTGGAATAGAGAGGATTAAACAAAAAATCATAAAGGTCTAAAATTGAAAATAAGTCATGGATACCCTTTGAAGAAGAAACCTTTCTCTCAGATTAAGCAATAGTAAACTGAAGCAATCTGCCTAAAAAAATGAATTCCTAAAATGTGAAATGCAGAAGAGTACAGAACTGTTCAAGTCAAATTCAAGTGACTTCCATTATAGATAAGGAAACTAGAGGATCCTTTCTACCACAGCAGTGACCTTGACTGACTGGAAAAACAGAGACAAGTATCTTATTTGAGAAAAAAAGATTGCACAAAGTACAAAGCTAATAAACAGTAACCTTGTCTCCTGACGAAACCATCTCCTTGTGCTCTCCTCCATCTCAGACTGCACCCCAACTCAAGAGATTGGTGTCAGTAGAAAAGAGTGTCCAAAAAGCTGATTAAAAAAACGCCTCCTAAAAACTGGAGTGGAGAATAAACCACTAGAACAAATATTGTTTTACAGAGGAGTCTAAAAGGATCACTAAGAAAACAGATTTAGATTCTTTGCACTAAGAAAATAGCAAGCCAAATTGATAAAGCTGATATAGAAAGTGCAACAGGACCTCAGATGATAAAAAAAACTCTCCCAAAACTTCCATACAAAGAACAAATAATGGAAGAAAAAAAAAGCTTATTTGAACTTAGATCACAATTGATCAGTAAGAGTAAGTAACATGGCACAGTCTACCAAGATTCTCAGAAATAAAAATCCTAATGAATTTTCTGAAAATTTATTTTCCTACCATTCCTGCGAAGAACAACAGAAAAACATAAATTATGCTTAACAGATAATTTCATTTCCTTCTGTATAAGGAGAGTCCACAGCTTCATTCCTTACTGTTTGGAAACACTGAACCTGGCCACCAGGAGAAGGCAAAGACACCCCTGCAAAAGGCTCAAATACCTTTCCCACTTCCCACATCCCCCAGTCATTCTGTCGAGGGAACAAGGAACAGTAGGAGAAATATCAGGGTATAAAAGGTGCCAGAAGAAAACACAAAATTTAGGGGTCCACCCATCAGAGAAACACGGGCGGGAGCCATGGACTCTCCTTATACAGAAGGAAATTAAATTATCTGGTAAGCATAATTTATGTTTTCCTTCTTAATATAAGGAGAGTCCACGGCTTCATTTCTTACTGTTGGGAAACTTATACCCAAACTCTAGAGGACACTGAATGATAACGGGAGGGACAAAAAAGAGGCGGACCCTAATCTTAAGGCACCACAGCCTGCAAAACCTTTCTGCCGAAGGCTGCTTCAGCGAAAGCAAAAACATAATACTTGTAGAATTTATAAATAGTGTGTAAGGAGGACCAGGTAGTCACCTTACAAATCTGATCCATAGAGGCCTCGTTCTTAAAGGCCCAAGAGGAATCCACTGCTCTAGTAGAATGAGCCGTAATTCTCTGAGGAGGTCTATGTCCCGCTGTTTCATAGGATAAGCGGATAAGACTCCTCAGCCAAAAAGATAAGGAAGTCGAAGAGATCTTCTGACCCTTATGCTTCAAAGAATATGCCAGGAAGAAGTTTGTCTAAAATCCTTAGTAGCTTGAAGATAAAACTTCAAAGCACGAACCACGTCCAAATTATGAAGTAAACGTTCCTTTGAAGAAGAAGGATTAGGACACAAAGAAGGGACCACAATCTCTTGATTGATGTTGCGGTCTGACACAACCTTAGGGAGAAACCCTAACTTAGTATGTAGGACAGCCTTATCTGAATGGAACACCAGATAAGGAGGCTCACATTGCAAGGTGGCAATCTCAGATACTCTGCGTGCCGAGGCAATAGCCAGTAGAAAGAGAACTTTCCAGGACAACAATTTAATATCAATTTCATGCTTAGGCTCAAACGGAGCCCATTGCAAAACTTTAAGAACCAGATTCAGACTCCAAGGGGGAACCGAAGATCTGAACACAGGTGTGATCCTAATCAGAGCCCTAACAAAAGACTGAACATCTGTAAGCTCAGAGAGCCTCTTGTGCAGTAAAACAGACATGGCTGAAATCTGACCCCTCAGGGAACTGGCCGAAAGACCCTTCTTCAGACCATCCTGCAGAAACAACAGAATCCTGGCAACTTTAACTTTATGCCAAGGAAAACCACACTCTTCACACAATAAGTAGGTTCTCCACACCTTCTAATAGATGCAACAAGTAACTGGCTTACAAGCTTGGACGAGAGTATCAATAACTCTCTCAGAAATAACTCTATAGGCTAGTACTAAGCATTCAATCTCCACGCAGTCAGCCTCAGAGAATCTAGATTTTGATGAACAAAAGGACCTTGTTCAAGGAGATCCCTGCAACAAGGTAATTTACATGGAGGAGATTACATCCTCACTAGGTCCATGAACCACGTCCTTCGCGGCCACGATGGAGCAATCAGTATTACTGACTCCTGCTCCTGCTTGATGCGGACCACTACCTGAGGAAGGATTGGTAATGACAGAAAAAGGTAGATTAGGTTGAACCTTTAAGGCACCGCTAATGTATCTATTAGCTCCGCCTGAGGGTCCCTGGACCTCGACTCATATCTGGGTAGTTTCGTATTGAGACGAGACGCCATGAGATCTATCTCCGGCGTCCCCCACCTGTAGCATATCTCCGCAAACACATCGGGATGGAGAGACCAGTCCCCCGGATGAAAAAATTGTCTGCTGAGAAAAAACGCTTCCAAGTTGTCCACACCTGGTATGTGGATCACTGACAGCGAACAGCTGTGGGCCTCCGCCTTCTCCAGAATCTGAGAAACTTCTCTCATTGCTAGGGAGCTTCTCGTTCCCCCTGATGGTTGATGCAAGCCACGAGGTTATATTGTCTGATTGGAAACTGATAAACTGGGACTAACCCAGAAGAGGCCAAGCCTTCAGAGCATTGTAGATTGCTCGAAGCTCCAAAGTGTTGATTGGGAGGGAGCGTTCCTCCTGAGACCACAGGCCCTGTTCCTTCTTGGCACCCCAAACAGTTCCCCATCCTGAGAGGCCTGTGTCCATAGTCACAATCTCCAAGGATGGTCTGAGAAAGGATGTCCCTCGGGACAGATGATCTGGACAGAGCCACCAAGAGAGCGATTCACTCGACCGGTTGTCCAGGGAAATCTGTTGAGACAGATCTGAATGATCGCCGTTCAACTGCCTCAGCATGCACAATTTTTGCGACCTGAGACAGAACCTGGCAAAAGGAATTATGTCCATGCTGGACACCATGAGACCAATTACCTCCATACACTGAGCCACAGATGGCCTTAAGGAGGTCCGGAGGGCAAGACATGCCAAAGCTAGCTTGCACTATCTGTGGTCGGTTAGAAATATCCTCATGGATATTGAATCTATTATAGTACCCAGGAATTCTACCTTGGTGCTTGGAATGAGAGAACTCTTCTCTAAGTTTATCTTCCATCCATGTGATCAAAGGAGAGAAAAGAGATACTGAATGGTCCTTTGCTAGCTGAAAGGATGGTGCTTGAACCGGAATGTCGTCCAAGTAGGGAGCTAATGCTCTACCTTGGGTTCTGGTGATGGCCAGGAGAGCTCCTAGAACCTTTGTAAAGATTCTTGGGGCCGTAGCTAGACCAAACGGAAGTGCAATGAACTAGAAGTGCTGATCCAGGAACACAAACCTTAGGAACTGGAAGTGGTCCCTGTGGATTGAAACGTGAAGGTAGGCATCATTCATATTTATAGTGGTCATGAACTGTCCTTCCTGAACTAGGAAGGATGCAACTTATTGTCTCCGTCTTGAATGAGGGGACATTTAGAAATTTCTTTAAGCACTTTAGGTCTAGAATTGGGCGGAAAAAGTTCCCTCTTTCTTTGGGACCACAAACAGGTTTGAGTAGTATCCCAAACCTCTTTCTGCGATAGGAACCTGGACAATGACCCCCAAGGAGGACAGATCCTGCACGCACCCCAAAAAGGCTTCCCTCTTTGCTGGTTTTAAAGACAGGCTTGAGAGGAGAAATCTGCCCTTGGGTGGATGAGATTTTAAACCTATCTTGTATCCCAGAGCTTTAGGGACGGAACCCCACAACTCCAGCTAAGAATCCAGGACTGGAAATAATATTTTTAAAGGCAGACGAAGAGGAAAAGGAATCCAATTCTATCCCATTCATTTTTAATAATATTCAAAAATTTTACAGGTACAGGAAAAGTTAGAGGGCTACCCTGTCCTCGTACACTCTGTCTAATTTAGAGATCAAAGGTTCATCAGGTAACTTGGCCTCTGGAACCTCTAATGTCGACAGAACCTCCTTTAGAAGAAACGTAGGTGTTCATTTTTAAATCTAAAGGCTGCCTCCTCTGCAGCCAGAGGTCTAGAGGTAACATACTCCGATCCAGAAATTTCACCCTCTGAAGACTCAAGAGTGTGACATATCCTGGGATACTTGAAAGGCAGACAAATCAAGCAAATCACTGGATGTCCCTTGGACTGGAGAGCTATGTTTAAGCTTTCACTTGCGCTTAGCAGGGCGAGGTAGAGCACTAAGGGCATCATACACTGCCGTCTTTAACTGAGCGGTAAAGTCTGATGGTAAAACGCTCCCTCCACATGGAGGATCAGGTGTGCTACAGGAAGCTGCATGTGATAATGTAGATGATTGATGGGTATGCTCCTCACGGGACGGCGAGTCCTCAGAGGTGGACGGCTTATTCGTACTAAAGGGGTTAACCTTCTTAGACATAATAACCTTCTTGATGCATATGGAACATAGTTGAGAGGGCGGGCACACCAAGGCCTCCTCACAATATAGACAGGTATTACTATTAGGAATAGAGGGAGTACCCTCAAGCAAACCAGGATCCTCCATAGCTTGTGCTAACAAAAGTAGGATACAAATAAATGCACTTTTTATTTCTCACAAAAACGGCACCTTTATACCCCCAATGACTGGGGCACTCACCATCTCCTAGACCCAGGCAACCAGAGAAGAAGCGATCTCTCAGACAGCGAGCTCGGTCAGGAAAGAGAAAACGAAAGTGTGACCACACCCGGTCACGTGGTGCGCAATGCAGGACTGCCCCTGCTATGAGAAAAAGTGCGCCAAGCTACTAGCTGCGCAGCGTTCAAAGTGAAAGTAAAACACCTGTATGTTCCGTTACCACATAACAACAGTCTATGAGCCCAAAATAAATCTCACACATAAAGCAGTATAACTCAAAGAACACATTTGATTAATCCCACCTGTTCAATAACCACTCTCAGGAGATATTAACCCACGATTCTATAAAGATAAAAGGAGTCACACTGTGACCCTGTCTTCAGCAATTTCAACATAAGTAAAAATTTAAACGATCTTTCCAGAATCCGTGCTGTGGAACAGAAACACAGCCTCAAGTGTGACAGTCTTGTAGCATTATATATGAAGAGGTTGTTGTAACTCTACTATTGTTAGACTGGAGAACTATGTTTAAGCTTTCACTTGCGCTTAGCAGGGCGAGGTAGAGCACTAAGGCCATCATACTCCTGCCGTCTTTAACTGAGCGGTTAAGTCTGATGGTAAAACGCTCCCTCCACATGGAGGATCAGGTGTGCTACAGGAAGCTGCATGTGATAATGTAGATGATTGATGGGTATGCTCCTCACGGGACGGCGAGTCCTCAGAGGTGGACGGCTTATTCGTACTAAAGGGGTTAACCTTCTTAGACATAATAACCTTCTTGATGCATATGGAACATAGTTGAGAGGGCGGGCACACCAAGGCCTCCTCACAATATAGACAGGTATTACTATTAGGAATAGAGGGAGTACCCTCAAGCAAACCAGGATCCTCCATAGCTTGTGCTAACAACAGTAGGATACAAATAAATGCACTTTTTATTTCTCACAAAAACGGCACCTTTATACCCCCAATGACTGGGGCACTCACCATCTCCTAGACCCAGGCAACCAGAGAAGAAGCGATCTCTCAGACAGCTAGCTCGGTCAGGAAAGAGAAAACGAAAGTGTGACCACACCCGGTCACGTGGTGCGCAATGCAGGACTGCCCCTGCTATGAGAAAAAGTGCGCCAAGCTACTAGCTGCGCAGCGTTCAAAGTGAAAGTAAAACACCTGTATGTTCCGTTACCACATAACAACAGTCTATGAGCCCAAAATAAATCTCACACATAAAGCAGTATAACTCAAAGAACACATTTGATTAATCCCACCTGTTCAATAACCACTCTCAGGAGATATTAACCCACGATTCTATAAAGATAAAAGGAGTCACACTGTGACCCTGTCTTCAGCAATTTCAACATAAGTAAAAATTTAAACGATCTTTCCAGAATCCGTGCTGTGGAACAGAAACACAGCCTCAAGTGTGACAGTCTTGTAGCATTATATATGAAGAGGTTGTTGTGCACTCTACTATTGTTATAAAATCTTAAAGAGACAGGTGCTTGCAGTCATAACACAAAATTATACTAAAACATTTTAATAATAAATTCATTATCAGCATTAGGTCACCTTAAACTGATACCTGGGTCCAATTTAATCCTTAGGCCTCTAGGTATAAGTTTTTCTCTAACATAATTCTCAAGACTGACAATTTACCATTTCAGTTTCAACTCTTTAATGGCCTTTGCTTTGTACAATTTAAATGCTGTAAAGACATCTTCACTTTTCTCATCAATATTTTGTTCATCAATAATAATTGTGGCTTTAAATGCTTCACTAATATCACTTTGCCATCTTTCATCAGAAATTTTGAATGCCATTTTGCCACCTCCAGAAAGAAACAAAGTCCCTGAGATATCAAGAAAAGCAAATATTAAACTTCCGCTTGGTTTTACAATCAACAGTAGGTGCTCAACAGAAAGAGCATAAAATAAGCTGTATAAGTCAAAAAATATATATGAAGAGGTTGCTGTGCACTCTACTATTGTTATAAAATCTTAAAGAGACAGTTGCTTGCAGTCATAACACAAAATTATACTAAAACATTTTAAAGAGAAGTCATAACTAAATTAAAAGTTATGAAAAAGAATGACAAGGCAGCACTCAGATATCTTGGATAACAAGTGGTTTATTTTGCTATTCCCAACATGTCAAAGACATAGATAACCCCTAAACCAAAATTGTGATTAAAAAGTAGTAATATACACATACCAGGCCTGGTTATCAGAACAATTCCTTACACCAAATTATATAAGTACTAAATACAGAAAAGCGCAATTATGTTACAAAAACGCTCTCCTATATATAAACAATATGGTCAAATATACAATAAGCAACAATAAACACCATTAGACATTAAGTAGCAAATGTCCAGAACCATCAGAGCACTTAGTGTGAATCACACGCTCTGTATTGCATGGGAAAGTTGCATAATAAAGTTCCAGCGTAACTGATTTTGAGCCAGCCAGCACAACAAGAAAAAAGCAGCCTCACCACCATGCGCGGTAGAAGTTCCTGTTTACACCTGTATCGTTACCTCTGTATTCAATTCACAAGCTTCACAGAGAGTGTGACGATATCACAAAAGGTAACTGTGTGTGGTCCTCTTTTCCGGTTATCACCTCCTTTCAATTGTGGACACGGAACTCCCAAACAAGGCCGCTGACTTTAATGCTGGTAACCGCAACCGCTCCTCAGTAATGCGGTAATTCAAAACCTCTGCCAGTTAAGTGTACTCCACTTCAAAAGTTGCCGCTTCTCAGACGTCAGTCATGACGCATTTCGCCCCTCCCCCTTAGTGGGCTGACTTCAGGGCTTCAACGGATGGTTGTGTACGGCAATTGCACTCCATTTATAGCATGGATGCTCATTTAAATATTTAATTTATGATGATTTGAGTTACATCACAGCAAACTTATTTACAGAAAAAACACACAATATATGCACGTGCAATATAAAAACCAACTATTACTTTGTGCAAAAAATGTTTTGGGGTAGTTTCACCCTGGAGATGGCAAACGGCTCACATCAAACACAATATAAAGAAAAACATTTTGACACATTGTTGTTAAGGGCAAAAGAGTACCGTTATGTTAACTAGATAGATATATTTTTAGAGGCTATAATGAACCCATTCACAAATCCCTAACAGAAAAATACTAAAGGAAGCATGAGAAGTCTATTTTTTCGTTAAGGCCATTTGGGGCCAGTGTATCTAAGCAGTAAATCCAACGGGACTCACTCTTAAGTAACATATTATCCACATCACCCCCACGGCGATGCTGTTTAATATGTTGTATTCCTGTCACTTTCATAATAGTAAAATCTGAGTTATGATACTGTTCAAAGTGTCTGGCCACCGGACTATCCTGTTCCTTATTTTTAATGTCATCCCTATGCTCCCTCACTCGATCTTTCAAGTCACACTTAGTTTTTCCGATATAATATAGGGGACATGAACAGTGCAAGAGGTAAATTACACCTGCAGTGTTACAGGTAATCCATTGTTTAATGTTGTATTGTTGACCTGTTAAGGTTTCAAATTTACTAGTTTTCTGTATACACCTGCAATACACACAATGCCCACACGGGCTGCAGCCTTGCCATCTGCCTCTTGCACTTAACCATGTAGTTGTGGGGTTCTTCATATACTCATTTCTAACTAGCTTATCTTTGAGACTGCTAGCTCTACGTGCTGTAAGGAGAGGATAGTCTCCTACATATTCTCTTAATTCATCATCAATGGTTAACATGTGCCAATATTTTTGCATTATGTGTCTCAATTTGCCCCAGTGAGAATTGAACTTTGTTATAAGGCGTACCTTATTTGTGTTCCTTTTAACTGCATTTTGTTTGTATAATAGGTCATTCCTGGTGCTACTCCTAGCTCGTGTCCATGCCTTTTTAACCTGTCTTTTGGAGTAACCTCTTTCAAGGAACCTACATGACATATCTTTTGCCTGCTCCTCAAAGTCCTCAGAATTAGAGCAGTTTCTTCTCAGGCGAAGAAACTGGCCTATTGGTATCCCAGTTTTTAAACTATCTGGGTGATGACTACTAGCATGTAGAAGGCTGTTTGTGGCTGTTGATTTACGATGTACCTTAGTGGTTAGGCGTCTGCCTTCCTTTTTAATAGATAGATCTAGAAATATTGCTTCATCTTTACTCATTTCATATGTAAGAAAGATATTGTACCCATTATCAGTGTTCAGTATACCAAGAAAATTTTCCAATAACTCCTTGCTACCACTCCAGAGAAGAAGGATATCATCCACATAGCGAAGCCAGAGTACCACATGTGCCTCCACCAGGGATTCAAAGCACGAGAAAATTTCCCATGCTTCCCATAAGCCAAGATGTAAACAGGCATAGGTGGGGGCACATGTGGCACCCATGGCTGTACCCTGAAGCTGTCTATAATACCTCCCATCAAACTGGAAGATATTATTATTCAAAATTAGTTGTAGCAAAGAAATAACAAAGTCTGTGTGTGCCTGAAAATCTTGCCCCCTTTGTTCAAGAAAATATCTAATTGCTCTAATCCCTACAGTATGAGGGATAGATGAGTATAACGACTCAACGTCAAGAGTAACTAACCAGGTATCATCATCAACATCTATGCCATCCAGCTTCCGGAGGATGTCTGAGGTATCTTGGACATAGGAGGGCAATGAACTTAGAAAGGGCCTCATGAAGAAATCAATGTATCTACTTGCTCCTTCCATTGGCCCCCCTATGCCCAACATAATAGGTCGTCCCGGCGGTTTACTCATACATTTATGTAGTTTAGGAATGCAGTAAAAGGTTGGCACAATTGGAAACTTCTTAAACATAAATGCATGTTCTTTATTGGTTATCAGCCCTTCTCTCAGAGCGTCATTGAGAATAAATAAAAGTTCATTACAAGATGTGTCAAATGCAAATCTGTCTGTCAGTTCATATTGTGTTGTGTTTGATAGTTGCCTATGGACTTCTGCTACGTAGTCATATTCATTCATGACCACTAGGTTTCCACCCTTATCTGAGGATTTAAAAAGGAGTCCCTTACTATTGAGTAGCTCTGAGATGGATTTCCTTTCGCTTAAACTCAAATTGTCCTTAATTACACCACAGACTTGTAATTCCCCAATTTCTCTTTCTACACATCTTACAAAGTTTTGAATCTCTAAAGCGGATGAGAGTGGGGGCATATATCTAGATGGTGGTTTGAATTTGGATTTTTTAGGGTGTTGGATACTTACAGCATCCTCATTTTGATCCTCTAGTAATGACAGTAGGTCATCCATGGCTAATTTGTCCCTTGTGTCCAACAGCAAACCCAGATCATCTTTTCTCTTCATAACTTTTTTAAGGACCAGTTTCCTTGCAAACATATTTAGGTCCTTTATGAATTCGAATTTATCAAGGTGTGCTGATGGACAGAAGGACAAACCTCTGCTTAACAGTGACATTTGGGAGAGGGATAGGGGAAAGGAAGATAAGTTAACAACCCTGAGGGTATCAATGCTCTCAATAGGTTGTTAACCGAGGATGGAAGTTACACTCTCTGATTCCTTGTTAACATCTGTGTTCCTCTGTTGTTCCTGTACCTTCCACCACCTCTCATCCTGTTTGAAGAGCGACCACCTCCCTCTCTTTCGCCCCCCCCTCCTTGACTTCTGCCTAAAGGGGGTAGTTCATGTGAAGAACCAGCCACAGTTTGTAAATCGTTCAGCTCATTATCTGAATTGTCAGTCCCTGAGTCATATGAATTACGACTGCTGTTACTATTTCTATAGATGTAGATTTTATTTAATTTCTTACGTTTCCTAAACTTTACTTCATTTTGTAATTTGTCTAAATTCCTTTGAATTTCTTTATTTAATTTTTCAAAGGCAGGATCTATAGAAAAAATATTCACAGCTAGATATGCTTTCTCTACATCTATTTTACTTTCTTCCAATTTTACCTTATCTTCCGATATCATTAATTCCATTAATTCAATTGTGCATTTAGTTAGAATAGCATTCCATTTTGTAATAAATTCATTATCAGCATTAGGTCACCTTAAACTGATACCTGGGTCTAATTTAATCCTTAGGCCTCTAGGTATAAGTTTTTCTCTAACATAATTCTCAAGACTGACAATTTCCCATTTCAGTTTCAACTCTTTAATGGCCTTTGCTTTGTACAATTTAAATGCTGTAAAGACATCTTCACTTTTCTCATCAATATTTTGTTCATCAATAATAATTGTGGCTTTAAATTCTTCACTAATATCACTTTGCCATCTTTCATCAGAAATTTTGAATGCCATTTTGCCACCTCCAGAAAGAAACAAAGTCCCTGAGATATCAAGAAAAGCAAATATTAAACTTCCGCTTGGTTTTACAATCAACAGTAGGTGCTCAACAGAAACAGCATAAAATAAGCTGTATAAGTAAAAAAATATATATGAAGAGGTTGCTGTGCACTCTACTATTGTTATAAAATCTTAAAGAGACAGTTGCTTGCAGTCATAACACAAAATTATACTAAAACATTTTAAAGAGAAGTCATAACTAAATTAAAAGTTATGAAAAAGAATGACAAGGCAGCACTCAGATATCTTGGATAACAAGTGGTTTATTTTGCTATTCCCAACATGTCAAAGACATAGATAACCCCTAAACCAAAATTGTGATTAAAAAGGAGTAATATACACATACCAGGCCTGGTTATCAGAACAATTCCTTACACCAAATTATATAAGTACAGGTAGCCCTCGGCCGAAAACCCATGACGTCATATCCGGTTTCGGCTCCGTGACTTCATTTCTGGAATGTCATTTCCGGTTTAAGTTACCCCAGAAGTTTGATGTAAATACTAGAACGGACTAAAAGCAATAGATCTGTTTGCTGGAACTTGGCTATATACAGAATAATGATGGATGCACAAAAGTATTTGATGGGCTTAGGATAACATGTTGGCAAAGGCATTTGTTTTCAAATCAGATTAGTAGTATATATGTGAGGGTTAATAACACGTTCTTAGTGGACCAGATGTGTGCTAGAGGATGTCAAATAGTAAGAATGGTACAATTAAACAATATACATTATACAGTATAATAGTGATTAGTACACATAAATAAGCATTTTAAAATAGTTATAAAAGAAATAGCCAGTAGGAAAAGAACCTTCCAAGACAGTCTTAATGTCAAGAGAATGCATAGGCTCAGACAGAGCCCCCTGTAAAATCCTAAGAATCAGACTCAAACTCCAAGGAGGAGCAGAATGTCTAAATACATGCCTGATCCTGGATAGAGCCTAAACAAAAGACTGTATATCAGGAAGCTCAGCCAGCTTCTTGTGTAACAACACAGATAGAGCCGAGACCTGTCCCCTTAAGGAACTGGCGGCAAGTCCCTTCTCCAAACCATCCTGGAGGAAGGAAAGTATCCTGGATACTCTGACCTTAGGAATATCCATGAGTTTCACACCAGAGTAAGTAGGTCCTCCACAGCTTATGATAGATGCGTTGGGTGACCGGCTTCCTGGCTTGAATGAGAGTATCAATCACACTCTCAGAAAAACCTCTTTTGGCTAAGACTAAGCGTTCAATCTGCACGCAGTCAGCATCAGAGAATCTAGATTTTGATGCACAAAGGGGTCCTGTACCAGCAGATCCCTACAACAGGGAAACCTCGACGGAAGAGACAATGACATCCCCACCAGATCAGCAAACCACATCCTCTGCGGCCACGACGGAGCAATCAGAATAGTTGACGCTTGCTCCTGCTTGATGCGGACCACTACTCGAGGTAGAAGTGGTAATGGTGGAAATATGTAGACTAGGTTAAATCCCCAAGGCACCGCTAAAGCATCTATCAGATTTGCCTGGGGATCCTTGGACCGCAACCCGTATCTGGGTAGCTTGAAGTTGAGTCTGGATGCCATGAGATCAATCTCCGGAGTCCCCCATCTGTTGCAAATAGCCGCAAACACTTCAGGGGGGAAGAGACATTCCCCCGGATCAAACTATTGTCTGCTGAGAAAATCCGCTTCCCAGTTGTCCACACCTGGAATGTGGATCGCTGACAGCGAGCAGATGTGGGCCTATACCCATTCCCGAATCCGAGATACTTCCCTCATTGCTTGGGAGCTCCTCATTCCCCCCTGGTGATTGATATAAGCCACCAAGGTAATGTTGTTCGACTGGAATCTGATGAACTGGGACGACCCCAGGTGGGGTAAAGCCATCAGAGCATTGAGGATCGCTTGAAGTTCCAGGATGTTGATCGAAAGAAGCGACTCCTCCCAACTCCACCTGCCCTGTGCCTTCCTGGCACCTTAAACAGCTCCCCATCCTGAGAGGCTTGCGCCCGTAGTCACAATCTTCCAGGATGGTCAACGGAAGAATGTCTCCTTGGACCACGAAAAAGGTTTGACTAGTACCCTAGACCTCTTTCTGTTAGAGGTACCAGTACAATTACTTCTAGAGAGGAGAGATCCCTCATGCACTCTAGAAAGGCATCTTATTTCTCTGGTCTTGACAATAGATTTGACAAGAGGAATCTGCCCCTGGGAGGGTGAGTTTTGAAAACTATCCTGTAACCCTGGGCAACAACTTCCAGAACCCAAGGATTCTGAACGTCTCTCATCCAAGCATCTGCAAAAAGAGATAGTCTGCCCCCTATGAGATCCAGAGACGGATCAGGGGCCGCCCTTCATGACAATTTTCTCTCTTCTGGCTTCTTTCTCTGCTTGGTCTTATTCCAAGACTGAGAAGGTTTCCAAGATCCTTTGGACTGCTCGGGCTTCACGGCAGGACCCTTATGTTTATTTTTCTTATTCTGCGGTAGAAAGGCACCCTTGCCTCCGTAACAGTGGATATGATAGAATCCAGGCCTGGACTGAAAATAATCTTTTCCCTTAAATGGAAGGTAATCTAGATTTGGATGTCATGTCAGCAGACCACGACTTCAACCACAGGGCCCTCTGGGTTAAACCAGAACAGAAAAGCCTGATGTCTTAGCATTCAAGCGAATAATCTGCATATTTGCATCACAGATAAATTAGCTACCCTCAGGGCCTTAATTCTTTTCTGTATCTCATTGAGGGGAGTCTCCACCTCGATTATCTCTGGTAGTGGCTCCTGCCACCGCAGCGACCACTGCTGCAGGTTGAAATACGAACCCTGTGTACTGAAACATTTTCCTTAACAGGGCCTCTAATTTCTTATTCATGGGCTCCTTAAACGACAAACTATCGTCAAGAGTGATAGTGGTGCGCTTAGCGAGCATAAAGATAGCTCCATCCACCTTAGGGACAGATCTCCACAATTCTAGCTGAGAATCAGGAACCGGGAGCAATTTCTTAAACTAAGAAGAAGGGGAGAAAGATGAACCAAGTCTCTCCCATTCATTCTTTATAACATTCACCATCTCTACGGGAACCGGGAAAGTCTGGGGCACCACCCTATCCTCATAAACTTTATCAAGCTTAGGAATAGAAGGTTCCTCTGGTAACTTCGGTTCCGGAACCTCTAGAGTAGCCAACACCTCTTTTAATAAAATGCGTAAGTGCTCCCTCCTAAACCTAAAGTCTGTTTCCTCCGCAGCCGGAGGTTTAGAGGCCGCAGATTCCGACCCAGAGAAAGAGTCCTATCTAGTCTCAGATTCATCCAACGGAGTAAATGACCCCTGGGAAGGATAGCAATGTTTAACCTTTCGCTTGCACTTAGCAGTGCGAGGTAAAGCACTGAAGGCCGCAGACACCACGGTTTGCAACTGATCAGCAAAATTTGGAGGCCACAGGCCCCCTCCCGCAGGAGGATTAGTAGTGCACTGGGGAGCTGCATGTGTAAACGGAGATGATTAGAGGGAACGCACCTCGCGGGAGGTAGACGGCTCAGTTTTACTAAACATCTTGTTCTTTTTAGATATCACTATTTTATCAAGGCATGTGGAACATAGTTGAGCAGGCGAATATACCGTAGCCTCCTCACAATAAGCACAGGCATTAGATTTAGGCAAAGAGGGAGTACCCTCTAACGCATCAGAGTCCTCCATAGCTTGCGCCTTTAATATGGACTATAGAAAATAAATGGCACCTTTTATACTTCCAATGGCCGGGGCACTCACCACCTCCTATGACGCAAGCCCACAGAGAAACCACTTTCGTCTCCTGCAACTGACGGTCAGGAAAAGGAAAAGAATGAGGCTACACCCAGTCACATGAAGTGCCATGCAGGACCGCCCCTGCAGCTGAGAAAAAGCGCGCCAACTAAATGGGCTGCGTGGTAATAAAAATGACGGAAGAGCCTGACTGTTCACATATTGCCAAAGTCGCATCTCACACATATCACAACAAAAAAACACAATTATGTATACATCCCCCCTGTTCAATAATCCCCTTCCGGACCTATTAACCCTTGATTCTATACAGATAAAGGAGTCACACTGTGAACCTGTCTTCTTGCATTATCATTACAGGTATAAAAATGAAACAATCTTACTAGAATCTACGCCGTGGAACAGGAACACGGCCTCTCAAGTTTGACAGTGTTGTAGCATCACTCCTGACATGGACTTGAGTGATAGAAAGCAGGCAGTGAAACTTGTCAACACTGATTGCTTAAGGAGCTGTTAATACGAGTCTGGATGGCATCGGAGAAAGACTCTCTCTGCATCTCCAGACCCTAAAATTCGTCAATGCTCTCACTGAGAGGCTGACAAGAATACTTAAAACTCCAGTCCCATTCCAAAGAGTACTACCCTCCATAAGAGACTACTCCGAATCTTCTGACACTTCTCTGCCATCCTCCTGTGACGAAAGGCAAAGAATGACTGGGGGATGAGGGGAGTGGGGGAGGTATGTGAGCCTTTGGCTGGGGTGTCTCTGCCTCCTCCTGGTGGCCAGATTCTATATTTCCCACAAGTAATGAATGAAGCTGTGGACTCTCCTCATATTAAGATGGAAAAAGTAGGAACTCTGAGCAAGCTGAAAAAGTTTATTGATCCAAAATAGATCATAAAGATCCCTGTTTTGTAGAGACAAGAAAAAAATTGGATTCAAATCAAAGCTCTTATTCAAAACACTGGAACCTCACTGTCACCTCCTAAGTGCCAAGCCAAGGGATGAAAGAAAATAACTCATGTCTGTACAGCCATCATAACCGTAATTGTGGTGAAAGTTGGCCTAAATTCCATACTGTAGTCATAGGCAATAATGATAAGAATCTAGAAATTCCGGACATACTGCGACTAGGCCTTTGATATAGGAATAACCTACCATGTACCAGAATAAAATCTGGATTGGAGGTTCAAGATATTTGTAAGAGGAAGGAGGTTTCAAAATTGTTTGGCTTTTATCCAAATAATACTAGACTTCCAAACAGTTATGGAAAAATCTAAAATTTGTGAAAAAGTAGGAAAATCGTCAACAACAGAAACTACTGAAATTAAATTTGATATTCATAACAAAGTGAACAGATTGCAATTACCTCAGCTTTACAAAAGCTGTTGAAAAGCTGTAGAAAAACAAGGTCCTTTTTATGGAAAGAAACCAAGTTTTTAACCATAGGGTCCCTGAAATGAACTATCCTCAAATGGAATAGTAAATCCTATGGGTAAAGTGGTAATTCTCATGTCTACCTTAGAAAAACTCCCCAATACTCAACAAAAGAAATCAATAAAGGGAACATCTTTAAAAAAACTAAAAAAAACTGAGTAATGTCCTAGCTAGGCTTAGTCCTCAGAGGCAATTGTAGGGGCTGAAAACACCCTCTAAAGCACTTCATAAAGGCATCAACTGTCACATATCTGAACTGACATGGGCATTGAACCAGTAGCAGCAGAATTGTAGAGCCTAAGCCTTAGCAGTACACTGCATAAATGCTCTTTACATATCTGTATCAGGACTAATTGCTAATTATCATAACAAAAACGTACCTACTTAAAACAAATCTGAGTCTGTGTAAATATGTGAAAAACTTCCTTACCTGGACTGATTTGTTTGAGAATCAGTAACCAGAAAAATTAAACAGTAGAAAGATTATCTGACAAATCCATACTCTGACTTGAAGGAGGCTTAGCCGTCCTAATAACAGAAATTGCAGAGAGCAGAAGTCTTGAATTCAGAGCCAAATCTGTTGAACTCCCTTGTACAATGGAACAAAGGGAGTAGAGAATCCTTTAGAGAAAAAAACTAAATCTATGCCAACCTGATAAATTAATTTCTTTCATGGTTGTGAGAGTCCACAATCTAATACTCTTGGGATTCAACTCCTGGCCACTAGGAGGAGGCAAAGATTCCCAAAGCTTCCAAGAGCACTTCATCACTCCCACCTCTCTGGTATGCCAGTCTGACGTATAGCCATGCAAGGAAAAGTAGAAAAAAAGTTAGTAACAGGACAAAGAAGAGAAAATGTGCAGCAACTTAGAACAGCCAACAGAAAAAAACTTAAGTCATAAAATGGGTGGGGCTCATGTACGCTCACCACCATTAAATAAATTAATTTATAAAGTAAGCATAAAAATTAGTTTTCTTTCATACAGTGGTGAGAGTCCACGATCCATTACTCCTGGGAACTAACACCCAAGCTGTGGAGTGCACTAGTAATTTGGGGTGGGGCAAAAAGTTTTGAAAAGGCAGGCACCTAGGGCCCGATCCGATATGCAGTGTCGCCACCGCAAAAGCCGGCGACGCCAAATTTTGCGCTGGTTTGGTATCACATATACGGCGTAACATAGAAGTTACGCTCGTATATTTCACCCTTCGGCCGTAGTTTTTTGGCCCATAGAGTCATATACCAAACCCGCGCAGTTTGGTATCCAAAATACAGCATAAGGACTTACGTGGCAAAAATGGAGAAATCTTACTCCATTTTCACCTCGCCACAAATTGCAGGCGTAGTAAGCCTTACGCTGAGTATTGGAGCCCCGTAACTCCCTAAACTGCCTGCAAAATAAAACCTAACACCTAACGCATGCGCAATGTCTATCTTCCTGTCAACCGCAATTCCCCGCCGCAATCCCTAATAAAGTGTTCAACCCCTAAACCGCCATTAATATTATTTAGATTTATTTCAATAATAATTAAGTTAGGGGGTGTTAGGGTTAGACTTAGGTTTAGTGGTTAATATATTTAAAATAGGTGGCGGCGGTGTAGGGGAATCAGATTAGGGGTTAATAAATTTAATATAGCTGGCAGCGGTGTAGGGGAATCATATTAGGGGTTAATAAATTTAATATAGCTGGCGGCGGTGTAGGGAAATCATATTAGGGGTTAATAAATTTAATGTAGCTGGCGGCGGTGTAGGGGGCTCAGATTAGGGGTTAACATAGTTAAAATAGGTGGCGGCGGGGTAGGGGGCTCAGATTATGGGTTAATATAGTTAATGTAGGTGGCAGCGTGGTAGGGGGCTCACATTAGGCGGTAATACATATAATATAGGTGGTGGTGGTGTAGGGGGATCATATTAGGGGTTACTATATTTAATATAGGTGGCGGCGGTGTAGGGAGATCATATTAGGGGTTACTATATTTAATGTAGCTGGCGGCGGTGTAGGGGGATCAGATTAGGGGATAATACATTTAATGTAGCTGGCAGGGGGGTCCGGAAGCGGCGGTTTAGGGGTTAATATATTTATTATTAGGAGTGAGAGGGGGGATTGCGGATAGAGGGGTATACGTGTCGGGATGATGTTTGGGAGGCGTGTTAGACAGTAACGGGAGATTTTATACATTAGTCGTTTTTTTTATGCGGTGGCAGTTTCTAATGTGCCGTAAGTCACTGGCGACTCCATAAATTTGTACTTACGCTGATTTCTGGACATCGCTAGTTTGTCTGACTTACGGCACTTTAGCAACTGACGGCGCCGTATATGCAATAGGTCGCTGTGCGAGGTGAAACTATGGGCGGCGTAGGTTTCCACGCTTGCGCCGAAACCTGCGCCATATCGGATTACGCCCCTAATTTCCAGACACCTGTGCCTGGAGTACTTTCCTACCAAAGGATGCTTCAAAAGAAGTAAAAACATCTAGGTGGTAGAAATTAGTAAAGGTATGTAATAATGACTACTAGGTTGCTGCCCTGCATATTTGTTCATCAGAAGCCTAATTTTGAAAACCCAGGAAGTGGAAGCTGATCTATTAGAATGGTCTGTCAAGTGTTTTGGATGAGACTTTCTCACCTCCAAGTAATCCTTGAAAATCAAGAGATTTAGTCAAAAAACTAAAGCAACTGCTGTGGCCTTCTGGTCTTTGTGTGGACCCCAGGAATTAACAAATTAGACGGTTGTCTAAAATATTTACTAGCTTATAAACAGAATATTAAAGCTGTAATCTAAATTATGCAGAATATTTTCTTTGAAATATGAGGATTGGGACAAAAGGAAGGAATAACAATTTCCTGATTGATTTTTTTTCAGAATAGACTTTCTTTGAAAAAAAATTTGATTGGCCGATTGGATGAGCCAATAGAATTGACCTCGCATTCTATTGGCTCATCCAATCAGCCAATCGGATTGAACTTCAATCAGATTGGCTGATTAAATCAACCAATCGGATTTTTCCTACCTTAATTCCGATTGGCTGATAGAATCCTATCAGCCAATCGGAATTCAAGGGACGCCATCTTGGATGACGTCATTTAAAGGAACCTTCATTCTGCGTTAGGACATCGGAAGAAGAGGATGGCTCCGCGTCGGCTGGATAGAAGATGGCTCCACTCCGGAAGGATGAAGATAGACGATGCGGCCTGGATGAAGATGTCTGCCAGTCTGGATGTCCTCTTCTGCCCGGATAGGATGAAGACTTCTGCTGGTCCGGATGTCCTCTTCTGGCCCATCGGTGCCCAGCTGAGTGAACACGGCTCAAGGTAGGGTGATCTTAATTGGGGTAGTGTTAGGTTTTTTAAGGGAGGATCGGGTGGGTTTTAGAGTTGGGGTGTGTGGGTGGTGGGTTTTAATGTTGGGGGGGTCTTGTATTTTTTTTTTACAGGTAAAAGAGCTGATTACTTTGGGGCAATGCCCCGCAAAAAGCCATTTTAAGGCTGGTAAAAGAGCTGATTACTTTTGTAATTTAGTATAGGGTAGGGAATTTTATTATTTTGGGGGGCTTTTTTATTTTATTAGGGGGCTTAGATTAGGTGTAATTAGATTAAAATTCTTGTAATACTTTTTTATTTTTTGTAATTTAGTGTTTTTTTTTGTACTATAGTTTAGTTTATTTAATTGTATTTGAGTTTAGATAATTGTAGTTAATTTATTTAATTAATTTATTGATAGTGTAGTGTTAGGTGTATTTGTAACTTAAGTTAGGATTTATTTTACAGGTAATTTTGTAATTATTTTAACTAGGTAGCTATTAAATAGTTATTAAGCATTTAATAGCTATTGTACCTAGTTAAAATAAATACAAAGTTGCCTGTAAAATAAATTTAAATCCTAAAATAGCTACAATGTAACTATTAGTTATATTGTAGCTATATTAGGGTTTATTTTATAGGTAAGTATTTAGTTTTAAATAGGATTAATTTATTTAATTATAGTAATTTTATTTCGTTTTATTTAAATTATATTTAAGTTAGGGGGTGTTAGGGTTAGGGTTAGACTTAGGTTTAGGGGTTAATAACTTTATTATAGTAGCGGCGACGTTGGGGGCGGGAGATTAGGGGTTAATAATTGTAGGTAGGTGGTGGTGGTGACGTTGGGGGTTGCAGATTAGGGGTTAATACAATTTATTATAGTGTTTGCGAGGCGGGAGTGTGGTGGTTTAGGGGTTAATACATTTATTATAGTGGCGGCGATGTCCAGTCGGCAGATAGGGGTTAATAATTGTAGGTAGGTGGCGGCGACGTTGGGGGGGGGCAGATTAGGGGTTAATAAATATAATATAGGTGTCGGCGATGTTAGGGGCAGCAGATTAGGGGTTCATAGGGATAATGTAGGTGGGGGCGGTGTCCGGAGCAGCAGATTAGGGGTTAATAGTATAATGCAGGTGGCGACGATGTCGGGGGCGGCAGATTAGGGGTCAATAGTATAATGCAGGTGGCGACGATGTCGGGGGCGGCAGACTAGGGGTTAATAAGTGTAAGGTTAGGGGTGTTTAGACTCGGGGTTCATGTTAGGGTCTTAGGTGTAGATTTAGAAAGTGTTTCACCATAGGAAACAATGGGGCTGCATTAGGAGCTGAACGCTGCTTTTTTGTTTTTTTTTCAGCCAGCTCAGCCCCATTGTATCCTATGGGGAAATCGTGCACGAGTACTTTTTTCCAGCTTACCGCTACCGTAAGCAACGCTGGTATTGAGGTGAGAAGTGGAGCTAAATTTTGCTCAACGCTCACTTTTCTGAGGCTAACGCAGTCATTCAGAAAACTTGTAATACCAGTGTTGTTTAAAGTAAGGGCTGGAAAATAAAGGAGCGTTAGCCCCGCAAGTTTTTACCGACAAAACTCGTAATCTAGCCGTTTGTTTCTTACATCATGGAAGAAAAACTTTCCAATTCTTTTGACAGATGTTTCCTCTAATAGGCTGTTGGCAAAGAAACTGGAGAACTTCATTTCTTCACCTTCCTCCTGAGAGGCAAAGATAAGACTGGGATACCAGAGAGGTAAGAGGGATTAAAAGCTTGTGGAATGTTGGGTATGTTTGCTTTCTCCTATTGGCCAGGAGTTGAATCCCAGTAGTAATGACTCATGGACTCTCACCACCTTATGAAATAAATGGCTTTTCAAAATGTCAAGGCATTAGAAAAGTTAAAACTCCTAAAGCTGATAGACAAGTGTTTTGTGATGAACAAAATAACAGAATTTATGCTTACCTGATAAATTTCTTTCTCCTATGGTGTGTCCGGTCTATGGCTTCATCCTTACTTGTGGGAATATTCTCTTCCCCAACAGGAAATGGCAAAGAGAGCACAGCAAAAGCTGCCCATATAGCCCCCCCTCTGGCTCCGCCCCCCAGTCATTCGACCGACGGTTAGGAGAAAAAGGAGAAACCATAGGGCGCCGTGGTGACTGTAGTGTATAGAAAGAAAAAATTTGAAACCTGACTAAAAAGCCAGGGCGGGCCGTGGACCGGACACACCGTAGGAGAAAGAAATTTATCAGGTAAGCATAAATTCTGTTTTCTCCTACATTGGTGTGTCCGGTCCACGGCTTCATCCTTACTTGTGGGAACCAATACCAAAGCTTTAGGACACGAATGAAGGGAGGGAACAAGTCAGGTTACCTAAACGGAAGGCACCACGGCTTGCAAAACCTTTCTCCCAAAAATAGCCTCCGAAGAACCATAAGTATCGAATTTGTAAAATCTGGCAAAAGTGTGCAGAGAAGACTAAGTCGCTGCCTTACATATCTGATCAACAGAAGCCTCGTTCTTGAAGGCCCATGTGGAAGCCACAGCTCTAGTAGAGTGAGCTGTAATTCGTTCAGGAGGCTGCCTTCCGGCAGTCTCATAAGCCAATCGGATGATGCTTTTCAGCCAAAAAGAAAGAGAGGTAGCAGTAGCTTTCTGTCCTCTCCTCTTACCAGAATAAACGACAAACAAAGATGAAGTCTGTCTGAAATCCTTTGTTGCATCTAAATAGAATTTTAAAGCACGGACCACATCTAAATTGTGTAACAAACGTTCCTTCTTCGAAACTGGATTCGGACACAGAGAAGGAACAACTATTTCCTGGTTAATATTCCGGTTGGAAACAACTTTTGGAAGAAAACCAGGTTTGGTACGCAAAACAACCTTATCTGCATGGAATACCAGATAGGGGGGATCACACTGCAAATCAGACAATTCAGAAACTCTTCTAGCAGAAGAAATAGCAACCAAAAACAGAACTTTCCAAGATAGTAACTTAATATCAATGGAATGTAAAGGTTCAAACGGAACCCCTTGAAGAACTGAAAGAACTAAATTTAGACTCCATGGAGGAGTCATGGGTCTGTAAACAGGCTTGATTCTGACTAAGGCCTGTACAAAAGCTTGTACATCTGGCACTGCTGCCAGGCGTCTGTGTAACAAGACAGACAAAGCAGATATCTGTCCTTTTAGAGAACTCGCTGACAACCCTTTATCCAAACACTCTTGGAGAAAGGAAAGAATCTTAGGAATTTTAATTTTACTCCAAGAGAATCCCTTGGATTCACACCAACAGATATATTTTTTCCATATTTTATGGTAAATTTTCCTAGTCACAGGTTTTCTGGCTTGGACCAGAGTATCTATAACTGAGTCTGAAAACCCACGCTTAGATAAAATCAAGCGTTCAATTTCCAAGCAGTCAGCTGCAGAGAGACTAGATTTGGATGTTCGAATGGACCTTGTACTAGAAGATCCTGTCTCAAAGGTAGCTTCCATCGTGGAGCCGATGACATATTCACCAGGTCTGCATACCAAGTCCTGCGTGGCCACGCAGGAGCTATCAGAATCACTGAGGCCTTCTCCTGTTTGATCCTGGCTACGAGCCTGGGAAGGAGAGGAAACGGTGGAAACACATAAGCTAGGTTGAACGACCAAGGCGCCACTAATGCATCCACTAGAGTCGCCTTAGGATCCCTGGATCTGGACCCGTAGCGAGGAACCTTGAAGTTCTGACGAGACGCCATCAGATCCATGTCTGGAATGCCCCATAATTGAGTTAACTGGGCAAAGACCTCCGGGTGGAGTTCCCACTCCCCCGGTTGGAAAGTCTGACGACTCAAATAATCCGCCTCCCAGTTGTCTACTCCTGGGATGTGAATTGCAGATAGATGGCAGGAGTGATCCTCCGCCCATTTGATGATCTTGGACACCTCTCTCATCGCCAAGGAACTCTTTGTTCCTCCCTGATGATTGATGTAAGCTACAGTCGTTATGTTGTCCGACTGGAATCTTATGAATCCGGCCTTCGCTAGTTGAGGCCAAGCCCGGAGTGCATTGAATATCGCTCTCAGTTCCAAGATGTTTATCGGGAGAAGAGACTCTTCCCGAGACCATAGACCCTGAGCTTTCAGGGAGTCCCAGACCGCGCCCCAGCCTAATAGACTGGCGTCGGTCGTGACAATGACCCACTCTGGTCTGCGGAAACTCATTCCCTGAGACAGGTGATCCTGAGTCAACCACCAACGGAGTGATTCTCTGGTTAACTGGTCTACTTGAATCTGGGGAGACAAGTCTGCATAATCCCCATTCCACTGTCTGAGCATGCACAGTTGCAATGGTCTTAGATGAATTCGAGCAAAAGGAACCACGTCCATTGCTGCAACCATTAGACCAATTACTTCCATGCACTGAGCTATGGAAGGCTGAGGAATAGATTGAAGAACTTGACAAGTCTTTAGAAGCTTTGATTTTCTGACCTCTGTCAGAAAAATCTTCATTTCTACAGAATCTATAATTGTTCCCAGAAAAGGAACTCTTGTAGACGGGGACAGGGAACTCTTTTCCACGTTCACCTTCCACCCGTGAGACCTGAGAAAAGCTAATACAATGTCTGTATGAGCCCTTGATCTGGAAAAGGAAGACGCTTGGATTAGGATGTCGTCTAGGTAAGGTGCCACTGCAATGCCCCTCGGTCTTAGAACCGCTAGAAGGGACCCTAGCACCTTTGTGAAAATTCTGGGAGCAGTGGCTAAACCGAACGGAAGAGCCACGAACTGGTAATGTTTGTCCAGAAAGGCGAACCTTAGGAACTGATGATGATCTTTGTGGATAGGAATATGTAGGTACGCATCCTTTAAATCCACGGTAGTCATGTATTGACCCTCCTGGATTGTTGGTAAAATCGTTCGAATGGTTTCCATTTTGAACGATGGAACTCTGAGGAATTTGTTTAGAATTTTTAAATCCAGAATTGGTCTAAAAGTTCCCTCTTTTTTGGGAACTACAAACAGGTTTGAGTAAAACCCCTGACCTTGTTCCACTGTTGGAACTGGGTGTATCACTCCCATCTTTAATAGATCTCCTACGCAATGTAAGAATGCCTGTCTCTTTATCTGGTCTGAAGATAAGCGAGACATGTGAAACCTTCCCCTTGGAGGAAGTTCCTTGAATTCTAGAAGAGAACCCTGAGAGACTATTTATAGTGCCCAGGGATCCTGAACATCTCTTGCCCAAGCCTGAGCAAAGAGAGAAAGTCTGCCCCCTACTAGATCCGGTCTCGGATCGGGGGCTACCCCTTCATGCTGTCTTGGTAGCAGCAGCAGGCTTCTTGGCCTGTTTACCCTTGTTCCAGCCTTGCATTGGTTTCCATGCTGGCTTAGCCTGGGAAGCGTTACCCTCTTGTCTAGAGGCTGCAGAGTTAGGAGACGGTCCGTTCCTGAAGTTGCGAAAGGAACGAAAATTAGATTTATTCTTAGCCTTAAAGGACCTATCCTGTGGGAGGGCATGGCCCTTTCCCCCAGTGATGTCTGAAATAATCTCCTTCAATTCTGGCCCAAAAAGGGTCTTACCTTTGAAAGGAATATTAAGCAATTTTGTCTTGGAAGACACATCCGCCGACCAAGACTTTAGCCAGAGCGCTCTGCGCACCACAATTGCAAAACCTGAATTTTTCGCCGCTAACTTCGCCAATTGCAAAGCGGCATCTAAAATAAAGGAATTAGTTAACTTAAGTGCGTGAATTCTGTCCATGACTTCCTCATATGGAGTCTCCTTATTGAGCGAATTTTCTAGTTCTTCTAACCAAAAACACGCCGCCGTTGTGACAGGAATAATGCGCGAAATTGGTTTGAGGAGGAAACCTTGCTGAACAAATATCTTTTTAAGCAAACCCTCCAATTTTTTATCCATAGGATCTTTGAAAGCACAACTGTCCTCAATGGGAATAGTCGTGCGTTTGGCCAACGTAGAAACTGCCCCCTCAACCTTAGGGACTGTTTGCCATGCGTCCCTCCTTGGGTCGACAATGGGGAACATTTTCTTAAATATAGGAGGTGGGACAAAAGGTATGCCTGGTTTCTCCCACTCCTTAGTCACTATGTCCGCCACCCTTTTGGGTATCGGAAAGGCATCAGGGTGCACAGGGACCTCTAGGAATTTGTCCATTTTGCACAATTTTTCTGGAATGACCAAAGAGTCACAATCGTCCAGAGTAGTTAGCACCTCCTTAAGCAGGGCGCGGAGATGTTCTAACTTAAATTTAAACGTCACAATATCAGGTTCTGCCTGTTGAGAAACTTTTCCTGAATCAGAAATTTCTCCCTCCGACAGACCCTCCCTCACTGCCAATTCTGACTGGTGTGAGGGTATGACAGATAAATTATCGTCAGCGCACCCTTGCTCATCCGCTGTATTTAAAACTGAGCAATCACGCTTTCTTTGAAATGCTGGCATTTTGGATAAAATATTAGCTATAGAATTATCCATTACTGCCGTTAATTGTTGCATAATAACAAGCATTGGCGCGCTAGATGTACTAGGTGTCGCCTGCGCGGGCATAACTGGTGTTGACACAGAAGGAGAGGATGGTGAACTACCCCCACTACCTTCATTTGAGGAATCATCTTGGGCAACCTTATTAAATGTGACAGTACTGTCCTTACTTTGTTTGGACGCCATGGCACAATTCTCACATACCTTTAAAGGGGGGACCACCTTGGCCTCCATACATACAGAACATGTTCTATCTGAAGGTACAGACATGTTAGACAGGCTTATACAGGCTATTAATGCAATAAAACCGTTTTTAAACAAAACCGTTACTGTCTCTTTAAATGTTAAACAGAGCACACTTTATTTCTGAATGTGTGAAAAACTATGAAGGAAATATCCGATCCTTGCACCAAATTTGCACCCTAGTGTCTTAATGCTTTGAAAGTATTGCACACCAAATTTCAAGTTTGTAACCCCTTAAATGAGCAAACCGGAGCTATTTGATCAATTTACCAGCTTAAACCCACTACAGTCCCAGCCACAGCCTTTGCTGCGGCTTCACCTTTCCTTAGGGGATATTCGCCACAGAAATAAGCCTTCCAGAATCGTTTTTTATGGCCACCGGACCCTCTCACATGAAGCTGCATGCAATGCTTCCAGAAGTAACTGCGCAATTAAGGCGCGAAAATGAGGCCTCCTCCCTCTGCATACTAGAGTGAAAAGCCCTTTCTGACTAGAATAGGTGTCTGAACGACTGCCAGGCGATTAAAAAACGTTCCCAAAGTGTTTTCAAGTTCCAAAACACTCCAAAAGACATATACATATCATATAAATCAATCGATTTAGCCCACAATAGTGTCAACCAGTATATAGCCCATTAATAAGCCTTCATTCTGTTATGCGTCTAAGAATATGGCTTACCGATCCCAAAAAGGGAAAATGACAGTCTTCTAGCATTACTATGTCTTGTTAGAAAATGGACTAGTCATACCTTGAGCAGAAAAGTCTGCAAACTGTTCCCCCCAACTGAAGTTCTCTGGGCTCAACAGTCCTGCGTGGGAACAGCAATTGATTTTAGTTACTGCTGCTAAAATCATACTCCTCTTTAAACAGAACTCTTCATCACTTTCTGTTTTAGAGTAAATAGTACAAACCGGCACTATTTTAAAATAACAAACTCTTGATAGAAGAATAAAAAACTACAACTAACACCACATACTCTTTACCATCCCCGTGAAGATGCTACTTGTTCAGAGCGGCAAAGAGAATGACTGGGGGGCGGAGCCAGAGGGGGGGCTATATGGGCAGCTTTTGCTATGCTCTCTTTGCCATTTCCTGTTGGGGAAGAGAATATTCCCACAAGTAAGGATGAAGCCGTGGACCGGACACACCAATGTAGGAGAAAATACTGTCAAATTTGTCCCCATGCACGTTAAAGTGGGTAACTGATAGGAGTTTGTGGTGTAATACAATACTTACAACCATGTTGTTGGACCTCTTCCATTGACTGGTTTGTTGTTCTGAGGATTGCACCTTTGTAGACTAATGCTATATGATTGTGTACCTTTGAAAGTTTATTGTATATACATAAGGTGACCTCTGTAAAAACGAGGATCCCCGAACAGGGAAAAGCTTGCATTCTCATTCATTACCCACATATAATGAACCCTGTATATATCTCTGTACCTTTCATGTAATAATTAGTTTTGATATTCTGTTTTTATCACTATTTGAGAAAGGTTGTATACTAAAACTATGTCTTCAATAAAAATATTTAAAAAAAAAAAAAGTGGTTGTTACCAAGCCACAATCTGACAAGATGGTAATAAATATGTTAATATGGCCTTTTCTAATGGATTAAACTTGCTTTGAATCTGAAAAACCTGTGATAAGCCACATAAGGCATATTGTATGGTAATTCTGATAAATTATAGTAAAGGGGAAATATTAGCTATTTGCATTGATGTTTAGTTGTAAAAATGCATTTTGTGGTTTTACCTAAATTACAGCTAGATTACAAGTTTGTGTGTTCGTCTTTTAACATTGAAAATATGGTATTTTCAGCGTTAAAACAGCACCGCAGCCATTACAAATCTTGTCGGTAAAGGTGTACCGCAAGACTTTTAGCCTGTAATGCAATGTCAGTACCGTACTCTTAAAAAGGCCTTTTTTTAATGGGATTCCCATAGAGCTGGTATTACGAGTTTTGTGGTCAGGCCAAAAAGCGAGCATTACAGCCTAAAACGACAAGATCCGTAACGCCATATAAAGTCAGTAGTTATGAGTTTTACACTACAAAGCTGTAACATAAAACCCCTATTTCGCCACTCCCCAACATCGTCACCACTATACTAAAGTTATTAACCCCTAAACCGCAGCCCTCCCGCATCACAAACACTAAATTAAATTTATTAACCCCTTATCTGTCGCTCCCGATATCGTCGCCACTATACTAAAGTTATTAACCCCTAAACCGCCGCCCTCCAGCATCGCAAACACTATTTAATTATTATTAACCCCTAATCTGCCGTCCACCCACATTGCCTCCACTATACTAAAGTTATTAAGCCCTACACCACCGCCACTATAATAAACCAATTAACCCCTAAACCGAAAGCCCCCCACATCGTAATAAACTAATTTAAACTAGTAACCCCTAAACCTAGCCCTAACCCTAACATAATTAAAATATAGCTAAATTAAACTTACAATTATTAACTAAATAATTCCTATTTAAAACTAAATACAAACTTACCTATGAAATAAAACCTAAGCTAGCCACAATATAACTAATAGTTATATTGTAGCTTGCTTATGTTTTATTTTTATTTCACAGGTAAGTTTGTATTTATTTTAAACTAGGTAGACTAGTTAGCAAATAGTTATTAACTATTTACTAACTACCAAGTTAAAATAAATACAAAATTACCTGTCAAATAAAACCTAAGCTACCTTACACTAAAACCTAAAATTACAAAAAATAAAAAACATACCATTACAAAAAATAAAAAAACCTTTGGGGGGCCCTTAAAAGGGCCTTTTGTAGGGCATTCCCCTAAGTTAAACAGCTCTTTTGCTACAAAAAAACAAACACCCCCTAACAGTAAACAAACCCCACCCCCCCTAAAAAAATACATTACACAAATTAACAAACAAATTATCAAAAATAATAAAAATTATTCCAATTCTAATACCCATTAAAAAAAACACCTCAAAATAAAAAACCTTTTAAGGGCCATAGGTTGTTTATTCTAGATGATTTTTTTTTTTTTGGGTGTTTTTTTTAAATGGGTATTAGAATAGGAAAAATTTTTATTATTTTTGATAATTTGTTTGTTATTTTGTGTAATGTATTTTTTTAGGGGGTGTTTGTTTTTCTTTTGTAGCAAAAGAGCTGTTTAACTTAGAGCAATGCCCTACAAAAGGCCCTCTTAAGGCCCCCCAAAAGGCCCTTTTAAGGGCCCTTGGTAGTTTGGGGGGTGGGGGTTTGTATACTGTTAGGGGGGTTTGCTTTTTTTGTAGCAAAAGAGCTGTTTAACTTAGGGCAATGCCCTACAAAAGACCCTTTTACGGGCCCTTGGTAGTTTATTTTAGATTAGGCTTTTTTTTTTTTTTTTAATAATATTTTTATTGAGGCAATTAACAGATACAGCAGTCACAACATGAGGGATAACATCTCCAAAACAACAGTGCAAGTCCAAAGACGTATACAATAATATATCAGTAAGTGGGGTGTTTCTAGGCAGAGTGTCACCCTCCCTCCATGCCTCTAGTTTTAATGGTTACGGTGCTAGCATCTTCCATGAAATAAAGATCCTCTCATGGGATCAGAAAACTAGGCCTAACTGAAGACATGTCTCAGACAACTTAGACTAATCTTAATAGTACATTGCATAAGTATTTTAGGCATGTTTATAAAGCTAATAGCAAACTCATAAAATATATAATTATTCAAAACTGAGTGATAAAGAAGAAGGGAAACAAACTTCAGGAAGTGCTTCACAGAAAAATCTAGGTGGTAATATATGAAGGAATACCCCTGTTCACATCCATATAAATGGCATAACATCAAAACGACAAATAATGGAATAGTACAGTAGCTATATAAAGGAGAAAATAATTCCACATGTAATTAGCCATACATACCAGGGTAATAATTCAAATTTATCTGTGTTTCCCTTCGTTAACTTTTGTGCTTGAGCGTCATGCCCGCAGGCCTGACACAAACAGTAAATGTTGATGCAAGCTAACAGTTGTACTTTAATTATAAGGGTAAGCAGTCAGGAAAAATTAAAACACAGAAGGATAAACATAGGAATTCTTTCTTTAGTAAAATCCGGAGAGCCTTACTGACGCTCCTATAGAGACAAACTAGATCTAGGCTCTACGGACAGGGCAGAGACTACTTAACTCTGCCAAAAGGGGGGTTACATAGGATAAGCTATTAATCCCTAGCCCCATAAATGAGGGGGGGGGGAGTCTTCAGCATGTAGGGAGGAGTCTCTTCTCCAAGTTGTGTGTGAGTAGAAGCCCTAAAGCTCGACACAACAATGACTTTTGAGGGTGCCAGTCTTAGTATAAACCTGTTCTCAAAATAAATTAGGTGGTATGACCTAGCCAACTATGAACAAATACAGACTGGACACACTCTACAATGATCTGTTTAAAATAGTCAATTGCCAGTTTGTTTGCACTAGTTAATAATAACACTTGTGTATACTTTACATTTTGTGTGCAGCCTATTGGAACCTTGCGGCAAGCATAATTTAACAGGTGCTTCCTAAAGGCTAAATATTACTCGAGATTATGACTTACTGACCACCGTCACCAACGAGGCACTGTTAATGTCTTAAACTGAGGCATCCTGTACTGAGAACATACAATCTTACAAGGTAGAGAGGCATGATAGTAGCATGAGAGAAACTGGGTAGCCTTGTAACATTGGTGAGATATAGCACAGACCCGTAGCTATATATACATAGGGTGACTTCCCTCTGTACAATACAGTATACCTCTGTTTCATAGGAAGTTAGGTGTATAACCAGACACATGGGAAGGGGAGCAATCAACCAGCCACAATCATCCCAGCAATCCGGTCAGCATATAACAGAGTCATTGTATGCATAGTCACACTGCTGAACACAAAAAAAAGGTTAGCGCAAAACACATTTAACTATAAGGAGAAAAACTTGTTCATGGCAGCGTCCTCATTACAAGACAGTTCACACAGTAGGCTTGGGAGAACAGTAGATCCTCATAAATAGGCAAACAGAGAGAAAAGGGGAAAGTTATAGGTTCAAAGTCCACATATCTTCAGGCCATATTTTTCACGTATATAGCGCCCATAAGTCTAATAAAGGAGACTCTCATGAAAGCTATGTCCTGAGTCATTAGGGCGCGTGTGTTACGGGTCAAAAGGATGTGCTGGGCCTGGCCTGTCGGCTTCCCCTGTCGCACTTGAGATATCAGCCAACTCCAACTTTGAGACGATTGTCAGAGCGCCAAATGGAAGGGACTTTTGTGCAGTGCGGCTCCGGGCCCTCAAGCATGAGGAATTCCAAATGTGAGGTAAGTAAAACCCCCCATGGGTAGACAACGGCTGTCTCGACCATCGCACACCTTACAGCAGGAGCCTCTCTACTCACGTGAACGATTTCCTCGGGTGTCTGCGGGCTATGTTCACACTCAGCAGGTGAGTTCACTGTACCGCCGGAGTCGTCATTCCCGGGCTCGGTCCGCTCTTCCTTGGGTAGAACAGGCTCCCAGGGAGAATCACCCGCCGCCAGCCGCATGGTGTCAAGCTGCGTGCAGCAAACTGTCACTCCCGCCTCATCAAGTTTCTTTAGCTTGTTTGTAAAGCTCTCCGCTTCTACCGCTGCAATTAGACAGTCGAATCTATTGAGTATTAGTTGCTCATACTCCAGAAGCAGGGCTTGGATTTCAGTAAGCGGGCAAACCTCCATTTCAGAAGCGATAAGGTCCATGCGGGAAGGTGCTTCACCCTTTTTTTATATATTTTTTTATTTTGAGCACGGCTGACGTGGGGTTCCCAATTGTATCTCAGTCCAGATTGTCATATAACATTCTTTTTATATGAGTTATAGTAGTTTTCCCCAGAAAAACTTAGATAATTAAGATGTAAAGCCAGGAGCTCCACTGACACACGTCTCACTGCCTCGGCTCTTGGCTCCGCCCCCCAGATTAGGCTTTTTTAATTTTGGGGCGGGACTTTTTTTTGTAAAGGGTATTAGAATAGGAATAATTTAAATTTTTTTAGATCATTTTGTTTGTTTTTTGTAATGGTAGGTTTTTTGATTTTTTGTAATGGTAGGTTTTTTATTTTTTTTAACTTTAGGTTTTATTTGACAGGTAATTTTGTATTTATTTTAACTAGGTAGTTAGTAAATAGTTAATAACTATTTACTAACTAGTCTACCTAGTTAAAATAAATACAAACTTACCTGTGAAATAAAAATAAAACCTAAGCTAGCTACAATATAACTATTAGGTTTTACTTTACAGGTAAGTATGTATTTAGTTTTAAATAGGTATTATTTAGTTAATAATTGTAAGTTTAAATTAGCTATATTTTAATTATGTTAAAGTTAGGGGGTGTTAGGGTTACGTTAGGGTTACGTTAGGTTATGGTTAGGTTTAGGGGTTAATATAGTTTAATTTAGGTTGTTACGATGTGGGCGGCTGGCGGTTTAGGGGTTAATATGTTTATTTAGTGGTAGTGATGTGGGAGGCCAGAGGTTTAGGAGTTAATAGCTTTATTTAGTTGCAGCAATATCGGGGAGCAGCGGAATAGGGGTTAATATATTTATTATAGTGTGGACGATGTTGAGGTGCGGTGGAATAGGGGTTAATAACTTTAGTATAGTGGCGGCGATATCGGGAGCGCCAGATTAGGGGTTAATGCCTTTATTTAGGTGGTGGTGATATCGGGAGTGTCAAATTAGGGGTTAATAATTGTAGGTAGGTGTCGGCGATGTCAGGGGCAGCAGATTAGGGGTGTTTAGACTCAGGGTTTATGTAAGGGATTTAGGTTTTAACATTACTTTCTTTTCCCCATAGACATCAATAGGGTTGCGTTACGGCGATCCCCATAGACATCAATCGGGCTGCGTTACGGAGCTTTTCCTTCCGCAATCGCAGGTGTTAGTTTTTTTTCTGATCCGCTTTCCCCATTGATGTCTATGGGGAAAGCGTGCACGAGCACGTCAAATCATCGCTTGTTTTTAGTGCGGTATGGAGATTAAAAGCACCATATCGCCCGCACAAGCCTGTTTTTTAAAAACTTGTAATGGCAGTGCTATAGGGAATTAAGTAACGCCACTTTTGTTGCGTTAGTTAATTTCCCTATAGCGTTTAAAACTCGTAATCTAGCTGTTAGTCTATAATTAACTTTTTTAAGATCCTTAGGAACTGTCAATATAATGGACCCACACCTATTTTAAAGGGACAGTCAACTCCAGAATTGTTATTGTTTAAAAATATATATAATCCCTTTATTACCTATTCCCCAGTTTTGCATAACCAACACTGTTATATTTACTTTTTACCTCTGTGAATACCTAGTCTATGCAGACTGCCCCCTTATCTCAGTGCTTTTGACAGACTTGCAATTTAGCCAATCAGTGCAGACCCCTAGGTAACTCCATGGTCGTAAGTACAATGTTATCTATATGGCACACATGAACTAATGCCCTCTAGCTGTGAAAAACTGTCAAATACATTAAGATAAGAGTCAGCCTTTAAGGGCTTAGAAATTAGCATATCAGCCTAAACAGGTTTAGCCTTTGACTAAGAATACCAAGAAAACAAAGCAAATTTAATGATAAAACTAAATTGGAAAGTTTTTTTAAATTACATGCGCTACCTGAATCATGAAAGTTTAATTTATTCCAGATTGTCCCTTTAATTGGATTGGAAAACACAGACAACTTACTGAAGCACTTTTATATTACTCACCTTGTCATACAGCATCCAACCAATGTACTTCAGGCAGCTATCATTCAAATATAACTGTGGGTACAGCTTCATCCATATACCAATTTCTTCCATGCAAAGTGCCCTGATATCAGAGACAACATCTCTAAAATAAAGATTAGAAGAGAATTTATAAAGTTACCATGATAAAGGTCTTTCCCAATACAATTACACTTCTCACATCTCTAGCTTCATGTATATGTATACAATCTGAAACTTTTTCATAACCATACCTACAAAGTTCAATCTCCAGGTTTAAAAGGCATTTAACTTAAAGTAAATAATTTAAAGGGACAGTAAAGTCAAAATTAAACTTTCATGATTCAGATAGAGCATGCATTTTTTAAACAACTTTCCAATTTACTTCTGTTATCAAATTTGCTTTGTTCTCCTGGTATCTTTTACTGAAGAGTAAAACTAGATAGCCTCATAAGAGCTCAGGAGTGTGCATGTGTCATTAGTACTCTTTGGCAGCAGTGTTTGCAACATTATTGTAGCTTTATTATACAATGCTGCCAAAACAATGTTGCCATAGAGTACTAAAGACACGTGCACATTCTGAGATCTTATGAGGCCACCTAGTTTTACTCTTCAATAAAAGATACCAAGAGAGCAAATCAAATTTGATAACAGAAGTAAATTGGAAAGTTGTTTAAAATTGCATGCTCTATCTGAATCATGAAAGCTTATTTTTGACTTTACTGTTCCTTTAACCCCTTCACCCAATCCAATATATATATGTCTTGCGTTACTATGGCTATCGCACCGCACCACGTATATATATATATATATATATATATATACACGTCGTCGCTTCAGGATGCTCCTACACTCTCGGCTGTTAAGTTACAGCCGAGATCTGGAGATCCTGAAGCTTCAGTCACTGTGTGTGTCATCGTCTGTAACGATCTTGTGCTGGAGCCGGCGGGAGGTATGGGCGGGAGGCAAGTGGGTGGCCCAGCAGGGAGGCGGGAGGGAGAGGGAGGGAGTGGGAGGGGTCCTATGCTACAAAAAAAGGGATGGGGCAGCTACACTACGGAAAAGAGGGTGTGGGGGACCCTAAACTAAAGATCAACGGAGAGGGAGGGGTGAGGGACACTATGCTACAGGAAAGCAAAACAAAAAAAATATATATATATTTTTAAAAAAAAGGTTTTCAGGTACTGGCAGATAGCTGCCACTACCTAAGATGATGGCAGTAGTTAGGGTAGGGGAGGTTTAGAGAGCTGTTTGGGGGGATCAGGAAGGTGGGGAGGGGGGTAAGGGGGAGCCTACACTGCAGAAAATCTAATATATATATATATATATATATATATATATATATATATATATATATATATATATATATATATATATATATATTAACCCCTTCACTCTGCCGGGAATAATAGACATGTGGTACACAGCTGCAATTAGCGGCCTTCTAATTACAAAAAAGCAATGCCAAAGCCATATATGTCTGCTATTTCTGAACAAACGGGACCCCAGAGAAACTTTCACAAATATTTGTACCATGATTGCACAAGTATCAGGTAAGCATAAATTTTGTTTTCTTTCCTATGACATGGAGAGTCCACAATGTCATTCCAATTACTAGTGGGAACCAATACCCAAGCTAGAGGACACGGAATGAAAAGGGAGGGAGAACAAGGCTGGAGGACCTAAACAGAAGGCACCACCACTTGAAGAACCTTTCTCCTAAAAGAGGCCTCAGCCAAGGCAAAAGTATAAAATTTGGAAAAAGTATGCAAAGAGGACCATGTTGCCGCCTTGCAAATCTGTTCCACAGAAGCTTCATTTTTGTGAAAGCCCAACATGAGGCGACAGCCCTAGTGGAATGAGCCGTAATTTTCTCAGGAGGCTGCTGTCCAGCTGTCTAATAAGCAAAACGAATCATACTTCTTAACCAGAGGGAAAGGGTAGTAGAAGTGGCCCTTCTGACCCTTACGCTTTCCAGAGAAAACAACAAACAGGGCAGAAGATTTTAGAGCACGCACAACATCAAAGTTATGCAAAAGACATTCCTTATGAGAAGAAGGATTAGGACAAAAAGAAGAAACAACAATTTCCT
Source organism: Bombina bombina (assembly GCF_027579735.1). Taxonomy (NCBI): domain Eukaryota; kingdom Metazoa; phylum Chordata; class Amphibia; order Anura; family Bombinatoridae; genus Bombina; species Bombina bombina. The sequence continues at coordinate 808,324,553 of NC_069501.1, read as the reverse complement.
GATTAATGTTTCGATCCAACACCACCTTAGGGAGAAACCCCAATTTAGTACAAAGGACTGCCTTATCTGCATGGAAAATAAGGTACAGGGAATCACACTGCAAAGCTGAAAGCTCAGAAACTAAGAACTAGGTTAAGGCTCAAAGGAGGAGCAACAGGTTTAAACACAGGCCTGATTCTGACCAGGGCTTGAACAAAAGTTTGAACACCAGGTAAATCTGCAAGACGTTTGTGCAAAAGAATAGACAGTGCAGAAATCTGACCCTTCAGAGTACTGACTGACAAACCTTTCTCCAGGCCATCCTGAAGAAAAGATAAAATTCGGGGAATCCTCACCCGGTTCCAGGAGAAACCCTTAGAATTGCACCCAAAAAATTATTTACACCATATTATATGGTAAATCTTGCGAGTAACAGGTTTACAAGCCTGAAGCATAGTATCAATGACCCCCAATGAACCACGTCTAGACAGGATTAGGCATTCAATCTCCAAGCAGTCAGCTTCAGAGAATCTAGATTTGGATGGCGTAAAAGGACCTTGAATTAGAAGGTCCTTCCTCAGAGGTAACCTCCAAGGTGGAAGAGATGACATCTTCACCAGATCCGCGAACCAGATCCTGTGAGGCCAGGCAGGAGCTATTAGAATCACAGACGCCCTCTCCTGTTTGATATGAGCAATGACTTGTGGAAGGAGAGCAAACGGAGGAAACAGATATGCTAGACCGAAATTCCAAGGAACTGCCAGAGCATCTATCAGAGCGACCTGAGGATCTCGACATTTATCCGTACTTTGGAAGCTTGGAGTTGACGAGACGCCATCAGATCCAACTCCAAAACCCCCCACCTGAGGGTTATCCTTGAGACCACTCCCCAGGATGAAAAGTATGTCTACTCAGAAAATAATTCCGCCTCCCAATTGTCCACTCCTGGAATGTGAATAACAGATAGGAGACAATTGTATGCTTCCGTCCACTGCATAATGCGAGTCAACTCCTTCATGGCCAAGGAACTCAGAGTTCCTCCCTGGTGGTTGATGTAAGCTGAGGTGATGTTGGCCGACAGGAATCTGATAAACCGGACTAAAGATAATTGAGGCCAAGCTATCAAGGCATTGAAGATTGCTCTCAACTCCAAGATGTTTATGGGAAGAGAAGACTTTTCCAGAGACCACAGGCCCTGAGCTTTTAGAGAACCCCAAACAGCTCCCTAGCTGGCGTCCGTAGTCACAATTACCCAGGAAGGTCTCAGGAAGCAAAAGCCCTGAGACAAAGGTTCCTGTGAAATCCACCATGAGAGTCTCGTTAGGGGATCTAGATTTATCCTGTGCAATAAATCTGAATGGTCTCCGTTCCATTTACTGAGCATGCAAAGCTGCAGTGGTCGCAGATGGAATTGAGCAAAAGGAATGATGTACATGGAAGCCACCATCCGACAAATCACCTCCATGCATTGAGCCACTGATGGACGAATAGCAAACTGTAGAGAAAGGCAAAAAGTTTGGATTTTCTGACGTCCATCAGGAAAATCTTCAAGGACAGGGAATCTATGATTGTCCCTATGAAACACACTCTTGTAGATGGAACTAGAGAACTTTTGTTTAAGATTCACTTTCCACCCATGGGAACATAGAAAAGACAACAACATCTCTGTATGAGATTTTGCTAGTTGAAAAGATGATGCCTGGACCAAGATGACGTCTAGATAAGGTGCCACAGTGATTCCCTGGGATCTGGCCACTGCCAGAAGAGCCCCCAGAACCTTTATGAATACTCTGGTTGCTGTGGCAAGATCAAACGGAAGTGCGACAAACTGGAAATGCTTGTCCAGAAAGGCAAACCTTAGAAACTGGTGATGATCCCTGTGAATGGGAACATGGAGATACGCATCCTTGAGGTTTATGGTCGTCATGAATTGACCTTCCTGAACCAATGGAAGGATGGAACGAATAGTTTCCATCTTGAAGGATGGAACCCTGAGAAATTTGTTGAGGCATTTTAGGTCTAGGATGGGACGGAAAGTTCCCTCCTTTTTTGGAACCACAAAGAGATTTGAATAGAATCATTGTCCATGTTCCTCTACAGGAACTGGAACAATTACTCCCAGGGAGGATAGGTCCTCTACGCAGTTTAAGAAGGCCTCCCTCTTTACTTGGTTTGAGGATAGTCTTGACAGGAGAAATCTGCCCCTTAAAGGGCAAGGCTTGAATCCTCTTCTGTAACCTTGGGATACTATGTCCACAGCCCACGGATCTGGAACATCGCGTATCCAAGCTTGCTGAAAAAGAGAAAGCCTGCCCCCACTTGATCAAAAATTGGATCAGGGACAGACCCTTAATGCTGGTTTAGAAACAGTGGAAGACTTCTTGTTTTGCTTTCCCTTATACCAAGGCTGGCTGGACTTCCAAGAGGACTTGGATTGGTCTGGTTTGAAAGAAGAGGAGGAAGACTTCTGTCCTTTAAAGTTGTGAAAGAAACGAAAATTAGAAGTCTGTTGACCCTTAGGGTCTATTCTTCTTGTCCTGAGGTAGGAAAGATCCCTTTCCATCTGTAATCTCTGAAATGATTTCTGCCAGACCAGGACCAAATAGGGTTTTACCTTTATAAGGTAAAGCAAAAAGCTTGGCCTTTAAAGATACATCAGCCGACCAAGATTTTAACCACAGAGCTCTGCGAGCTAGGACAGTAAAGCAAGACATCTTAGCTCCCAGTCTAATTACCTGCATGATGGCATCACAGATAAAGGTATTAGCTAATTTAAGAGCCTTGATCCTATCTTGGATCTCCTCAATCGTAGTCTCTTCTGACATCAGATCAGACAGGGCATAGTACCAATAAGATGCTGCACCCGCAACCGTAGCAATACTTGCCGCAGTTTGCCACTGTAATCCTTGATGGATGTACATCTTTTTTAAGTAAGCCTCTAGCTTCTTATCCATAGGATCCTTAAAAGTACAACTATCCTCTATATGAATAGTAGTTCTTTTAGCCAGAGTAGAGATAGCTCCCTCTACCTTAGGCACTGTACGCCATGAGTCATGAATGGAGTCGGCTACAGGAAACATCTTTTTAAAAACAGGGGACGGTGAAAATGGAACCCCTGGCTTATCCCATTCCTGAGCTATAATCTCTGATATCTTATCTGGAACAGGAAAAACTTCCACAGAAGAAGGAGAATCATAAACTCTATTAAGTTTAGATGACTTTTTAGGGTTGTCAACACCAGAAGGTTAGGAGTCGTCCAAAGTAGCTAGAACCTCTGTCAGCAGTAATCAGAGTTGTTCAAGCTTAAATCTGAAGTCAACTTCTTCAGACTCTGCAGAATCTTCTCCCATCATGTCAGAGTCTGAAATTTCACCCTCAGAAGCTACTGAGGTATCCTCCTCGTCAGACCTAGGGGAGAGGTTGACATTTTTTTTTATTTCCTCTCCATTGAAAGAGACGGATCCTGTTCTGTGTCCATAGCTAAAGAAATCAGACCCACTAAATTAGAATTTAAATAAAATCTTTTTGTAACAAACTGTTCTCAAAGAACGTTAAAGTACATACAAAAAAAACAAACTTTTAGAAAACTAGAAAGTTAATTATAATTTGTCAAAAGAATCTGTCGCACTTAAAACAACCTCAGACTGCCTGAGACTCCTACTGTGACCGGATTGAAAAACCCATTAGTAAGAGGAAGCGAGACTCTTCTACAGAGTTCCTCTCCTCTTGGAAGACAATCCGATCTTCGAAGAATAAGGTGCAAAGCCGACACACCAAAACGCACTAAACTCCCCTCTGTACAACCCAGAAGAGTGGAGAGTCACATGAGTGGGCTATAGAAAATAAACTGTGCCACAAATCTGCAGTTAACTAGCGCACAAGTTTAATGGCTTAAAGTGAAAATAAAACACCTAATCTATCAAAACCCGTATCCATGCTCCATACATGAAGGAAAATTATATAAAAAAAAAAAACCTTCAGCCAAGTAAAAATAGGAAAATTCAGAGCATAGCTCTTCATTAACCCCTTCAGTCTCTCTCAATCATTCCTATGTAAAGTGCCAGTAATGCTGCCCATAAATGTACCCTTAACCAAAAGGATAACAATGTCCCAAAAAACATCCACCTGAAGGTTAACCTCTAAAATGCTGTTCTTCAATACCTAGAAGGCAAAGGCATTTACCTGTGTATCCAGCTGCAGGGCAGATAACAGCTCCTTAGGTTTGACAGGCACTCCACTCCCTGTCAGTAACCTGTAGGAAAAGAAAGAACAGAGTAACCAACCCTGGCTTTCTCCAAAAGGGTAGAAAACGTGTTAGAAGTAAAGCAAAGACTACCTTGCCGCCTTCTAACTGCTAAAAACCACCAATACTATTATTAAGAGATTGACGTGGACAGCTAGACCCCCCAATCCTCGCTTGCAGGGAAAAGTACCCATAAAAGGATCAAATATCTTCAGACACCAACTTCGCACATCCTCCATTGACAGAGGCACAGAAAATAACTGGGGATTATGGGTAAGCGAAGTTACACTTAACAGCTTTGCTGGGTGCTCTTTGCTTCCTCCTGCTGGCCAGGAGTTGAATATCCCACTAGTAATTGGAATGAGGTTGTGGACTCTCCATGCCATAGGAAAGAAATATACCAAAATGGGCCTAGATCAATACCTTGGGTTGGCTACCTAAAAAATATATATAGATTTCCTAGGTAAATAAAAAAAACAAGGCTCTATTTCTGTTTAAATGGAGTGATAGCAAAAATGCTACAAAAGTTTTTGTCTGGAAGTCCCGGTAGTAAAAGGGTTAAAAGGTCTATTGTTACTATTATGCTTTATTTTTGTTCATAGCTCTGAAGATGCTAATAAACTGTAGGGAAGGTTTGGTGTATGCTTTAAAGGGTTAGAAATTCTTCCATAATAATATACAAATAGAACTAGCGCCTAGAATTGTTTACTTGCTACACTATAAAGGACCCCCTAATTAGGTCCTAAAAGATTAGATAGATGTGAAAATTTATAGGAGCGTCTTAAGGCTAAGGTAAACTCCAGGTTCCTTCTACAATATCACCTTAAATTTAAGGTGTATGAATAGGTGAGCAATAATCAAATACATACAATACCATTAAAAAAAGTATAAAGACTTCTCTTTATTACCAAACATCAGAATCTTACAAAGATACACTTTAAAATCAACAAACTTAAAATCAATCTAAATCTGAGGTTTGCTAAAATCCAGCAATATTCCAACAATATTCTAGATCTAAATCTACGTCTCACTAAAATAAACCAAAATATTACCAATAATGGAGATTAATCCAAAATTATAAAATTCTGTAACTGAAATGTTGTAGGGTGTGTAAAAAAAAAACAAATAACAAAGAGATTGGTTTAAGTTCCAATGGTGATATGTGTGCTTATGTTAATATTAAACTGACCAAGTTATTAGTCTCATGGGAAATACACACATAAGATCTAAAAAATATATGTATAAAAACCACAGTGGGTGGAAAGCGCAAATTAGTGAAAAAAACAAAATCACAATCACAAAACTTGTCAAAAAAAGAAAAAAATTATAATCAGAAAGTACTAAAAAATATATGCTGACAGTGTTCAGTGTCAATGTGGTAAGTCAAAAAAACATATGTATTGTGTACAATAAAATTGGTGAAATATAATTAAAAAATTAAACAAAGTGGAAAAACATATTACCATAAAAATGTATTATCACCATGATCAAATACCGGTATGATCTGTGAAAAGGTGAACCAATTGGTAGTGGAAAAAGATATAATAATAAGATAAATAACCAAAGCTAGTGGGATTTCTTTGGCTATAATATCTATTGATTGGGTTTAATAACCATAGGATTTTACTCCCATATAAAAACAGTAGTATGTGTACTACAACATATTCAATAATAATACACAATCTTAATATAACAATACGATAAAATCCAAACCAAACAAATAAAAATGAGAAATGAATATAAAACAATGTCCAAAGTCCAGTTTGAAAAAAATCCGGGTGTTGGCCAAATAGTAGTACATTAAACCAGGTCTTTAATCCAATGATCTCCAAAACCTGTGAAAAAATGCAAAAGTGCACTAAACAATGGGCTTAATGGGAAATAAATATATTGGTAATAGACTCACCCAAACAGCCTTGGTCCTGGTCGTATATGAGCCTCACAAATCTTTCCAATCGTCTACGCGTTTCGGCCCTGTAGTGGGGCCTTTTTCAAGACAGTAGTGAGGCTCATATATTACTAACCTTAAATACAGTTTGATGTGGGAGTTCCTGTTTGAAAATTGGCGCCAAACTGACAAAAAAGGCGCTAAAAGAGTGAGGTCAAAGTTTGACATACATCGCCGGTATTCGCGTTAACAAACCGGAAGTTGCCGCGACCGGAAGTGATGTCACGGTCGCGTTATCAAGCGGACGTTGCCGCGACCGGAAGTGATGTCATGGTCCCTTCCGTTTCTTTACATTTGGTTATCGCTAAATCCATTTTGGATGTGGGCATATTATAGGCAAGTGTGGGCAATCATTCCAGGTGATAATTCTCAAATAATATAAAGAATTACTGTTATAGGTCATCTGAATTCCATTAATTGGATTAGTATTTATGGTTATAAAGGTCATGTCGAACAAGGACTCGATCTTGCCTCTGATAAAAACCTTTTACAATTTCAATAATTGACCAATAATTAAACATGGTGTTGGAATAAAATCATGCTCTTAGGCAAATTATATAATAAAAAATGACATCATATCAAATTATAAATACGTGTATTTACATTAATATTGATGCCTTTATTAGTCATATACCGATATGGGAACTTGAATTTCCAGTTGGGAGTTTAGAAACAACGGGAATTGAAATTCTATTTTAAAATATTGTCAGTTTTATAGGGGGATTAAAACTACATTTTGATTTGTTCCGTGTTGATTTGATCATCAACACGGAACATATGGCAATTATAGATTTGATAGCACTTCTTATGATGAACCAAGAAGGGAAGAACATCGCCCACATTGGAACAGACGTCCTAACAGACCATACCAACCCTATGGGGCCAGAGATAATTATGGACAACATTGACGACATCATGATGAATCAGAATTTGGAAATTACAATGAATCAATGGGGAGACAACAATATAGAACCCGATTTAGACAAACACGACAACATCAGATGGATGAATATTGTCCCCAGGTGAATCAAAGAAGACCAAGTGAGTGGAAGGAGAATTTTAGAGAACTGTCTAACAGGTTCTCCCCTTTAGCGACTCCATCATTTAGAGAGAGCGGAAACACCCCAAGGGAAGGAACCAATCAGGCTTCATCCTCTGTATCTTTTTTAGAGATGGGTCACAACCCACAGATGAGGGAACCAAAAGGAAAAAGAAAACAAGCAACACTGGAGAACGTGGACACACCGCTAAAAAGAAGATACATCGGGGACGAAGAGCAGGGTCTAGAAGGAAGAACAGACACCACTTGGACCCCTCAATAAAGACATCCGATATTGTGGAAGCGGACCCAAAGGCTGACCAGAATGAAGTTAAAGGCATATTTAATTTGAGCAACACTGTTTTGAAACCAAAGGAAAAAGAAGTTTTGGGATTAGGTCTCTCGTATGCTCCATCTAGGGGACTGAATACATTTCAAACATACCTCAATACGAAAGAATTTGTGCGTAAACTAACTCTGAAAAGATATTTTCTGAGGTCCCCAGTGGAAAGTAATTTGGCATCCTTACCAAGATCTTCGGATGAAGACCAGTTCATACATTCAGACCTCCGTCCTAAATCACGCTTTTATCCAACCCATTGCAAAGGACCAGCCATCAAAACTTTCGAGACTATGGTCTGTAACGATATCAAGAAACTTACATCCAAGAAGGTACATAAAATGAACCTAAATACTAAACAAAGAAATGTTATATCCAAACTGGAACAAAATAATGATATGGTTATTAAATCAGTGGACAAGGGCGGAGGGATAGTGATACTAAATAAGGTTGACTATCTGAAGGAATCCAGGAGGATTTTGGATGACAAAGATACATATGAAATATTGAGAAGCGACCCGACTAATGAATATAAGAATACTTTGGATTCCCTCATTATAGAAGCCAACAATACAGGCATTCTGAATGATAAAGAAGCCAGCTATCTAACTATGAAATACCCAAAGATTCCAGTGTTCTATTATTTGCCCAAAATTCATAAGAGTTTGGTCAGCCCACCCGGGCAACCGATAATATCGGGCATTGACTCTCTTTCTAGCAACTTATCGGAATATATAGATAAGAAATTACAACCTTATGTCAGATCGTTGCCATCTTACCTGAGGGACTCCACTGAAGTTCTGAATCTATTGAAACATATTGAGTGGGATGAAAATTACATCATGGCCACAAGTGATGTTACATCACTCTACACCTCAATCCCCCATGAGAAAGGTCTCGAGTCCATCAGTTATTATTTGGACAGAGATGAAAATATGCCTGAGCTTCAAAGTAGGTTCATAATAGATGGTATCAACTACATCCTTAAGCATAACTACTTCCATTTTGATAAAAGATTCTATCGACAGATCTGTGGAACAGCCATGGGGACCAGATTCACGCCCAGCTATGCAAATCTTTATATGGGAAAATGGGAAACCATTTTTTGGGAATCCTGCCCAGCGAGCGCGGATCTGGTCCTCTACAAAAGGTACATAGACGACCTCCTAATTATATGGAGAGGGAATGAAGATGACCTAAAACATACATTAGAGGTCATGAATCTGAACAAATCGAACCTAAGATTTACGAACAACATAAGTAGAAACTCCATAACGTTCCTTGACTTAAACATCCAGGTTATTAATGGGAAAATAGAAACTCTAATAACTATATCCATCAGACCAGCTGCCACCATAAAAAATGGATCAATAACATCCCGAAGGGAGAGCTAATGAGAATAAGAAAAAACTGCTTGAGCGAGGAAATGTGGATGGAACAGTCTATGGTATTGAAGAACAGGTTTTTGGAAAGGGGCTATGATGAATGCCTCATTAACAACACCATTAAAGAAATTAGTAATATAAAATGGGACACCCTCTTAACCTATAAACCAAAACGAAACAACTTTATGGAAGGTAGAGGAGACATAACGGTACCTTATATTACACAATACAGTGAGAATAAGAAGAAAATTGAGGATATAATAAGAAGACACTGGCATCTCCTGAAAGATGATGACATCCTGGGTGAACACCTCTCAGCACATCCAAGTTTCATTTACAGAAAAGCTGACAATTTGAAGTCTATCTTAGCTCCCAGCGTCCCAAAAAATAAGATGAGTCCAAACACCTTGGGAATAATGGGAAAAAGGTTACAAGGTTTTTTCCCATGTCATCTATGCAAGGCTTGTACCCATGGACTGAAGAAAGACACCTGCAAGTCAAAAATCTCCCAAGAAATATTTAAGATCAAACAAACCATAAGATGCACGGACCAATGTGTGATTTACTTAATTGAGTGTGGGTGTGGCCTACAGTATATAGGTCAGACCACCCGTAAACTAAAAGACAGGATCCGTGAACATCTACTCCAAATAAAGTGGAAAAAAACTGATGTACCCCTATATAAACACTTCAAAGAAGTACATGGGGGCAGCAACAAAAGTCTAAGATACATGGGGATTCACAAATTAACAAAAGATTGGAGAGGAGGTAACATTGAGTCAAAACTATTGAAAACCGAATCCAAATGGATATTTAACATGGACTTTATCTACCCCAGAGGGCTAAATGCCAATTTTGAAATGGTACATCTGTTTTAGTTTTTTACATATGGATTTAAAAGACAGTTCAGAGGTAGCTAATAGATCAGAGTCTTAACATAACCAACCCCTTTAACTTTTATCTAAGGGATAGAGTATTTACATTAGGGTCTCATTATTTATAGATTATTAATCTATTGATGTATCTTTACATATAGGACCAGGTTTATTTCATCCTAATACCTAATTTGAATAGCGAAATAACACAATTCTATATTTACATAATGAATCTTTCTATGTCTCTATATTTATATTTATATATAAATATGTTAAGCATTGTCATGGGTTCATCCTCATGTCATTTAATCTGTTAATCATGTTAAGTTTGTAAATCCTGGAAGTATATGAGCCTAAAATCAAAATTTAGTTTTAATCCCCCTATAAAACTGACAATATTTTAAAATAGAATTTCAATTCCCGTTGTTTCTAAACTCCCAACTGGAAATTCAAGTTCCCATATCGGTATATGACTAATAAAGGCATCAATATTAATGTAAATACACGTATTTCTAAATTGATATGATGTCATTTTTTATTATATAATTTGCCTAAGAGCATGATTTTAATCCAACGCCATGTTTAATTATTGGTCAATCATTGAAATTGTAAAAGGTTTTTATCAGAGGCAAGATCGAGTCCTTGTTCGACATGACCTTTATAACCATTAATACTAATCCAATTAATGGAATTCAGATGACCTATAACTTAGTAATTCTTTATATTATTTGAGAATTATCGCCTGGAATGATTGCCCACACTTGCCTATAATATGCCCACATCCAAAATGGCTTTAGCGATAACCGGAAGTAAAGAACCGGAAGGGACCATGACATCACTTCCGGTCACAGCAACTTCCGCTTGATAACGCGACCGTGACATCACTTCCGGTCGCGGCAACTTCCGGTTTGTTAACGCGAATACCGGCGATGTATGTCAAAACTTTGACCTCACTCTTTTAGCGCCTTTTTTGTCAGTTTGGCACCAATTTTCAAACAGGAACTCCGACATCAAACTGTATTTAAGGTTAGTAATATATGAGCCTCACTACTGTCTTGAAAAAGGCCCCACTACAGGGCCGAAACGCGTAGACTATTGGAAAGATTTGTGAGGCTCATATACGACCAGGACCAAGGCTGTTTGGGTGAGTCTATTACCAATAGATTTATTTCCCATTAAGCCCATTGTTTAGTGCACTTTTGCATTTTTTCACAGGTTTTGGAGATCATTGGATTAAATACCTGGTTTAATCTACTACTATTTGGCCAACACCCGGATTTTTTTCAAACTGGACTTTGGAAATTGTTTTATTTTCATTTCTCATTTTTATTTGTTTGGTTTGGATTTTATCGTATTGTTATATTAAGATTGTGTATAATTATTAAATATGTTGTAGTACACATACTACTGTTTTTATATGGGAGTAAAATCCTATGGTTATTAAACCCAATCAATAGATATTATAGCCAAAGAAATCTCACTAGCTTTGGTTATTTATCGTATTATTATATATTTTTCCACTACCAATTGGTTCACCTTTTCACAGATCATACCGGTATTTGATCATGGTGATAATGCATTTTTATGGTAATATGTTTTTCCACTTTGTTTAATTTTTTAATTATATTTCACCAATTTTATTGTACACAATACATATGTTTTTTTTTACTTACCACATTGACACTGAACACTGGCAGCATATATTTTTTAGTACTTTCTGATTATATTTTTTTCTTTTTTTGACAAGTTTTGTGATTGTGATTTTGTTTTTTTCACTAATTTGCGCTTTCCACCCACTGTGGTTTTTATACATATATTTTTTAGATCTTATGTGTGTATTTCCCATGAGACTAATAACTTGGTCAGTTTAATATTAACATAAGCACACATATCACCTTTGGAACTTACACCAATCTCTTTGTTATTTCAGTTACAGAATTTTATAATTTTGGATTAATCTCCATTATTGGTAATATTTTGGTTTATTTTAGTGAGACTTAGATTTAGATCTAGAATATTGTTGGAATATTGCTGGATTTTAGCAAACCTCAGATTTAGATTGATTTTAAGTTTGTTGATTTTAAAGTGTATCTTTGTAAGATTCTGATGTTTGGTAATAAAGAGAAGTCTTTATACTTTTTTTAATGGTATTGTATGTATTTGATTATTGCTCACCTATTCATACACCTTAGATTTAAGGTGATATTGTAGAAGGAACCTGGAGTTTACCTTAGCCTTAAGGCGCTCCTATAAATTTTCACATCTTATAAATTCTTCCACCTGTGTACTTAAATAATTTATTTGAATTAACATTAAATAACTAATGAAATTAAACTATTTTTGTTTACAACCAAAGCTTCTACACACTTTCAATATAATGTTAAATTATCCTAAAACAAGCGGTAACGACCGCCCATAAAAGAAGGAAGAGTTTATGCAGCTTCCACCCCATCCAATGGAGAAATGGCTTTGTCGGGTCATTTTAATATGCCTGTGATGTAATTCTGTCCTATTAGCATGCACGCTTGCACTTTGGACAGAAACACATCCAATATTTGTTTTTCTTTAAATTGCATGACACCGGCATCCGGCGCTTGGAGCACGACGCTCCGCTGGTTAAGTGGAGAGAGGAGGGCAAATCTGCGCATGCTTTTGCAATAAAATTGTTAAGATGCGCATGCGGGCTGCCATAATGTTTCTACATAGGTAGAACATTGTAATAGGGCCATAAAATGAATATAAAACTAAATGTATGCTTACCTGATAAATTTATTTATTGACACGGTGAGTCCATGGATCATCTCTAAATACTATTGGGAATATCACTCCTGGCCAGCAGGAGGAGGCAAAGAGCACCACAGCAAAACTGTTTAGTATCACCTCCCTTCCCTCCAACCCCAGTCATTCTACCGAAGGAAACAGAGAGAAAGGAAGTAACACCAAAAACTGTCTAAATAAACAGGATGGGCCGCGGACTCACCGTGTTAAGAAAGAAAGAAATTTATCAGGTAAGCATAAATGTAGTTTTTTTTCTAATGACACTGTGAGTCCACGGATCATCTCTAATTACTATTGGGAATCAATACCCAAGCTAGAGGACACACATGATAATGGAGGGACAAAACAGGGAACCTAAACGGAAGGCACACACAAAGAAGGAACAACAATTTCTAGATTAATATTCCTATCCAAAACCACTTTAGGAAGGAAACCTAACTTAGTACGCAGAACTACCTTATCCGAATGAAAAATAAGGTAAGGGGATTCATACTGCAATGCCGAGAGTTCTGAGACTCTGCGAGCAGAAGAAACTGCAACAAGAAACATAACTTTCCAAGATAACATCTTAATATCTAAGGAATGCATAGGCTCAAACGGAGCCTGCTGAAGAACTTTAAGAACAAGGTTAAGACTCCAGGGAGGAGTAACCGGTTAGAACACAGGCCTGATTTTGACCAAGGCCTGACAAAAAGATGGCACTTCTGGTACATCCGCCAGATGTTTATGCAACAAAATAGACAAGGCAGATATTTGACCCTTCAAGGTACTAATGGATAATCCCTTCTCCAGACCCTCCTGGAGAAAAGAAAAAATCCTAGGAATTCGAACTTCAAAAGTAACCCCTGGATTCACACCAATACAGATATCTATGCCATATCTTATAGTAAATCTTTCTGGTAACAGGTTTATAAGCCTGAATCATTGTCTCAATGACCGACCAAGAAAAAACACGCTTAGATAAAATTAAGCGTTCAATCTCCAAGCAGTCAGCTTCTGAGAAATTAGATTTGGGTGAAGGAAGGGCCCTTGAAGTAGAAGGTCCTTCCTCAATGGAAGTCTCCAAGGTGGAAGAGATGACATCTCCACTAGGTCTGCATATCAGATCTTGCGAGGCCACATCGGTGCAATGAGGATCACCGACGCCCTCTCCTGTTTGATTCGAGCAATGACCCGAGGAAGGAGAACAAACAGAGGAAATAGGTATGCCAGAATGAAAGTCCAAGGGACTGCCAGAGCATCTATCAATACAGCCTGAGGATCCCTCGACCTCGACCCGTACCTTGGGAGCTTGGGTTCTGTTGAGATGCCATGAGATCCAGCTCCGGCTGTCCCCATTAGAGAATCAAGTTGTAAAACACCTACGGATGGAGTTCCCACTCCCCAGGGTGAAAAGTTTGTCTGCTCAGAAAATCTGCTTCCCAATTGTCCATTCCTGGAATGTGGATCACAGATAGATAGCAGTTGTGGGTCTCTGTCCACTGAATCATTTTGGCTACCTCTATCATGGCCAAGAAACCCAGGCCTGAGCGAAGAAAGAAAGTATGCCCCTGTAACATATGCCTGCCTGATATCACTGTCCCTTTAAGACTGCCTTTCCTGCTACTGACAATCATACTGTTTAGGCAGTATCTGCATTCAACTTACCTGCCAAATAATTAATCATTCATTTACCTGATTTCCTCAGCCTCTTTTTAAACCATCTCAGGCCTAATGTGCATTGCATTAGTTTTAAAGTTTTGTTCCAGAACAACAGAGGTCTGTGACTGTTCCTGCATGGATTTTACCAGAATATTCAAAATACAGCCTTTCCTTTTAGCTATGCTTAAAATCATCTAATCTCAAATATCCATATAAATCCATTTTCTTTCCTGGACACTGCTACTTAACAAACTGAACTTTATTCTAAATTACAAGTATGCATTTGGTTATAATCACTCTCTAATTACTAAAACAGCATCTTACTCAGAACTTTATAACTATTCTCTGCTGCAAGTTGTAATAGGTGAATATCCTCCTCCAAATATGTTAATATATTCAGAACTCTGCATCTATGTGTTCAGTTAAACCACTTTCCTGTGATTCTCCAATATATGCTCAAACAGTATTTAATGCCTTAAACTTGCAACTTGTCTATCACTTGTGCTGTTCTGCTTATTACTGACATACAGCTCTATATCACATTATGTACTGTGAACCTGCAACAAACCTTAGTTTGCATCTATGAGTCAATCTTCTACCAGTTTACTCTGAAGCCTGAACATCTTACATTGCTATATTTTTCACTCATGAATCCTGCAGCAACTCCTATTAACTATAAGTTACAGTATCAATTTATGTTTCCATTGAAGCCATAATATATTGTATACATACATTGTCTGTGATTAAGGCTCAAGCCGAAACGCGTAAGACTGTTTGTGAGCCTATGTTTGCCCCAAGGTGGATTACTATTTTTAATTGATGGAATAAAGGTGTTAAATTTTAAGGATTTTCCGTTTGTATGTTCTTTTTGGATTGTATACATATGTTTCACTCTCATGAATTCTACAAAAACTATGAATCACAGAATAGCATCTATCCACGTCTAGGATACTCTTCCCCGGGTCAGGGGTCGGTGTCTCCAATTCCCTGCCACTGCCCCGAGGGTCTGTGTCCTGAGCGCATATACATTGGAACATGACAGCCCCCCACCAGATCCGGTCCCGGATCGGGGACAGATCCTTCATGCTGACTTTGAGTCACTAACGGGCTTCTAAGTTTGCTTCCCCTTGTTCCAAGATTGGTTGGACCTCCAGGAAGGCTTGGACGGTTCCTGCTTGGCAGAGGGAGAGGAATTTTTACCCTTGAAGTTCCGAAATGAAGGAAAATTACTCTGACGTCCCTTCTGCTTACTCCTCTTATCCTGAGGGAGGAAATTACCCTTTCCTCCCGTAATGTCTGAAATGGATTTCAACCATAAAGCTCTGCGAACCAGTACTGCAAACCCAGAAATCTTTTCTCCCAACTTAATAACATAAAGGGAAGCATCCCTAATAAAGGAATTGGCCAACTTTAAGGCCTTGATCCTATCCTGGATCTCTCTATCTGTCTGAATAGGCCTTGATCCTATCCTGGATCTCTCTATCTGTCTGAATAGAATCAGACAACGCATCAAATCAGTATGCTGCCGCACTGGTGATGATAGCAATACATACTGCAGGTTGCCATTGTAAACCCTGGTGTACATACATCTTTTTAAGTAACCCTTACAACTTCTTATCCATAGGATCCTTAAAAGAACAGCTAACCTCTATGGCAGTGTTTCCCAACCGCGGTCCTCAAGTACCCCCAACATGCCTGGTTTTCATTATAGCTGAACCAGTGCACAGGTGATGTAATCAGCTGATCAGTAACTAACCTGCTCTCATCCATCAGATGATTATTTCACCTGTGCTCTAGTTCAGCTATAATGAAAACCAGGACTGTTGGGGAACAATCTATGGGGATAGTGGTTCTCTTAGCCAAAGTGGAAATTTCCCCCTCCACCTTAGGGACCGTCTGCCAAGACTCCTTGATAGAGTCAGCTATTGGAAACATCTTCTTAAAAATTGGGGGTGGAGAAAAGGGTATACCAGGTCTCTCCCATTCCCGAGCACGAATCTCTGTAGCCCGGTCTGGTACAGAAAAAACAACCACCCTGGAAGGTACATCAAAGTATTTATTTAGCTTACTAGATTCTTAGGATTGACTACGACCGTCATGTCAGAGTCGTCCAAGGTGGCCAAAACCTCCTTAAGTAACAAACGGAGGTGTTCTATCTTAAACTGAAAGATACAACTTCAGCATCAGAAGAAGGGATTACACTGTCTGAGATTTCACCCTCAGAGCCACCGAAGTACCTTCCTCCTCAGACTTCTGGGAGGGAACATTCGGAATAGCCACGACTGTGTCAGAAACCTTACTCACTGATCCTTTATATTTCCTCTTGCGCTTTCCCTGCAGCATGGGAAAAGCAGACAGCGCATCAGTTACCGCAGAGGATATGTGAGTAGCAATGTCTTGCAAAGTAACTCCAACCGGAGTGTGAGAGGAAGCGCAGGGCACTGCATGTGGGGACGATAATGTTTGGGACACTTGAGGAGAAAGCTATGGCATATCTTGAACAGGAGACTCCTGAACAGAATCTTCCTTAGATAATGATGGCTCAGAATCAAAAAGTCTATCCCTGTACTGTAATGTTCTCTCAATACATAAGGAACAAAAAGAGATTTGTGGTTCAACATTGAAATCAAAACACAAGCAACATGTCAAGTTTTGCAGGGCCTCTTGATCCATCTTTACCCAAAAATTAAATAAAAATGTCCTTATTTAATTCTAAAGAAATTATCAAAAAAACACGTTACTGTCACTTTAAATTTTAAAATAGTTTATATTCAAAAACGTAACCGCATAACAGCTGCTCACTAACAACCTCAGACAGCCTCTTCACCTCAGCACTTTTGCTGGAACAAGGGAAATAGGAGATTTAACGATCCGGACCCAGAGCTGCTCAAACAGGCTACTAGCCGACAAGATCCTCGCTAGCAGAGCCACAAGTAACCCCTCTATACCGGATCGCACAGAAGGAGAAACCGGATGTGCGCAACACTATCTTGCCGCCTCAGAAAAGCACACCCTCCTAATTGTTGGAGTGACTAAACTGACTCCCGTTCACCATTATACCTCCCTGTAGCAGTCACATAATGAGGCATACAAAAAAAACACGTACCACCAAGTCTGGAATTAAACCGGAGCTGAGCCTCTATAACGAGTTACCTCTCACATAACAGCAGAATATCAGCAATTATGCTACTGCTCCTCAAGCCCCCAGTGCCTGCATAACTGCCCATATGAATCCTATTAAGCCTAAATAGGATTGTATTAAAATAAAAGGTCCCATACAGATTAAAGTGTAAAAGTGCCATATTCTCCTGACCCAAGAAAATAAAATTAGGCACTTACCTGAATACAACACTGCCCAGCAGCAGTGCAGCTCCCTTGGTTTGAGAGGCACACCTCCTCACCTACCCCACAAGTTCCCAATTGCTTAAAAGCCACCACTGCTCTACTGAAGAGACTGACATGGACTATGGCTAAACCCCAGGAAGAAGCAGAACAAACTTGCTATGCTTCAAAATAATAAAATCTTCTTTCAGACACCTAAACTTTACCACCTCCTTGCTTTTAACGTAGGCAAAGAGAATGACTGGGGTTGGAGGAAAGGGAGGTGATACTTAACAGCTTTGCTGTGGTGCTCTTTGCCACGTCCTGCTGGCCAGGAGTGATATTCCCAATAGTAATTAGAAATGATCCGTGGACTTACCGTGTCATTAGAAAGAAAATGGGTTTGACGCAGATTTAAATTTATAATTAAAATTACAAGGAAAGAAAAGAGAACTTTAGAGAGGTATCTATTAGAAATATATTATATAAAGAAGCTTTGAAAAAGTAAAAGATTTTTTGGGGGTTTCCTATCCCTTTAAGTGAACAAGACAAAATTCAATTTCAGTAATAAGAATTGAAATACATTTTCATGTTGTCTATAAATAGATTGTTTACTAAAGTAAATAATATAAAGTTTGGAACATGTGCTTTATCTTTCACACTGTAATACCATAACATTTCATAAAAGTGTGCTGCCGACTTTATGCTGCCCTCAAAGTGCATAATGTCTTTGACAAATGCACCCTTTAAGGGACTGTAAAGTCAAAATGAAACGACAGTCTAGTCAAAACTAAACTTTCATGATTCAGATAGGGCATGCAATTGTAAACCACTTTCCAATTTGCTTTTGTCATCAAATTTGCTTTGTTCCCTTGGTGGTGTTTTGAAAAGCTAAACCTAGGTAGCCTCAAACTGATTTCTAAACCGTTGAAAACAGCCTCTTAGCTTGGAGCATTTTGAAAGTTTTTCACAGATAGACGGTACTAGTTCATGTGTACCATATAGATAACATTGTGCTCACTCCCGTGGAGTTATTTAGGAGTCTACACTGGTTGGCTAAACTGCATATCTGTCAAAAGCACTGAGATAAGGGGACAGTCTGCAGAGGCTTAGATACAATGTAATCACAGAGGTATAAAGCATATTAATATAAACGTGTTGGTTATGCAAAACTAGGGAATGGGCAATAAAAGGATTATCTATCTTTTTAAACAATAACAATTCTGGTGTAGACTGTCCCTTTAAATTGACTGGAGAGAGTATGACATTTTAAACAACTTTCCTATTTACTTCTATTTCCAATGTTGCTTAGTTTTCTTGGTATCCTTTGTTAAATAAGCCTCCTAGGTGAGCTCAAGAGTATGCATCTGTCTTTAGCCATCTGGCAGTGCTTGCAAAATTGTTTATTGCAGTGTTATACAATGTTGCAAATACTTTTGGCTAAACTGCTAAAGACATATGCATGCCTGCCTAGGTTTATGCTACAACAAAGAATAAAAAGAGAACAAAGCTAATCTGATAATAACAGTAAATTGGAAAGTACTTAAAATTGCATGCTCTGTCTGAATCATGAAATTAAAAAAACCTAAGATTAAACTATGAATAAAACTAAAATTACTATTTAAAAAAATAAAAAAACCTTAGGGGTATTTACACTAGGGGTTTATGTTAGGGTGTTAGGTTTTTACATAACTTTCATTTCCCAATAGACCTCAATGGGGATTGCGTTAAGGAGATCGCCATTCCGCATGGCAGCGCTATGGAGAGTGCAATACCGCTCATTTTTTTGCGTCATTTACACACCCGGTTTAGCGCACAACTTGTAATTTTGCAGTTACAGTAGTTAGGTAAAGATACTATTATTTATCGCATCTGTTCTCTTTCACAATTCCGTACAACTAATGAAACATGTTGGGAAACTAATGAAACATGTTGGGAAAATTACAAATTTTGTATCTTACAAGGTCATTTTAATGTAATTAAACCAGTATTTTATTTGGGATCCGAAAAATTGATTTAATTCTGATACTATTATATTCCAAACACTGGATAATTTATTTGCTAGTAATCACTTATTACCTAGTGTAATACTATTCCACATTAAGGGATAGGAAAGTAAAAAATAAATTTGTATGATACAGAACGAACATGTAATTTTAAGACACTTTTAAATTCACTTTTTTTTTAATCACTTTATTTTTAAAGGTGCTTTGTTCTCTTAGTATCTTTTGCTGAAATAGAATACGCACATATCCTACACTAGTCGGAGCTAGCTGCTAAATGGTGCCTGCACAAATTTGTCTCTTGTGATTGGCTGACTAGATGTGTTCATCTAGCTGTCAATGTCCTTTCAGCAAAGGATAACAAGAGAAAGAAGCACATTTGCTAATAGAAGTAAATTGGAAAGTTAATTAAAATTGTATGTTCTATCCAAATCACAAGATAAACTTTTTTTAAAATATGACAGGTTTTTAGACCCGCTCTCTGCGCTCTTCTGAGTGGGTCTGTTTTTATTACACAGCGCATCGGGCCAGCTGTATAGTCACAGCCCGGGCCGACCGTGCCATAACACTAAGTGCAGCTTGCTCCTGCTGTCAGACAGAGCATTCCAAGTAGAAGATGGCAGCATAATTAAAGGGACAGGAAACCCCAAAAGTTTATCTTTACTTCTATTATCAAATGTGCTTCTTTCTCTTGTTATCCTTTGCTGAGGACAGCTAGATGAAGACATTTAGTCAGCCAATCACAAGAGACAAATTTGTGCAGGCACCATTTAGAAGCTAACTCCGACTAGTGTAGGATATGTGCGTATTCTATTTCAACAAGAGATACTAAGAGAACAAAGAGAAAACCTGTCATATTTTAAAAAAATTATATAATTCTGCACTATGCATATGCTGTTGGCATTTATCACTGCACCAGCAGTTCTAGTGAACTGCTGGTGCAATACCACCCCCGTGCAGATTCACGGCCAATCGTCCACCAGCAGGTGGTGTCAATCAACCCGATCGTATTAACCCCTAAACCTAATACCCTCCTAATTTTAAATTAAATTTACAATATCAGCAAATAGGATGAGAGCTACTGAAATCCTATTGGCTGTTGAAAATCAGCCAATAGGATTTCAGTAGCTCTCATCCTATTGGCTGAGTTGAAAATATCAGCCAATAGGAATGCAAGGTACCCCATTTTAAAACGGGTACCTTGCATTCAAGCTTCAGTGTAAGGCGGTGATCGCATGAAGAGGATCCTCCACGCTGGATGTCCACACCGCCGGCGACAATGCCCTGCACCTCCACAACTTCGCACCTCCACAGCTCCGCGCCACTGGGATGAAGATAGGAAATTCCCCCACGATGGATGAAGATGTCACCTACTGGATGACGATGGATGTCCAGACTTTAGGAACTATGAGTAGATTTTCTGGGGTTAGTGTTAGGTGTTTTTTTTTAAGTGCTTTTTATTTTTAGATTAGGGATGGGCAGTAAAAGAACGGAATGCCCTTTTAAAGGCAATGCCCATAGAAATGCCCCTTTAGGGGCAATGGGTAGCTTAGGTTTATTTTAGATTTAGGTTTTTTTTTGGGGGGGGGGGTTGGTTGGATGGATGGGGGGGTTACTGTTAGGGGGACTTTGTAATTTTTAGGTAAAAGAACCATTTAACTTAGGGTAATGCCCTACAAAAGGCCCTTTTTAAGGGCTATTGTTAGTTTATTGTTAGGTTAGGGGGTGTTTTTATTTTGGGGGATTTTTTGTTTTTATAGAGGTATTAGATTAGGTGTAATTTTTATTATTTTGGATCAATCTTAGAGTTTAAATTTTTCGCAATTTTAGAGGGGGTTTTTTGTTTTGTTTTTTGTAATGTAATTTTCTTTTCTTCGTAGTTAGGATTGACATGTCAAAACCCCTATATCCGCCATCACCCCACATCACAACTAATAATAACAGAATTTATGCTTACCTGATAAATTACTTTCTCCAACGGTGTGTCCGGTCCACGGCGTCATCCTTACTTGTGGGAATATCTCTTCCCCAACAGGAAATGGCAAAGAGTCCCAGCAAAGCTGGCCATATAGTCCCTCCTAGGCTCCGCCCACCCCAGTCATTCGACCGACGGACAGGAGGAAAAAATAGGAGAAACCATAGGGTGTCGTGGTGACTGTAGTTAGAGAAAATAATTCATCAGACCTGATTAAAAAACCAGGGCGGGCCGTGGACCGGACACACCGTTGGAGAAAGTAATTTATCAGGTAAGCATAAATTCTGTTTTCTCCAACATTGGTGTGTCCGGTCCACGGCGTCATCCTTACTTGTGGGAACCAATACCAAAGCTTTAGGACACGGATGAAGGGAGGGAGCAAATCAGGTTACCTAAACGGAAGGCACCACGGCTTGCAAAACCTTTCTCCCAAAAATAGCCTCTGAAGAAGCAAAAGTATCAAATTTGTAAAATTTGGCAAAAGTGTGCAGTGAAGACCAAGTCGCTGCCTTACATATCTGATCAACAGAAGCCTCGTTCTTGAAGGCCCATGTGGAAGCTACAGCCCTAGTGGAGTGAGCTGTGATTCTTTCAGGAGGCTGCCGTCCGGCAGTCTCATAAGCCAATCGGATGATGCTTTTAAGCCAAAAGGAAAGAGAGTTAGAAGTTGCTTTCTGACCTCTCCTTTTACCAGAATAGACGACAAACAGAGAAGAAGTTTGTCTGAACTCTTTTGTAGCTTCTAAGTAGAACTTTAGAGCACGGACTACATCTAAATTGTGTAGCAAACGTTCCTTCTTTGAAACTGGATTCGGACACAAAGAAGGTACAACTATCTCCTGATTAATATTTTTGTTGGAAACAACCTTTGGTAGAAAACCAGGCTTAGTACGCAAAACAACCTTATCTGAATGGAACACCAGATAGGGCGGAGTACACTGTAGAGCAGATAACTCAGAAACTCTTCTAGCAGAAGAAATAGCAACCAAGAACAAAACTTTCCAAGATAACAACTTAATATCTATGGAATGTAAAGGTTCAAACGGAACCCCTTGAAGAACTGAAAGAACTAAATTTAAACTCCAGGGAGGAGTCAAAGGTCTGTAAACAGGCTTGATCCTAACCAAAGCCTGAACAAATGCTTGAACATCTGGCACAACTGCCAGACGTTTGTGTAGTAGGACAGATAAAGCAGAAATCTGTCCCTTTAGAGAACTCGCAGATAATCCTTTATCCAAACCTTCTTGTAGAAAGGAAAGAATCCTAGGAATCTTTATCTTATTCCATGGGAATCCCTTGGATTCACACCAGCAGATATATCTTTTCCATATTTTATGGTAAATCTTTCTAGTTACCGGTTTTCTGGCTTGAACCAGAGTATCTATCACGGAATCTGAAAACCCACGCTTTGATAGAATCAAGCGTTCAATCTCCAAGCCGTCAGCTGGAGGGAGACCAGATTTGGATGTTCGAATGGACCCTGAACAAGAAGGTCCTGTCTCAAAGGTAGCTTCCATGGTGGAACCGATGACATATTCACCAGGTCTGCATACCAAGTCCTGCGTGGCCACGCAGGAGCTATCAAGATCACCGAGGCCCTCTCCTGTTTGATCCTGGCTACCAGCCTGGGAATGAGAGGAAACGGTGGAAACACATAAGCTAGGTTGAAGGTCCAAGGTGCTACTAGTGCATCCACTAGAGTCGCCTTGGGATCCCTGGATCTGGACCCGTAGCAAGGAACCTTGAAGTTCTGACGAGACGCCATCAGATCCATATCTGGAATGCCCCATAGTTGCGTTAACTGGGCAAAGATCTCCGGGTGGAGTTCCCACTCCCCCGGATGGAATGTCTGACGACTCAAATAATCCGCTTCCCAGTTTTCCACACCTGGAATGTGGATAGCAGATAGGTGGCAGGAGTGATTCTCAACCCATTGTATGATTTTGGTCACTTCTTTCATCGCCAGGGAACTCCTTGTTCCCCCCTGATGATTGAGATACGCAACAGTCGTCATGTTGTCTGATTGGAATCTTATGAATCTGGCCTGTGCTAGCTGAGGCCAAGCCCTGAGAGCATTGAATATCGCTCTTAGTTCCAGAATGTTTATCGGGAGAAGAGACTCTTCCCGAGACCACAGTCCCTGAGCTTTCAGGGATTCCCAGACCGCGCCCCAGCCCACTAGGCTGGCGTCGGTCATGACGATGACCCACTCTGGACTGCGGAAGCTCATTCCCTGGGATAGGTGATCCTGGGTTAGCCACCAACGGAGTGAGTCTCTGGTCTTCTGATCTACTTGAATCACTGGAAACAAGTCTGTATAGTCCCCATTCCACTGTTTCAGCATGCACAGTTGTAATGGTCTTAGATGAATTCGCGCAAAAGGAACTATGTCCATTGCTGCAACCATCAATCCTACTACTTCCATGCACTGAGCTATAGAAGGACGAGGAATAGAATGAAGAACTTGACAAGCGTTTAGAAGTTTTGACTTTCTGACTTCTGTCAAGAAAATCCTCATTTCTAAGGAATCTATTATTGTTCCCAAGAAGGGAACCCTTGTCGACGGAGACAGGGAACTTTTTTCTATGTTCACCTTCCATTCGTGAGATCTGAGAAAGGCCAGAACGATGTCTGAGTGAGCCTTTGCCTTTGAAAGAGACAACGCTTGTACTAGAATGTCGTCCAAGTACGGTACTACTGCAATGCCCCTTGGTCTTAGAACCGCTAGAAGGGATCCGAGTACCTTTGTGAAAATCCTTGGAGCAGTGGCTAACCCGAATGGGAGGGCCACAAACTGGTTATGTTTGTCCAGAAAGGCGAACCTTAGGAACTTATGATGTTCTTTGTGGATAGGGATATGTAGATACGCATCCTTTAGATCCACGGTAGTCATAAATTGACCTTCCTGAATTGTGGGTAGAATCGTTCGAATGGTTTCCATCTTGAACGATGGTACTCTGAGAAATTTGTTTAGGATCTTTAAATCCAGGATTGGTCTGAAAGTTCCCTCTTTTTTGGGAACTACAAACAGATTTGAGTAAAATCCCATTCCTTGTTCCGCCGTTGGAACTGGGTGTATCACTCCCATCTTTAACAGGTCTTCTACACAATGTAAGAATGCCTGTCTCTTTATTTGTTTTGAGGATAAGTGAGACATGTGGAACCTTCCCCTTGGGGGTAGTTCCTTGAATTCCAGAAGATAACCCTGAGAAACTATTTCTAGCGTCCAGGGATCCTGAACATCTCTTGCCCAAGCCTGAGCAAAGAGAGAGAGTCTGCCCCCTACTAGATCCGGTCCCGGATCGGGGGCTACTCCTTCATGCTGTTTTGTTAGCAGTGGCAGGCTTCTTGGCCTGCTTACCCTTGTTCCAGCCTTGCATCGGTTTCCAGGCTGGTTTGGTCTGTGAGGTATTACCCTCTTGCTTAGAGGATGCAGAATTAGAGCCCGGTCCGTTCCTGAAATTACGAAAGGAACGAAAATTAGACTTATTCTTGGCTTTGAAAGGCCTATCTTGTGGGAGGGCGTGGCCCTTTCCCCCAGTGATGTCTGAAATAATCTCTTTCAATTCTGGACCAAAGAGAGTTTTACCCTTGAAGGGGATATTAAGCAATTTTGTCTTGGATGATACATCCGCTGACCAAGACTTTAGCCAAAGCGCTCTACGCGCCACAATTGCAAACCCTGAATTTTTCGCCGCTAATCTAGCTATTTGCAAAGCGGCATCTAAAATAAAAAGAGCCAACTTAAGTGCGTGAACTCTGTCCATAATCTCCTCATATGGAGTCTCTCTACTGAGCGACTTTTCTAGTTCCTCGAACCAGAACCACGCTGCTGTAGTGACAGGAACAATGCACGAAATGGGTTGAAGAAGGTAACCTTGCTGTACAAAAATCTTTTTAAGCAAACCCTCCAATTTTTTATCCATAGGATCTTTGAAAGCACAATTATCCTCGATAGGAATAGTAGTGCGCTTGTTTAGAGTAGAAACTGCCCCCTCGACCTTAGGGACTGTCTGCCATAAGTCCTTTCTGGGGTCGACCATAGGAAATAATTTCTTAAATATAGGAGGGGGAACAAAAGGTATGCCGGGCTTCTCCCATTCCTTATTCACTATGTCCGCCACCCGCTTGGGTATAGGAAAAGCGTCGGGGTGCACCGGAACCTCTAGGAACTTGTCCATCTTGCATAATTTTTCTGGAATGACCAGGTTGTCACAATCATCCAGAGTAGATAACACCTCTTTAAGCAGTGCGCGGAGATGTTCTAATTTAAATTTAAATATCACAACATCAGGTTCAGCCTGTTGGGAAATTTTTCCTGAATCTGAAATTTCCCCATCTGACAAAACCTCCCTCATGGCCCCTTCAGATTGGTGTGAGGGTATGACAGAACAATTATCATCAGTGCCCTCCTGCTCTTCAGTGTTTAAGACAGAGCAATCGCGCTTTCTCTGATATGCAGGCATTTTGGATAAAATATTTGCTATGGAGTTATCCATTACAGCCGTCAATTGTTGCATGGTAATAAGCATTGGCGCGCTAGAAGTACTAGGGGCCTCCTGCGTGGGCAAAACTGGTGTAGACACAGAAGGAGATGATGTAGAACCATGTCTACTCCCTTCATCTGATGAATCATCTTGGGCAACTTCATTATCTGTGACAGTACTGTCCTTACTTTGTTTGGACGCTTTGGCACAATTATCACATAATTTAGAAGGGGGAGACACATTGACTTTCATACATATAGAACATAGCTTATCTGAAAGCACAGACATGTTAAACAGGCTTAAACTTGTCAGTAAAACACAAAAACCGTTTTAAAACAAAACCGTTACTGTCTCTTTAAATTTTAAACAGAGCACACTTTATTACTGAATATGCGAAAAAATATGAAGGAATTGTTCAAATGTTACCATAATTTCACCACAGTGTCTTAAAGCATTAAAAGTATTGCACACGAATTTTCAGAGCTTTAAACCTTAAAATAACGAAACCGGAGCCGGTTACAGTTTTAACCCCTCTACAGTCCCAGCTACAGCCTTTGCTGCGACTCTACCAAGCCCAGAGGGGAATACGATACCAAATGACGCCTTCTAGGAACTTTTCCAACTATTTTCAGGTCCTCACACATGCATCTGCATGTCTTGCTCTCAAAAACAACTGCGCAGTAATGGCGCGAAAATGAGGCTCAGCCTACAACTGGGAAGGCCCTTCCTGACTGGAAAAGGTGTCTAACATAGTGCCTGACGTTAAAAAACGTTCCCCAAGTTTATAAGTGTGAAATACCAGTATAAACATGTATAAAATGCCCAAATAAAGCAATCGATTCTGCCCATAAAAGTGTCTACCAGTTTTATAGCCCATATTAAGCCCTTTATTCTGTTTGAGACTAAGAAAATGGCTTACCGGTCCCCATGAGGGGAAATGACAGTCTTCCAGCATTATACAGTCTTGTTAGAAATATGGCTAGTCATACCTTAAGCAGAAAAGTCTGCTAACTGTTTCCCCCCAACTGAAGTTACTTCATCTCAACAGTCCTATGTGGAAACAGCAAAGGATTTTAGTTACTGTCTGCTAAAATCATCTTCCTCTCACAAACAGAGTTCTTCATCTCTTTCTGTTTCAGAGTAAATAGTACATACCAGCACTATTTTAAAATAACAAACTCTTGATAGTAGAATAAAAAAACTACAACTAAACACCACATACTCTTAACCATCTCCGTGGAGATGTTGCCTGTGCAACGGCAAAGAGAATGACTGGGGTGGGCGGAGCCTAGGAGCGACTATATGGCCAGCTTTGCTGGGACTCTTTGCCATTTCCTGTTGGGGAAGAGATATTCCCACAAGTAAGGATGACGCCATGGACCGGACACACCAATGTTGGAGAAAAATATATTAACCCCTAAACCGCCAACCCCCCACAACGAAATATACCTAATTAAATTAATAACCCCTAATTCGCCAGAGACTTCCGGTGGGCGGCGCTCCAAGATGACTGCATGTCTTTGAAGCTCTGAGACACCTGGTGAAAGAAAATCCTTTTGCGGCCAGGATCCATTGCCATCCACGCCTCTCTTGACAGCTTTGTGTCCGAAAATCATAGTGGATAGATAAACTACCATCTTCTCTCCCATGGAAGGCATATTAAAGGAAAAAGCTGTTTGGCGCAGTGGCGGGCTTCAGCCGACACAATGTACATAGTAATTCTTGTATTGCAACGGAGCTGTGGACACTGCTAATGAACCCACTAAATACAAAGTTTTTAATGATGGATGCAGAAAACGATCTTACTGCACAGATAAAAATAATTTTCCTGCCTGCACTAGAACGCCTGGTTCAAAGCTATGAGAGACTGCACAAAACGATTCTGGTGACCGGGAGGTCCTGTAGTATGGACTCTATCAACAGGCAAAACTGCTCCTCGGTGCACGAAATCACAGGATTCACAGGATTCAGGATCTGAGGGGGCTCGTTACATCTGACGATCCAGCAGTTCCCTTGTCAGCACTGCCTGAGGGACTCTTACCTTGCAACATGAAAAAATGCTTACCTCTGCTACACTCGTCTGCCATAAGGGCCTCTGAGCCTGAGGGACTAGCTGCACCTTGTCTTGTGAGCGCTTCGCTGGAGGAACTGGTTTCTTCCTTGCATGCAGAGAAATGGGACATCGAGGTGTCAGGTGCATTGCAAGATTTCTCTTCAGTGGCTGTTACGAAATATCAATATTCTATGGGGGTGCTTTCTCTTGTATGCCAGACAAGATGGCTGCTGGACTTGTGTTACGGAACTATGATTACTAACCCTGAAAACATACGGCATACGGCAGTCTTCTGAAGGTCGATTTGACATGTTGCGGAGCCGCTCTTGCCGACTGGAGGAAGAGACATAAGACCCGTTTAGCTATGGGAATCGGCTGAACTTGATGTCTCCTCTGTGTATCATAGAGGGTTTACCGCTTTCTAGCCCTGCATACTTGGACAAAAGTTTATGTACACTGCTGCATAATTGTAATGGTGTCTCAACTCTTTAGTTAAAATGTTTGTTTATTAGGTTGTTTTTATTTGCTTGATTACTGTTATACTCTAGAATTCAGAAACATCAGAACCATCTCCTTAGTTACGAAACCACTTCACCATGAACACACTGATTATGTATGTATCAAAATATATGAATCTGCTAATCTAGGCTATGCATTTAAATCATTGCTGGATCACAGATGCTTTCTGATCTAAAGTATCCCTTTAGTGATAATATGAACACAGCACTGATAAAGATTTGTTCTGCTCATATACGCGTGTGTTACTGGTTGTCTTTCTGGGGACCATAATGGAATACACGCAACCAAAAACTTTAGATTAAATTGTTGGTTGTTTATTGTTTTAAGTTCTGTTTTTATTCTGTTTTTATTTGAAGTTAATTTTATTTTTACTAGTTCTGAACCTGCTGAAACTATAAAAAATTCCTTTGTGGATGTTTAAAGGAAATGGTGCTTTAACATGCTATGCTCTGTATTATCTGCTGAAATAAAGTTAAACTGCTACTACTTTAATCTGCATAATCCCTAAATTACTACAATATTTGTTTTCTTTTTTAGCAATATATAACTGTATCTAATTTTGCAGAGATATAATAATGATTCCTCTTAACTACCTACTCATATGTCTAAACCCCTGGATATCTAACTAAATGTATCTCAACATAACTTGGAAGAAACATATATTCATGATACCTTTGAGTGATCCACTCTACCCCTATTATTATTATTTGACAAAAGATCGTACTATGTTAAATCAGTAGATATCAATAGATCCTCTTTGGTTTGTACAGCCTTCCCTAATATGTTTTACACTAGTCTGAATATCACCTTGTGTGCAGTGAGCTATCAAAGTATGCCTACTACGCCGCCCTCTTAAGTATACAAACCCACTATTCTCCATCAGCCCCTGACAACACTAACGCTTGAAAATTGCTATATCGAGCGTGACATCTGCTATACAGTATTTTTAGTCTACATACTATGTGGCTGAACAAGGAGTATCTGTGCTACACTAACCTATAGCCAAATTATTTCCACGTTATAGTATGGACTCAATTTCAGTTATACCGGTTTGATATAGAGTTGATCATCTGAAATGTGTCGCAGTTTCTGTGGCTTCACAAATATCCATGCAGTTTATAACTTAGTTGTTATTACACCACATAATTATGTAACAGTGCCAAACCACACATCTAGATATAGTCTATTTATTTATTGTGTCGGTGTCTATTCTTGTATTTTCCTTCCTCATCCCCCTTCTTGAGTAGGTGAGCTCTGTATTACGGCTTCCATATGGCATGTTGCAATATAAAATATGTCTCATAAGCTGCTCTATTGAATATATAGTCCTACTATTTCGCCATTAGCTTTTAACAACACTACCTAGAGAACGCTACGAATAGTATTTTACCAACAGCGTTTGGAGCATTCAGGAGTAGCCAATGAATTAGTTTATCATGGTACATATCAGCCCTTTAAAATTTCAAGATATCCCATCTATGGACCTTTAGGTAACTTTGAGGTATCATTTGTAGGTCTCCTGGTATCTATTTTGTGATGTGGGTGTCTAATTGTGTATTGTTTTGTTTTTAGTTTAGTTTTATTTTATGTTTTGATGTTTAGAGTTTATAAAATGGTAAAACCCCAACATGGAAGTACATTTACATGTATGCCAAACTGATCCGTGGAAGATTCTTGCAGCTTTCACTATGGCTATGAATTTCGAACTTTAGACTATTTGATAATGTATGCTGTTAAATCCTATACTCTTGCTTCATCAATACTGTAATTTCTAATTACACCCTGCGTGGTGTATCACTGATAGAAACTAAACCATTGTACTCTGTGTTGGGTATAAATAAAAGTTATAAAAAAAAAAAACCTAATTCGCCATTCACCCACACCGCAATCTACCGAATAAATGTATTAACCCCTAATCCGCCATCCCCCACATCGCAAACTGTAAAAAAAAAACTAATTAACCTATTAACACCTAATCCGCCAACCCGCAACAAAACCATAGAGCTAATTAACCTATATTAAAGTAAATAAATCTAAAATTACAAAAAAAAATAAAAAGTCTAACATTACAGAAAAAAATAAAGCAGAGTAGCTCTCATTCTATTGGCTGATTTGAAAATTCCAACCAACAGGAATGCAAGGTACCCTAAATATAAAATGGGTAACTTGCATTCTGTGGCGACGATAGTACAAAGAGGATCCTCCACACTGGATGGCACCGCAGCCCGCGTTCTTGCTCAGCAGT
Organism: Bombina bombina; assembly: GCF_027579735.1. NCBI lineage: Eukaryota > Metazoa > Chordata > Amphibia > Anura > Bombinatoridae > Bombina > Bombina bombina. The sequence goes on along the minus strand of NC_069501.1, from coordinate 808,293,722 downwards.
CACCTCCGCTCCATGCCGCCTTCGCCCTGGATGAAGATAGAAGAGGTCCCCACGCTGGAAGAAGATGTAGCCGCCTGGAAGAAGACTTTCTCAGCCGGACTTCAGGAGCGGTGAGTACCTATTTGGGGGATAGACTTAGGCTTTTTTTTTTCTTTATTTTGGGGTGTCTTTATTTTTTAGATTAGGGATTTTGTTTATTTTCATGGCCTGCAAAAGAGCTGATTGCACTTTTAAGGGCAATGCCCATACAAATGCCCCTTTAAGGGCAATGGGTAGCTTAGGTTTCTTTAGTGTTAGTTTTTTTTTATTTTGGGGGTTTGGTGGGTGAGGGGGGTTTACTGTTAGGGGGCAATGCCCTACAAAAGGTCCTCTTAGGGGCTTATTGGTAGTTTAGTTTATATTAGGGGGTGTTTTTATTTTCATAGGGGTATGAGATTAGGTTGAATTTTTTTATTATTATTAATAATTTAGTTTTTTTTTTCTGTAATTTTAGACTTTTTTGTTAAATTAGGTTTATTGTGTTGTGGGGGTTGGTGGTTTAGGGGTTAATAGGTTTATTAGGTTTATTGCGTTGTGGGGGGTGGCAGTTTAGGGGTTAATCACTTTATTAGGCAGTTTGCAATGTGGGGGGATGGTGGATTAGGGGTTAATACATTTATTAGGCAGTTTGCGATGTGGCGGGATGGTAGATTAAGGGTTAATATATTTATTAGGTAGATTGCGATGTGGGGGTTGGTGGATTAGGGGTTAATAGATTTTATTTAGTTATTGCGGCGGGGGGATGATGGTTGACAGGTAGATATTGCACATGCGTTAGTTGTTAATTAGAACTTCCAGGGAGTTACGGTATTTATATATTCAGCGCAAGGCTTGCTGCGCCTGTCTATGTGGGGCGAAGTAAAAATGGAGTAAAATTTCTCCATTTTTCCCGCATAAATCCTTGCGCTGAATATGTGATACAGATTTGTGACGCGGTTCTATGTTAGTTTATGGGAGAAAATTAGCAGATGACGGGTGAAATACACACGCCGCATTTATATGCGGCACCGTATATGTGATTGCAATACCGGACTAAAAACTGGCGTCGCCAGGTTTTGCAGGCGACGCCGCTTATGTCATTTCACCCCTGATTTCTTCAATCAAGACTTGGATATTTTTGCTTGGGGATTGTGTTTGTATAGTAGATTATCTGTTGGAACATTCTGTTTTATTCTGTATGACGTCAAATCCACTGACGCTTGTTTGAAATATGTTTGGTAGTTTCTTTTTTGTTAGCCTTCAGTGCTTTATCATTGGGATTGAGACTTTGACACAAAGAAAAGAAAGTGGGGGAATGTAAAGTTATAAAATATATTATAGGACAGGATAGTATTAGAATAAAAATGTATATCACTTAGGATTTAGCTAGCAATGGGTTAAATCCCTTTGTAGGGCATTACATTAGGACAATGGTATTCAAATTAAGAACAGTTGCTCATGTCAATCAAAGCAAAATTTAAACCTAGCTAGGAAAAACAAAATGTATGCTTACCTGATAAATTTATTTATTTCCGGGCATGGAGAGTCCACAACGTAATTCCAATTACTAGTGGGATATTCAACTCCTGGCCAACAGGAGGAGGCAAAGCTGTCTCATAAGCAAAACAAATCATACTTTTTAACCAGAGGGAAAGGGTAGTAGACGAGGCCTTCTGACCCTTATGCTTTCCAAAGAAAACCCCAACGAGGGCAGAAGATTGCTGAAAACCTTTAGTAGCTTGTAGGTAAAATTTCAAAGTTATGCAAAAGACGTTCCTTATGAGAAAAAGGATTAGGACAAAAAGAAGGAACAACAATTTCCTGATTAATGTTTCGATCCGACACCACCTTAGGGAAGAAACCCAAATTAGTATGAAGGACCTCCTTGTCTGAGAAAAATAAGGTACGGGGAATCACAATGCAGAGCCGAAAGCACAGAAACTGTGCTAGCGGAAGAAATAGCAAGAAGAAACAAAACCTTCCAAGACAACAATTTTATAGCAACAACATGCATCGGCACCTGCTGCAAAACTTTAAGAACAAGATTAAGGCTCCAAGGAGGGGCAACAGGTTTAAACACAGGCCTGATTCTGACCAGGGCCTGAACAAAAGCTTGAACATCTGGCAAATTTGCTAGACGTTTGTACAAAAGAAAAGACAGTGCAGAAATCTAACCCTTCAGAGTACCGACTGACAAACCTTTCTCCAGGCCATCCTGAAGAAAAGATAAAATACGGGGAATCCTCACCCGTCTCCATTAGAAACCCCTAGATTCACACCAAGAAAGATATTTACGCCATAACTTATGGTAAATCTTGCGGGTAACAGGTTTGGGAACCTGAAGCATAGTATTAATTACCGCTTCAGAAAACCCACGTCTAGACAGAACTAGGTGTTCAAGCTCCAAGCAGTCAGCTTCAGAGAATCCGGGTTTGGATGGAGGAATGACCCTGAATTAGAAGGTCCTTCCTCAGAGGAAACCTCCAAGAAGGAAAAGATGACATCCTTACCAGATCCGCAAACCAGATCCTGCGAGGCCATGCAGGAGCTATTATAATTACCAATGCTCTCTCCTGTTTGATACAAGCAATGACTCGTGGAAGGAGACAAAATGGAGGAAAAAGGTATGCCAGAGAGCAGATCCAAGGAAGCGCTAGCGCTTCTATCAGAACGGCCTGAGGATCTCTTGACCTTGAACCGTACTTTGGAACCTTGGCATTTTGATGAGACACCATCAGATCTAACTCTGGAACCCCCCACCTAAGGGTTATCTGAGAGAACACTTCCAGATGGAGAGCCCACTCCTCAGGATGAAAAATCTGTCTGCTCAGAAAATCCGCCTGCCAGTTGTCCACTCCTGGAATGTGGATGGCAGATAGGAGACAATCGTAAATTTCCGCCCACTGCAGAATGCGTGTCACCTCCTTCATAGCCAAGTAACTCTGAGTTCCTCCCTGGTGGTTGAAATAAGCTACTGAGGAGAGGATGTCAGACCGAAATCTGATAAATCAGATTTATCAGAGGCCCAGCTGTAGAGCATTTAAGATTGTTCTCAGTTCTAAAATGTTGATTGGGAGAAAAGAATCCTCTCAGGTCCAAAGACCCTAAGTCTTTAAAGAACCCTAATCTGCTTCCCAGCCCAACAGGCTGGCATCTGTGGACACAATCACCCAAGATGGTCTCAGGTAACAAGCCTCCTGAGACAGATGATCCTGAGGATTCACTAAGATAGAGAGGCTCTCGATATTGAGACTATGACTATCCTCTTAGAGATATCCAAAAGGACTCAGATCAAATGTCTGAACAAGATAACTGTAGAGCACTCAGATGGATATGAACAAAAAGGAATAAACCATTACCTCCCTACACAGAGTTACTGACGGATGTAGAGAAATACAGGTAGCAAGAACATTGGATTTCCTGAACTCCGTCAGAAACAATCTTCATAGACAGAGAATCTATGATCATTCCCAAAAAAGCATACCATGGAATCTGGAAACAGGGAACTCTTCTCCAGATTCCCCTTTCACTTGTGTTACGAAGAGTGGACAACAGAGAATCCCCAAAAAAAAAAAAAAGTCTTACTAAATGAAAAATGGCTCCTGAACCAAGATATCATCCAGGTACGAAGCCATGGCAATGCCCTGAGATATGATCATTGCCAGAAGAGCCCCTAGAATCTTTATAAAGATTTGAGGGGCAGTGACTAGACCGAAAGAAGGGCCACAACTTGGAAGTGTTTGTCCTGAAAGGCAAACCAAAGGAATTTGAAATGTTCTTTGAGAATAGCAACATGAAGGAAACGTCCTTCAGGTCGATGACAGTCATGAATTGACCCTCCTAAACCAAAAGGAGAATAGAACAGATAATCTCCCTTTGAAGGATGGAACCTTGAGCAATTTGTTGACACTCAAGGAATAAAATGGGTCAAAAAGTTTCTTCTTCCTGGGAAACCATGAATAGATAGGAAAAATGTTTTGACACTGTTCCACCAGAGGAACTGGGACCATCACTCCGAGAGAACTGAACACCTTTACGCAGTTTAAGAAAGTCTCTTTCTTTAACAGAGTTGAAGATAAACTTAATAGGAGAAATCTGCCTCAGGGAGGACAAGCTTTGAATCCTATACTGTATCCTTGAAGATACTTTAAAAGGGACATCCAGCGCCAGCAGCTGGATACAGACCAAAAATCCTTGAGATGCAAAGCCACAATCCAAGACTGGATCGGGGGCGGGTCCTTCTTGCTGAGTTAAGAGTCAGCAGAAGGCCTCTTGGATTTCTTGTCCTTGTTCCAAGGCTGTCCTGCAATGCCAATTCAGCCAGACCAGGAACAAAAAAGGAAAAAATTCAATAGATTCAAACTTAAAAGAAACAAAAGCAAACATCTCAATTAAGGAGATTATTCTTAAAGACTAAGGCCGCTCACCCTTGAGGACAGGAAACTGCCACAGCAATGTTCAGGAACAATCCTGAGACCTCAGCTGCTGAATCTATCTCAGCCTTTTGCTCTGACTCTAAGTGAACTTTATTTCATTTAATAAAAACTGAGTATGATACAGGAAACCATACATGTCAGACATAACAAGTGACTCCTCAATATGAGGAAAAATATAATATTACATGTTTATACAAAAAACATAGAAATAAATATTGCATGAAATAAGACCCCCATACATAAAAATATATATGATACGGGCATATTAAAAATTCCCTGAGATGAGAGATTAACACATGGAGTCTCTGTACCAGACAGAGAAATCCATAATGCATAAAAACATATATATATATATATATATATATATATATATATATATATATATATATATATATATATATATATATATATATATATATATATATATATATATATATATATATATATATATATATATATATATATATATATATATATATATATATTTAATAGCACTTAGTAAGCTAAGGTCCCCTTTTTTTTTTTTTTTTTTTTCTTTTATATCATGCTACCCTCAGCGTGATAGTCTCCTAATATGAAGAAACTGAATGGATATGAAACACATAAAATATTAAAAATATGATACATCATACACATAAAACTGCCACTAGATGGCAGACACTACCAAGATTCAAAATAAAGATTAGATTTATATCCAATCTAAGTACCCCAGAAATATGTAGCATCTTATACAGTTGTTCCCACAACAGAGTAGCAAAGTCCTATGAAGAAGACTTAATAGTCTACATACACCTATTTAATATAAGGACTCCAAAAATGTGCATAACCATAAATATGGCGACCAATATAGGAAAATAATTTATCTTCAGGAGAAAAAGATAGCATTTACATATTCAGACATGAGAAATAAGTACTATCAGAAAAAAAAATAGTCCCTTCATTGTGAAATATATAACCATAAATATTGGGGATAAATACACATATAAATATTGCACTGTACACATGTCACAGATATAAATGAACAGATACCGTATCTGAGCCTGCGGATTTAACCGTGAAGAAAAACAGAAGTACCGCAAAAAATAAATAATGTTTAAGTAGAGCAATACCATACCACTCTAATCCCCTACTAATAATTACAGATCCCATAGAGTAAAACAGATCTCAGAAAACTTAGTGCACCACCATCATAACATAGCCAATAACACTTTTCATTCAGCTAAATAAAACAGACTGCAGATATGTGCAAACACAAAATGTTTCTAAATAAATCGGTGGCGATGAAGCCTTTGTGAGGGGAAAAGTGTAAAGAGTAAAACAATTTACATGGTTGCGATCGTTGAAAGCCAACCTGATAGATATAACAGTCAGAGCCCTAACTGCGCAGCGATAATTACAAACAGAGCTGCTGGCTCGGACAACAACATGATTCATAAACAGTTACTGAACACATGTGCACAATAAAATAAGAGTCCTTAAAAAAGGAGCACTTTAAAAAAAATCCATAACCACGGACCATGCAGGGATAGAAGGAGGGAAAGGAAAAGCCACCATGACACCCAGCCCCCACACACCATAAGTCCTGGGCTTGTCTTAAATTGCTCAGGAATGGAGCGGCAAAAATCCCTGTCCCTGACTTTATAAAGCCAGACGCTGCTCATCCGCAATATATCCGAAAAACGAATATATATATATTAAATATACAAACCCCTTTAGAAGGTCACAGGTCCCACTAGGTCCCTGAATCTCTTAGTCCTGTTTAATGCTATTTTCCAGAGAAATATGTATACATAAAAGTACTTACCCTCCAGGGAAACTTCTGCTGTAGAGCAGGCACAGCAGCAGCAGGTCTCATAGCCTCATCTGACCGCTAACAGGGACCTGTAGAAAAAGAAAAAAAACGGAGTAACCAACTCTGGTTTTCTATAAAGGGGTAGCACTGATGTTAGAAGTTAAGCAAAGACTACTTTGCCGCCTTCTAACTGCTAAAAGACACCATTACTCTTACTAAAGAGATTGACATGGACACAGCATAGCCCCAAATCCTTGCTTGCATGGAAAAGTACCCATAAAAGGATTAAATATCTTCAGACACCAACTTTGCACATCCTCCATTGACAGAGGCAAAGAGAATGACTTGGGATTATGGGTAAGGGAAAATACACTTAACAGCTTTGCTGGGGTGCTCTTTGCCTTCTCCTGCTGGCCAGGAGTTGAATATCCCACTAGTAATTGGAATGACGTTGTGGACTCTCCATGCCATACGGAAGAAAAGTTATTTTAAAATTACTATTAAGTAATGCTTATAAAATGTGCATGAGCAAAGTTAAAGACATATGAAACCACTTAATGACCAGCGACGTACATGGGAGTTGCTTGCCTTTTTTATAGCGAGGTCTCACCGTCAGCACAAGACCACGCTATTTTAGGAAGCCAGCAGGAGGGAGGGTGTATAGCACTGTGTTGATGCTCGCAGCAAGACCCACGCTATAATAAACAGAGAATCCTTTAACAACCAGTAACGTACAGGGAACGTTGAGGTCCTTAAGGAGTTAAGCAACGTTCTAGTTTACTCCTATTATTAATATCTATTCGTTCTTTTGGTATCTTTATTTGAAAAAGCAGGAATATAAGCTTAGAAGCCGGCCCATTTTTGGATCAGCACTCTGGGTAGCACTTGCTGATGGCTACATTTAAATCATGAAAGAAAACATTTGGGTTTCATATCCCTTTAAAATAGAATTATTTGTATGTCAGGCAAATATGTGAAAGTCTTATAAGGTATAGAATTAGCCTTTTCATTTATATGGAATACGCTGATTAATCTAAGATATATATAAATACAGTGAACTAAAGCTAAAAAAATGTTACTTGATGCCTGCAAAAGATCTCAAGGTATCGTTTTGATTGTTATTTGTTGTAATAATTAATAAATACATTTGTGTTAACTAATATTTGATAAAAAGTAAGTATTGTTTAATCTGTTTATTAACCCAGATGAATCTATTTTCTAAAGATAGTAATTAGTCAAGGCATAAGTACTTATAATTAAAGAGTAATTATCACTAAAGTGCATTCTCTCTCTCTCTCTCTCTCTCTCTCTGAGATCATACACCTGTTGCTAATCACTCATTAGTGACAAGCCCTAGACATAAGGAGTAATTGTTACTATTCTGTTTCTACTATGAAAGCACTTACCAAACAAGGTATGCACTCTATATCACCTACACATAGAATAATAATTGATAGAATGGATAGGCCTTGTCACCTATACATTGAAACTGGAACATATAACTTATGTGTACAGAGGTAAGAGGGACTCTTTTGCTATAATGGAATCCTATAGGGATGAAAAGCAAGCCCTCTTATTTTGTCCCCGACCTAACACCACACCTAACAACATACCCCTAGCTCCACCCACATAGCCATGGCAACACTAGGGGGATCCGTTCATCATCAATGTCCTGTATTTTAAAGAACTTACTGCTATAGCAGGCTTGAGGTATGTTAGAGAAATGTACAGAAATCCAAATATTTAGAAACGGAAACAAGCTTAATTTTAGGCCCTGATAACCTAAAAATGTCAAGACCAATTTGTAATGTGAATTTCCTGTTTTTGTTTGATTAACACTGTTGTACTTTGTTATTTTCTTCTCAATCTAATAAAAATGAATAAAGTAAAAAAAAAAAAAAAAATAACTGATAATGCGGACACACACACCAGGGCAAATATTAACGGTGGATGGACGGAATTACTACAGACACAGATATCAGAATTGCAAGTTTGATAAGCATTCAGAGGTCAGGGAAAGAAACTTTGATGGCTGACCTGAGGGAGATGCATATATGACATTGCACAGAGCACAAATCAACTCCTAAACTGTATAGTAAGTGGGTAAAAGACATCTCTAATGACTGTATTAAATGTCAAACACAAAGCCAGATATATTACATCTTTTTAAAACCTGTCCGCATCTAAGTTTTGGGCTATGATTGAAAGATGGTTGAACAAGATTTGCAAGCTTAATATCTGATTGCATGAGAAAGCTATAATATTCTTAGCTCTTTCATCTAAACTAGGGAAACAAAAGTTATTAGTATATAACATTATTCTTCAGGCAAGGAACCTAATACATAAGGAATGGCTGAGCAAGAAACTGCCCAC